>NC_092752.1:101208150-101933150 GCF_047496795.1 Chiloscyllium punctatum
TCCCGCTCTCTCTCTCCCCCACTCTCTGTCCCCCTCACTCATGTCCCCTTCTTTCTTTTCCCCCTCTCTCTCGCCCTCTCTGTCCCTCTCTCTCTGTCCCCCCTTCTCTCTACCCCCTCTCTCTCTGCCCCCTCTCTCTGTCCCCCTCTCACTCTGCCCCCCCCTCTCTCTGCCCCCTCACTCTCTGCCCCCGCTCTCTCTTTGCCACCTCTCTCTGTACCCCTCTGTATGTACCCCCTCTCTGCCCCCTCTCACTCTGACCCCGTCTATCTCTTGCCTTCTCTCTGCCCCCTCTCTCTCTGCCCTCCTCTCTCTCTGTCCCCCACACTCTCGGTCTCCCGCTCTCTCTCTGTCGCCATCTCTCTGTCGCCCTCTCTCTCTGCCCCCCTCTCTCTCTGACCCCTTCTCTCTCTGTCCCCCTGTCTCTCTGTCCCCCACTCTCTCTGTCCCCCTCTCTCTCTCCCCCACTCTCTGACTCCCTCACTCTCTGTCCCCTTCTCTCTCTTTCCCCTCTCTCTCTCGCCCTCTCTCTGTCCCGCTCTCCCTCTCTCTCTGTCCCCCCTTCTCTCTACTCCCCTCTCTCTCTGCCCCCTCTCTCTCTTGCGCCCTCTCCCTTTCCCCCTCGCTCTCTGCCCCCTCTCTCTCTGTCCCCCTCTCTCTCTGCCCCACCCCTCTCTGCCCCCTCTCTCTCGACTCCCCTCTCTCTGCCCCCTCTCTCTCTGCCCCCCTCTCTCTCTGTCCCCCTGTCTCTGTACCCTCTCTTTCTGCCCCCTCTCTCTCTTGCCCCCCTCTCTCTGTCCCCCTCTCTCTCTGCCCCCCTCTCTCTTCCCCCCTCTCTCTCTTCCCCCTCTCTGCCCCCTCTCACTCTGTCCCCCTCTTTCTCTGCACCCCTCTCTCTCTGCCCCCTCTCTCTGCCCCCTCGCTCTCTGACCCACCTCTCTCTGACCCCCGCTCACTCTGTCCCCCTCTCTCTCGCACTCTCTCTGCCCCCTCTCTCTCTGCCCCTCTCTCTCTGCCCCCTTCCACTCTCTGCCCCCTCTCTCTCTGCCCCCTCTCACTCTGCCCCCTCTCTCTCTGTTCCTCACTCTCTCTGTCCCCCTCTCTCTGTCTGTTATCCTCTCTCTGTCGCCATCTCTCTGTCGACCTCTCTCTATGCCGCCCTCTCTCTCTGTCGCCCTCTCTCTCTGTCCCCCTCTTTCTCTCTCTCCCTCTCTCTGTCCCCCTCTCTCTCTGTCCCCTGTCTCTCTGCCCCCTCTCTCTCTGTCCCCCTCTCTTTCTGTCCCCCTCTCTCTCTGCACCCCTCTCTCTCTGCCCCCTCTCACTCTGCCTCCACTCTCTGCCTCCCCTCTCTCTGTACCCCTCTCTGTATCATCCTCGCTCTCTCTCTCTCCCCCACTCTCTCTGTCCCCTTCTCACTCTGTCACCCTCTCTCTCTCGCCCTCTCTCTGCCCCCTCTCTCTCTGCCCCACTCTCTCGTCACCCCTCTCTCTGTCGCCGCTCTCTCTGCCCCCTCTCTCTCTGCCCCCTCTCTCTCTTGCCCGCCTCTCTCTGTCCCCCTCTCTCTCTGCCCCCTCTCTGCCCCACTCTCACTCTGTCCCCCTCTCTCTCTGCCCCACTCTGTCTGTCACCCCTCTCTCTGTCGCCGCTCTCTCTGCCCCCTTCCTCTCTCTGCCCCCTCTCTCTCTGCCCCCCTCTCACTCTGCCCCCTCTCTCTCTGTTCCCCATTCTCTCTGTCCCCTCTCTCTCTGCCCCTCTCTCTTGCTCCGTCTTCTCTGTCCCCCTCTCTCTTTGTCCCCTCTCTCTATATCCTCTCTCTCTGCCCCTCTGTCTCTGCCCCCTTCCTCTCTCTGCCCCCTCTCTCTCTGTCCCCTCTCTCTATACCCTCTCTCTCTGCCCCTCTCTCTCTGCCCCTTCCTCTCTCTGCCCCCTCTCTCTCTGCCCCCCTCTCACTCTGCCCCCTCTCTCTCTGTTCCCCACTCTCTCTGTCCCCTCTCTCTCTGCCCCTCTCTCTTGCTCCCTCTTCTCTGTCCCCCTCTCTCTCTGTCCCCTCTCTCTATATCCTCTCTCTCTGCCCCTCTCTCTCTGACCCCTTCCTCTCTCTGCCCCCTCTCTCTCTGCCCCCTCTCACTCTGCCCCCTCTCTCTCTGTTCCTCACTCTCTCTGTCCCCCTCTCTCTGTCTGTTATCCTCTCTCTGTCGCCATCTCTCTGTCGACCTCCCTCTATGCCGCCCTCTCTCTCTGTCGCCCTCTCTCTCTGTCCCCCCCTCTCTCTCCCTCTCTCTGTCCCCCTCTCTCTCTGTCCCCCCTTCTCCCTGCCCCCTCTCTCTCTGCCCACTCTCTCTCTGTCCCCCTCTCTCTCTGTCCCCTTCTCACTCTGTCACCCTCTCTCTCTCGCCCTCTCTCTGCCCCCTCTCTCTCTGTACCCCTCTCTCTGTACCTCCCCTCTGTGTCCCCCCCTCTCTGTGTCCCCTCTCTCTCTGTCGTCCCCTTTCTGAGTTCCCCTTTCTCTCTGTCCCTCACTCTCTGACCCCTTCTCACACTGCCGCTCTCTCTCTGACACCCCACTCTCTCTGACACCCCTCTCTTTGCCCCCCACTCTCTCTGCCCCCCTCTCTCTGTCCCCCTCTCTCTCTGTCCTCCTCTCTCTGCCCCCGCTCTCTTGCTCCATCTTTCTCTGCCCCCGCTCTCTCTGTCCCCCTGTCTCACGGCCCCACCCCTCTCTGCCCCCCCACTCTCTCTGCTCCCCTCTCTCTGCCCCCCCTCTCTCTGCCCCCCTCTCTCTATCTCCCCCGTCTCTGTACGCTCTCTCTCTGTCCCCCTCTCTCTCTGCACCCCTCTCTCTCTGCCCCCTCTCACTCTGCCCCCCTCTCTGCCTCCCCTCTCTCTGTACCCTTCTCTGTATCACCCTCGCTCTCTCTCTCTCTCCCCCACTCTCTCTGTCCCCTTCTCACTCTGTCACCCTCTCTCTCTCGCCCTCTCTCTGCCCCCTCTCTCTCTGCCCCACTCTCTCTGTCACCCCTCTCTCTGTCGCCGCTCTCTCTGCCCCCTCTCTCTCTGCCCCCTCTCTCTCTGCCCCCTCTCTGCCCCACTCTCACTCTGTCCCCCTCTCTCTCTGCACCCCTCTCTCTCTCTGCCCCCTCTCTCTCTGCCCCACTCTGTCTGTCACCCCTCTCTCTGTCGCCGCTCTCTCTGCCCCCTCTCTCTCTGCCCCCTCTCTCTCTTGCCCGCCTCTCTCTGTCCCCCTCTCTCTCTGCCCCCTCTCTGCCCCACTCTCACTCTGTCCCCCCTCTCTCTCTGCACCCCTCTCTCTCTGCCTCCTTATCTTTCTTTCCCCATCTCTTTCTGTCCCCCTATCTCTCTGCACCACTCTCTCTCCGGCCCCTCTCTCTGCCCCCTCACTCTCTTGCCCCCCCCCTCTCTGTCCCCCGCTCTCTCTGTCCCCCCCCGCCCCCTCTCTCTGCCCCCTCTCTCTCTTGCCCCCTCTCTCTCTTTCCCCATCTCTCTCTGTCCCCCTCTCTCTCTGCACCCTCTCTCACTGCCCCCTCTCTCTCTGCCCCCTCTCTCTCTGCCCCCCTCTCTGTACCCCCTCTCTGTGTCACCCTCGCTCTCTCTCTCCCCCACTTTCTCTGTCCCCTTCTCTCTCTGTCCCCCTCTATTTCTCGGTCTCTCTCTGTCCCCCTCTCTCTGTCCCCTCTCTCTGTCCTCCCCTCTATCAGTTCCCCTTTCTCTCTGTCCCCCACTCTCTGTCCCCCTCTGTCTGCCCCCCTCTCTCTCTGCTCCCCTCTCTCTCAGCCCCCCTCTCACTCTGACCCCTCTGTCTCTGCACTCCTCTCTCTCTCTCTTTCCCCCTCTCTATGTCCCCCTCTCTCTGTCCCCCTCTCTCTTTATCCCCCTCTCTCTCTGTCCCCCTCTCTCTCTGTCCCCTTCTCTCTCTGTCCCCCTCTCTCACTGTCCCCCACTCTCTCTGTCCCGCTCTCTCTCTCCCCCACTCTCTGTCCCCCTCACTCATGTCCCCTTCTTTCTTTTCCCCCTCTCTCTCGCCCTCTCTGTCCCTCTCTCTCTGTCCCCCCTTCTCTCTACCCCCTCTCTCTCTGCCCCCTCTCTCTGTCCCCCTCTCACTCTGCCCCCCCCTCTCTCTGCCCCCTCACTCTCTGCCCCCGCTCTCTCTTTGCCACCTCTCTCTGTACCCCTCTGTATGTACCCCCTCTCTGCCCCCTCTCACTCTGACCCCGTCTATCTCTTGCCTTCTCTCTGCCCCCTCTCTCTCTGCCCTCCTCTCTCTCTGTCCCCCACACTCTCGGTCTCCCGCTCTCTCTCTGTCGCCATCTCTCTGTCGCCCTCTCTCTCTGCCCCCCTCTCTCTCTGACCCCTTCTCTCTCTGTCCCCCTGTCTCTCTGTCCCCCACTCTCTCTGTCCCCCTCTCTCTCTCCCCCACTCTCTGACTCCCTCACTCTCTGTCCCCTTCTCTCTCTTTCCCCTCTCTCTCTCGCCCTCTCTCTGTCCCGCTCTCTCTCTCTCTCTGTCCCCCCTTCTCTCTACTCCCCTCTCTCTCTGCCCCCTCTCTCTCTTGCGCCCTCTCCCTTGCCCCCTCGCTCTCTGCCCCCTCTCTCTCTGTCCCCCTCTCTCTCTGCCCCCTCTCTCTCTGTACCCCTCTCTCTATGTACAACCTCTCTGTGTCCCCCCCTCTGTGTCCCCTCTCTCTCTGTCGTCCCCTCTCTCAGTTCCCCTTTCTCTCTGTCCCTCTCTCTCTGACCCCTTCTCACACTGCCCCTCTCTCTCTGACACCCCACTCTCTCTGACGCCTCTCTCTTTGCCCCCCTCTCTCTGCCCCCCACTCTCTCTGTCACCGCTCCCTCTGTCCCCCGCTCTCTCTCTCGCCCTCTCTCTGTCCCCTCTCTCTCTGTCCCCCTCCCTCTGCCCCCTCTCTCTTGCTCTATCTCTCTCAGCCCCCTCTCTCTCTGTCCCCCTCTCTCTCTGCCCCACCCCTCTCTGCCCCCTCTCTCTCGACTCCCCTCTCTCTGCCCCCTCTCTCTCTGCCCCCCTCTCTCTCTGTCCCCCTGTCTCTGTACCCTCTCTTTCTGCCCCCTCTCTCTCTTGCCCCCCTCTCTCTGTCCCCCTCTCTCTCTGCCCCCCTCTCTCTTCCCCCCTCTCTCTCTTCCCCCTCTCTGCCCCCTCTCACTCTGTCCCCCTCTTTCTCTGCACCCCTCTCTCTCTGCCCCCTCTCTCTGCCCCCTCGCTCTCTGACCCACCTCTCTCTGACCCCCGCTCACTCTGTCCCCCTCTCTCTCGCACTCTCTCTGCCCCCTCTCTCTCTGCCCCACTCTCTCTGCCCCCTTCCACTCTCTGCCCCCTCTCTCTCTGCCCCCTCTCACTCTGCCCCCTCTCTCTCTGTTCCTCACTCTCTCTGTCCCCCTCTCTCTGTCTGTTATCCTCTCTCTGTCGCCATCTCTCTGTCGACCTCTCTCTATGCCGCCCTCTCTCTCTGTCGCCCTCTCTCTCTGTCCCCCTCTTTCTCTCTCTCCCTCTCTCTGTCCCCCTCTCTCTCTGTCCCCTGTCTCTCTGCCCCCTCTCTCTCTGTCCCCCTCTCTTTCTGTCCCCCTCTCTCTCTGCACCCCTCTCTCTCTGCCCCCTCTCACTCTGCCTCCACTCTCTGCCTCCCCTCTCTCTGTACCCCTCTCTGTATCATCCTCGCTCTCTCTCTCTCCCCCACTCTCTCTGTCCCCTTCTCACTCTGTCACCCTCTCTCTCTCGCCCTCTCTCTGCCCCCTCTCTCTCTGCCCCACTCTCTCGTCACCCCTCTCTCTGTCGCCGCTCTCTCTGCCCCCTCTCTCTCTGCCCCCTCTCTCTCTTGCCCGCCTCTCTCTGTCCCCCTCTCTCTCTGCCCCCTCTCTGCCCCACTCTCACTCTGTCCCCCTCTCTCTCTGCCCCACTCTGTCTGTCACCCCTCTCTCTGTCGCCGCTCTCTCTGCCCCCTTCCTCTCTCTGCCCCCTCTCTCTCTGCCCCCCTCTCACTCTGCCCCCTCTCTCTCTGTTCCCCATTCTCTCTGTCCCCTCTCTCTCTGCCCCTCTCTCTTGCTCCGTCTTCTCTGTCCCCCTCTCTCTTTGTCCCCTCTCTCTATATCCTCTCTCTCTGCCCCTCTGTCTCTGCCCCCTTCCTCTCTCTGCCCCCTCTCTCTCTGTCCCCTCTCTCTATACCCTCTCTCTCTGCCCCTCTCTCTCTGCCCCTTCCTCTCTCTGCCCCCTCTCTCTCTGCCCCCCTCTCACTCTGCCCCCTCTCTCTCTGTTCCCCACTCTCTCTGTCCCCTCTCTCTCTGCCCCTCTCTCTTGCTCCCTCTTCTCTGTCCCCCTCTCTCTCTGTCCCCTCTCTCTATATCCTCTCTCTCTGCCCCTCTCTCTCTGACCCCTTCCTCTCTCTGCCCCCTCTCTCTCTGCCCCCTCTCACTCTGCCCCCTCTCTCTCTGTTCCTCACTCTCTCTGTCCCCCTCTCTCTGTCTGTTATCCTCTCTCTGTCGCCATCTCTCTGTCGACCTCTCTCTATGCCGCCCTCTCTCTCTGTCGCCCTCTCTCTCTGTCCCCCTCTCTCTCTCCCTCTCTCTGTCCCCCTCTCTCTCTGTCCCCCCTTCTCCCTGCCCCCTCTCTCTCTGCCCACTCTCTCTCTGTCCCCCTCTCTCTCTGTCCCCTTCTCACTCTGTCACCCTCTCTCTCTCGCCCTCTCTCTGCCCCCTCTCTCTCTGTACCCCTCTCTCTGTACCTCCCCTCTGTGTCCCCCCCTCTCTGTGTCCCCTCTCTCTCTGTCGTCCCCTTTCTGAGTTCCCCTTTCTCTCTGTCCCTCACTCTCTGACCCCTTCTCACACTGCCGCTCTCTCTCTGACACCCCACTCTCTCTGACACCCCTCTCTTTGCCCCCCACTCTCTCTGCCCCCCTCTCTCTGTCCCCCTCTCTCTCTGTCCTCCTCTCTCTGCCCCCGCTCTCTTGCTCCATCTTTCTCTGCCCCCGCTCTCTCTGTCCCCCTGTCTCACGGCCCCACCCCTCTCTGCCCCCCCACTCTCTCTGCTCCCCTCTCTCTGCCCCCCCTCTCTCTGCCCCCCTCTCTCTATCTCCCCCGTCTCTGTACGCTCTCTCTCTGTCCCCCTCTCTCTCTGCACCCCTCTCTCTCTGCCCCCTCTCACTCTGCCCCCCTCTCTGCCTCCCCTCTCTCTGTACCCTTCTCTGTATCACCCTCGCTCTCTCTCTCTCTCCCCCACTCTCTCTGTCCCCTTCTCACTCTGTCACCCTCTCTCTCTCGCCCTCTCTCTGCCCCCTCTCTCTCTGCCCCACTCTCTCTGTCACCCCTCTCTCTGTCGCCGCTCTCTCTGCCCCCTCTCTCTCTGCCCCCTCTCTCTCTGCCCCCTCTCTGCCCCACTCTCACTCTGTCCCCCTCTCTCTCTGCACCCCTCTCTCTCTCTGCCCCCTCTCTCTCTGCCCCACTCTGTCTGTCACCCCTCTCTCTGTCGCCGCTCTCTCTGCCCCCTCTCTCTCTGCCCCCTCTCTCTCTTGCCCGCCTCTCTCTGTCCCCCTCTCTCTCTGCCCCCTCTCTGCCCCACTCTCACTCTGTCCCCCTCTCTCTCTGCACCCCTCTCTCTCTGCCTCCTTATCTTTCTTTCCCCATCTCTTTCTGTCCCCCTATCTCTCTGCACCACTCTCTCTCCGGCCCCTCTCTCTGCCCCCTCACTCTCTTGCCCCCCCCCTCTCTGTCCCCCGCTCTCTCTGTCCCCCCCGCCCCCTCTCTCTGCCCCCTCTCTCTCTTGCCCCCTCTCTCTCTTTCCCCATCTCTCTCTGTCCCCCTCTCTCTCTGCACCCTCTCTCACTGCCCCCTCTCTCTCTGCCCCCTCTCTCTCTGCCCCCCTCTCTGTACCCCCTCTCTGTGTCACCCTCGCTCTCTCTCTCCCCCACTTTCTCTGTCCCCTTCTCTCTCTGTCCCCCTCTATTTCTCGGTCTCTCTCTGTCCCCCTCTCTCTGTCCCCTCTCTCTGTCCTCCCCTCTATCAGTTCCCCTTTCTCTCTGTCCCCCACTCTCTGTCCCCCTCTGTCTGCCCCCCTCTCTCTCTGCTCCCCTCTCTCTCAGCCCCCCTCTCACTCTGACCCCTCTGTCTCTGCACTCCTCTCTCTCTCTCTTTCCCCCTCTCTATATCCCCCTCTCTCTGTCCCCCTCTCTCTTTATCCCCCTCTCTCTCTGTCCCCCTCTCTCTCTGTCCCCTTCTCTCTCTGTCCCCCTCTCTCACTGTCCCCCACTCTCTCTGTCCCGCTCTCTCTCTCCCCCACTCTCTGTCCCCCTCACTCATGTCCCCTTCTTTCTTTTCCCCCTCTCTCTCGCCCTCTCTGTCCCTCTCTCTCTGTCCCCCCTTCTCTCTACCCCCTCTCTCTCTGCCCCCTCTCTCTGTCCCCCTCTCACTCTGCCCCCCCCTCTCTCTGCCCCCTCACTCTCTGCCCCCGCTCTCTCTTTGCCACCTCTCTCTGTACCCCTCTGTATGTACCCCCTCTCTGCCCCCTCTCACTCTGACCCCGTCTATCTCTTGCCTTCTCTCTGCCCCCTCTCTCTCTGCCCTCCTCTCTCTCTGTCCCCCACACTCTCGGTCTCCCGCTCTCTCTCTGTCGCCATCTCTCTGTCGCCCTCTCTCTCTGCCCCCCTCTCTCTCTGACCCCTTCTCTCTCTGTCCCCCTGTCTCTCTGTCCCCCACTCTCTCTGTCCCCCTCTCTCTCTCCCCCACTCTCTGACTCCCTCACTCTCTGTCCCCTTCTCTCTCTTTCCCCTCTCTCTCTCGCCCTCTCTCTGTCCCGCTCTCTCTCTCTCTCTGTCCCCCCTTCTCTCTACTCCCCTCTCTCTCTGCCCCCTCTCTCTCTTGCGCCCTCTCCCTTGCCCCCTCGCTCTCTGCCCCCTCTCTCTCTGTCCCCCTCTCTCTCTGCCCCCTCTCTCTCTGTACCCCTCTCTCTATGTACAACCTCTCTGTGTCCCCCCCTCTGTGTCCCCTCTCTCTCTGTCGTCCCCTCTCTCAGTTCCCCTTTCTCTCTGTCCCTCTCTCTCTGACCCCTTCTCACACTGCCCCTCTCTCTCTGACACCCCACTCTCTCTGACGCCTCTCTCTTTGCCCCCCTCTCTCTGCCCCCCACTCTCTCTGTCACCGCTCCCTCTGTCCCCCGCTCTCTCTCTCGCCCTCTCTCTGTCCCCTCTCTCTCTGTCCCCCTCCCTCTGCCCCCTCTCTCTTGCTCTATCTCTCTCAGCCCCCTCTCTCTCTGTCCCCCTCTCTCTCTGCCCCACCCCTCTCTGCCCCCTCTCTCTCGACTCCCCTCTCTCTGCCCCCTCTCTCTCTGCCCCCCTCTCTCTCTGTCCCCCTGTCTCTGTACCCTCTCTTTCTGCCCCCTCTCTCTCTTGCCCCCCTCTCTCTGTCCCCCTCTCTCTCTGCCCCCCTCTCTCTTCCCCCCTCTCTCTCTGCCCCCTCTCTGCCCCCTCTCACTCTGTCCCCCTCTTTCTCTGCACCCCTCTCTCTCTGCCCCCTCTCTCTGCCCCCTCTCTCTCTGACCCCCTCTCTCTGACCCCCGCTCACTCTGTCCCCCTCTCTCTCGCCCTCTCTCTGCCCCCTCTCTCTCTGCCCCACTCTCTCTGTCACCCCTCTCTCTGTCGCCGATCTCTCTGCCCCCTCTCTCTCTGCCCCCTCTCTCTCTTGCCCCCCTCTCTCTGTCCCCCTCTCTCTCTCCCCCCTCTCTGTCCCCCTCTCTCTCTGCCCCCTCTCGATCTTGCCCCCCTCTCTCTGTTCCCCTCTCTCTCTGTCCCCCCCTCCCTGCCCCCTCTCTCTGCCCCTCTCTCTCTTGCCCCCACTCTCTCTGCCTCCCTCTCTCTCTTTCCCCATCTCTCCCTGTCCCCCTTTCTCTCTGCACCCTCTCTCACTGCCCCCTCTCTCTCTGCCCCCTCTCTCTCTGCCCCCCTTCTCTCTGTTCCCCCTCTCTGTGTCACCCTCGCTCTCTCTCTCCCCCACTTTCTCTGTCCCCTTCTCTCTCTGTCCCCCTCTCTTTCTCGGTCTCTCTCTGTCCCCGTCTCTCTGTCCCCTCTCTCTGTCCTCCCCTCTATCAGTTCCCCTTTCTCTCTGTCTCCCACTCTATGTCCCCCTCTGTCTGACCCCCTCTCACTCTGCCCGTCTCTCTCTGACCCCCGTCTCTGTCTGACCCCCCCCTCTCTGTCCCCCTCTTTCACTGACCCCCTCTCTGTCTCCCCTCTCTCTCTCTGCCCTCCTCTCTCTCTGCTCCCCTCTCTCTCAGCCCCCCTCTCTCTCTGTCCCCCTGTCTCTGTACCCTCTGTCTCTGCCCCCTCTCTCTCTGCCCCCCTCTCTCTCTGACCCCCTCTCACTCTGTCCCCCTCTCTCTCTCTCGCCCTCTCTCTGCCGCCTCTCTCTCTGCCCTCCTCTCTCTCTGTCTCCCACTCTCTCTGTCCCCCCCTCACTCTCTGTCATCTTCTCTCTGCCCCCCTCTCTGTCTGTCCCCTTCTGTCTCTGTCCCCCTCTCTCTCTGTCCCCCACTCTTTCTGTCTCTCTCTCTCTCCCCCACTCTTTGTCCCCCTCACTCTCTGTCCCCTTCTTTCTCTTCCCCCTCTCTCTCGCCCTCTCTGTCCCCCTCTCTCTCTGCCCCCCCTCACTCTCTGCCCCCTCTCTCTCTGCCACCTCTCTCTGTACCCCTCTCTCTGTACCCCCTCTCTGCCCCTCTCTCACTCTGTCCCCCTCTCTCTCTTGCCTTCTCTCTGCCCCCTCTCTCTCTGCCCTCCTCTCTCTCTGTCCCCCACAATCTCTGTCTCACTCTCTCTCTCTGTCATCCTCTCTCTGTCGCCCTCTCTCTTTGTCCCCCTCTCTTTTTCCACCCTCTCTGTCCCCCTCTCTCTCTATCCCTCTCCCTCTCTGAACCCCACCCCGTCCCCTCCTCTCTCTGCTCCCCAATCTCTCTGCCCCCCTCTCTCTCTGTCCCCCATTCTCCCTGACCTCTCTCTCTCTGCCCCCCTCTCTGTCCCCCTCTCTCTCTGTCCCCTCTCTCTGTCTCATCTCTATCTGCCCCCCTCTCGCTCTTGCCCACTCTCTCTCTGCCCCCTCTCTCTCTGACCCATCTCTGTCTGCACCCCTCTCTCTCTGTCCCCCCTCTCTGTGCTCCTCTCTCTCTGTCCCCTCTATCTCTGCCCCCCTCTGTCTGTCCCCCCCTCTCTTTCCCCCCCCTCTCTCTGTCCTCCTCTCTCTCTCTCCCCCTCTCTCTGTCCCCCTTTCTCTCCCACCCGCCTCTCTCTCTGTTCCCCCATTTCTGTCCCCCTCTCTCTCTGCCCCCTCTCTCTATCCCCCCCTCTCTGTCTCCCAGTCTCTCTCTGTTCCCTCTCTCTGTCACCGTCTCTATCTCTCTTCCCCACTCTCTCTCTCCCCTCCTCTCTCTGTCCACATCTCTTTCTCAGTCTCTCTCTGTCCCGCTCTCTCTGTCCCCCTCTCTCTATGCCCCCCCTGTCTCGCTCCCTCTCTCTCTTTCCCCCTCTCTCTGTCCCCCTCTCTCTGTCCCCCCTCTCTCTGTCCCCCCGTCCCCCCTCTCTCCGCCCCCCTTCTCTATGTTCCTCTCTCTCTCTGTTCCCCTCTCTCTCTGTCTCCGCCTCTGTACCCCGCTCTCTCCCCCTCTCTCTGCCCCCTCTATCTCTGCCCCCCACTCTCTCTGTCCCCCACTCTCTCTGTCCCCGACTCTCTCTGACCCATCTCTCTCTGTCCCCCTCACTCTCTGTCCCCCCCTCTCTGTGCCCCTCTCTCTCTGTCCCCCCCTCTCTCGCCCTCTCTCTGACCCCCTCTCCCTCTGCCCCCCCTCTTTCTCTGTCCCCCACTCTCTCTGTCCTCCACTCTCTCTGACCCCTCTCTCTCTGTCCCCCTCTCTCTCTGTCCCCCCACCTCGCATCCCGCTCTCTCTCTGTTATCCGCTCTCTGTCGCCCTCTCTCTCTGTCCCCCTCTTTTTCTGTCCCCCTCACTCTCTGCCCCCCTCTCTCTCTCCCCCCTCTCTCTGTCCCCCTCTCTCATTGTACCCCTCTCTCTCTGTCCCCTCTCTCTGACACCGCTCTCTATTCCCCCTCCATTTAACCCCTCTATCTACACCACTCTCTGTCCCCCTCTCTCTGTCCCCGCTCTCTCTGTCTCCCTCTCTCTGTCACCCCTCTCTCTGTCCCCCCTCTCGCTAACGCACTCCAACTCCCCCACTCTCTGTCCCCTCTCTCTCTATGACCCTCTCTCTGTCCCCCCTCTCTGACGCCCTCTATCTTCCCCACTATCTGTCCTCCTCTGTCTGTCCCTCTCCCTCTGACCACCCTCTATCTCCCCCTCTCTCTGCCCCCTCTCTCTGTCCCCTCTCTCTCTGTCCCCCACTGTCTGTCATCCCTCTCTGTCCTCCCTCTCTCTGTCCCCCCTCTCTCTCTGTCCCCCCTCTATCTGTTGCCCTCTCTCTGACCCCTCTTTCTCTGCCCCTCTCTCTCTGTCTCCGTATCTCTCTGTCCCCGTCTCTCTCTCTGTCCCCCTCTCTCTCTGTCCCCCCTCTGTCTCGCCCTCTATCTGTCCCCCTCTCTCTGTCCCTCTCTCTCTGCCGCACTCTCTCTGCCCCCCTCTCTCTCTGCCCCCCGTTTCTCTCTGCCCCCTCTCTCTCTGTCCCCCTGTCACTCTGCCCCCCTCTCTCTCTGCCCCCCTGTCTCCCTGTCCTCTCTCTCTCTGTCCCCCTCTCTCTGAACCCCGTCTCTGTGTCCCCCTCTATCTGTCCCTTCTCTCTCACTGCCCCCCTTCTCTGTCCCCTCTCTCTCTGCCCCCTCTCTCTTTTGCCCCCTCTCTCTCTGCCCCCTCTCTCTGATCCCCCCTCTCTCTGTCCTCTCTCTCTCTCTTCCCCCCCTCTGTCCCTGCCTCTTTCTGTCCCCCTGTCTCTCTGTCCCCCTCTCTCTGTCCCCCCTCTCTCTGCCCCCCTCTCTCTCTGCCCCCTCTCTCTGCCCCCTCTCTCTGCTCCACTCTCTCTCTGTCCCCCTTCTCTCTGTTCCCCTCTCTCTCTGTTCCCCTCTCTCTGTCTCCGTCTCTGTCCCCATCTCTCTGCCCCTCTCTCTCTGCCCCCTCTCTCTGTGTCCCCTCTCACTCTGCCTCTCTCTCTCTGAATCCCTCTCTCTCTGTCCCCTCTCTCTCTGCCCCCTCTCTCTCTGCCCCCTCTCTCTCTGACCCCCCTCTCTTCATGTAATCCCCTATTTTTTTCTCTCTCCCTCCCTCTCCTTATCTCTCCCTTCCCTCTCTCTCTGTCTCTCCCTGCTCCTTCGCACTCTCTCCATCTTCTCTCACTCTCAATCCCCCTACCTTGGTCTCTCTCTCTCCCCACCTTCCTCCGTTTCTCTCTGACTGGATCTCTCTCCCTCCTGTCCCGCCCTTCCTCTCTCTCTGACACACTCTGTCTCCCTGGTCCTTCCCTCTTCCTCTAACCCAGAGACTGGGTTTGGTGGTGAAGATGCATGTGGGGGGAGGGGGTGGGTGCGGGTGAGATGATCGAGAGATGTGGGAAGTGCGATGTGGGGAAAATGGGGTTGAGATGGAATTGTGGGAGGGAGACAGAGACGGCAGGAGAGAGAGAGTGAGGGGGAGGGGGAGAGAGAAGAATGGAGGCAGGTGGAGAAACTCATGTTGGGGGTGTGAGAGAGAGGGGGAGAGTGAGGCAGAAAGAATAGTGGAGGCAGGTGGAGAAATCGGGGTTGGGGGGGTGTCTGAGAGGGGACCAGAGAGTGTGAAAGGGAGAGGTGGTGAGAAAGAGATAGTGTGCAGAAAGAGAGAGAGAGGGAGAGAATTGAGGAGGAAAAGTGGGGGAGAGTTAATGGGGAGGCCGGGTTGGAGTGGGGGGCTCAGAGGGAGTTAAACCCAGCTCCTCAGCTCAGGGCGCGGTTCCCTCCCCTTCCCTGAGGACCAGGACTTGGGGCTGAGTCTGTCTCTCTCCAGCTCAGCTTCTCCAACACAAAGACACACAACAACATCGGTCACTCTGCTGCTCGGCATGCTTTAATCAACATTTTTATTGGTTACAAATGGAAGTGATGAATACAGTCAGTGGGATGGTGCCTTTTCTCACTGGCCCCTGAGTTGTGAGAAACATTGAAATGTTTCCCTGTAACCCCCCTGGGGGATAAGGATGGACAAACCAGCGCTACCCTCAGTCTGTTACCATAGCGACAGGCTGCTCCATCGCTGAAACACTGAACTGAAATGAGAAAATCCCGGATGGATTGATTAATGAGGGAATTTGATGGATGGATGGATTTGGGTGAAGGGATATTTCAGCACATTCTTCAGCTGCTGCCTGAACTTAGTCTGGGTCACGGCATAAATCACGGTGTTTGTGCAGCAACTGAGGAGCTGCAGCATGAAGCCCAATTCCTGCACAAAGTAATCGAGATACACAGACTTATACCCAATACCAAACATCCGGTGCCATATAGAATACAGCATTAGCGTTGACCATAACAGGATGAAGTTGGCCGAGATCACAAACAGTAAAATGATGGATTTTTTTCGGTTTCTCATTTCTGTGTCAGACTGAGCGTCCCCATTGGTGTGAGCGCGGAGTCTCCTGCGGGCTCTGCTGGTCACGAAAATGTGTCTGACGGTGAGAACATTGAGCAGCAGAATCAGGAGAAATGGGACACACGGGGTTAGAATGTGGTGGAGAACTCGATTGTGGCCCATACACTGGAGGATAGAACAGCGATTGTTCCCTTACAAAACCAGGGGACGTTCCCCAGCAAATACCAAGCCGTGAACATAAAATACCAGAAAATGTTCTTTAAACAGCTCAGCACAGTCACTGCTCCCAGAACCACAGCCGCCGTTTTCTCACTGCAATATTTACTTTTCAGCTTCTGGCAACAAATGGCCACAAACCGATCAAAGGTGAAAGTGACAGTGAACCAGACAGAGCAGTCAGTGGCTGCATAAAGCAGGACGGCGTGGATATTACACACGGGGACGGAGAACCTCAGGAAATAAAACTGTTCCTTATAAACAATGGGAATGTGTCTCAGGATCAGGTCGAGGATAATGACCAGGAGATCTGCCGCTGCCATGGCCCCCAGGTAACGTCTGACACATGGAGACAATCCACAATCTTTATAAAGCAGGACGTAGATGGTCACTACGTTAACTGTGAGGAAGGAAAACAAACCCATTATCCATCAGCCTGGAGGCAAAGGGACCCGTTTGATCGGGGACCCAGTGAGATTTTCAACTGTGCCCCTGTATTCAGGGATTTATTAAAATAATTGGAGCTGGAATAACAAATGGGAAGGTCGGAATTACTGACAAAAATGTGACATAAACCACAAGAAACCCTCCCTCCCCAAACACACAGAGACACATCCATAAGGACAGATGGTTTCTAGAACATTCCGACACACTCAATCACACGAGAGCAGACACCGGTCACTCCTTCCCAGTTCCTAATACGGAGGGTGGGAACGTTGCTGTCCTGAAGGATTGTCTCCCAGTTTCCTGAAGACAAACGGAGTTTGGGAATTCCTGTATTTTGGTCTAAATTGTAATCGATCCTGTGTCAGGAAAAAATGTAAACGCAGAGAAAACGTATTCCCCCCTTTAACTGCCTGAGGGGCTTTCTGAACAGTGTCTCCTTCTCCCTGGAATGGGATCTCTTCCCTCGGGATCTTATCGTTTGTTCAATTCACTCACGTCCGGCCGTTCACAAACAATGTCAGGGACAGAATGTTCCGGGGAATGTCAGTTATAGAATATCAGGGACAGAACGTTCCGGGGAATGTCAGTTATAGAATGTCAGGGACACAACATTCCGGGTAACCCCTTGACCTGTTCATCACCTTTCACCCCTATCCACCCCACCAACATGATGTACTGTACCTGGACACACTGTAACATTAATGGGGTGAGAGACGGAGGATCCAATCATAGGAATGGGAACTAAAGGCATTGCCAGATCAGCTGAAATGGGTAGATATACCACATTCTCAATCCACCTCACAGAACCAGCCCAGACACCATACACCCAGAGGGAGATATCTGTTCACTGTGGAACACTGTGTAGACCAGGCCAGTGTCCTGCTCAGTCCAACCCAGCAATCTGTCCAGATTCATCCATTACACTGATCAATACAATCCAGCAATCTCTCCAGAGGGGAACAATGCACAGACCACAGCAGTGCATTGATCTATAAATCCGGACTAGATATCTGTCCAGTACCGGGAGTTGTGCAGACCACAGCAGTGCATTAATATATAAACCCGGACGAGATATCTGTCCAGCACCGAGAACTGTGCAGACCACCGCAGTGCAGTATCGAAAAACCTCAACCAGAATGACGGACCAGCACAGTTAACTGTGCAGTGATCACCCGTGAATTAATTTTCAAACCTGGAGCAGTTACCCTCGAAGTGAGAAGGACTGTGTACCCCACCCTACTGCATTGATCTGTAAACCAGGAGCAGTTACCCTCCCAGAATGTAGAGCTGTGTACCCCACCCCAGTGCATTGATCTGTAACACTGTGTTAGATCCCTGCCCAGTGTGGGGAAACTTGCAGCCCGGGCTGGAAGTGACAGGATGTGCAGCTCCCATCCATTTACAGCTCCATTTCTCCATTGTGTCGTGACAAGGGGGTGCTGTGGGTGTGAACATCACTGCCAGGGTGAGATGGCGGGGGAATCAGTGTAAATATCACCACATGGGAGGGGTTTGGGGTATAGACAGAGAGGGGGAGACTGAGAGACAGTATCATGGAAGGATGTATTCCCAGGTTTCAGAATGCTGAAATGTAGACACTTCGATAACATCCTGTAACAAGAGCCTGTCTTCCCAGGAAAGATGGGAAAAAAGGATATTGGTGTGAGTTCAGATGATGGAGAGTTTTGGATGAACATTTGTTCTCCCACTTTGTAACTGGAGTCCTTCATGGCTGGAGGTACACACCATCACCCAGCTGCCCCTGGATATTCCGTGATCCCTGACACTTACGTCATCTTTAAAAGCCCAATGGGCACATGATTAATCTTTCTCAGTTTGGAGCTGCCCTGCACAGTTTACCTCGAGCATGGCTGATAAGGGACAATTACACCACGGTTTGTCAACAGGGGTACGGGGGTCCTGCTGGATGGCCTAGTACAGAGGGGGACCATTCTCTTCCTAGAGGAGGCCAAACCACCAGACCCATCGCGCATGGTCTGAGCTCACCAACCAGCTCAGTGCAGTATCTGGGGTCTGAAGAAATGTCCAGCAAAACAGGACAAGCATCAATAACCTTCCCCACTCTGTAGGGATATACGTCACCGTATTCTCTCTGCTCCCTCACACTCACTGTATCTCTGTTATAGCACCGACCTCCGAACAAGACTCATGGTCCACCACTCTCCTTGTCGCATGCTGCACCTTCTCTCTCTGTCTCTGTCTCTGTCTCTCTCTCTCCCTCTCTCTCCCCGCCCTTTCCCTCCACTTCAACCCGACACTAATAACACTGCATGGATACAACACTGTGGACTGACTCCCTCCGGACACCTCACCATGACCCCCTCCCCACCTACACTAACACTAACAGTAGGACCACACCCACTCCCTCCCTCTCTTCCTCCCATTCCAGGAGAAACAGCCTGGAATAGGACAGAAAGGGCCTATCCGGGTTGTGGAGTGCCCAATATCCATTCCCTCACCCCCCACCCCCGCCATGTGGAGAGGACCCTGGTACAAGCCGGAGAGGACCGGGACACCTCATGTGGAGATTCTGAAACATCCACGTCCCACCGACCGAGTAAGGAGCAATGTTCAGTGAAGGGCAATTCTCACATTAAACCCACTGGCAGCTCCGGCTCCCCCCGGCACAACTTAGAAGCCATGGCCCTGATGCCATCTTCCTTTTGTGTCGAGCTGGTACTAGTGGAATCTCCACGGTCTCGGTGTGTAGGAGGGTGAGCTCACAACATATCGTCACAACGACCTCCCAGGAAGGGAGCACGGAGACTCCCTCCTACCCCTCCCCCTGTAAACAGCTCAGATACTGAAACTAATCTGTAATAGTTACTGCTCTCCCCACTTGTCCTGACATTTTCAACAATCTGTGCTCATATACACCCAGAGCCCTCTGCTCCTGTAGCCCCATTATAATGGCACAGCCTGTTTTAAACTGTCTTTCTTACCAAAGTGTATCACCTCACCCTGCTCTGCCGTGATCCCCATCTGCCATAAACCTGAACACTACACCAACGTGTGATTGTCCTGTTAGAGGTCCACACTCTCCTCCATAGACTTCAGAGTTCTTCCAGGTTCGGTGCCATCTACAAACATTGAGATTGTTATAGAGTCACAGTCCCCATGAAACAACTGAAATCCTGCCCCATACGTACGAGTGTGAGCAAGTGAAATACTGATATTTTCCTATGGACAGGGTCGAATAATGACATGCTGGCAATGGAGAAACAAAAGTCCTGACACACACCAGACGCAGTAAATGAAATATTGACAAACCACAGAGCAAAAGAAATCGGATAGGTGCCACTCATCGATATTCATCAGGGTATCATGTGATGAAGTTGAAAGTGTGTACTGTACCTTTAAGAGAGAGGGAATGCTCTTCTGAACTGAGATCTTACAAGCACCTGTGATTCGTGAGGATGGCAGACCCAGAAACAGTATATTGCTATAGAGCTGGAGTCGGGTAAAAAGCAGTTAAGGGAAAGAGGGTCTCAGAATTGTGAATAGTTGATGTAAAATGTTCACTTTCAGAGTGAAAAAAAATAAATTGATGTTTTTATTTAAACAGTGGAATTTGGGAGTTCTCTGTCCCTCATGTTTTAATAGTTTACGAGGCGCATTGAGCATTTCTTTATGTTTCATTTAAATTACCAGATGAGCTTGACGCCGTGTCCTCACCATCCCCTGTGTGTATCTGTGTGTCTCTGTGTGGGGCAGGTCTGGCAGTCTCTGTGGTGCTTAAAGTGATGCAATGCCACCCTCTGCTGGCGTCCACACGCCACTGCACAGGCATTGGCAGAGGGTGAAAACCAACAGGGATTCATTCAGAGAGGGGGAGGGAGAGGGCAGCTGCTCACAGCACCATCCAAACTGATGTCTTATCCATGTACTGATCTAAATGTCCTTTAAACGTTGTAACTGTCCCTGCTTTCACCACTTCCTCTGGAAGTTCATTCCACACACAAGCCAGCTTCTGTCTAACATAATTACCTCTCATGACTTTCGTAAATCTTTTTTCCTCACACCTTAAAAATCCCTCAGTTTTGAATCCTCAACTCCAGAGAAAAGACACCAGCCCTTTAACTTCTCTGTAACCCTCATTATTTTATAAACCTCTGTAAAGTTACTGCTTAATTTCATATTCTTCAGTGAAAAATGTCCCAGCCGATCCAGCCTCTCCTTAACTCTCACTCCCTCCTTTCCCAGCAACATCCAGGTTAATCTCTTCTCAATCCTCTCCAACTTAATAATATCAACGTCAGTAATATCAAAGTGAATAGTCAAGGTATTTTCTAAGGGTACAGGGAGTCCAAAACTAGAGTACATAGGCTAAAGGTGAGAGGGGAAACATTTAAAAGTGACCTACGGGACAGCGTTTTCACCCAGAGGATGTGCCTATGGAATGAGTGGGCAGTGTTACTAGACTAGACACACCATTACAGAAGAGGTCTCACCAATGTCCTGTACAACCACAACATGACATTCCCACTGTGATATTCAAAGTTCTATCATATGAAGACATGTGTGTTAAACACCTTCTTAACCACACTATCCATCTGAGATGCAGATTTTAAAGAATTAAATCTGACGGCCTAGGTTTCTGTACTACAGCACTGCCAAAGGCTCTACTTTTAATTGTATAGGCCCTGCTCTTGTTTGATTTACCAAACCCAATACCTCGCATTATTCCAAACTAAACTCCATCCGCCACCCCTGAGCCCAGTGAGTGATATTACTGTCACCTCACCCTCCCCCTTCAATTTAAAAATGCCCATCCCTCTCCAGACGGCCTGCACACTCTGGCCATGAGTTTCACAAAGACCCTGAGTTTGGGTTGCCTTGTATGGTTAGGGGGAGGAGGGACAGATTGCAGACACAGTCAGTGGGGAGGAGAGACTGGGCATTAATCAGCGGCCTGGTATCATTTCATGGTTTTAGGAAAAGGGGAGTCGCACGTGAGAGTTGGGTAAGAGTGATCGGTGTTTTGGGGTCAGAAATTAAGCTCTTCCTTTGTCTCTGGTGTTCAGTAATAAATATCTATTTGAGACCCTTCATTGGGCACAGTGTGTCTGCAGAATTTCTCTCCCTAATATTGTAGACTACAGATAATAGCAATTAAAGATTTTTATAGTTAATTTTGATGGCACAGCACGTACACTCAATATCCTACAGTTGAGACAAATATCTTGCGTTTGCATAACAATACAAGTGTTTTGTGTGGTTCAGTAATGGTAACCTGATTATAATAAATCCACACTGAGCTACAAGTGGGCACTAAAATATGACCCAAAATCTGGATATGGTAGTGTAGTGGGTAGTGTCCCTGTCTCTGAGCCAGAGCTCTGGATTTGATTCCAATTCCTGTACTTGTGTGGTAGTGTTCCTAGCTCTGGACTAGAAGGTCTGGATTCAAGTCCTGCCTGTTGCAGAGGTATGTCCCAGCATGTCAGGACAGTCTGATGAACAAACACACAGGAGATTAATGTTACAGCTTTATGGGTATTGCTAAGTAATGCTAGTCCCTACCTCCGTGCACAAAGGTCCAGGCGTAAAGCCCACAGAAGTGTCTCAGGATACATCTGAACAAACTGATTAAAATGGATTTAAAATTGTGACTTGATGGAGAAGGAAGAGGTATCAATATTGCATTTCAGACTTTAGGCCCAGAATGAGTGAAAGTACATCCATCCGTGTTGATTGGAGTCACATTTCGCAGCAGTAAAGGTTTATAAAATCAGAATGGTCATGGATAGGGTGAGTAGTCAGGGTTTTTTCCCCAGGTTAGGGGCGTCCAAAACTAGAGGGCATTGGTGGAAAGTGAGAGGGGAAAGGTTTTGAGGAGGCCTAAAGGGCAACATTCCACACAGAGGGTGGTGTGCGTATGGAATGAGCTGCCAGAGGAAGTGGTGGAGGATGGTACAACTATACAGCATCTGGGTAGTGAGAGACCTGGCGAGCTTTTCCAGCAATTTCTATATTTCTTTAAATAATGCATTTAGTTTAACACAGGTATTCTGAATAAATTAAACATTTTTTTATTTTTTAATGATACAGGGACATATAAATATATCTTCAAATTGACCGAGACCATTTTCTGCGAAGGGTATGGCTCTGTGTATGACAGCAGCAATGATGCACCGACATGGAACAGGGAATGTGATGGAGACATAGTTTGGATAATGTACAAGGAGACCTCACATGGTCCAGTTTGGGAGAGGATGATATTACTGTGTGATTCAACTTAGAGAGGGAGAAACTGTAATCTGCCTGAGAAGGAATGGCCTATTGTACTCTCTCTCCTTCATTGTTCCTCATCACAGCAATGTGTGCGAACTAAAATAATACCTCTACAGTCATCGTTACCATTCTTATTTTTATGGAATCCCTGCAGTGTGGAAACATGGCCTTCGATCCAACAAGTCCATACCAACCTTTCCAACCCATTTCCCTATACTTACCCCTGACTAATTCACATAACCTAGAAATCCCTGAACACTACAGACAATTTAGCATGACCAATCCACCGAACCTACACAGTTTGTGTTAGGAAACTGGATCACCCATTAGAAGCTCACACAGATAAGGGGAGAATGTGCAAACTCCACACAGTCACACAAGGCTGGAATCGACCCCACGTCCCTGGTGCTGTGAGGCAGCAGTGCTAACCACCGTGCTACCCTTTGGATGATGCCGAACCAGAATTCACTGGAATCTACTCACTGCCTAAAGCAAAGGGAGTTCAGCCAAATCCAAACTCTCCCAGGATGAAATCCCATTTCTAGCAGCTTGTGTGAGTACAATATCTTCAGAGCAGAATAACGTTTTGGACAATCTCACAATTTTTCCTTTGTCATGAGTTCCAATAATATTTGGTCCAAGTTCTTTCAAGTTAAAATTGTGTGTGTCAGTGTGTGTGTGTGTCTATGTGTGTGTGTCAGTGTGTGTGTATGTGTGTGTGTCTGTGTGTGTCTGTGTGTATATGTGTGTGTGTCTGTGTGTATATGTGTGTGTGTGTGTGTGTGTGTGTGTGTATGTGTGTGTGTGTGTGTGTGTGTGTGTGTGTGTGTGTGTCAGCATTTTTAGAAAGGGAAATATTGATTATATAATTGCAATACCCAAACAGTTTGCCATTCATCTTTCCATCATAGTTTGAGTAACATTGCTCTGGATCATAAACGTGTTGTTTTAGCAGATTAAAGAAACTAGCCTGACTTGTTGCTAAAACTGACCCTGACCCAGTCTGAGACCGATATCATCGGCCATATCACCGACCTGGTTACATTTAACATTTGTTGTGAGTAGTGGAGGAGTGGGACTAGAAAGGAAACAGTGACCCCAAAACGTCGGGGAACTATAGACGGGTGAGCCTGATGTCAGTGGTGGGTAAGTTGTTGGAGGGGATCTGAGGGATAGCATTTACATACATTTGGGATGGCAAGGGCTGATTGGGGTAGACAACGTGTCTTTCTGTATGAGAAATCATGTCTCATTAATTTAGTTGAGTTTTTTGAAGAGATGACAAAGAAGATTGATGAAGGCAGTTTGGTGGACATTGTCTATATGGACTTCAGCAAGGTGTTCATTTAAAGAACAAAGACCAAAGAAAATTTACAGCCCAGGAACAGGCCCTTCGCCCTCCAAGCCTGAGCCGATCCAAATGTATTGTCTAAATCTGTAGGTCAATTCCTAAGTATCTGTGTCCCTCTGCTCCCCACCTACTCATGCATCTGTCCAGACGCATCTTAAATGAATCGACCGTGCCTGCCTCTACCACCTCTGCTAGCAACGTGTTCCAAACGCCCACCACCCTCTGTGTGAAATACTTACTGCGTGTATCCCCCTTAAACGTTCCACCTCTCACTTTGAAAGCACGACCTCTCGTTAATGAATCCTTCAACCTGGGTAAAAGCTGGTCTCTATCCACCCTGGATATATCCTTAATGATTTTGCAAACGTTAATCAGGTCCCCCCTCAATCTCCTTTTACCTAGTGAAAATAAACCTAACCGACTCAGCCTGCTTTCATAGCTAGTATTTCATTCTGATTGGTAGACAGATTAGTAAATTTCACTCACATAAGATACAGAGAAAGCTAGTCACAAATGGCGTGAAGGAATGGGGATATTTTTCAGCCTGGAGGCTTGTGAGCAGCAGTGTGCTGCAAGAATCAGTACTGAGTTCACTGCATTTCATCATTTATGTAAAACATTTAGATGTGAATATTGGGGCAACAGTTATTAAGTATACAGATGACATCAGAAAGCTGGTGTAGTAGATTATCCCAGAGTAAAACAAGACCGCATTTAGATCGGACAAAGAGGCAAGGAGTGACAGATGAAGTCTAATTTAGATAAATATGAAGCTTTGCATTTTGGGAAGGCAAATCAGGGCAGATATTATATACTTCATGGTCAGGTCCTGGGGCATGTTGTGAAACAAAGGGGCATAGGGCTGCAGGTTCATTGTTCCTTGAACGTGGAGTCACAGGTAGACAGTGTGGTGCAGAACACATTTGGCACATTTGCCTTAATCAGTCAGAGCATTGAGTATAGGAGTTGTGGTGGTACGTTGTATCTGTACAGGACGTTGGTGAGGCCGCTTTATGAATACTGTGTACAACTCGGTTTTCTGCAGAAATGACTTAAACGTATGTTCCAGGACTGGAGGTTTGAGCTAAAGGGAGAGGCTGGTTAGGTTGAGGTGTTTCCCCCTGGAGTGTCAGAGGCTGAAGGGTGACATTGCAGAGGTTTATATAACCATCAGGGACATGGATATTCTGAACAGCCACGTTCTGCTCCCAAGGATAGGGGAGTGCAGAACAAGAGGGCATAGGTCGAAGGTGAGAGGGCGAATGATTTAGAAGGGACCTGAAGATAAATGTTTCACACAGAGAGTGGTGTGTACAGAAAGTGCTGTCAGAGGAAGTGCTGAAGGCGGTTACAATCACACATTTAAAAAGTATCTGAAAGAAGAGGGATGTTGGCCAAATGCTGGCAAATGGGACTAGATCGGATTTGATATCTGATCGGAGAGAACAGGTTGGACTAACGGATCTGCTTTCGTTCTGCATGACTCTCTGATTCTATAAGAGGGATGATGAAAAATTCTGTAAGGTCATTTCAAGTCGTACTTCTCTTCTCTGGAAGTTTATCATGCCTCTATGTTTACATTGATTGATAGCTGCATTAGTTAAATATTTGACAAAGTATTGAGTCACGGATAATGGGATACTGACAGGAAAGTGTGGATGAGACCCCAACCTGATCAGCCAGAATCTTACTGCCTGGTGGAGAAGACTCAAAGTATCTCATGATCCACTCCTGCTCCTCAGTCCCATGTTCCTGTGTGCCATTCAGCCCCTCATACCTGCTAGACAGGAACAGTTGGAGGCCACTTGCTCCTATAACCTGGTGCACAGAACCAGAGGAGACCATTCAGTCCCTCAAGACTGTCACACCCGCTTTGAGGTGATTTGGGAAATGTAATTGGAAAATCCAGGCTGGGTATGAAACAGCCCCCTCATCTCTCTTTAGAAAGCTTCCCCTATCTGCAGCTTGAGCTCCATTTGTTGATCATGTTGTAGACCCAGATTCACTGTGAAAATAGCCCACATACCTCACCCAGAGATGGCTCACAAAATCATCTAGTCTCCCTGACTGCAATATGCAATACCAGAACATTCATAAAAATAACACCCACGAACTTTCCAATAACAGAATGTGAGAACATCAGAAACAGGGGCATGTCGTTCACTCGCCAAACCTGCCTTGCCTTTCACGAAGATCATGGCTGAACTGCTTCTGGCCTCAAATCCTCTTTCATACCCAATTCTTCATAGCCCTCACCTCTCTGACAGGTCAATATCCATCTACCTCCTCTTCAAATACTTTCAGTCATCTCGCTCCCCGAACACTTTTGAGAAGAGAAATCCTGACATTCAATACCACCTGTTTGAAGAAAACACGTGCTGCTCCTATATCATGGTTTATTGATGTGAACAAAAGAGGTTGAGACAAGGTTCCCGGTAAAAATGACTGGCCTTGATATCAAGGCAATGGTTGACTTCTGTTGACATCAAGGAGCTGAACTTCATGGGAATCAGAGTAAACTCTCCAGTGTTTGGAGTCAAACATGGCACAAAGGAAGATGTTCATCATCTCAGTCCTTGGTCACCTCTGTGGGATTTCCTCAGGGTAGCTTCCTCTTCACAAACAGCTTCAGCTGCTTCATAAATGTCTCCCCGCCCCCACCCCCCTCACCCGCCCCACCATAAGATCAGAAATGGAGATGGTCACTGAAGATTCAACAATGTTCAGAACGTTTTGTCCCCCGTCAGCTCTTGAACTGGTCTGTGTCCATGTGCAGCAAGATCTAGGCTCCATTGAGGCTTTTGCTGTTAAAGTATCAGTAACAATCATGTAACAGCACTGCCTGACACCGCACATTGCCCCAGTAAAAAAAGAGTTCATTCATCACCTAACGCTGGTTTCACAGGATTATGAGGAAGCCATTCAGCCCATTGACATTATTGGAGATGAACAGGGATAGCCCATTCAGTGCCTCCAGCTTATTACTCAGGAAGAGAAGGAGTCTAGTGTGATGGACTACACCAGAGCCCCTCGAAAATATTTGACGGCAACATCCTAGACTTTTATGTTTTCTTATTTTAAAGGAAATGGTAAGTGTCTGTTCCAGATGCAATGTGACTGGTCAGACTCCTCGGTGGGAAGCACAATACCATCTATTTCAACATGAAAGAAGAAATAACACCACAGAAAGAGGAATTTAGAATAACGTAATTCTATTGGACAGCTTAACAGAATAATAGATCTAGGGACTATTACTAATGATCTGTTCTAATATAGGGAAATCCCATAAACACAGCCCTTGGCAAAAAGAAATATTCAGACACAGAATGTCACAAACATTTCTCCAATCCAGGAATTAAAAACAGTATCAAGATAAAATTCAGAGAGAGTAGCAGCCAGGTGACATTCACTGAAGCTTCCAATTCTGTGGAGACACCAATAGTTTCTGATGTTACTGAGAAACCAAAACCCAGAGATCCTAATCTGTGACAGCTGGCCACACCCATTCAGGCTGAATTAAAATAAACCCAAGGCCTCCCTAGCTGTTACTCAAGTGGTCTTAACTAACCAGCTTGGTAACAATCGTTCAATCTCTCTTAAAAGAAACCGGGACAAAATAACTTCTTAAAGCTGCAGCACCATCACACTTGTCAGTACATCGAGCTGTCAAATAGAAACCAAGGATAACCCAGTCAGGCCTTTGGCCCTGCCCAGTTGGAAAAGGAAGAAGCCAGTCAGTCCCTTGAGTCACTTACACAGGAACAGCAGGAGGCCATTCCCACCTCAATGCACTTACACGGGGGCAGAATGAGGTAATTGATGCTGATTCCTGATGAATGTCTTATGCCCAATACGTCGATTCTCCTGCTTCAAGGATGCTGCCTGACCCGTTGTGCTTTTCCAGCAATCGACTCTCTACTCTGATCTCCAGCATCGGCACTCTTAAGTGTTTCCTGAATGATACTCTAACATGATGAACAAGTGGGGCAGAGGCTGCACAGACTGTTCCACGTTGTTCCTCGTGGCTCCGTTGCTCATGATACACATGTGGGACTTTAACGTGGTTTTCTCGTGGTGAGCAGGGAAGCCATATGTCTTGTGCGAAGTCTCAAGAAGGCATCTTTCATCTCTGAGAAGACAGACTGGTGTTCTCTATGTAGAGTGGAAGCTGATGGGAATGATTACCTGTTTCAGATGGAAGGTAATGTGGCTGCTGTTGGGGATTGTGAGCAACCTGATGATCAGTACAGGGTTCACTCACCGACTGCACAATAACATGGGGAGAGTTAATTTAGGCAAATAAACTATTAGGAAGGTCACGTTAGGCTAATGTATCGATGCTCTAAGTTCAAATAATGCTGAACATGTTCATGTTGACCTGGTCTAGTGCATGTCCTGTGCAATGTAACCTGTATGCCTTACTCTGTCCAAGTCTATTTCCACCCTATGATATGTCTGGGCATGCTTACTATGATCTTCCTCCACTGCTCATAAATAAAGTGTTTCCCTGTACTGAGGTACACGTGATAATAAATTAAATCAATCAATCCTGGGTAAAGTATGGAATTTCTCTCCCTGTCAATGTCTCTTTTGGAAATAAGTGATTGCTGCCACTCCTCGTGTTTCAGCATTACCATTTTTTCGTCTCTCACAGCTCTACAGATTAAACACTCAGCTTATTCACTCTATCCCCATGTTACCATCACCCGTGTCTGTGGTAAGGAGATCATTCCTTACAAAGGAGATCAAATCTGTAGAGAGCGCCCCAAATGCTCTCCCAGCAAGGCTCTACAACAGCCGGAAGATGGCTTTACTTATGTACTCGGATCATCTTACAATGAAGCACAGCATACCATTGACTTCACCCATTACTTACAAAGGGTTTGATTCAGACCGGTTAGCATAAAATTTTGAGTGGGAGATCATGCTTGCCAAATTTCTTAGAGTCCTTTGGTGAAGTGACCAGGAAGGTTAATGAGGGCAGAGCGGTAAATGTAGTCTCTATGGATTTCAGTCAGGCCTTTGATAAGTTTCCACATGGCAGGCTGCTCAGGAAGGTTCAATCACGTAGAATACTGGGGTAACTGGCCAATTGGAAACACAGTTGGGTTGATGGAAGGAAGCTTGTTAGACTGGAGGTTGGGTCCATAGCTTTTTGTTATCTATGATTTGGATGAGATTATACCAGGCATGATTAGTAAGTTTGCAGATGACACTAAAATAAATGGCAGCATGATCAGTGAGGACGTTTATCAGAAATTGCAGCAGGACCTTAATCAGGTGGGGAAGTGGGCTGAGAAATGGCAAATGGAATTTAATATAGAAGTGTGAGGTGTTGCAGTTTGGAATCTCAAATCAAGGTTGGAGTTTCACAGTGAATGGGGGGCCTTAAGGGGTGTAGAGGGCAGAGAGACCTTGGAATTCAGGTGCACGGTTCCCTGAGAGTGGAGTCACAGGTCGGCAGGGCAGTGAAGAAGGCTTTTGACACACTGGCCTTCGTCAGGCAGGACATTGAGTATAGAAGTTGGGAATTCATGTTCCAGTTACACAGGAATTTGGTAAGGCCGCACTTGGAGGATTGTGTTCAGTTTTGTCAACTTGTGAAAGGGAGGATATAATGTAATTAGAAAGAGTGCAGAAGAAATTTACAAGGACATTGCCAGAACCCAATGGTCCGAGTTATAGGCAGAGGTTGGACAAGCTAGGACCTTTTCTTTAGAGTGTAGGAGAGAGCTGTATAAGATCATGAGGGATATGGATAGGGTGAATGCTCTCAGTCTTTTCCAAAGTTTAGAGAATCAAGGACGAGAGGGGATCAGTTTAAGGTTAAAGGGAAAGGAATAAAAGGGAACCTGAGGGACAATTTATTTACATAAATGGCTGGTGCGTGTATGTGGCTGAGGGGGATGTATTAACAACGTTTCAAAAGCATTTGGATAAATATGTGGATAGGAAAGGCCTAGAAGGATATCGGACAACTGCAGGGAAATGGGGTTAGTGTGAATGGACATTTACAAGGTGGAGTCGAACCTCTTTGTTAATTAAAACCAAACACCCAGAAAAGCTCGCCTCACCTCGTAATCTGTTAACGTATGAGTGACACAGATCTCCTACATTCCACTATTTAAAAAAAATTAGCAAGTTAGTTTGTTAACTTTAATAGTGAACACTAAACAAAAAACTATTCGCAAATACAAGCCCCTCTTTTCTTACCTACTTACTATCTGACTCCAACTCTATAAAAAATATGCTGTTCCAACAACCCACATATTAAACGTTACAATCTCAAGACCACACAGTCTCTATCTTCCCCGCTGTGTTCACTGTTTCAGCTGCTGATCTCCCTGGGTCATGTTTTTTTTTATTGCAAGTAGGTTTACATGAACATGTGTCTTTGATAGAGAGTGTTTGAGATGGTCAGTTAAAACTCCTGCTCTACAGCAGTTACTCTGCTGTTGGATGGCAGTGACTCTCCCTCTATTTTCAAAATGCTGGATTTATTTACTTCCCATGATACAATATTTCTCATAATTTGATTGATTTCCAGGTGTACGAACAATAATATTCAAATTCCATTGGCTTCGGATATTCTGAGCATTATTTAAAGTCTTTGATTGCATTTGAATTGCTGTCAAAACAGCAACCAAAACTCAGACTTCCATTTCCCAGCTAATTGTTACATTTGGAACAGTCTGACCTTTAGCTGGCATCTGTGGCTGTACTTTCGATTCAGCAAAACCTGTCCTATCTTAAAGTGAACAGACATTGATTAGCTTCCAGGCAGTAACACACTCCGGGCGATCTGTTATTCTGTATACTAACCTCCTTGAACCCCTCGATTAGATTCCAGGCCGTAACTCACTCTGTGCTATCTGTTATTCTGTATATAACCCACGCTGAATACCTCGAGTCGATTCCAGGCTGTAACTCACTCCGGGGTATCTGTTATTCTGCATATAAACCACCCTGAACCCCTCAATTAGATTCCAGGCTGTAACACACCCCAGAATATCTGTTATTCTGTATATAAACCACCCTGAACCCCGCGATTAGATAGCAGGCTGTAAATCACTCCGGGGTGTCTGCTGTTCTGTATATAAACCACCCTGAACCCCACGATTAGATTCCAGGCTGTAACTCACTTCGGGCTATCTGTTATTATGTATATAACCCACCCTGAACACCCCTATTCGATTCCAGGCTGTAACTCACTGCTTGCTATCTGTTATTCTGTATATAACCCACCCTGAACCCCTCGATTCGATTCGAGGCTGTAACTCACTCCGGGCTATCAGTTATTCTATATATAAACCACCATGAACACCTCGATTCGATTCCAGGCTGTAACTCACTCTGGGCTATCTGTTAATCTGTACGTAAACCACCCTGAACCCCGCGATTAGTTTCCAGGCAGTAATTTCCTGTCAGGGTTGAATGAGAAGGCTGGTAGTTATTGGGAATGCTGGCTGACTAAAGAAATTGAGGGTTTGGTTCAGAAAAAGAAGGAAGCATATGTCAGGTATAGACAGGATAGATCGAGTGAATCCTCAGAAGAGTATAAAGGAAGTTGGAGTACACTTAAGAGGGAAATCAGGAAGACCAAACGCAGACATGAGATTGCTTTGGCAAATAGAATTAAGGAGAATCCAAAGTGCTTTTACAAATATATTAAGGACAAAGGGTAATTAGGGAGAGAATAGGGCCCCTCTAAGATCAGTAAGGCGGCCTTTGTGTGGAGCCACAGAAAATTTGGGAGATTTTAAATTAATATTTTGCATCAGTATTTACTGTGGAAAATGATATGGAAGATATAGACTGCAGGGAAATCGATGGTGACATCTTGCAAAATGTTGCAGATAAACAGAGGAGGAAGTGCTGGATGTCTTGAAATGGTTAAAGGTGGATAAATCCCCAGGACCTGATCAGGTGTACCCGAGAACTCTGCGGGAAGCTAGAGAAGTGATTGCTGGGCCTCTTGCTGAGATATTTGTATCATCAATAGTCACAGGTGAGATGCTGGAAGACTGGAAGTTGGCAAACGTGGTGCCACTGTTTAAGAAGGGCGGTAAAGACAAGCCAGGGAACTATAGACCGGTGAGCCTGACCTCGGCGGTGGGCAAGTTGTTGGAGGGAATCCTAAGGGACAGGATGTACGTGAAGTCGGAAAGGCAAGGACTGATTCGGGATAGTCAACATGGCTTTGTGCTTGGGAAATCATGTCTCACAAACTTGATTGAGTGTTTTGAAGAAGTAACAAAGAAGATTGATGAGGGCAGTGCAGTAGATGTGATCCATATGAATTTCAGTAAGGCGTTCTACAAGGTTCCCCATGGGAGACTGATTAGCAAGGTTAGATCTCATGGAATACAGGGAGAAGTAGCCATTTCGATACAGAACTGACTCAAAGGTAGAAGAAAGAGGGTGGTGGTGGAGGGTTGTTTTTCAGACTGGAGGCATGTGACCAGTGAAGTGCCACAAGGATCAGTTTTGGGCCCTCTACTTTTTGTCATATATTTAAATGATTTGGATGCGAGCATAAGAGGTACAGTTAGTAAGTTTGCAGATGACACCAAAATTGCAGGTGTAGTGGACAGCGAAGAGGGTTTCCTCAGATTACAACAAGATCTGGACCAGATGGGCCAATGGGCTGAGAAGTGACAGATGGAGTTTAATTCAGATAAATGTGAGGTACTGCATTTTGGGAAAGCAAATCTTAGTAGGACTTCTACATTTAATGGTAAGGTCCTAGGGTGTGTTGCTGCTCAAAGAGACCTTGGAGCGCAGGTTCATAGTTCCTTGAGAGTGGAGTCGTGGGTAGATAGGATCGTGAAGAAGGCGTTTGGTATGCTTTCCTTTATTGGTCAGAGTACCGAGTACAGGAGTTGGGAGGTCATGTTGTGGCTATACAGGACATTGGTTAGGTCACTCTTGGAATATTGCGTGCAATTCTGGCCTACTTCCTATCGGAAAGATGTTGTGAAACGTGAAAGGGTTCAGAAAAGATTTACAAGGATGTTGCCAGGGTTGGAGGATTTGAGCTACAGGGAGAGGCTGAACAGTCTGGGACTATTTCCCGGGAGTGTCGGACGCTGAGCGGTGATCGTATTGAGGTTTACCCTGGGATAAGGGAGTCCAGAATTAGAGGGCATAGGTTTAGGTTGAGAGGGGAAAGATATGAAAGAGACCTAAGGGACAACGTTTTCACGCAGCAGGTGGTACGTGTATAGCGTGAGCTGCCAGAGGAAGTGGTGGAGGCTGGTACAATTGCAACTTTTAAGAGGAATTTGGATGAGTATATGAATAAGAAGGGTTTGGAGGGATATGGGCTGGGTGCTGGCAGGTGGAACTAGATTGGGTTAGGATATCTGGTCGGCATTGACAGGTTGGACCGAACGGTCTGTTTCCATGCTGTACATCTCGATGATTATGTAACTCTATAACTCACTCCGGGTTACCTGTTATTCTGCATATAAACCACACTGAAACCCTCGATTAGATTCCAGTCTGTAACACACTCTGGGGTATCTGTTATTGTTCACAAAATCATCCCGAATCCCCTTGATAAAATTCCAATCTGTAACTGACTTCCAATTTTAAAGGACTCTGTACGTTAGCCACTTCAATCGTTTGATTAGATTCCAGTCTGTATCACACTCCTGGGTATCTGTTAGTTTGTATATTAACTATTCAATCCAAACCCTGTTAAAATTGCCCATAGTGTTCAGGGATGGGTAGGTGAGGTGCATTAATCAGGGGTATATGTGGGAAAATGGATCTGGATGGGTTATTCTTCTGTGGGTCATTGTGGTCTTGTTGGGCTGAAGGGCTTGTTTCCCCACGGTCAGGATTATATGAATCACCCGGAACCCTCTCGATTAGATTCCAACGTGTAACTCACTTCCATGTATATGTGACTGGCATGTTTCAAAAACACCCCAAAACCTTCAATTCTATTCCACTTCGATAAACACGAGGCGCTGCATTTTGGGAAAGCAAATTTGAGCAGGATTTATACACTTAATGGTCAGGTCCGAGGGAGAGTTGCTGAACAAAGAGACTTTGAACTGCAGGTTCGTAGCTCCGTGAGAGTAGAGTGGCAGTTGAATAAGATAATGAAGGCAGCGTTTGGTTTGCTTTCCTTTATTAGTCAGTGTTTTGAGCATAGGCATTGAGAGGTCATGTTGTGGCTGGACTGGACATGGGTTAGGCCACTGTTGGAATATGGGGTGCAATTCTGGTCTCCTTCCTATCGGAAGGATGTTGTGAAACTTGGAAGGGTTCAGAAAAGATTTACAAGGAGGTTGCCAGGGTTAGAGGATTTGAGCAACAGGGAGAGGCTGAATAGGCTGGGGCTGTTTTCCCTGGAGTATCAGAAGCTGAGGGGTGACCTTATTGAGATTTATAAAATCATGACAGGCATGGATAGGATAACTAGACAAAGCCTTTTCCTTGGGGTGGGGAGTCCAGAACTAGAGGGCATAGGTTTAGTTTGAGAGGTAATATGAAAGACACCGAAGGGGCAACTTGTTCACTCAGAGGGTGGTACATGAATGGAATGAACTGTCAGAGGAAGTGGTGGAAGCTGGTACAATTGCATCATTTAAAATGCAGCTCGATGGGTATATGAATGGGAAGATTTGGAGGGAGATGGGCCAAGTGTTTGAAAAAGGCTAGAGTCGGTTAGGATATCTGGTCGGCATAGACGGCTTGGACCAAAGGGTCTGTTTCCATGCTGTACATCTCTATGACTGTATGACTCCGCGATTTTGTGACTCACTACTTATTATCTGTTATTCTGTATGTAAACCACCTCAAACCTCTCGATTAGATTCCACTCTGTCTCTCACTCCTGGGTATCGCTTATGCTGTATGTAAACCCTAAACCCCTCTATTAGATTCCAGTCTGGAACTCAGTCCTGGGGATTTGTTATTGGATCTGTGAAGTGATCCTTGTTGGATGTTAAACCGAAGACAAGATAAACTAAATGGTCAAATGTTACATTGGGACCAGGAACACAGAAAGCTGCTGGTTCATTTCTGTCCTGTTACATATCTCAAAGTTTCAGATTGGGGCTGAATTTCTGTCACAATGGGGAAAGTCTCAGAAGCTGTTTACTGTCCTGCATGAATGCATCATCATAACATGAATTCTCTTGCAAGATCGGAAATGGAGACAGCTCCTGGAAGGTGTCTGTATCTCTGTTTGTGCGATTCTGTGTGTCAGTGATTCTGTGTACATGTTCAATGTTTTATATATTTTCAAACAGTATTGATTTTGCCAGTCTCTCTTGCTTTTCCTTATCTATAAACTCAATGTCATCGTTTTGCTGATATAAAATGGTGGCTGTGGACAAATCTAAAATGTCTGCCTGACTGATTTGTGTCAAGAATACTTTCAGCAAGGGAGAGGGGGCAATGTGTCAAAAGCCATTTCCATTCATTGATGCCAGCAGAGATAGGAAATGGAGACAGCTCTTTGAAGGTGCTTAAAATGCAAATCCCAGAACTTGTTTACACTGAATGCGGAGAGACAATGTGACATTCCAGTAAGGTCTGCCTTACTCTCCAAGCTCTTAATATATGAGAGAAACATAATATACAAAACCTGATAGAGCTCAGCCACTGAATTGTAGATTTGCAGAGTTGGATCAGAATTTTGCCTGGCCAGGCCTCATCCCAAATTGAAGGGTTTCTCAAATCCCACACTGACCTTCTGTGGGTTCAAATTGTGTGTTGTCTACAAATAAAAGAAAATAATGCACCTAAAATTGAATAAAGCTCTTTCTGGAACTTTGCGCATCTGTTGGTTTAAGTATCTTTCAACAGGATTGAAGATAAATGAGACAGTGAGAGATAGGTAGCACTGTAACCAGAATGGCTGAATAAAAGGTATATTAATAATTTCAGTGAAAGGGGAAAACAGAGGAGGATAGTCCTCAAACAAGGAAAGTTGGGAGTCAGTAAAGTTGTGTAGTTTGTGACTGCATTATGTTTATGTGAGTCAAGATGTGAAACCACTTGGCCAATAGTATACTTTGTGACTCACTCCCAGTTACAAGTTATTTCACATAAAAGGGTTAACATATCCCTCGATTAGATTCCAGGCTGTAACTCACTCCAGGGTATCTGTTATTCTGTACATAAACCATTTTAAATCCCCCGATTAGTTTCCAATCTGCAACACACTCCAGGGTATCTGTTATTCTGTAAATAAACCACCCTGAACCCCTCGATTAGGTTCCAACCTGTAACACATTCCAAGCTATCTGTAATTCTGTATATAAACCACCCTGAACCCTGCAATTAGATTCCAGGCTTTAACTTAATGCGGGCTACCTGTTATTCTGTATATAAACCACCCTGAAACACTCGATTAGATGCTAGGCTGTAACTCACTCCGGGGTATCTGTTATTCGTATATAAAGCACCCTGAACCCCTTGATTAGATTCCAGATTGTAACTTACTCCGGGTTATCTGTTATTCTGTATATTAACCACCTTGAACCCATTGCTTTGATTTCACTTCCTGACATGTTAAGCTCATATTCCCAACAAAATCTAATCTCAATAATAATCAATGTATCACTGGTCCTCCTATCTGCTGGCACTACCATCATGTTAACTTTCTGATGTTTTCGTACATGATTACCTGTAGCAGTGAGTCGCAGGTAGACAGAGTGGTGCAGAACACATTTGGCACATTTGCCTTAATCAGTCAGAGCATTGAGTATAGGAGTTGTGGTGGTATGATGCATCTGTACAGGATGTTGGTGAGGTCACTTTAAGAATACTGTGTACAACTCGGTTTTCTGCAGAAATGTCTTACACGTATGTTCCAGGACTGGAGGCTTGAGCTATAGGGAGAGCCTGATTACGTTGAGGTGTTTCCCCCTGGAGTGTCAGTGGTTGAGAGGCAGCATTATAGAGGTTTATAAAATCATCAGGGACATGGATATTCTGTACAGCCATGTTCTGCTCCAAAGGATATGAGAGTCCAGAACAAGAGAGCATAGGTTGAAGGGGAGAGGGCGAATGATTTAGAAGGGACTTGAAGGTAAATATTTCACACAGAGAGTGGTGTGTGTACAGAAAGTGCAGTCAGAGGAAGTGGTGAAGGCGGCTACAATCTCAGGAGGAATATTGGCCAAATGCTGGCAAATGGGACTAAATCAGATTTGATATTTGATCGGAGTGAACAGATTGGACTAATGGGTCTGTTTCCATTCAGCATGACTCTCTGAATCTATAAGAGGGATGACGAATAATTCTGAAAGGACTTTTCAAGTCGGAATTCTCTTCAGTGGAAGGTTATCGTGCCTCTATGTTCACATTGATTGAAAGCTGCGTAAGTTAAATATTTGACAAAGAAGTGAGTCATGCACAATGGGAGGCAGACAGGAAAGTGGGGCTGAGACCACAACCTGATCAGCTACAAATTTAGTGCCTGGTGGAGAAGGCTCAAAGTATCTAATGACCGACTCCTGCTCCTCAGTCCCATGTTCCCGTGTTCCATTTAGCCCCTCAAACCTGCTAGACAGGAGCAGTTGGCGGTTACTTACTCCTATAACCTGTTGCACAGAAACACAGGAGACTATTCAGCCCCTCAGTACTGTCCCACACGGTTTGAAGTGAATTGGGAAATGCAATTGGAAAACCCAGCTGGATGCGAAAGAGGCCCCCTTATCTCTCTTCACACAGCTTTCCTTCTCTGCAACTTGTGCTTCATTTGTTGGTCACATTGTACACCCAGATTCAGTGTGAATACAGCCCCCATACCTCACTCAGGGATGGCTCACAAAATCCTCTGGTCTCCCTGTATGCAACATTCAATAAGAGAACATTCATGAAAATCACACCCACTAACTCTCCAATAACAGAATGGAAGAACATCAGAAACAGGGGCATGTTGTTCACCCCCCAAGCCTGCCTTGCCCTTCTTTAAAATCATGACTGATCTGCTCTTCGTCTCAAATCCTCTTTCATATCCAATTCTTCATAGCCGTCAACTCTCTGACAGGTTAATGTCCATCTACCTCCTCTTCAAATACATTCAGTGATCTAGCTTCCTGAACACCCTTGAGGAGAGAAATCCTGATATTCAATACCACCTGTTTGAAGAACACACTTGCTGCTCCTATATCATGGCCTATTGATGTGAACAAAAGAGGTTGTCACAAGCGTTCAGATAAAAATGACTGGCCCCGATATCAAGGCAGTGGTTGCCTTTTATTGACATAAAGGAGCTTCACAAAACTGGACTTAATGGGAATCAGAGTAAACTCTCCAGTGTTTGGGGTCAAACATGACACAAAGGAAAATGTTCATCATCTCAGTCCTGGGTCACCTCTGTGGGAGATCCTCAGAGTAGCTTCCTCTTCACAAACAGCTTCAGCTGCTTCATCAATGTCTCCCCAGCCCCACCCTCCCCACCATAAGATCAGAGGTGGGGATGGTCGCTGAAAATTCCACAATGTTCAGAACATTTTATCCCCCGTCAGCTCCTGAACTGGTCTTTATCCGTGTGTAGCAGGATTCAGATTCTATTGAGACTTGTGCTGTTAAAGTGTCCGTAACATTCATGTAACAGCACTGGCGGGCACTGCACATTGCCACAGTAAAACAAGAGTTCATTCAACACCTCATGCTGGTTTCACAGGAATATGAGGAAGTCATTCAGCCCATTGACATTATTGGAGAAGAACAGGGACAGCCCATTCAGTACCTCCAGCCTATTACTCAGGAAGAGAAGGAGTCGAGTGTGATGGGCCACACCAGAGTCCCTCGAAAATATTTGACGGCGGTAGCGTAGATTCTAATGTTTTCTTACTTTAAAGGAAATGTAAAGTGTCTGTTCCAGATGCAATGTGACTGGTCAAACCACTCGGTGTGAAGAAAAACACTATCTACTTAAACACGAAAGAGAAAATGAAACCAAAGAAAGAGGAATTTAGAATAACGTAATTTTTTTGGACAAGTTAACAGAATAATAGATCTAGGAACTATTACTAATGAACTGTTCCAATTTAGGAAAATCCCATAAACACAGCCCCTGGCAAAAAGAAATATTCAGACACAGTTTGTCGCAAATATTTCTCCAATCCAGGAATTAAAAACAGTATCAAGAGAAATTTCAGAGAGAGTAGCAGCCAGGAAGCATCCACCGAAGCATCCAACTCTGTGGAGACACCAATAGTTTCTGATGTTACTGAGAAACCAAAACCCAGAGATCCTAATCTGTGAGAGCTGGCCACACCCATTCAGGCTGCATTAAAATAAACCTAAGGCCTCCCTCGCTGTTACTCAAGTGGTCTTAACTAGCCAGCTTGGTAACGATTGTTCAATCTCTCTCATAACAGAAGCCCGGACAAAATAACCTCTTAAAGCTGCAGCATTGTCATACTAGTCAGTACAATGAGCTGTCAAACAGGAACTAGGGGTAACCAGTCAGGCCCTTTGTCCTGTCCAATTGGACGAGGAAGAAGCCAGTCAGTCCCTTGAGTCACTTCCCAGGAACAGCAGGAGGCCATTCCCACCTCAATGCACTTACACGGGGGCAGAATGAGGTAATTTTTGCAGATTCCTGATGAATGTCTTATGCCCGGAATTTCGATTCTCCTGGTCCTCGGATGCTGCCTGACCCGCTGTGCTTTTCCAGCAATTGATGCTCTACTCTGATCTCCAGCATCGGCAGTCCTAAGTGTCTCCTAAATGATGCTCTAACATGATGAACAAGTGGGGCAGAGGCTGCACAGACAGACTGCTCCACGTTGTTCCTCGTGGCTCCGTTGCTTATGATACACACGTGGGACTTTAACGTGGTTTTCTAGTGTTGAGGAGGGAAGCCAATGTCTTGTGTGAAGAATCAAGAAGGCACCTTCCATCTCCGAGAATCCAGCCTCGTGTTCTCTATGTAGGGTGGAAGCTGTGGGAATGGCTACCTGTTTCAGATGGAAGATATTGTGGCTGCTGTTGGGGATTGTGAACAACCTGATATTCAGTACAGGGTTCACACGCCGACTGCACAATAACATGGGGAGAGTTAATTTAGGCAAATAAACTATTAGGTAAGCTACGTGAGACTGATGAATGGACTCTCTAAGTTCAAATAATGCTAATCGTGTTCATGTTGATCGTGTCTAGTGCACGTCCTGTTCAGTGTAACCTGTGTGCCTTACTCTGTCCAAGTCTATTTCCACCCTATGATCTGTCTGGCCATGCTTACTATGATCTTCCTCCACTGCTCATAAACAAAGTGTTTCCCTGTACTGAGGTACACGTGACAATAAATCAAACCAATCAATCCTCGGTAAACTATGGAATTCCTCTCCCTGTCAATGTCTCTTTTGGAAATAAGTAATCGTTGCCAGTCCTCGAGTTTCAGCGTCATCATTTCTTCGTCTCTCACAGCTCTACAGATTAAACACTCAGCTTATTCACTCTATCCCCATGTTACCATCAGCCGTGTCTGTGGTAAGGAGATCATTCCTTACAAAGGAGATCAAATCTGTAGAGACTCCCCCAAATGCTCTCTCAGCAAGGCTCTACAACAGCAGGAAGATGGCTTTACTTATGTACTCGAATCATCTTACAATGAAGAACAGCATACCATTGACTGCACCCATTACTTACACAGGGTTTGATTCGGAGCAGTCAGCATAGACTTCTGAGTGGGAGATCATGCTTCCCAAATTTCTTAGAGTCCTTTGATGTAGTTACCAGGACGTTTGATGAGGGCAGAGTGATAGACGTAGTCTCTATGGATTTCAGTAAGGCCTTTGATTAGGTTCCACATGGCAGGCTGCTCTGGAAGGTTCCATCACGTGGAATGCGGGGGGGAGCTGGCCAATTGGATACACGGTTGGCTTGATGGTAGGAAGCAGAGGGTTGAGTGGAAGGATGTTTGTCAGACCGGAGGCTTGGTCCATTTCTGTCTGTTATCTATGATTTGGTTGAGAATGTACAAGGTATGATAAAAAAGTTTGAAGATGACACGAAAGTAATTGGGAGCATGATCAGTGAGGATGTTTATCAGAAATTGCAGCAGGACCTTAATCAGGTGGAAAATGAGCCGAGAAATGGCAAATGGAATTTAATATAGAAGCGTGAGGCCTTGCATTTTGGAAACTCAAATCAACGTAGGAGGTTCATGTTCAATGGGAGGGTCTTAAGGGATGCAGTGGGCAGAGGGACCTTGGTGTTCAGGTGCACGGTTCTCTAAGAGTGGAGTCACAGGTAGACAGGGCAGTGAAGAATTGAAACATTGGCCTTCATCAGGCAGGATATTGAGTATAGAAGTTGGGACCTGATGTTGCAGTTACACAGGACTTCTGTAAGGCCGCACTTGGAGTATTGTATTCAGTTTTGTCACCTTGTTATAGGAAGGATGTTATTAAATTAGAAAGATTGCCAGGACCCAATGGTCTGAGTTATAGGGAGTGGTTGGACAAGCTAGGACCTTTTCTTTAGCATGTAAGAGACTGAGGGAGTCCTTATAGAGCTGTATAAAATCACGAGGGGAACGGATAGGATTAATGCTCTCAGTCTTTTTCCAAGTGTAGAGATTCGAGGATTAGAGGGGATCATTTTAAGGTTAAAGGGGAAGGAATAAAAGGGAACCTGAGGGGCCACTCCTTTACACAAAGGGCTGATACATGGATGAGCTGCCAGCAGATGTGGTTGAAGGTGGTACATTAACAATATTTCAAAAGAATTTGGATAAATATGTGGATAGGAAAGGACTGGAAGGATATGGGCCAACTGCAGGGAAATTGGGTTAGCGTGGATGGACATTTACAAGGTGGACTCGAACCCCTCTGTTAATTAAACCCAAACACCCAGAAAAGCTCGCCTCACCTTGTAATCTGTTAAAATATGAGCGACAGAGATCTCCTACATTCCACTATTTAAACAAAAATAAGCACATTAGTTCCTTAACTTTAATAGTGAACACTAAACAACAACTATTCGCAAATACAAGCCCCTCTTTTCGTAGCTACTTACTATCTGACTCCAACTCTGTAAAAATATGCTGTTCCAACAACTCACATATGAAACATTAAAATCTCAAGTCCATACAGTCTCTATCTTCCCCGCTGTGCTCACTCTTTCAGCTGTTGATCTCACTGGGTCATTATTTTTATTGCAAGTAGGTTTACATGAACATGTGTCTTTGATAGAGAGTGTTTGAGATGGTCAGTTAGTACTCCTGCTCGACAGCAGTTGCTCTACTGTTGGATGGCAGCAGCTCTCCCTCCAGTGTTCAAAATGCTGGGTTTATATACTCGCCATGATATAATAATTCTCATAATTTGATTGCTGTCCAGGTGTCCAAACAATAATATTCAAATTCTGTTGGTTTCTGGTATCCTGAGCGTTATTTAAACTCTTTGGTTGCATTTGGATGGCTGTCAATACAGCAACCAAAACTCAGGTATCCATTTCTCAGCTAATGGTGACATGTGGAACAGTGTGACCTTTAGCTGGCATCTGTGGCTTTAATTTCTATTCAACAAAACCCGATCTATCTTAAAGTGCCCATACGTGTTTTTGGCTTCATAACATCTTCCTGCTTCAGAAAATAAAATGAACAAGCAGAATGAAAAGATGGCTACATGTCTTTTCCTCTAATTCTTCATCCCAATTATATGAAATACAAAAGTATTAATTTCAGTTATATCATTCATATTAATTCTGCACACCAATACAACACTGGAATAAGTCAAATCTTATCTGCACTGCTTTCCTTTAAATCCGCGCAAAACCCATCTGCTATCACATTGTAGGAGCCACAGCATGTACATTTTGTGAGTTTAAAGTCAGTAAGGTAAGACTCCAATTAAATAGTCTCATATTCTGGTCTTTAAATATTTCAAAAAATGCGAGAGATTTGTCGTTGTCCACAACCATCTCCGACAATTTGTTTGCCATATAAATATTAAAATATTGTCAGGTCAGTGTGAAACTTAATCATTCTTTTCCAATAATGGAGATTTTGTATTTTTTTTCTGGTGGATATTGAGTTTTTTCAAAAAGTAGCCAATTAGCCATTCAATTCCATCATCCTCTTTCTGTATCAATACATCTCCGACCCCTATATCCCGAGCATCAAACACAATTTTCAAAGGGTTTCAAAATATTTGTTGTAGCTAAAACTGATGTGGTGATTAATCCTGCTTTAAAATTCTCAAATGCCTCCTGGCATTGTTCTGTCCACTACAATTCTGATTCCTTCTTTAATAAATCCATCAAACAAACTTCCGATAGAATCCACTCAGTTCCAAAAATCAAAGCACCTCTTTCTTCGAGGATGGTCGTGGAAATTCCTCAAAGCCCTTAGTCTTTGTGTTCCATGGAGTCAACCTTCCATGTCCAATGTAATGTCCCAAGAACGTCACCTCTGCCTTCGTGAATTCTGTTTTCTTTAAGTTTATTACCAAGTTTGCTTCTTGTAATCGTTCAACATGCTCTGTGAACTGTGAAATGTGAGCTTTCAATCACTTGCTAAAGATCACGACATCATACAGATAAACTGCACAATTTGTTCATATGGCCACAACTCTGATTCTGAGTCTTAAATGTGTCTGGAGCATTATTCATCCATATGAAATACTCGATAAAGATTTTTGTCATCTCTGGTATCTTTCCTGGGTAGTTTAACTGACTCCACATTTTTTTTTTATTTGAGGGGGGCCACTAAAACTGGCTTTGAAGGGATTTCCTACCAAAGGTGGCAATACTAATATGTCATCCCCACGGGAAATATTCAAAGTTTCAGTGTTTTTATCTGCCACCTGCTTCACTCTATGCTGTGCTCTTCAGATACTGTTTAGCAAACTCACCTACTCCGTCTACTCGCTCCTTCACCTCATATACATAATCCAGGTGTGAGATTTCCGACTTCGGTCCTGGCAATTTATATTTAATTAATTTCAAAGGAGCTCTCACTTCAGGTACGAATATTAACTCAAAGGAAGTAAAGTGAGTAGATTTATTTGGGACATCTCTAATGGCAAACAATTTAATGGGGCACCTTTATCCCAGTCATTTGTCCAACCCTGACAGTACGCTGTTAACATAGTCTTCAGCATCTGATGCTAACTTTCCAAGGCTCTCTGGGATTTAGAATGGGACGCATTTGATTTGAACAACTGACACCCTGTTTGATGAAACGGCCACTAGAAATGCTTCTGTACGTTATCCTGAGACTTCTGTACACCAAAGTGACCGCCTGCAGTTAGTTTATGAGCTACCCGTAACACTGTACGTTACTGCTAACACAACCTGGTGCACTTCGGCCCATTTTCCGTCTGCAGTAACCTATCGGGGTCTCCATTTTAATTTTATTATTCTATCTTTAAGTTAATAACGTTCAACCATATATTCTGATTCCTTTTCTGTGTGTGTATGTGTGTGTGAATGTGTGTGTATATATCTGTTGTAAGTCCATTAGCCTTTCTGGACTAAACACCTCTCCCTGATCCTCTACCTGTTCAGGTTTTTCCTGCGCCGTTTCATCAAACAGGGTGTCAGTTCACCGAGCATCAATTCATTTTTCTTTTTCGTTCGTTTTTCCTTCCTGCTGTAACTTATGACAGTGGGATCTTGTTACTGCACAGTCTGGAAAAAATCCTGGGTAATTTTCTTTTCACTCACCAATTCCCTAGTCTTCCTTTGGCTTCTCCACCACAAGGGGTGCCTCTCCCACCTCGCCTCCTGCTAAGTCGTTCCCAAGAACAAACTGTATTCCTGGAACTGACACTCTGTTACTCACTGTCGCTGTTACTTCCCTAATCTTGATTTGGCACTGCATCCTGATGTTACACATGGGAGTGCTTAATTTCTGTCCCCATTCCACAAATTAACACGCTCTTGATTAACATGACAGAAAGTGTGAAAAAATCTTTCATCTCTTACTATTAGAGGGTGAGAGAAAATGAGGGCTGCAGATGCTGGAGATAAGAGTTGAAAAGTGTGGGGCTGGAAAAGCACAGCACGTTGGCAGCATCAGAGGGGCAGGAGCGTTGCCGTTTCAGGCATAAATCCTTCATCAGGAAAGTGGGAGGTAAGGGAGGGGGAAGGAGGTTGAGAAATAAATGGGAAGGTGGGGGTAGAGCTGGATGGAAGGGAGCTTGGAAGGCGATGGGTAGATGCAAGCAGAGTGTGATGGTGGTAGGTCGGAGAGGAGGGTGACACCTATCGGTGATAGGACAATTGGAAGCCTCAAACTGTATAGCATCAACGTTGACTTCACCAAATTCCAAATCTCCCTTCCACCAACCTCTCCCAGATCCAACCGTTCAATCGAGCACTGCCCTCTTGGACTGCCCTAACTAGATATCTTTCTTTCCACCTATCGACTCCACCCTACCCTCCGATATATCATTATCACTCCCACTTCCATCTTTTTATTGCCTTCCCAGTGACCGTTCCACCAGCTCAGCTACTACCATCGTATTTATCTTTCAGTCCCCTTGTCTTCACACCATGTTCTTGACAATGGGTTTCTGCCTGATATTCGATTGTTCTGCTGTTCGGATGCTGCCTGCTCTGTTGTGGTTTTCCGACGCCTCACTTTTCAACTGAGAGACTGAGCAGATCCCATCTCTCACAAAATTATAACTTCTTGTCCTTCTCCCCCTGTTCATTCTGAGTAAACCTTATCTACAGAGGTGAATTCTTTAGAGAGATCAGGCACTGCCTCCATACCCAGCCCTTGCCTAGGCTGTGCAATTTCCTGCAGCTCCTCGGCTCCACTTGGGCTCTCCTTTCCCAGTTTCACTAATGCCACTGGGCTTAGCCTCTTCTACCACATCTTTCCCCAAAGTGTCTTCCTTTAACGCCCAGCACGGTGTGTCCCAGCTTACTGCAGTGAAAACAACATTTTCCCTGTGCCCTTCTTAAACTACCAGCACTGTAACTTTATGTTTTCCACTCCCTTATAGTGAGAGCACCTGAGGCCTTTCACCACCTTTCAACCCCCTTGGGCTTCTTTCTTCACCTGTAGTAAACTATTGTGAGCTACTGTTCGCTTTGTAATGTGTGATTGTCCCTTCTCCTAATTTCTATCCCTCACAGGATAAAAGTCCTGCCAGAAGCTAAATTTCATCACATGCCACAATGCATATTTACCTGTCATTTCTGCCGCGCTTCTCACTTCTTGAATTTTCTATTCATTCACATGAATTCTTACTATCTCTGGAAGTAAGTCTTTTAACTTCTCCAGCAGATTAATCTCCCTTCAAGCCTCACAGGTCTTATCCATTTTTAAGGCCAGCACCCACCTGTCAAAACGACTGTGGTTAATTCTTTCAAACTCAATAGAAGTTTGACTTGGTTCCGTCTCTATTTTTCTGAACTTCTGTCTATATGCTTCTAGTACCAATTCATAACCAATCAAAATAACCAATTTAACATCTTGATAATCTCTTGATCCCTCATCTGACAACGCTTCATATACCTCACCAGCTGTGCCCACCAGCTTAGTCTGAACTAGCATTACCCACAAGTTCACTGGACACGTCATCTGCCTAGCCATTGTTTCAAATGAAACAAAAAAGGTTTTGACAATTTTCTCACCAAAATATTGCAAGTTACTAACCTGATTGTATACATCTATACGTTCTCCCTTCATCTCCATCCTGTTAATTTAACTTTCTTGTCTAATTCCCAACTTCAGAATTTCAAATCCCCTCTCTCTTTCTTTTTCCTCTCTTTCTCTTTCGTCTCTCTCTGTTTCCGTCCCTTTATTTATCATCTAACTCCAGTTGCCACATTTGCAATTTAAGTTTTTTATAACTCTCCTGCAGTTGCCTATTTCTCTGATATATCAAAGTGCTTAACCAACTCCATTACAATTTCAGCTTTTCTTTTCTCCCTGGTTAAACCCAATTCCAACCTATTTGCTAATTCTAAAAATGTCCTCCTTCTGTATTTCCAAACTTCCTTGGAAAAATTGGGAACCTCTTTAGTAATGTTAAAATCCATTTCCGTCACTTTTCATTTAACCAACCACAAGTAACAAAATTAAACGAATTTTCCCACTGGTTTTATTTGAAGATCAAAGTCACTAATTGCAGTGAGTTGGAATTTGCTGGGACCTGTTGTATCTCAAATCTGTTCAAGTCGGTCCAAGTGCCACATGGCAAGGCCCCAAACTGTTATGACATCAATGTCGAACCCCTCTGTTAATTAAAACCACACACCGAGAAAAGCTCACCTCACATCATGATCTGTCAAAACATGAGCGACAGAGAACTCCTAAATTCCACTAGTAAACAAAAAAATAACAATTTATATGTAAGCAAGTTAGCTCACTGAGCTTGAAGGTATGTTTTCAGAAGTTTCATCACCATGACGAGGTGAATTCATCAGTGGGAGTATCTGCTGAAGCTGTGGTGGTATGTCCCGCTTCTCTATTTATTAGGTCTTGGATTCTTAAAGTTGGTGATGTCATTTCCGGTTATTTTAACAAGAGAATGTAGACAGGATCTAAATTAATGCGTCTATTGATGGACTTCTGGTTAGAATACCATTCCTCTAAGAAGGTCCTTGCGTGTCCTAGTATGTGTGTGTGCTTTGTCCCAGTCAAAGTGGTGCTCTTCTTTGTCTGTATGTATGGAACGTAGTTATAATGCGTCATGTCTTTTGGTGGCTAGTTGGTGTTCATGTCTCCTCGTAACACGACAACAGGACAGTTTCAATGGTCGAAAAGTGATTTTATATACACTGTTTAATCAATGTGTGTGTGCAGATAAGTCGCATTTTTCATATGTGCACAACACATTGTAAATGAATGACAGAGACACAGTTAATGAAAAATTATGCATATGATGTATACAATTGATTAAACATTAACACATGATTTGATCCTCTCAACGTTCCCTCCTTTCCTGGGATTCCCAACTCTACTCTCTCATTCTTAACAGGATGTGTGCTCCGAATTCGTGATTCTGGTGTCCCAACTTATTTCAGTTAATCCCCTTTCTACCGGGACTTCAATATGTTGGCCTGCTGGGTTCTTTCCAAAGCTAGTGTCAGTCACATTATTGGAGATAAATATTCTGGCATCAGACTCAGCATTTGAACATATTACTCTGTTGTACATGCACTGTACAAAGGACCACAGCACACAGGCATTGTAAAAACATTGGGTTATGTTCATCTACTTCTTTCGATAATGTGGTTGCCTCATTTTCCCCATCTCCATATCTATATCCTGTCTCTCGTTCTCCCTTTGTATCCAGTTAAGAAATCCACCAATTATTCTTCGTGTCTCATCTCCCAAAACCACTCCTTTCAGTTTATATTTAACACTCTCTTCAAGGTGTAATGTGGTTATAATTAAGCAATGTAACAACAAAGACAGGCGGGCGTAGCTGACCAGAGTTAATTGGAAGGGGAGCTGAGCAGGAAAGACCATGGAGTAGCAATGGGAGGAGGTTCTGGGGATAATTCGGAAGATAATACCAGAAATGCAACTCCAAGAAGATGAAACATACTCATGGGAGAACAAGGCAGGCATGAGTGATAAGGCATCAAACCAAAAGAGAAAACATACAATGTGGTGAAGATGATTGGGAATCCAGAGAATTCATTAGCTCTGCAATTACATCACGCTGGCATCACTGACACTGCAGAGCTCTTAATCATGGTCAGGGAAAGTAACAGAGTAAACAGATTCACTTTAAACACAGAAGATGGTATTTCTCAAGGAAAAAGATTCAGGTGAATTAAACATTTGAATTAAGTTCAGTTAAATGCTTTTGCGGAATGTGTCAGATTGGAAGCAAGACCCGGGGAGACAGACCCTCAGCAGAATGAGAGTTTGAAAATGGAAGTATTTCCACATCAGAAACCAGGTAAGGTCACTGAGTGCAGGACTGATGGTTGAATGGGTCTCAGTGAGAATTGGGGAACAGACAGCAGAATTGCATTACAGATATTGCAGCTCGACACTGCGTATTCATGTAGTGCTGTAGATCACAGCAGCAGGAGAAGCAGAACAGCATTCCACTACAACCTGTAACTTTTTGCCAGGATGACACCTCAGTCTGTCATTGCCATCAACACCATCTATGGCTCAGTCACGAGTGTGGGTGAACATGTCAGAGTCAGAATCACACGAACGTTAACCTGATACTAACTCATTAAAGCTACCGGACTTGACCAACAGATCTGAACGAAGCACTGCAGCCCTGTCACATTCAGTCATAAATGATGATGGACGATTAAACAAATGACTGGAGGAGAGGGCTCCACAAACATTCCCATCCTAAATAATGGAACAGACCTGCACATCAGTTAAAAGAGAAGGATGTTTTATCTGCACCATCTTCTGCCAGAAGTTGTGAGTCGATGATACACCTCACCCTCATCATGATGCTCACAAAATCACAGATGCCAGTCTTCAACCAATTCGATTCGCTGTACGTGACATGAAGAAACAGGTGAACACAGTAGATACGACACAGACGATGGATCCTGACCCCATTCCTGCAATAGGACTGTGCTGCACAACAAGCCGTGTCCCTGGGGAAGCTTTTTCATTCCAGCTTCAACTCTCACACCTCCCTGGCAATGTGGAAAATTACTCAGCTAAGTCCCGTCGCCTAAAACGGGAATAATTACAGTCTGACCATTTACCACCCCCTCAGTCCCAGTCAAATTGGTGGGAGTTCTTTTTGACAGAGCTGTCAAGCAGCACAGAAATAACCTGCTCAGTGTGGTTTCCGATGGGTCCCCGTGTGGAGATGGTGCTGTTATGGAAATGTCACTGGATTACTAATCCAGACCAGGCTAATGATCTGGCAGCGGGTGGAAGTTAAAGACAATTATTAAAATATCGAGATCTAAAATCTGGGGTCAGTAACAGTGACCTCGAAGCCAATATCGATTGTAAACAGTATTTCCTTCTCCAATGTAGTTTTAGGAAGTGAATCGCCCGTGATTTTCTGGGCTGGCCTAAAACTGACTCCAAAGGACCTGACATGTGATAAACATTTCAATGGTCTCTGAAATTGCCAAGCAAGGGCACTCATTTGTATCAAACTCCAAGGTCTGAAAGAATGAAACAGGAGAGAAGACGCAGCCTCAACATCAGTGTCAGAAAAGGGAATGGGAACACAGTCCTGTCGACACTGCAGAAACCTCCTTCCTAACATCTGAGAGTTTGTGACAGCATTTACAGAGCTTTCCCACAGACTGCACAAAAAACACCGGGAAAGGAGTAGGTCATTCAACACATTGATCCTCCCCCTTTCTAGTTCATGGAAAAAATCTCCTCAATGCACTTACCCCACACGATATACATATCCGTTAATGTGAGTAACATTGGGAAGCTATAAAATAGGTGGTCCATCGAGTTTGCTAACCAATTCAATGTAATGATGGTTGGCCCTTTATTTCCACACCGTACTCTTGCTCTCCCACCATCCCTTTCCTGTCTCTAAATCCTTATTTATAATCAGCGTCTCGGTTTCCAGATGCGAGCGAATTCCCCAGGTTCCCCAGTCAGTGAGAGCAGACATTTATTATCATCTCAATGTAGAGTGACTGCCTGTACCTAATACTGTGGCCCCTTGTTTTAGAAGTCCCAGCCAGAGGAATTATCATCCCTGCTTCCTATCTGTCTCACCATGTCAGAGTTTTATACATCTCACTGAGATCTCCACCCATTTTCCTAAAGCCCATGGAATACTGGCCCAGTCACCCCAAACTCTACTCCTACAACAAGCCCGTCATCCCAGAGATCAGTCTGGTCATCCTTCACTGCTCTCCATCAATGTCAGGTTTGTCCTTTATTAGGGAAGGAGACCAAAACTGCACACAATACTGCACAATGTTCAAGATGATGCCTCACCAAGGCCCTGTACAGCTGCAGTAAGACACCCTTTCTCCTGGACTCACATCCCCCTGAAGTGAAGGTCAACACACCATTTATCTTCCTGACTGCTTTCTGTTTCTGCAATATTCCTTTCAGCGACTGGTGTACAAGGAGTTGCAGATCCTTTTCAGTGTTGCAACTCCCCACTTGGTGGGTCTGTGCACACTGAGCAGCGTGCCAATGCCATGCCCAGTATTGACTTTTGGTTACAGAACACACTGCGCTGCAGGGGCCTCAGAGGTTTATGCAGAAGGAAACAACAAAAAGGAGCATAAGTCCCTTTGCAGATCAACATGTTTCAACCAATCCCTTTCAAATGGTAGGCTGTCAATTTATCGTTTCCACCAAAGGGCACACCGTCACCTCTATCCACATTGTTCTCCATCTGTCACGTATTTACCCATTCACTCCACTTGTCTAAATCTTCTCGGTGCTTTTTTATAACCTCCTCGCCCACTCACAATCCCACATCCGTTCCTGCTGTCAGCAGGCTGGGATATATTGTATCTGATTCCAGCATCCAAATGTTTGAAGAGCATTGTGAACAGCTGGGCCCCAAGCACTGATCCCTGTGACAATTCAGCAACCGTCCTCTGTTAATTTCTATTTAGTTATTTCGTGAATCTCGGAGTCACTGGCTGGGCCAGCATTTATTGCTTGACCCTAATTGCCCTTGAGAAGGTGGTGGTGAGCTGCCTTGTTGAACGCTGCAGTCCACCTGCTGTGGTTGACCTCCAATGCCATTAGGGAGGGAATCCCAGGATTCTGACCCAGTGACTGTGAAGGAGAGGTGATAAATTTCGAAGTCAGGATGGTGAATGGCTTGGAGGGAAACTGAAGATAATGGCATTCCCATACATCTGTAGCCCTTGTCCTTCTATATAAACATGGTCATGAGTTGGGAAGATGGTCTCTGAGGATCTTTGGTGAATCATTTCATTGCAGCATGCAGATAGTAAAACACTGCTGCTGCTGCTGAGCGTTGATGGTGGAGCATTGTGGATGAAGGGACAGTCAGACTGGTTGCTTTGTCCTGGATGGTGTAAAGCTTCTTGAGTGTTATTGGCGATGCACTCATCCAGACAAATTGGGAGTCTCCTATTACACATCTGACTTATGCATTGTAGATGATGGACAGCCTTTTGGAAGTCAGGATGTGAGTTATTCGCCGCAGTATTCCTAGCTTCTGACCTGTGCTTATAGTTACTGTGTTCATGTGGCGAGACCAGTGAGTTTTGGAGCAATGATTACCCACCAGGACTTTGATACTGGGGGATTCAGTGATAGTATCACCATTGAATGCCAAGGGGCAGGTTAGATTATATTTTATTGGTGATGGTCATGGTCTGGCATTCGTGTGGCCTGAAAATTACTTGACACTTGTGAGCCTGGATACTGTCCAGATCTTGTCGCATTTGAACATGGACTGCTTCAGTATCTGAGGAGTCACAAATGTTGCAGAACATTGTGCAATCATTGGCGAACATCCCCATTTCTGACCTTAAAATGGAGGGAAGGTCATTGATGAAGCAGCCCTGAAGAAGTTTTCGGCCACTGCGTGAGGGACTCCTACAGATTTGGAGCTGAGTTGACTGACCTTCATCAACCATGACCACCTTCCTACGTGTCAGGTATGATTCTAACCAGCGGGGAGTTTGCCCCTGATACCCATTGATTCCAGTGTTGCTAAGGCCCCTTGATACCACACTTGGTTGAATGCAGCCTTGATTTAAAGGGCAATCGCTCTCACCCTACCTCTGGAAATCAGCTCTTTTGTCCACGTTTGAACCACGGTAATGAGGTCAGGAGCTGAGTGGCCCTGGTGGAGCCCAAACTGGGCGTCATTGACCAGGGTATTGCTGAGCAGGTGCTGCTTTAAAGCACTGAGACCTCCCACCACTTTACTGAAGATCGAGAGTAGACTGATGGGGTGGTATTTGGCCGGATTGGATTGGTTCTGCCTTTTATGTACAGGAAATACTTGGAGTAATTTTCCACGTAATGAGGAAAAGACATTGTTGTAATTGTATTGAAACAGTTTGGCTAGCGGAGTGGCAAGTTATGGAGCACAGGTTTTTTTTACTACTGCCAGAATGTTGTCAGATAATGGACCCTATGGAGTATCCAGTATCTCCAATCGTTTCTGGATATCGCGTGGACTGAATCAAATTGGTTGATGACTGGTAACCGAATTGCTGATGACCACTGGAGGAGACTGAAATGGATCATCCACTCAGCACTTCTGACTGAAGATTGTTGCGAATGCATCAGCCTTATCTTATACACTGAGGTGCTGGGCTCTTCCATCATGGAGGAAGGGGTTATTTGTGGAATCTCTTCCTCCAGTGAATTGTTTAATTGTCCCCAACGTTTCTCGACTAGATGTAGAAGGACTGCAGAACTTAGATCTGAACTGTCGCTTATGGGATCACTTAGCTCTGTCTATCTTACTGCTTATGCTGTTTGGTGTACAAGTCGTCCTTTTTGGTGGCTTCACCAGGCTGATGCCTCAGGTATTCCTGGTGCTGCTCCTGCCATCCTGCACACTCCACTGAACCAATGTTGATCCTCTGGATTGATGGCAATTGTTGTGAGGGTGATATACCAGGCCATGAGGTTGTGCGGGAGTACAATTTGGCTGCTATTGATGACCCACAACACCTTATGGACATCCAGATTTGAGCTGCTAGATCTGTTCAAAGTCTGCCCTATTAAGCACCGAGATAGGACCACCCAAAATGGTGGAGGTTATTCTCAATATGCAGGTGTGACTTTGTCTCCACAATGACTATGCGATGGTCACTCTTACCGATACTGTCATGGGCAGATACTTCTGCAACTGGCAGATTAGTAAGGCTGTGGTCAAGTATGTATTTTCCTCTTGTTGGTTCCTTCACCACCTGCCGCCAGTTATATCATTTAGGACCCGGCCATCTCGATCAGTAATGCTGTCGCTGAGATACTGTTGGTGGTGAACATTGAAATCCCCCACCCAGAGTACATCTTTTGTACGTGCTACCCTCAGCGCTTCCTCCAAGTGTTGGTCAGCATGGAGGAGTACTGATTCATCAGTTGAGAGAGGCTGGTACATGGTGATCAGCAGTAGGTTTCCTTTCCCATGTGCAAACTAATGCCATCAGACTTCATGGGATACGGAGTCACTGTTGAGGACTCCAAGAGCAATTCCCTTCTAACTGTATCCCACTGTGCCGCCACTTCTGCTGTGTCCGTCCTGCTGATGAGGTAGGAGATATCCGGGGAAGGTGATGGGGAGTCTGGGACACAGTCATGCTCACATAATCATACCTTACAGACAATGTCAGGCTGTTGCTTGATGAGTCTGTTTATTTCTATCCAATGTTTCCTGCCAGCTGTCCCATTCTAGAAATATGTCCATATATTAGCCCCAATCTGCTCAGATTTGATTTTGCAAATTGGGCTTGGAACTTTACAAACATTTTTCTAAAAATCACAATGTTTTACATCCATTGCTTCTCTTTCATTTGTCTCCCAGTTTGTTTCTCAAACATAATTCCCATTTCAAAAATCTATGTTAGTGTTGTCTATGTCCATTCATCTGCAGCCACAATAATTTCTCCCAAACTATTTACTTACTATGTTTATTGTTCCATGTACTCTATCATTTTCCCACACCAGACTCGGTTTTCATTGTATTGTTAGAAAGTTCTGTGAAGACAGAACTGAAGTAGTGGCTTCATAGTTCTGCCATTTCCCTGTTCTCCATTCCCCATTCTCTGGTTTTAACCTGTAAGGAAACTGTCCTTGTTTTCTCATATTTCTCACATTGACGTAATTTAACAAGCTAATACAGTTCACTCTTATAACCCTTATGAATATAACTCTTCAGAAATCCTTCAATTCCTGCCTTAAACTGCTCAAAGATTGACCTTCCACACGATACACTCACAGGGGCATAGACTCTGTGCCGACAGAAATACAGCACGATCTATACTAGTCCCGCCTTCCTACACCAGGCCCATATTCTGGAATGTTATGACACTTTCAATTGCTCATCCAAGTGCTTTTTAACAATTGTGAGGTGATCATTCCCCTCTCAGGAAGTAATCCCAGAACCCCACACCTCGAGGTGAAAAAATATTCAAATCATCTCTGAACCTTAAACTCTTCACTTTAAAAATGTGCTCCTTTGTTCTTGACCCTCTCACTAAAAGGAACAGCTGCTGTCTATCCACCCTGCCCTTGTCCCTCATAATCTTATCGTTCTGAATCACATCCCCCTCAGCTTTCTCTGTTCCAAAGTAAACAACTCGAGCTTATCCAGCCTCTCTCCGTGGCTGATATGCTCCATCCCAGGGAACATCCTGGTGAATCACCTCTGCACCCTCTCCAGTACAATCACATCCTTCCTGGAATGTAGTTCCCGGAGCTACATACAGTACTCCATTTTGGCCGAACCAAAGCCGTGTATTGCTCTTATAATCTACACCCTGATTAGGAAACGCTACACCCAAGATCCAATTCTTAACTAGTCCATTAACCTGTCCAGGAGAAAGTGAGGAATGCAGATGCTGGAGATCAGAGCTTAAAAAATGTGTTGCTGGAAAAGCGCAGCAGGTCAGGCAGCATCCAAGGAGCAGCAGAATCAACGTTTCGGGCATAAGCCTTCTTCAGGAATCTGCCCGAAACTTCGATTCTCCTGCTCCTTTGATGCTGCCTGATCTGCTGCGCTTTTCCAGCAACACATTTTTAAACATCAACCTGTCTAGTCACATTCAGGGATGTGTGGAGAAGCACAATCTGAACTTCCCAGTGTGCTGCCATTTATTGAGTCCTCCCCTGCCTGGTTCCATCTCGCAAAGTGCATCACCTCATATTTATCAGGGTTACATTCTATCTGCCATTGATGTGCCCATCTGACCATTCCATCTGCATCTTCCTGTAACTTAGGGCTTTCCTCCTCACTGCGATCCACCCAGCCAATCTTTATGTCAAACATACACTGACTTATCACATCTTCCCCACTCTCCACCGAGCCCCCTCCACATTCACATCTATATTTTTTATGAATAACACAATCAATAAGGGACACAACACTGATCTCTGTGGTACACGAGGGGACACTGGTCTCCAGTCACGCAAACAGCCTTCTCCCACCACCCTCTGTCTTCTGCCACTCAGACAATTTTCGTTGTAACTTGTCAAGTTATCCTTCATATCTGTGAGATTTTCAGTTTCCCAGCTGAAAATTTGTCAAAGGCCTTCCTACAACGCTAAATTCTCGACCTCCTTAAACTAATTCAATCAAATCCATTGGATGTGACTTCTCTCTGATAAAGTCATGATGATTATCCCTGATCAAACCTTGCAACTCTGATTGGAGTTCGATTTTCTCCATCTCTATTTTATCCAGTCGTTTCCTTAACAGTGATCTAATACTCGCTCATTTATAGTCACCTGGTCTATCTCTCCCACCCTTACTGTGAAGTGAAATCGTATTAGCAGTTCTCCAGTTCTCCGGCACCTCCTCTGTGGTCGGATTCTAATTAAAATATTCAGTCAGGGTCTTTTCTCCCTTGACCCCAACAGCCTCCTGTGATACAACTCATTCAGACATGGAGATTGGTCCACATTTGTACAGAACAAAACCTCAAATCCTTTCTCATGTTTTACATCAATCTGTTCAAGAGCTTCCGAGTCCATCTTCTTGACTTCTGTACCTGCCTCCTCCTTCTCCCAAGTAAAATAGATGTGAAGGTCTCATGTATCAATCCATCAATGTTCTCCAACTTGACACACAGATTGCCCCTTTGGTTTCTAATGGCCACTAACTGTTTGCTGATTATTCTGTTCTACTTGTCCGTGTAGAATATCGTGGGATTGTCGCTTATCTCGCCTACTTGTACTTCTTCATGTGCCTCAGTTATTCAGTCCTTTCGATGTTTCTAAGATTCACTACAATCAACTCTCATGTTTTGAAACTCGAAACTCTGAGGTTCCCCATCAGACAATCTTGCCATTTTACGGATTAATCTTGATAACACCTTTTGAAGTTCCTCTGTAGTCATTATATTCTTTCTTAGATTGGGACTCCGAACGATACACAATATTCTACGTTTAGTCTCACCAACGCTCGATGCAACTGGTGCACGATATCCTCGATCTTCCAATTACATTCACATGAATGTAAACCTCATTTTTACTTTCCCATTTGCATATGTTCTTGCTAATACCTCTTGCTTTAATTTTTCTTATGAACTTGCTGTGAGAATTCTTTTTAAAAAGCTCATGAATATCAAACTATACGTTATCCAATGGTTCTTCATTTCCTATGTCCACAAGAATCATCTTCAAATCATTCCAAAAATATGTTTGCCACTTCTGGTTTTCCTTTCATCGGTACATTCTCACACTCCCCAGTTATGTTATTACCTTCTAAATATCTAGTAGCATGTTCTTTGTAATTGAGTCCAACAGATACCTGACTGTGGATGACAAGATAACTGGTCTGTAGTTCACCATTCTCCAAATTCATCCTTTCTTCAACTGTTGGATAATATTTATAACCTTTGCCTTACCCAGATTGGCTAAATCACTTTCGGGAATGTGTCGGAAAACAAAGTAAAAATCCGCGATGCAATCAACATGTCTATTGCTGCTTCCTCTGAAATTCTTGTATGACGTGCATCTGATCTGTCAGATTTATAAATACTCAATCCAGCTTTCTTTTCAAAGATAACCCCAACACTGATAAGAATGATGTTAGACTTTACTTACACAAGTCCCAGGGTCTCTTGGTATTTCTGGGAGAATTTCTGGACATTCTTCCATGAAGATAGACACAAAGAAACTGTTTCTTTTCCCTGCGAATTCTCCGTTCTCTGCAATAAATTATCCCGAATGCACACCAACTGTTCCACATTTGACCTAGTTTTTATTTTTTTTTCATACATTGATAGACGCTTTTTAGCAGTCTTCAATTTTTTCTTTCATTTGCACGCTTTTTCTCTTTCTGATTTTCTTCTCAGTTTCTTGGTCATCCTTTGCTGGGTCCTACATTTCTCAGAATCCACTGGTTTACTGCAACACTTGACATTTTTCTAAGCTGCCTCCTTTCACCTAATAGGAAGATGAAGGTGGGGTGGAAAGTGATACAGAGGAAGGAGGGTGGAACAGACTGATAGGGAGGAAGGTGGACACATAGGAATGTTCAAAAGGGCGGTTCTGATTTGGAAGTTTGGAGTAGGATAAGGTGGGATTAGGGGAAATGGGGAACTCCACTATGATCCCCTGTGGTTGGAGGGTCCCAAGGCAGAAGAGGAGGCTTTCTTCCTCCAGGCTTCTGGTGGCTCGGGTTTGGCGGTGGAGCAGGCCCAGGACCCACATGTCCTTGGCAGAGTGGGAAGGGGAATTGAAGTGCTCACCCACAAGATGATGGATTTGTTCAATGTGTTTGTCCCAGAGGTGTTCTCTGAAATGATCCACAAGTTGACCTCCAATGCAGAGAAAACCACATTGGGTTTAATTGATGCAGTAGATAAGGCATTCTGTCTCCCTTCGTCACCTATCACTTTCAACCCCACCTTCATCTACCTATCGCAATCCCAGCTACCTCCCTCCTGCCGCACCCCCTTCTCATTTATCTCTCAGCCCCCTTGGCCAAGAAGCTTCATTCCTGATGAAGGGCTTATGCCCGAAACATCAATTTATCTACTCTTAGTATGCTGCCTGACTGTGCTTTTCCAGCACCGCACTCGACGACTCCGATGTCCAGCATCTGTAGTCCCCACTTTCTCCTCACACCTTCATGGCTAGCATGACTCAGATTTATAACAGTTCCTTCAACTAAATCAAAAATTGTCTTGTACTCAAACAGCATAAAACAAAACCCATACATTTTGGTCACTGTTCCCAAAAAGTCCTTTACAGCAAAATTTTCATTGAGCTCTTCTGATCACTCAACACCAATTCCAAAATAATCTGATCTCGAGCTCAGTTCTCGACATAATGTTAATGTAAACCATCTCATACACGATCATGAAATCCATTTATCCCAGCATTAGCATTCAATTGTGTTAACACAGTTTAGATATAATTTAAACAGTACATTATTACTGAAGTACCCACAAATATGTATATCTCATTTCCTGTTTTATAACATGTCCAACATTTGTATTGCAGCTTTCACTTTGATATATAACTCCCATCAATGTTTGCTCCTCCTTGCTGTTTTTGCGCTCCACCTTACTATATTCTGTGGAATCTGACCGATGTGGGCTCCAGGGAGATTAATGGTAGAGATCATCTCGCCATATCATTTATGATCTTCTCAAACATTAATTTCTCCAGATCTTCCGTTATGCTGATGGAGGAGAGAAGGACAATGATCTTCCAACAATGCTCTGTATTCCCCCAGAGAGCTGAGACAGCTCTAACCTGGGTGGGAACTTTACAGCAGGCTGGTAAAGAGATGCTGCTGCTGTACAGGGAGATCACATCTGGAGTAGTGTGTACAGATTTCGCCTCATCTATGGAGAAAGGATGTTGTTATATTGGAAGTAGCTCAGTTCCCTCAACTGATTCCTTATAACGAAAGCTTATAACGAAAGCTTAGAATGAAAGGATGATCAAGTTGACCCAGCAGCCATTGGAGTTTACAAAAATTAAAGATGATCTTATTTGAACATAGCGAACAGAAGGAGTTAACAAGTGAAGTGAATTACACAGGCAATAGAGCAATCCATTCTATTCTCCAGCCTGTTACAACAGGAGGATACTCAGGCCTTCGAACCTGTTACATCAAAACAGAACGAGGCTATTCAACCCCTATACATTTACAGAAGGAGGCCAATCAGCTAGTCGAGCCTATACCAGTAGGCCATGCTGCACCAGAATCCTGTTAAACAGCAACAGGATCAGTCCATTCAGCCTCCTCAAGTCTGTAACATAGGAACTGGAAGAGGTCACACAGTGACTGGAGATTGTTACACTGGGATAACAGGAGGCCATTCAGACCTACCGAGCCTATTGCAAGGGAATTGGATAAGGATTAAAACTATCTGAGACTTCTTTCATGAGAAAGGAAGAGGTAATTTAGACACGTGTCTGTTGTATGGGAACAAGAGAAGATCAATCAATCCCTCAGTCCTGTCTCCGGGAGACATGAGGAGACCGTTCAGTATTTCCACCTGTTATGGAGAAATATGAGAAGATCCATCAGCCCCTCAAAATGTTAGACAGCAACAGGAAGATTCCATAATCTCCCAATCGTAAATGCATCACCAGGAGGAGGTCATTCTGGCCTTGGAGACGACAACATGGGAACACCAGAAAGACGTCAGCCCATCGAGTTTGTTCACCAGCAGGATGATGAGTCCATTCAGCTACACATACTGCTTATGCAGCAATTGGAGCAGATCTCAAAAACGTTTGCCCATTAAATAGGAATTCAAAGAAAACGTAAAGGTTTTCAAAAGGGAAGAGCTTGTAATAATGGTTTACATTAGGGAGTAAAGTGTAACAATAAACTATTCTAATTTAAGGCAATTTTTTAGAGTCCATTGTTCAGGACATTTGCAAACTTAAACCACAAATCGTCAGAGTCAATATGGTTTTACGAAGGCTAAATCATGTTTGAATTGTTTGCTTGAGTTATTTGAAGATGTCACAAACAAGATGGATAGTGGGAATCCTAGAGATGGAACATATCTGGTCTTCCTGAAGGCATCGGATATGTCGCTTCTCCAAAGAGTAAATGGTAAGATCAGACAACATTGGTTTCGGAGTAATTTATTAGCTTAGATGGACGATTGGTTAACCAACAAAATGTAGTCAGATGGAATAAATGTGTCGTTTTCTTTTGGCAAATGCAGTTTGTGCCATTGATTTCAGTACTCATGCCTCAAGCATTTGCAATCAATGGTAATACTGTACTTGGTTGACGGGAGAGAAAATTTAATTCCACATTTTCAGATGACAATAACATCGCTGGAAGATTACTTCGGAATGATGATGCAAGAGGTTTTAAAACATATGGATAGGTTGGGTGAACGGGCCAACATTTAGCAAGGACAATTAAAGTGAATGAATATGGGGCTATTCAAGTTGGCCAGTATAATAGAAAGACAACTTATTTTCTAAATGGAGAGAAAGTTCAAAGTGTTTAGGTGCAGAGGGATCTGGGTGTCTGCTTGCGTATCACAGAAAACCTGCCTGCGGGTACTGCAAGTAATGAGAAATGCAAGCATAATTTCAGTGTTTATTTATAAAAGGATAGAGTAGAAAGGCAGGGAGTGTTGGTGTAGCTATGCAAGGCATTAGTGAGGCTGCAACTGGAGTACCGTTTGGGTGTCCTGCAGAATGTGGTATTTCCATTGGAGGCAATTCAGAAGAGGTTCATTAGATTCCATATTTGAAGTGTTTGTCTTATGAAGAGAAATTGAGCAGTTTAGGCCTATACTCTCGAGTTTATAAGAATGAAAGGCGATCTCATTGAGGTCTGTAAAATGCTAAAACTAATTGAAAGTATAGATGTGGAGTGGATTTTTTTCATGTGGTGCAATGTACAACAAGAGACTAGAGTTTTAGGATGGAGAGATCTCAGGAAAGTGGCAGAGATGCCGCGTTGACATCAGCCTCATCGAGGGGCTGGATACCTCACAGATGCTCCTTGTTCTTATTCAACTCTTCAACTGTGTTGCACAGGAATGGGGGTGGACTGGGTATCATACAGGAAGCAGGCACTCAGGATAAATCAGTTAGAGCAAACGTTACCAGTAGGGTCACACAGTGACCAGCGTTGGGTTCTCAACTATTTACAGTCTATATTAATGATCAGGAGGATGGAACAGATATACAGATACTGAGTTTGGTGATGTCCATATGACCATGAGCCCATAAGACATAGGAGTGGAAGTAAGGCCATTCGGCCCATCGAGTCCACTCCGCCATTTAATCACAGCTGATGGGCATTCAACTCCTTTTACCCGCATTCTCCCCTTAGCCCTTAATTCCTTGTGACATCATGAATTTGTCAATCTCTGCCTTGAAGACATTTAGCGTCCCGGCATCCACTGCACTGCGCGAGAATGAATTCCACAGGCCCACCACTCTCTGGCTGAAGAAATGTCTCCACATTTCTGTTCTGAATTGACCCCCTCTAATTCTGAGGCTGTGCCCACGGGTCCTAGTCTCCTCGCCTAACGGAAACAAGTTCCTAACATCCACCCTTGACAAACCATGTATTACCTTGTAAGTTTTTATTAGATCTCCCCTTAAATTCCAAATTCTAATGAATACAATCCCAGGATCCTCAGCCGTTCCTCGTATGTTAGATCTACCATTCCAGGGATCATCCATGTGAATCTCCACTGGACACGCTCCAGTGCCAGTATGTCCTTCCTGAGGTGTGGGGCCCAAAACTGGACACAGTATTCTAAATGGGGCCTAACCAGAGCTTTAGAAAGTCTCAGTAGCACATCGCTGCTTTTATATTCCAACCCTCTTGAGGTAAATGACAACATTGCATTCGCTTTCTTAATCACAGACTCAACCTGCATGTTTACCTTTAGAGAATCCTCGACTAGCACTCCCAGATTCTTTTGTACTTTGGGTTTATGAATTTTCTCACCATTTTGAAAGTAGTCCATGTTTGTATTCTTTTTTCCAAAGTGCAAGACTACGCATTTGCTCACATTGAATTCCATCAGCCATTTCCTGGACCACTCTCCCAAACTGTCTACATCCTTCCGCAGCCTTCCCACTTCCTCAGTACTACCTGCCTGTCCACCTAAATTTGTATCATTGGAAAACTTTGCTAGAATGCCCCAGGCCCTTCATCCAGATCATTAATATATAACGTGAACAGCTGCGGCCCCATCACTGAACTCTGTGGGAGACTGCTTGTCACCAGCTGCCATTCTGAAAAAGAACCTTTTATCCCAGCTCTCTGCCTTCTGTCCAACAGACAATCCTCAATCCATGTCAGTAGCTCACCTCGAACACCATGGGCCCTCACCTCATTCAGCAGCCTCCCGAATGGCACCTTATCAAAGGCCTTTTGGAAGTCTAGATATACCACATTCACTGGGTTTCCCTGGTCTAACCTACTTGTCGCCTCTTCAAATAATTGTTATGTCGCTGTGATAAGCAAGAGATTAAATTATCAAGAGAGGGTGGAGAGTCTGCAAATAGATTCAGAGAGATAAAGACAATAGATAATAGTTTGGCAGGTGGAATTTAACATGCTATAACCTGTCATTCCATATACACGAATAATGGAAGGTAGTTTGTCACTGAAATGGAGAGGGATTACAGGACTTTATGATACTGTTTACTGGGGTGTTCACTCAGATCCATGCAGATATGGGAGGTTTTACTCCATCCCGGATCATCTGCTTCCAGACACTCCAAGTGACCCCATTGCTCTCTGTACACATGGAATACTTTGATGTGATTGATTGGTGGTGGGGATGGTGTTTTGAAACATGCATCAAGGGGACGGCCTTTCTCCAAGATATATTCATTTCTTTCCACGTGGAGACCCGATGACGATGGAAATGGCTGACTGCTTCTGAATGAAGAGACCATGACTGCTGCCAGGATAGTGGGTATTCACCAACATGATGTACTGTGCATGGTTACACTGTAACATCAATAGAGAGAGGGCGCCTACAGTTCCTCTACCTCTCCCCATTGACATGAGTACTCTGCAGATGCCATGTACACCATCGGGTATCCACCCGGCAGCTCCCTGCTGAGGGAGAAACAATCTATTTACCTTATCCACCAAATGTATCCTCCATCACCGAATGGTGACATTGATTTTGAGATATGGGAGATGATGGATATGTCACCTAGTCCCGCCTGGAAAGTTCTGGATTATAGAAGCTGAATGAAATAGTGACCCTAAAAGCCACTGGCAGCACCGTCCTCCCTCTGGTGTGAAGCTGCAGGACGTGTTGAAGGAGGTGACACCGCTCTGTGACCAGCTCCTTGTTCAGTCAGGACCCCCTCACACTCTGCTCCTGGGTTAAGTGAAGCTTGCGAAGCTGTTCCTGGAAAATCCGGGTGGACGCAGCAGATCCCTTTCCCCCCACACACTCACTGCGTGGTTTCAGAGCTTCCCCTCTCTGCAGCCTCTGCTCCATTTGTTGTTCATGTTGCAGGCTCAGATGCTGTAACTACAGTCCACATGCTCCATACAGAGTTGGGTCACCAAATCCTCTGGTCTCCCTGAATGTCTGAGGCAGCTCACAGCACAACCTCCAGCAAAACATCCCCAGCCCCTCCACTAAATTTTCAATTACAGGAGTCAGTCAGAAAACCCTCGGTACAAGTGTTCTGGACCAGACCAAATCCCCCCAGAATGTTTTAAGAAGGCCGCTTAGACCCAAACCTTTCCTTATTTTGAATATAGATGTGAAGTGTGCGTTCCAGATATGTTGTGACTGGTCAAACCACTCGACATTAAGCAAAATATAATCTATTCAGATACTTTAGTTAAAATACAATCAAAAAAAAGAAAAATTTGGATGGCTTAATGTTGGAACACTTACACAAACAATAGATACCATACCTTCTTGGTTTACACCGCTTGGCACAAAGATATATTTACATCTATTCAGATGCTTACAGCAGTTTTGCAATCCAGGAGGAAACAACATCAACAGAGATCTCAGAGATAAAAGCAGCTGGGGATCATGTATCATTCAGAAGCCCAGCAGCTTCTGAATGCTGCAGCTAAAAACAAAACGAGAAAACCTGGTCTAGGAGAGCTGGCTACTGCGCTTCCATTGTTACCAATGTTTTAATGAAACCTAAAGGCTTCCTCAGTTATTTACTTTAACTGTTTTCAGACAGCAGTTCTGTACCTCTGCCTTTAAAACCTCTCTTCAAAACAAAACCCAAGAGAAAATCACGTTTTTACAGTGATTATATACTCACAACTCCGCCATCAATAAAATGATCCATCAATATACAAAAATGGATTCATTTTAGACCTCCTAACCTTCCTCTATTCGCAGACTAAAATGCATATATATTACATTGACTCTGAGCATACAAATGTTCACAACTAGATTCGATTTCAGTCATTTTATTCCTGCCACAGAATGCCTTTGTCTTTCTTCATCCAAGTCTCCACAACGTGTCAAAACTTAGGTTTACTCGCCCTGTCAACTGTATAATTTCAAATTGAAAGGCAGCAATAATAAGCTCAATCGAAACAGACTGGAATTTTTCTCCCCAAACCTCTCCAAAAACTTTACGGGCTCACGATCAGTGATAAAGATTTGTCTCATGTATGTTATTCACAATTGAAATGCTGAAATGTTGTAACTCCAACACCAAGCTCAAGGCCTCCTTCCGCATTGTAGAATAATTCTGTTGATGTTTCCACTGGACACTCCAACCACAAGTTACATAATCGAGGACTTCTCATCTCTCCAATACTCCCTCTGAATGACATAGCTCCTCATGTCTCAGCTTAAAAGAATTACAATCTTCTGTGCCTCTTAATGCTGCAACCTCTTTACCGGCTTCTCCTGGCCTATGCTAATAAACCTTACTCTCGCAAGGATATGTTTTAAGATATTCTCACAGAAACCAAACTTTGATTTCTGAACCAAATCATCACCATCAGCCATTTCAGATTCTAATCTTGCCGTTTTAACTCTCTGCTCTTCCACACGAGTTCTCACGACTGCAGGAAGTGAATTGTTAAGCTTCTCCAAAATAAGAATCTCTCTAAGAGTGTCATTGTTTGCTCAGTTTTTGATACCCTTACCCACCTTTCAAAATTATTTTTTGTGATTCTTTCAAAGTCAATGTGCGTTTAACGAGGGACACTTTTTTAGATTCCCGATACACTGTCTGTTGGCTTCGGGCACGAGCTGGCATGCACTTCAGATAGCTTTCTACATCTCCTCATACTCCCCAGATACCTCCTCTGATAGGGATGCAAATCCCTATCAGCTTTGTTTGGATCAACTAAATCCACATGGTCACTGGCCACTGCATTTGTTTAGCCACTTTCTCAAATGAAATTAAAAAGGCTCCCCCATCGTTCTCATCAAATTTAGATAATGCCTGGATACATCTAAAAATATCCCCATCTGGCCTTTGACTACCATAGGGTTGCTCATTCTCATTAATCTCCTCAGCCAGCCGACCATCTACCTTCATCACCGCCTTCCATGTCCACTTTCCTCTCGAATTGCTAACTGTGTTAGTTGAAACTCTCTGCTTTTCTTCTCTCCTTTTCTCTCTTTCTTCTCCACTTCCCTTTCTTTTATTTCTACTTTTCATCATAATTCAAACTGTTTCAATTCCTTCTCATATTCAAGGTGCCTCATTTGAAATTGAATTCGAGCCATTTCTAAAGAGTCTGATGGCAGATCCTCCAAATGTAATTGCCGAGCTACAGCTGTAATTATCTCTCGTTTTCTCACAGACAAACACAGCCCCAACTCCAGCTTGTCTGCCAATTCCTACAGCTTTGCCTTCATTACCTTTTATAAAACTTTACTTCCTCCACACACAGAGGCAGAAAGAATCATTATGCACAAAACACTGTTTAAACCAACCGAATTTAACATCTGGAACAAAAGACACTAACAACTAACATACGCGACCTTTCAACCCAATAGCCTCCTGGTGCGTACTCTCCAGTTTCTACATGAGCTTATTCTGGATGCTCTGGTTTCCTCACACAATCCAAAGATGTGCAGGTCAGGTGAATTGGTCATGCTTAGTTGTTCATAGTTTTCAGGGATGTGTTGATTAGGTGCCTTAGTGAGAGTAAATGTGTAATAATAGTGTAGAGGAATGGGTCTGGGTCGGTTACTCCTCGGAGGGTCGGTGTGGACTTGTTGGGTCGAATGGCCTGTTTGCACACTGTAGGGATTGGAATTCTAAACCCAATTTGGTATTATCGATTTAGAACCAGACAAGAGACCCTAGTTTGCTACAGATCAATCAGACTGTCTCAAACTATTTTAAGAAGTTAGCTTGGATACCAACCTTTCCTTAATAATAAGATAGATGAGAATTGGATGTCCCAGATGTGATTCCACTCATCAAAACACTCACCAGTAAGCAGAACACACTATATTTAAACACTCTAATGAAAATCCACACAAAATGAAGAGGAATTTGGAATAACGTAGCTATTGGAAACCTTAACTGAATGATGGACACAGAACCTGCTACAAATGCACTGTTCCAATATGCTAACATCACGTAAACACACCCGTTGGCAAAAATGAGCATTCAGACATACATTCTTGCATACAGTTCTCCAATCCAGGAGGCAACGGTATCAAGTGAGGTTTCAGAGAGAATAGCAGCTACGGATAATTTATTAAAACTTCCAACCCTTCTGGGACCTAAGCACCTGGTAACTGTTACATCTGCAAGGAAAAAAAAACTTGAAAGCCTGGTCTGTGCCAGCTGGCCATTGTTACTACCATTTATTTAAAAAAAAACATAAAAGCCTCATAAGTTTTTTAGTTGAGCCGTTTTCAGTAGGCACTTTGGCCTTTAAAACTTCTTACTAAAAGAAGGCAATAATAATAATAACCTTTTCTTTTAAAAAAAAGTGACAGCATTGCCACACAATTTAAATGACTGTTACTTTATTCAAGGGGCTTCCTTGTGTAACTGTCAGCAAGATCACCTGAGAGGGGCAAACACAGGTACAGACCAAGTTACAAGGATGTGTCTGATAACTTCTGAAACACGCCTGTCCATCGACCATCACATGGGACATACCGGGAAGTGAACAACAGCTTTACACACACCATTTTATTGCTTCTGAGCTACACAATGCCAGCAATCGATATACTAGGGAGCCGAAACCCGAGCCCAGGGAAAGATACAGAGGGACAGAGAGATTCACATTAAAGACAGAAACAGACAGTTAATTAACTGAAAAGATGTTGTGGAAATATGGGGAAAAAGACAGGGCAGTGGGAATAACTGGAGAAGGGAGATCTTCGGGAGTAAAATGACAAGAATGAGAACATTGAATAAAGGCATTGTCAGATCAGCTGGAATGGTTTGTAACATAAAATTCTTAATCTGCATCACACAACACCACAAACATAAACTGGGACAAGATGACAGCCCAGCATGGAGAGCTGTGCACACCATGCTCGTGTGTTGCTCAGTAAACTGCACGATCTGCCCAGCATCGAGAGTATTGCAAACTTTACTATCATATGCTAACTATACTCGCATCAGGTTACTGCCTACAATGGGAAGATTTGCTGTGGGTGTGTGTTCATCAGAAACTGAGGGACAGTGCGTGTGTGTGCGCGCGATAGGCGAAGTTGAATGCGAAACACATTGTTTGAGAAGGAACGCACAGGGAGGAAATTATTTTAAATAAGAAAAACTAGCAGGCTCTTTGTTAATCTACAGAGACAGAAAGAGAGACGTTTCATGGACAGATGATATAAAGTGTTTGAGAATGTCAAAATAAAGGCATTGCCAGACACAGTAGCAATATACATCAGCGTGTTCATGAATAACAGATGGATGGGAGTTTGGTGTGAGTTCGAATCAGATTTCCTTCGGCAGGTTTGAAGCCGGGAGCATCAGCAGTACTTTACTGGCTTCATTAAGACTGTAATACATAGCTCAAGGTTCAAACAGCCGATGGACTAAACCAGTGAGGTATATTCTGGGGTGGTGAGTATTTCAAGTTAGAAATGGTCAGGGTATGGTGTCATGAATCAGCTCATGGTCAAAGGGATCTCCCACAGTTGTGACTTGTCTGCTTCAGCCGCAGATATTGGTCAGGCATGAGATGGAAACAGTGGAGGGAAGTGGAGTTTGTAACCAGAACAGTGGAGAGTTACCTCCATGCTGTTAATATTTTAATAATAAAGGCAATGATACAATAAATTGTAGTTCTCCGCTGAAACTTAGTAGGTCAACATAGAGACCCATGATTAACAATGTCAGAGCAGAGACAGGAATTGAGCACATTTCTTGATATAGTTATTAGTGTCTGTAGAGTGAATATATGGATCAAGAGTTTCAACAGGAAAATAATAGTTACAAGAAGTGTAGACTATATAAAAGAACAGTAATACAGTCATAACTGGTTTATAGAAAACAAAACGTGGGCAGCGGCAATTAACAGGAACACAGATGAGAGCCAGGAAAGGATAATAAATATATTGAATAATGAGAAGAGCGTAATAGATCCGCAATGATAATGACAACCAATAAAATGCAGAAATATACCAAACATAATTGGATAACCTCCTGTCTATTGTTGGAACATGCCAGTCTAATGTTCCCAGATTATGATGCATTTTGGAACATTCCAGTCTAATGTTCCCAGATTCTGATACATTTTGGAACATTCCAGTCGAAAGTTCTCAGATTCTGATCCATTGTTGGAACATTCCAGTCTAATGTTCTCAGTTTCCGATCCATTTTTGGAACATTGCAGTCTAATGTTCTCAGATTCTGATCTCTCCTCCCCCTCTCTCCAAATCTGCTGATCCCTGTCAGTGCTGTCGGTGATGTTCCCGCTCATGTTATGGGATAACACATTGAACAGCGCCTATTTATCATTTAAAGATGGAAATCCTCCACTGGAATAATTAGAATCCATGGAGATTGGCATTAATCACAGTCACTGAACAAACACTGGGTAACCGAGCAAAGGCTACGAGAACAGATGAATGGGCACTGCACAACAATCAACAGACAGGAGTGTTCCCTCCCAGTTGTGGAACACTTCAGTGGTGCTGGATATTCAACCTCGGACTTTCTGGTGACTATTCTCCAAGGTGGACTTCAGGACAGGCAACAGCGAAAAGTGACCGAGCAGAGGCTGATAGCGAATTTCGATACACATAAGGAGGGCCTCAACCGGGACCTTGGGTTCATGTCACATTACAGTTGACCACCATTGTACTCCTTTACACACACAGACACTCCTATCCACACACATACATACGGACGCACATGTACACAGACACGTACACAGACACTCACACATACCCTTACAGACACACACACTCCCACACTCACACGGCACTCTCTCAGAGACTTAGACCACTCTACACTCATGCACACAAATACACACTCTCTCTCACTGATATTCAAAACCCCCAACCCCAGACACGCACACACACTCCCACACTCACACATGCACCCCCTCACAGACTTAAGACACTCTACATCACTACACACATATATACATTCTCTCTCACACTCACAACCCCCCAACCCAGACAGACACAGACACACATGTACAAACCGACAAAGGCCCACATGCACACATATATTTTGTGGGATGAATTTGTACTTGCAGGGTTACATTGTAATTTGCTCAAAAACTACATGAATTCATGTAAAACTCTGTTATCTCACTTTTCAGATTAGAATCAATCTACACATCATGGCATAGACAGAGAACACAGTGGGATAACACCTCCAATATATTGTCTATCTAACACTCACTGTTACAGCTAACCTGAGAATGCAACGTTATTTTTAAAAGTAGGTTTTGTGATTTACACATAAAAGAAGTGAAACTATCATGGTATTCGAACAGATGAAAATCTCAACAGACAATCAAGGTATTTTTCAAGGTATAATTTCAGTTCCATCACACTGTAAATTTTTGCTATAAAGTCTGTGCCTTAGAATTGTGTCCTCCACTATCACCTGATGAAGGAGCGGTGCTCCGAATGCTAGTGTGATTCCAACTAAACTTGTTGGACTATAAGCTGGTGTTGTGTGATTTTGAACTTTGTATATCCCCGTCCAACACCAGCATCTCCAAATCATGACTGAACAAACAGGCTCAATTAACCAGTTCCACACATCACTTTTCATATAACTACAAAGAAAAACATTTACTGGGTTTGGATGGAATGGATGAGGGTTGCTGAGGGATGGACCATAAATCTTTAAATCTTTTTTAAAACTTGGATATGAGAGTATTAACAGAACACTGCAGGGGTCTATATATGTTCCACACTGTTAATGAAAGAGGCTGTTATAAGATCACAGATCGGCTGCATAAAGAAATGTCGGATGGGCAAGTTTCTAGATTCCTTATTGACCAGTGTGAGGCTTCTCCTGGTTTTAAGTGTCCTGCTACCAAATCCTTTCATAACCTTGAGACAGAGCATTGAGACTGCAGTTCAGCAACAGGCCGAAGCAATTCTGTCCCTATGGGCCTCTTACAGAGAGATAATAGAAGGCCATTCAGCCAATATTAGCCTGTTGCTACTTGAAAAGGTGGAAATCAAGAACATTGGCACATTTTGCCAACAAGGAGAAAGTGAAAACTGCAGATGCTGGAGATCAGAGCTGAAAAATGTGTTGCTGGAAAAGTGCAGCAGATCAGGCAGCATCCAAGGTGCAGGAGAATCGACGTGTTGTGCTTTTCCAGCAACACATTTTTCAGCACATTTTGCCAACAGAATCATTCAATACAAAGAGATGTGTCACTACAGCTGTATGAGGTGTTACTGAGAGGGCAACTGGAGTACATTGTGTAGGTTGTGTTTCTGTAACTGAGAAGGGATGAACCTCCATCAGATACAGTTTAATGGCTGCTCGTAATCCACGGGTTGCTGTGTCATTTAATGTCTCGGGTCTGTTACACAAAGACAGGAGGAGGCCTTTCAGCCTTTCCAGTCTATTACAGAGGGTCACGAGGAGCTCATTCAGCCTCTCGAGCGTTTACAGAGGGGCAGCAAGTGTTTCTGTTACACATAAATATTAGTTTTAACTCGTTGTGGGTTAGGAACGACCTGATGTAAACATTAAAGTTCTAACTTTGAACAAGGCCCATTTTGAAAGTATTAGGTGAGCCCTGTGAAAGGCAGATTTGAATACCCTATTCACAGGTAAAGGGATGTTTGGAAAATGCAAGGCCATCAAAACGTGGTTTCAGAGAGTCCAGAGCCAACGTGTTCCTATTAGGGAGAGGGGCAAGGCTGGTGGGTGCAAGGAGTGCTGGATGGCCAGATATATTGATGCTCTTGTCAAGATAAGGAAGGAGGCATATGTCAGGTAAACAGAGCTGAGATCAAGTAAATCCAGAGAGGTGTATAAGGGCAGCAAGTGCATAGTCAATGCGGAAATCAGGCCAGAAAAATGTGGACATGAGATGGCTTTAAAAATAGGGTTAACGAGGCATTGAAGAAATTCTACAAATCCTTGAATGGCAAAAGATTAACGAGGGAGAGAACAGGGCCCTTTAAAGATCAGTAAGACTACCTATGTGTGGAACCACACGAGATTGGAGGGATACGGAACAAAAATTTCTCCTCAGTATTTAATGAGGAGGAGGTTACAAGAGCGAGAGAATGAATAAATATACAGTGAAATATTGAAAGGTGTCTATATTACAAGGAGGTGTTGGACATTTTAAAACACATAAAGGTGAGCAAATCCCTGGGACCTGATCAATTGTATCCCAAATGTTTATGGGAAGCCAAGAAGGAGATTGGTCAGCATTTTGATGATGTATTTGTATCATTGATTTCCACAGGTGAGGTGTCAAAAGACTGGAGGGCTGCTAACATAGTGTCATTATTTAAGAAAATAAGGGGAAAAAAACAGGTAACCATAGATCGCTGCGCCTGACGTCAATGGTGACGAAATTATTGGAGGGGATTTTGTGGTAAAGGATGTATATGCATTTGAAAAGACAAGGACTGAAGAGGGTTTTGTACACTGGAGATCACGTCTCACTGACTCAATGTAATCTTTTGACGAAGTGATGAAGATGATTGATGAAGGCAGGAGAGTGGATGTTGTCTTTATGGAATTTAGTAAGAAAATCAAAATGTTCTACATGGTAGATTGGTTAATAAGGTTTGACTGGCTGTGATCCAGGGAGAGCTCGCTATTTAGGTCCAAACTTTTCTTGAATATTGGAGACTGGGCATGACAGTGCACATTTGTTCATTAAACTTGGAGACCTGTGACCAGTGGCGCTGCTCGCAAAGATCAATAGTGGGTCCACTGCCTTTTGTCACTTATACAAATCATTTACATTTGAGTATATGAAGTATGGTCAGTAAGGTTGGAGATAACAACAAATTTCGTCGAACGTGAAGGATGATCTCTCAGACTATAATGGGACCTTGTTTAGGTGAGCCGAGAAGTGGCAGATAGAGTATATTTTAGTTTCATGTGAGGTGTTGCATTTTGGCAAGACAAATCTAGGCAAGACATGATAGAACTCCATAGATAGTATCGAATCCCTACAGTTAGGAAACAGGCTTTTCGGCCCATGGAGGCCACACCGTCCCTCTAAACAGTATCGCACTGGACAAACCCATAGCCTTATCCCTCTGAGCCTGCATTTCCCATGGCTAATCCGCCGTCCCTGCACATCCCTGGGTACGGTGCGCAATTTAGCATGGCCAATCTACCCGTACCTGTATATCCTTATACTGTCGAAGTAAAACATAGCATCCGCAGGAAACTTTACACAGACACGGGTAGAATGTACAAACTCCACACAGCGAGTCATTCCAGGATGGAATTAAACCCAGGTCGCTGCCCTGTGAGGCAGGAAAGCTTGTCTCGTGGTACAGGTTCTCCGTTCCAAGTCTGGATTCGATTAGATTAGATTACTTACAGCGTGGAAACAGGCCCTTCGGCCCAACAAGTCCACACCGCCCCGCCGAAGCGCAAACCACCCATACCCCTACATCTACCCCTTACCTAACACTACGGGCAATTTAGCATGGCCAATTCACCTAACCTGCACATCTTTGGAGTGTGGGAGGAAACCGGAGCACCCAGAGGAAACCTATGCAGGGGAGAATGTGCAAACTCCACACAGTCAGTCGCCTGAGGCGGGAATTGAACCCGGATGTCTGGCGCTGTGAGGCAGCAGTGCTAACCACTGTGCCACCGTGCCGCCGTCCTTGAAAGTGCTGTCACAGGTAGACAGCGCAGTGAAGAAGGCACTCGGTGATCTTCCCTTTATTGGTGCGTGCTTTGAGTTGAAACATTTGCATGACAAGATCTGTACAGGACATTGGTTTGGCCACTTTTGTAATATTGCCTTTAATCTTGGTCTCCCTGCTGTCGGAAAGGCGTTGTCAAACCTGAAAGGGTGCAGAAGAAATTTATAAGAATGTTGCAGGTGTTGGAGGGATAGAGTTACAGAGAGTGTTTGAATAGGCTGGGACTATTTTCAAGTGTTGAGGCTGAGGGGGGACCTTATAGGGGTTTATAAAATCATGAAGGGCATAGATAAGGTAATAAGTGAATGTCTTTTCCCAGGATAGACGAGTCCAAAATTAGAAGACAAAGGTTTAAGGTGAGAGGAGAAAGATTTAAAAAAGGGACATGAGGGACAACATTTTCACACAGAGACCGCTGTGTGTATGGATTGAACAGCCAAAAGAGGTGGTGGAGGCAAGTACAGTTACACCATTTAAAAAGCATTTGGATGGATATAGTGTGTAGAAGGAGATGGGCCACCTTCTGGCAAGGGGGACGAGATTAACCTAGGATATTTGGCGGTCTGGATGACATCTTTTCCTTGCTGTACATCTCTGAGAGTCTATTGACTCTTCAGAGTCTCACACGGGAACAGGAGGAGGCTATGCAGCTTCTGAATTCTGCCAAGCGGTTTATTTGCTCAATTACTGAGAGTCAAATACAAAAATACATCATTCAGAATTTGATGGTGTTTTACAGAAACAGGAAAAGGATCTTTAGTCAAGAAAAACTGCAAAGAATGTGAAGAGGCCATTCAGTCCCTCACCTCCATTCCACAGGAGCAGCAGGTGAGCACAGAGCTATTGGAACCTGTTACTCAGGAGCAGGAAAAGGACATGTATTTTCACAAACTTGGGATCAGGAGGGAATCATCCAACTGCTTGAAACTGGGACACAGGAACAGGAGGATCAACTGTTCGAGACTGGGACACAGGAACAGGAGACTCAACTTATCGAGACTGGGACACAGGAACAGGAGGCAGTCACTCAACTGCTCAAAACTGGGGCACAGGTAAATCTGGAGGCTACTGAGCCCTGAGGATCCTGTTACGCAGGAACAGGTGGAGGTGACTCAGTCCCCTCCAGTATGGGAGACTGGGAGAGAAGGGGAGTTTGCATGAAATACATGAATAAATTGCATCAGTGGTCCATTCAATCCTGCCTTACCATTCACTAAGACCACAGCTGATCTGATTGTGATTCCCTCATTCCATTTTACGGAGACTGTCCTCTCTGCAGCCTCTGCTCCATTTGTTGGTCATGTTGCAGACCCAGATGCTGTACCAACAGTCACCATGACTCATCCAGAGCGTCGGGTCTAACCGGATGAGTCAGGATTTGAAGAGTCCAATCACAAGAATTAAAACACAAAATAAAGGCATTGCCAGATGTTTCGTTCTCTCTCATAGTCGCAATTTAACTCACATAACCAGCCCATCCATTACATATTCAGGATGGCGCACTGTATAGATCCGGCTAGTGTATAGTTGTATGTAACCCAGCAATGTCCAGAGTGAAACTCTGTGCAGCCGACACCAATGCTAGATCTATAATCCTGGGATAAATATCCAGCATGGGGAGCTGTGCAGTCTGCACTGGTTCATTCATATATAAACCCAGGCTGTTGCATTGTTCGGTAACACGGTGTTAGATCGCAGCCCAGTGTGGGGAAACTTGCAGCCAATTTTGAAACTGACAGAATGTGCAGCTCCCATCCATTTACAGCTCCATATCTCCACTACGCCTTGACACGGAGTGCTGCAAATGTGAAAGTCACTGCGAGGAAGAGATGTAAATGGAAACGATTTAAAAACCAATAGTTCTGATTAAGGTGCGTAACACTCTAGTATTTAAAGATGAAATAACTGAGGTACTATCCAATGAGATTTTGTAAATGATGCAAACAAGTAAGAGGGGGACGGTGATATTATCGTGGTTGTACTACACGCCATCAAATAAACAATGGGAATTAGAAGAACAAATATGCAGGGTGACTGGTGAGACTTGCAGGAGCAATAGGGTTGTCATAATTGGTGATTTTAATTATCCTAACATCGACGGGGATTTCCAGAGGGTTAAAAACTTAGATAGAAGGTAATTTGTTAAGTGTGTTCAGGAACGTTTCCATAAGCAATATATAGAGTATCCTACTCGGGAAGGGACAAACTCGACCTACTGTTGGGAAATAGGAATGGATAGGTGACGGAGGTAAAGTGGGGGAGCATTTAGGGAAAAGTGACCAGAGCTGTATTAATGTTAAAATAGGTATGGTAGGGGCAAAATTGGTCCACGGATTCAAGTTCTAAATTGGGGCAAGGCGACTTCTCTTGGAATTTGGCAGGGGATTTCAGGGCTTGATTGGAGTAGTGTGTTTCCAGGTAAAAGGATCCCGGGAAAGTGGGAGGGCTTCAAAATTGAGATAGCTCGAGTTCAAGGTCTGCATGTTCCTGTGAGGGTGAAGGGAAAGTGAGGCTGGAAAAGAGAACCCTGGATGAAAAGAGATATTGAGGCTCTGACCAGAAAAAAAAAGAGGTGTCGCTCAGGTACAGGTAGCTGGGACCAAGGGAATCCCTGGAGGTACACAGGGGATACAGGAGTTTACTGAAGAAGGAAATCAGCAGGGCGAAAAAAGGAGTATGAGATCGCCTTGGCTGAGCAGATTAGAGTGAATCCAAATTCAGTATTGTAAAGAAAAAGAACAACGAGAGAGCGAATACGACCCCTTAAAATCCAGAATGGTCACACATGTGTAAAACTTCAAGAGATGGGTGAGGTCCTCAATTCCCCTCTGTGTTTATCATGAAGAAAGACATGAATACCTGTGACCTTTGGGAGGTTAGTTGCGATATCTTGGTCGAGTCCATATCACAGTAGAGGTGCTGTTGGACATATTCGAATGCACAAAGTCAGACAAATCTCTTGGTCCTGACCAGATATATCTAAGAGCGCTGTAAGAGGCGAGAGAAAAAGCTTAGGGACAAAGATCCCGGAAGACTGGGCAGTAGCAAATGTTATGCCCTTATTCAAGAAGGGCTGCAAAGAAAACCCTAGGAAATATAGGCCAGTAACCTTCACATCTGTTTCTGGAAACCACTTGAGAAGGTACAGAGATATAAAATATGCATGCATTTGGGAAGACAAAGTTTGACTTGGAGCAGTCAGCCTAGCTTTGTGTCTGGCAGATCATGCCTGACAAATTTTGTTAGAGTTTTTGAAGAAGTGACCAGGAAGGTTGACGAGGGAAGGGTGGTGGACATAGTCCATATGGATTTCAGTAAGGCCTTTGATAAGGTTCCACATGGTAGGCCGCTCTGGAAGGTTAGATTACATGGACTCCAATGTAAACTGGCAAATTCGCGACACAATTGGCTTGACGTTATGAAGGAAATGGCTCTGGTGGAGGTTAGCTTGTCGAACTGGAGGCCTGTAACTAGTGGAGTGCCTCTGTGATCGGTCCTGGGCCCATTGCTGTTTGCTATCTATATCAATGATTTGGACCAGTGTGCACAACGCAACGTTAGTAGTAAGTTTGCAGATGACACTAAATTAGGAGACATCATTTACAGTGAGGAACATTATCAGAAATTGCAGCAGTACCTTGATCAGCTGAGGAAGTGGGCTGAGAAATAGCAAATAGAGTTTAATAGAGATAAGTCTTGCATTTAAGAAAGTCAAATGCAGGTAGGAATTTAATGACGACTGATAGTGCCTTAAGGCGTGTAGTGCAACAAAAGGACATGGGAGATCAGGTGCACAGTTGTCTGAAATTTGAGTCACAGATACACAGGACAGTGAAGAAGGCTGTTGGCACACTGGCCTTCATCAGCACATTGAGAATAGACGTTGGGACGTTATGATGCAGTTGTATAGTGACCAGGAAGGTTGACGAGGGCAGGGTGGTGGACATAGTCCATATGGATTTCAGTAAGGCCTTTGATAAGGTTCCACATGGTAGGCCGCTCTGGAAGGTTAGATTACATGGACTCCAATGTAAACTGGCAAATTCTCGACACAATTGGCTTGACGTTATGAAGCAAATGGCTCTGGTGGAGGTTAGCTTGTCGGACTGGAGGCCTGTAACTAGTGGAGTGCCTCTGTGATCGGTCCTGGGCCCATTGCTGTTTGCTATCTATATCAATGATTTGGACCAGTGTGCACAACGCAACGTTAGTAGTAAGTTTGCAGATGACACTAAATTAGGAGACATCATTTACAGTGAGGAACATTATCAGAAATTGCAGCGGTACCTTGATCAGCTGAGGGAGTGGGCTGAGAAATAGCAAATAGAGTTTAATAGAGATAAGTCTTGCATTTAAGTAAGTCAAATGCAGGTAGGAATTTAATGACGACTGATAGTGCCTTAAGGCGTGTAGTGCAACAAAAGGACATTGGAGATCAGGTGCACAGTTGTCTGAAATTTGAGTCACAGATACACAGGACAGTGAAGAAGGCTGTTGGCACACTGGCCTTCATCAGCACATTGAGTATAGACGTTGGGACGTTATGATGCAGTTGTATAGGATGTTGGTAAAGCTGTATTGGAGTATTGTGTTCAGTTTTGTTCAGCTTGCTCTAGAAAGGATATTATTGAACAAGAAAGTACATAGAACAAATTTTCAAAGATGTTCCCTAGGCTAAAGGCTCTAAGTTATAGGCAGAAGTTGGACAGGTTAGAACTTATTTCTTTACAGCGTAGGAAACTGAGGGGGTTCTTATAGAATAATAAACCCTTATAAAATAATGAGAGGCGTCCATGTGGTGAATACTTCAAATTTTCTTCCCAAGATTGGTGAATCGAGGACTAGAGGACATCCATTAATGTTTGGAAAGGATAAAAAATATAAAAAGGAAACTGATGGGCAACTTTTTTACATAGACTGTGGTACGCAGATGGACTGAGCTGTCAGTGGAAGTGATTGAGGTGGGTACAATAACATTATTGAAAAGGCATTTGGACAAATACACAGATAGGAAAGAATTAGAGGGATACAGAACAAGGGCAGGGAAATGGGATGAGTCTGGATGGACATTTTGGTTGCCATGGACCAGCTGGGCCAAATGGCCAGTGATACTGGCAGTCTCGTGCAATATGACTGTAAATGAGTGTGTTTTGGGGTGAAGACAGGGTGGGGGGGGGGTTGAGACTGAGATAAAATATCATTAAATGATATGTTCACAGGTTCAGAATGCTGAAATGAAGACGTTTCAATAGTATCATGCAACACGGGTCTGTATTTCGAAGAATTATGAGTGAAAGGGATATTGCTGTGAGTTCAGGCGATGGAGAGTTTTGGATGAGCATTTGTTCTGCAGCTTTGTAACTGGTAGTGAGGACAGCAGAGTCTTCGCCTCACTGGGCTGAATCTAAAAACAAAACTGTCTCAGTGACATTTTCATTGAGTGATACAGAGGGGTTGTCTGCACGAGGCCGAGCTAGTTTCCTGGTGCTATCTTATCAATCTCATCTCATTAACTACACATCCCATTCCATAGTGTCCCTCTCATACAATGCCAGCCCTATTCTCCCACCCATCATGACTGGAGGTACTCACAGTCGTCCGGATGTCCCTGGATATTCTGTGATCCCTGACACTGGTGCCATCTTTAAAAGATCAATGGGCACACGGTTGCGCTTTCTCAGTTTGGAGCTGCCCTGCACATTTTCCCCAAGCATGGCAATGAAGGGGAAATTACACTACGGTTTGTTGACAGCAGCGCGGAGGTCCTGGTGGATGCGCGAGTACAAAAGGGGACCATTCTCTTCCCAGAGGGGGCCACACTACCAGATCCACCGAGCATAGGCTGAGCTCACCACCCAGCTCAGTGCAGTTTCTGGGGTCTGAAGAAATGTCCAGCAAAACAGGACAAGTATCAATAACCTTCCCCACTCTGTCAGGATAAGGGTCACCATATTTTATCTGCTCCCTCACACTCACTGTATATCTGTTATAGCACCAACCCCCGAACAAGGCTCATGCTCCACCACTCTCACTCCTGCATGCACACCTTCCCTCTCTTTCTCTCTTGCCTTTCTAATGCCCCCCACATAGTTAGAAAATATTCTGCAGAATGTCAATTATGGAATGTTCCAGGTATTGTTCCAACTTATTCCCAGTTTCAGGAAAACGGCTGTGCCCCAGTGTGTAACATGTAAGAGGATGGAGTAGAGATGTACGTTTTTCAAATCACACACAATTAAAATCCATCATGAGGCCATTCAGTACTTCAAATATGCTCCAACATTCGATTCGTTTGGTGGTGTTCTGATGGTTTTCTCAGCTCCATGTTACTGGAACTTCCAGGCATTCAACCCCCAGGTTCCTGTTACTGAGCAGACGATTCTCAGACACTTCATACCACGGGTTTCTTCTAGCATGTGTTCAGAAGGCATTTCTCATGGGGACGGACTCTCCTTACCATATATTTCATCTGATTTATGAATTCATGCAACATGCTTTCCACAGACCAATCAACCAATCACTTATTTTATGGTTATCGATATCCAATCACAATTAGTCATTCTGGTTATTTCACTTGTCTCACCTTACTGTATTCAACCAAAGATAGCTTCCAAACACTTGTATCGTTGTAAAATAAAATTTCTACCAGAGAACATTTTTATTTCGAATCCACCTTTTCCCTTGTCATTAAAATTTCTCTTGCCCTTTTTCTGTGACTGATTCTGTGTGCAACATTACACAGTCTCCCACTCAGTTGGCTGCATGGTTGGTTTGTGATGCAGAGGGAGGCCACCAGCGCAGGTTCAAGTCCCCAAACTAACTGAGGTTACTATGAAGGGGACACTCTCTCAACCTCACCCCATCACCCGTGTGGGGACCTTCAACATAAACCACCATGAGTGGTCTCTCTAATGAGAGTTATTTGGTTCTCTAATCTATCAATGTTAGCATTTTAATTTTTTAACAAATTTTTTTATTGAAAAAGCTATTTTATTGTTATATTAAACAAATAACAAAACAACTCAAATAACTGAACAAAAGTACACCGGAACAAAAGAAAATTGTCCCACATCAGAAAGCGGGATAGGGCACTGTGTACAGGGGAGAAGGGTGACCGGGACCCCGTGAGAATGAGGACAGGCCGCAGAACTGTTTTGCAGATATTGCAGCTCAAACTGGGCATTCATGTGATGTTGTAAATCACAGCAGCTGTAGTAGCAGCAGCAGCAGTAGAATTATATTCAACCACAATATACTCTATCAGTCTACCATTACCATGAAGCCGATCTCCGCTTCAGTGATGATGTGTGGGTGAACATGCCACGGTCAGAACCGTCTGTACCTAAACCTGATGACAACCCATTCAAGCTACCGCACTTACTGCTTACATTAATAAACATCAGAACTAACATCTGATAGAGAGGGCGCCATGATCCCAAGATTGTGACCACTTTTTTTAAAACCAGCTGTGAATTACTGCTGGCCTGTCTACTCTTACTCTCAACTGTTGGAAAAATCCTTGTTCCTTTTGTTAGAGACGCTTCAAGAACATCCCTCCTATTACCATTTTGTTTACATCATTGAAAAACTTACTGTACCTTCCCCTGTGAGGAATGATGTAAAACATGGGTGTAAATTATGTCTGCTCCTTGTAGCCAATTCTTCAGTCACACCTTCCAATTATCCTCTGTATCCTTTCCTAATTAATTACACCTAAGATAACACTCATCTTGAACTTTTTTTATATGCTGGGAAAAGTTCTTGCTGCTTGTTTTTGTATTTCTTGAAAATTTACTACATCATGTATTTTCTCCCCTTTTCCTCGCTTTCTAGATTCATACAGTCAGATTGCGCACAAACAGACCCTTTGGTCCAACTTGTCCATGCTGGCCAGGTTTTCCAAACTAAACTAGTCTCATCTGATTGCATTTTGTCCATATGCCTCTAAACTTTTCCCATACATATGTTTGTCCTACTGAGTTTTAAATGTTGTAGCTGTACTTGCACCTCCCACTCTACCTCTGACAGCTCATTCCATATACAGACATCACCCTCTGTGTGAAAACATTGACCCTTCGTCCATTTCAAATCTTCCCTCTTTCATCTTAAACCTATGCCTTCTATGATTGAACTCCCCCGTCCCCGGGAAAATACCTTGGCTATTCACTCTATTCATACCTCTCATGATTTTCTCAACTTCTACAATGTCACCCCTCAACCTCCTACACGCTATCTGACACTAACTTTATGAACAAGCATTTACAGATAAAGCACTGCAAATTTGAAACAGTATTCAAATGACAGGTAAATAACATTCAGCCCAAACTTCACACTGTGATTAGTTTTTTCTCCATGTTATAATACTAAGGCAGCAGGAAACTCTTACGAGTACCAATAAGAGGTCAAACACCTGAATTGCTTTGTCGAAATGGGGTGATGATCTCTACAGTGAAAGCGCATCACAGGCCTGAACCATATAAGAAGGGGAATTCTTGTACCACACGGTCAGCGTGCAGTTGCCTTTTGTAGAGTGAGATGAAGGCTGATTATACCTTTTGAAATTTGGACTGCAGTGTGAATTCAGTGCAAAGGGGGATAGGTGTTTTCAATAAGGTTTACTCAAAGAAGGAAACTTTCCAGAGTGAGATGTGTGGCAGGTGGAAAACAGCACGAATGGAGAGGCCAAGCCACATTGAGACCAAAGGCAAAGTGGCAGCACTAAACGCAGCTTGATGCTACTGCAGAGTAGGTAGACTTGATTAGAGTTTCAGGTGAAGTGGGGAGGGACCATAATGTAAGAGAATGTACTCTGTAATTTGAGAGGGAGAACCTGGAATCACGAAGGGGACACGAGCAGGGAAGAGGATGGAGCAGCAATGGCAGCAGTTTCTGGGGGGAATTCAGGAAGCACAGCTGAAATTCATGCCTAGCATCTGCTTCTGGTCCCTGCAACAAAAATCCTAAATCTGTCCCTCCACTAATGCTCATCAGTTATACCCTTGAGAGCCTTTGTCAACCAAGGGTGGTTCATCTTCTTATCGAGTTCTTCTTTTTGAACAGAAACAAAAATTACTGAGCGGTTTGGGATAACTGTTTGAATTTCTGCTCACGTATACTCACTGTCTTCCTCTGGGTATATTTTCACATTCCGCTTCAGACCAGACGTGAGGCAGAAATCCTCAAATTAGATGCCTGGTTCTTTTCAATCATTCAGGGTGATCTTCTGCCTGTGGCTGAACACAAGATCAGCGGAGGCTGCCTCCATTCTCCAAGTTTCTGTTGTTTCTGTTTGACGATGCCACATTCCTGTGAGCTGCGTCTAATGTGACCTCCTTCTCCATCAAACCAGAAATCCCCGAACTCTGGTGGACAGGGCCTTCAGCTATGACTGTCCCATCTTCCACGGTGTTGCCCTCAATCCGTCCCCTCCACCCCAGAACAATGATAGATTCCTCCTTGTCCACACTTCCTCCTGCACTAGAATCCACATTCACATATTCATCTTACGCCATTTCCACCGTCTCCAGCAGGACAGCATCATCAAACACATCTTCCCCTCCCGCCTACTGTCAGTATTTCACAGTGACCGTTCCCTCTGTGTCACCGTCCATCACCCCGAACGTTTCCCCACTCCCCCATCGCACCATCCCATGCAATTACAGAAGCTGCAACACTTGTCAATTCATCTCTTCCCTCCTCAATGTCCAAGGCGCAAAACATATCTTCCAGGTGAAGCAGCATTTCACCTGTAACCTTTCAATATGATCTCCCGTCATTGCTACTCATAATGCAGTCCCTTTATATTGGAGAGACCAAACAGAGACTGCTTTAAGGAACACACCCACTCTGTCTGCAGAAATAATCCTGACCTTCTCATTGCTTCCCATTTCAATAACTTACCTTGCTCTCATGCTAACATTTCAGCCCTGGGCTGCTGCAATGTTCCAAGACAGCACAACCCAAGCTCGAGTGACAACGCACTTTACACTTTCGTACGTTACAGCCTTTAGAAGTTAATGTACAATTTCACAATTTCACAGTCTGACTCCATTATAACTGTTCCCCAATTTCCGTACAAATTCCCTCCTGGCCTCCCTATGACCTTGTGTGGTTGTATCTTCTTTATCGTTCACTCAATAGAGAGAACCTCGTTTCCCCATTCACATTTAATTTAAAGCTATTTCACATGGTCTTCTCGTTCTTCACTACTAAAAGCATGTTTATCTTTTGCCACGCCCTCTTTTACCTGTCAACCCACTCCCCACATCTGTCAAGGGATTATAAAACTCATTTTCCAATCCTTTTCAGTTCTGAAGAAGTGTCATACTGGACTTGAAACGCTAACTCTGTTTCTCTGTCTCTGCAGATGATGCCAGACCTGTTGAGTTTCTCTAGAAATGACTAAGCTCAGAACAAGTTTTCAGTAAAACAAATTACTATGGATACTGGAAATGAAAATGCAAAAATTGGTGGAGAAAATGGGAGCTTTGTAGAAGAGTCACTGGTCCTGAAAGATTAACTCTGCTTTCACTCCACAAGATGCTGCCAGACCTGCTGAGTTTCGTCAGCAATTTCTGGTTATGAACAAGTTCCATAGACATGTGTTAATGCTGCTCAAACGTTTTGCCTAACACGGAATGCACTGGGAAGTGACCGATAATGCAAGGTGCACAAAATCATTGATCTGAAACTGCATAAGGGTGTCATATCTGACACTGCAGAGCTCTTAATCTTGGTCAGAGAGAGAAACAGAGGGGAGCACATTCACATCAAACAGAGAAGATGGCATTGGGGGAATGGAAAAGATTCAGATGCATATGTTAAGGGGTTTGAGTAAAGTAACAAATTGGAGGCGTGACACCAGGGAGAGACCCTCAGCTCAATGAGAATGAGAATAGTGTTACCACATCAGAAACCAGGCTAAGACACTAGTACAAGACTGATGGATGCATGGGTCTTGGTGTGAACTGGGCAATAGTCAGGAGAATTGAATTGAACATATTGGACCTCAAACTGGGCATTCATGTGGTGCGATAGAATCACACCAGCAGCAGAATTGTATTCAACTATAATCTGTAACATTTTCCCCAGGATAATCCCTCAGCCTACCATTAACATCAAGCTGACCTATGATTCAGTGATGAGTGCAGGTGAACATGATATGGTCGGAACCATGTGTAACTAAACCTGATGACAACCCATTAAAGCTACCGCACTTGACTGGTTACATTCGAAGCAGCAGGACTAACATCTGATACAGAGGGCAAAATGATCCTAAGACGAACAGATCATATCGAAGTTCTGCAGTGCTGCCACATCCAGACATAAATGTCGATGGGCTATTAAACAACTCACTGGAGGAGAGGACTCCATAAATATCGCCATCCTATATCACGGGACAGCCCTGTACATCAGTGTAAAAGACATGGTTGTATTATCTGCACCGTCCTCAGCCAGAATGTTGAGTTGATGATCCACCTCACCCTCGCCATGCTGCCCGCAGAATCACAGATCTCAGTCTTTAAGCAATCTGATTTGCTGTATGTGACATGGAGAAACAGCTGAACACAGTAGATACGACAAAGGCATTTGGCCTTGACACCATTCCTGCAATGGGACTGAACACTTGTGCTGTTCAACAAGCCGTGTCCCTGGGGAAGCTGTTTCATTCCAGCTCCAACTCTGACATCTCCCTGGCAATGTGGAAATTTACTCAGCTATGTCGAATCCCATAACAAGTGAATAACTACTGTCTGACCATTTACCACGCGTCGCGATAGTTACGTTGGTGGGAGTTCTTTTTGACAGAACTGTCAAGCAGCACAGAAATAACCAGCTCAGTGTGGGTTCAGATAGGTCCCCATGTGGACATGGTGCTGTTGTGGAAAAGTCACTGGATTACTAATCGAGACCAGGCTAATGCTCTTGCAGCTGGTGGACGTTATAATTAATAAAATATCGAGATGTAAATCCTGGAGTCATTAACAGTGACCTTGAAGCCAATGTCGATTGTAACCACCAATTTCCTTCCCCAATGTACTTTCAGGAAGTGAATCTCCCGTGCTTTCCTGGTCTGGCCTAAAAGTGACTCCAGACACACAGACAAGTGATAAACTCTTCAATGGTCTCTGAAACAGCCAAGCAAGACACTCTATTGTCTCAAACTGTTCTGGGGTCTTAAAGGATAAAACAGATCACCCGACTCCAACCTCACTATTGGAACGGCAAATACTACCGTATTGACTCTGCAGAGATCTGCTTTCTAACATCTGAGAGCAGGTGGCAACATTTACAGAGCTTTCCCACAGACTGCACAGAAACATCGGGAAATGAGTAGGTCATTCAACACACTGAGCATCCTCCATTCTATTTCATGGTGAAAATCTCTTCAATTCAGTTTTCCCCACACAGTGTTCATATCCACTAGTACGTTTAAACAACATAACATGTAAAATGGGAACAACTGTATTCGCTTTGGTCCATCAATTTTGATCCTCCATTCAATATACAGGCAGTTATTCTTTAAGGCGTGTTTATTAAACGCAAATTCGCTGCAACACAATTAGTGAATTGTGCCCCTTTCTTTATAAAGCGAGCTCCCATTCACTGTTCTGGGAGACCGTCTCTGGCACCAGCTGAAAAGCAAATCCCAGCCTCAGCATCCCTCTGTCTGCCAAATGCACCCTCAGTGTGTTCAGCTAAAGCAGGAATATAATCCGCTCTGCAAGCCTTGAAACTGAGCCTGAATGTGGGATTTGTAGTCTACATTTAGAAGGAAATTAATTTCAAACCGGGTGGGGAATATCTTGGAGAGAACTGGAATTCCTCATAGGCATCGTGTGGTCAGTCAGCTTGCGTGCTTTCTGGTGAAGATCTCGGTGAAAGATGCAGGGCTGTAGTCAGTGACTGTAGTGTTAAAGTGTGACATTTACACTACTAATTCATTCCAGTATTTATTTATAATGAATTAGAGATTTATGTAGTCTGTGCTATTGTTTGCAGGCACAGGAAGAATGTGCAAACTCCACAAAAACAGTGACCCCAGACTGAAACTGAACCCAGATCTCTGGTGCTGGGAGGCAGCAGTGCTAACCACTGAGCTACCACTGTGGGCAACACAACTTGCCTGCACAATTCACAACACGAAATATGGCAAAACAGTAGGGAGATTCCATAAGCCCCCAAACTTGTCATTAAGCAACAGGAGGAGGAAATTGAGATCTTGGGCGGCTTGGTCAGGTATAGGTGCAGGACATGCTAGCCATCGGGACTATAGTGTAGGAACATCAGGAGGACATTCAGCCCATCGTGTGTGTAATGCAGGAACAGAATGAGTCCAATCAGCCACCCATGCCCCTTACACAGCAATTGGAGCTGATCTTTTACAGCCTCGTGCCTATTTCACGGGAACTGAAATGGACTGTCGAGGTTATGGAAAAGGATGAACCTAGAATAACCAACTTCACTCGGGAATGGAAAGGTATGAGCAAACGACTGGGACTGAAGACAAATTGGTCGAATCTGTTATTAAGGAATGAACAACAGGAGACTTTGAAAGTCAAACCACAATCCATTAAAGGCAACATGATTTTATTAAGGATAAATCATATTTGAATGATTTTCTATTTTTTTTTAAAAGTAAGACAAACAAGTTGAATAACGGGGATGTGAAAGATGTATTATATCTGGACTTCAACAAGGCAATGCATAACATGATTGACTAAAGATTAATATGCAAGACAAGAGCACATGGGGTTAGAACAATTTATTTGCTTGGAGAGAAAATTGGCTAACCAATAAAAACCATGATATGGAGGTGCTAGCTTTGGACTGGGTTGAGTAAGGTCAAGCATTACATGGCAACAATTTATAGTCTGACGTTTTTATTTGAAAACACAAGCTTTCATTGCCCTGCTCCTTCGTCAGGTGTTAGAGAGAAAAGACCTTAGGCACAAAATTTATAAGGAAAAGATGAAATGGTTGTACAACACATGCACATGAATTGAACACATCTAAGATGGCTGCTAAATCTTTAATTGCTTAGAATAGAGATGCAGGTATAGATTGATGAATATGCAAATCCAAGAGTTCCTTTCAAGTCCTGCCTGGAGATACCTTTAGGTATTATTGATATAAAGGAGGTGATCCCTCCAGTCAGACAACGTATTTTAGGCAAGCGATCTTGTTTGGAGTCTGTATGCGTCTTCACCTGGAAGTAGTTTGGGTTTATTTCCAAAATAGTAGCTCATAAAATATCTCATTGACTGACTCTACAAATTGTAAATATTTTTGAGAAAATATAATGCATCTGGAAATACAAACTGGCAAATGAAAATTCATCTTACAGATTAGATGTGTTTGTGTGTGTGTGTGTTTGCATGCACGTGCATGGGCGTTTGAAAAAAAGGTGCAGTGTCTGTGGGAGGGAGAGAGACAGAGTGTGTTTGTGAGAGAGTGAGGGGGAGTATGTGTGTCTTTGGGAGGGAGAGAGAGGGTATGCGTGTGTGAGAGAGAGGGGAAGCGTGTGCACATGTGAGCGAGGGAGAGTGTGTTTGTTTGCAGGGAGGAGCGGGTGAATTTGCATGGGTGTATTTAAAGGGGAGAGGGAAATGATGTATGTCTCCTTGTTAAAACACGGGCAGATTTGGCAGATCCCTTTCCCCACACACACTGTGTGGTTTCAGAGCTTCCCGTCTCTGCAGCCTCTTTTCCATTTCTTGTTCATGTTACAGACCCTGATGCTGTAACTACAGTCTCCATGCTCCATCCAGAGTTGGTTCACCAAATCCTCAGGTCTCCCTGAATGTATTTCGCAGCTCACAGCACAACCTCTAGCAAACCATTCCCATCACCTCCACTAACCTTTCCATAACAGGAGTCAGTCAGAACCCCATCCGCTCCAAGTTAGAATCCTGTGCCTTGACAATAATTCTCGACGGGTTTCCTTATGTTATGGCCCGCACAATCATCTGAGAGGGACAAACAGAGGCCATCAGAGGTCAGGCACAGACCAAGTTTCAAAGACGTGTCTCAAAGCTCCTGGACCCCCTTTCCAACATGGAGCAACAGCCTGCCACATACCATTGCATTTTTTCTGAGCTTCACAATGCAAGCACTCGATACACTCGGAAGCCAAAAAACAAAATCTGGGAAAGGTACAGAAAAACAAATAATTAATTAACTGATAACATGTTGTGAAAATATGGATAAGGAGACGGGGGAGTGGGAGTAACTGGAGAAGTGAGACAATGGTGTGTCCAATCACATAAATGAGAGCATTCAATAAAATTATTGCCAGATCACTTGAAATGGTTAGGTACATCAAATTATGAATCTGCCTCACAGAACCATCCTAGACACCATAAACTGGGACAAGGGACCAGCCAGAATGGAGAGCTATGCACACCATGCTCGTGGACTACTCTATAAACGGGACTACCTGCCCAGCATGGGGACCATTGCAAACCTTTGCCAGTAGATTGCTAATACACTTGCACTACAAAAATGTCTTGCACGGGAAAATTTGTAACCCAGGCAAGAGATTGTGTGTGTGTGCGTGTGTGTGCGTGTGAGAGTGTGTGTGTGTGTGTGTGTGTTGGTGGTAGTAGATATGAAAAGTATTATTTGAGAGAGAATAGACATAGAGGAAATCTGTTTAAATGTGAACAACTGACAGGGCTTTGTGTCATTAACAGAGGGAGACTGAGGACCGTGTCATAGACAGAGGTGACGATGTGCTTTTGAATATTAAAGTAAAGGCATTGCCAGACCCAACAACAATATAAAGCAATCCGTACAGGAATGATGGGATTTTGGTCTGCTTTTAGATACAAGCCATGGAATACCGACTCAGATTTGGTTAAGCAGCAGCAGATTATTGGCTTTATTAAGATTGTGTATCATAGCTGAAGGTTAAAACAGCAGATGGGATGAACCAGTGAAGTATCTGCAGTTGTCAATAGTTAAAATTAGGAATGGTCAGGATATGGTGTCAGTAATCAGCTTGTGGCCAAAGGGATCACCGTAGTTGTGACTGGTCTGTTTCAGCCTCAGTTATTGGCCAGGGATGAGATGGAGTCAGAGGAAGGAAATGGAGTTTGCATCCAGAACAGAAGACAGTGACCTCCACGGTCTCAATATTTAAATAGCAAGGGCAGTGATGCAATGAATCCTGGTTCATACCTGAAAGTGAGTAGGTCAACCAACAAGGCCCAGTGCTAGACATTAAGAAGGAGAGAAAGAATGAACAAGTTCACTGTTGTTTGTTCTTACAGAGGAGAGTAAATGAAAAGAACATTAATACAGTCGCACATGGTTAATGCAAATAATATATCGACAGTGAAACTTACCAGGGACACCAACAATAGCCAGGATAGGATAATAAAAATATTGAATAATGTAAAGTGTATATTTGATCCGCGCTGTTAACGGCCACCAATAATATGTAGAAAAAATCCAAACATAATAGGATAACCTCCTGTCCATTGTTGGAACATTCGAATCTATTGTTTCCAGATTCTGATCTATTGTTGTAACATTCCAGTATAACGTTCTCAGATTCTGATCCACTGTTGGAACTGTCCAGTCGAATGTTCTCAGTTTCTGAGAACAAGTCAGGACAAGTCATGGGGACAGTGCTGAGCTGGAAGTTTGGCACTAGGGTGAGGTGGGGGAAGGGGAAATGAGGAAACTGTTGAAGTCCTCATTGATGCCCTGGGGTTGAAGTGTTCCGAGGCGGAAGATAAGGCTTTCTTCCTCCAGGCGTCTGGTGGTGAGGGAGCGGCGGTGAAAGAGGCCCAGGACCTCCATGTCCTTGGCAGAGTGGGATGGAGAGTTGAAATGTGACGAGTAACTGCTCGCTGGGCAATTAGTAATGGGTAATGAATGCAGGCCCAACCAGTGATACCCACAAGCCGTGAATGAGTACTGAAAAAAAACTTGAATCCTGCTCTCCCTACCTGACATAAGCTTCCCTCTTATCCGTGACCAGACACTCAATTTCTCCGGTCTTCCAGCATTCCTCACACCTATCAGCCTTACCCTTCACCCTAACAGGGACAGACTGTCTCTGTGATTTTGACATCTCCTTTTCGAAGGCTTCCCTCTTCTCAGCTGGCCCCGTAACTGCGAATATCTGTTCCAATCCAGTTTGGAAGTTCTTGCTAATATCATCAAAATTGGCCTTTCTCCAACTTAGAGCGTTACCTTTTAGACCCAGTTTATCCTTTTCCATCTCTATTTTGAAACTAATAGAATTATGATTATGTGTCTCCAAGTGGTTCCCCACTGGTAGCTCAGTCTCCTGCCCTGCCATATTTCCCAAGGGGAAGGTGACGTTGAGATCCTTCTCTGTGATGGAGAGCATTGATCAAGCAGCTGCAGCATTGTAACTGGGATTGGGGTCAACATTGTCTTCGTCTCATTGAGTGTGACAGAGGAATTGTCTGCACAAGGTCGAGCTAATTTCCTCGTGCTACCTTATCGAACTCACCTCATTAATTACCTACCCCACCTCATGGTGTCCCTCTCATTCAATGCCAGCCCTATTCTCCCACCCATCATGGCTGGAGGCACTCACCATCGCACTGATGCCCCTGGGTATTCCGTGATCCCTGGCACTGGTGCCATTTTAAAACGCCAGTTGAGCTTTTTTGATGTCGGAGCTGGTTTGTACAGTTTACCCCGAGCATGGCAGATAAGGGGCAATTACACCACAGTTTGTCGACAGGGTCACAGAGGTCCTGGTAGATGGGCTAGTGCAGAGGGGGACCATTCTCTTCCAAGAAAGGGTCACACTATCAGACGCACCGAGCATGGTCTGAGCTCCCCACTCAAGTCAGTGCAGTATTTGAGGTCTGAAGAAATGTCTAGCAATACAGGATAAGCATCAATAACCGTCTTCGCTCTGTTAGGATACTGGTCACTGTATTCCCTCTGCTTCCTCACACTCACTGTATATCTGTTGCAGCAGCGACCCAGAACAACATTCATGCTCCACCACTCTCACTGCTGCTTGCAGTACCTTCCCTCTCTTTCTCTCTCCCCATTATTCGCCCCCACCACACACACATTAATAACATTGCATGGATACAACACTGTGGACTGACTCCCTCCAGACAACTCACCATATCTCCCCCCACCTACACCAGCACTAACAGCATAGGTACCCACTCGCACCCTCCCTCCCTCCGTCCCTCCCTTTCTCCCATTCCAGGAGAAACAGCCTGGAATAGGACAGTAAGGGTCATGCCGGGTGGTGGAGTGCCCGATATCCGTTCCCTCACGTCCACCCTCCCCCTGCCATGTTCGGGGGAACCTGGTACAAGCCGGAGAGGACTGGGACACCTCGTGTGGAGATTCTGAAACATCCACGTCCCACCAACCGAGTAAGGAGCAATGTTCAGTGAAGGGCAATTCTCACTTTAAACCCACTGGCAGCTCCGTTTCCCCCCTGGCACAACTTAGAAGCCGTGGCCCTGATGCCATCTCCCTTTTGTGTCGAGCTGGTACAAATGTAATTCCCACGGTCTCGGTGGGCAGGAGGGTGGGCTCACAACACATCGTCACCACCACCTCCCAGGAAGGGAGCACGGAGAGTCCCTCCTACACCTCCTCCTGTAAACAGCTCAGATACTGAAACGAATCTGTGAGATTTACTGCTCTCCCCACTTGTCCTGACATCTTCAGTAACCTGTTCTCAAATACATCCTGGCCCTTTGCTCCTGCACCTCCTTTATAACGGTACAACCTGTTTTGTATTGTCTTTCAATGTCCTTCCTACTAAAGAGCATCACCTCACACTGTGCTGCATTGATCCTCATCTGCCATACACCTGAACAGTGCATCAATATATAACTTTCCTGTTGGAGTTCCACACCGTCCTCAACAAACTTTACAATTCTTTCAGGTTTGGTATCTGCAAATATTGAAATTGTCCTACAGTCACACTCCACTCAAAAATACTGACACAGACCAAACAGAGCGAGTGAAATATTGACACACTCTCCAGGTCTATATTACTGTCAATGTATAGAGAGTGCTTCTATGTGTCTGTATTCGTGTGTGTATCTGTGTGGGGTGGGTCTGGCAGTGTCTGTGGTGTTTAAAGTGATGTAATATCCCCCAATATGAATTCTGAGTAAGGATCACTCGATCCAAAACGTCAACTTTCATTTTTGTCCAAAGATGCTTCCAGAGCTGCTGAGATTTATCTTGTTTTCAATCTCTGTTTCACACCCACCCCAATCCCCCACCCCCCACCCCACTGTAATCGTGGTGCTAAAGTGTGTAAACGATCAGGGATTCAGTCTGGGAGGGAGATAGGGAGGGCAGCAGCTCGCAGCAAAATCCAACCTGAATTTTGATTGCACCAAACACACACACACGTGCATACACGCGCGCGCACACACTCACGCACATGCACACACTCGGTTGGTTTGGAGTCGATTGTCATTGTACTTAGGTCCGCAGAGTGGAACATGTTTGTGTGGAGAAATGCCTGCGCTCCTTCTGCAATGTGGAAATGTATTGTCACTGGGTAGTGTTTCCAACACACAGTTTACACATTAAAGCATATTTCCATTGCAATTATATCCAAGCAGTTCCGAGTGAGCCACTTTCCAAGGCGATGAGATCAATTTTAATGCACTTGCTGTAACTTGGAATTTTTAATGTTTTACTCTTATAAGTAATCTTACCTTTGAGAAAGGATTGAAAATACCTAAACCAGACCAGCAGAGTGTGGGCTTGTATCACTTTTAGAAAAGAGGGAAATGGAAAGGAAGGGAGAGTGGTTTTGACCCAGTTTCAGTGATTCACACCAAAAACAAGAAGAGTTCCCATTGCATAGAGATGCAGAGACAGAGATCCACACACTAAGGACATGAAACAAGCACAGAGAGATAGACATGCAAACAGAGGTTAACAGAGACATATACAGAGACACAGGAATAGACAAACACGAACAGAAATATGCAGACACATACTTGGACATGCAAACACACATAGACTCATCGAGTTATACAGGGTATTTGCAAACAGTCCTTTTGGCCCATACAGTCCATGCTGACCATAATCCCAAACTAAACCAGTCCCACGTGCCTGCGCTTGGCCCAGATTTGTCCAAATGTTCTCTTGTTCTTGTACATAACCAAATACGTTTTAAATGTTATAACTTCACCCACAATCCATCACTTCCTCAGAAAGTACATTCCCTACACGAACTACATGCGGTGTAAAAATGAATCACCTCACAGGTCCTGATCAGGTGGACCCAATAAATTTATAGGAAGCTAAGGAAGTGATTGCTGGGTCCCTTGCTGAGATGTTGTCATCATCAAAAGCCACAGGTGAGATGCTGGAAGTCATGAGTTTGACTAAAGTTTTGCTATTAAACAAAATGGAAAGAAAAAGCCAAGAACTATAGATTGGGGAACCTGACATCAGTGATGGGCATGGTGTTGGAGGGAATAATGAGCTACAGGATTAAAATGCATTTGCAAAGGCAAAGACTGATTAGGGATAGGCCAAAGTGAGGACTGCAGATGCTGGAGATCAGAGTCTAGATGAGAGTGGTACTGGAAAGGCACAGCAGGTCAGGCTGCATCCGACGAACAGGAAAAGCGACGATCTGGACAAAAGCCCTTTATATGCATCGTGAAATGGGGGTGAGCGGGGATAATCATGTCACACTAATTTGATTTTGTTTTTGTTGAGAAGTAACGGACAGGATTGATTACGGCAGAATGCTGGATGTGATCTATATGGACTTCAGTCAGGCATTCAACACAGCTCCCCATGGAGACTGGTTAGCAAGATTAGATCACATGGAATACAGGGAGAATTACCCAGTTGGATAAAGAACTGGCTCAAGGGTAGAGGACAGAGGGTTGTGGTGGAGGGTTGTTTTGCAGACTTGAGGCCTGTGACCAGTGGAGTGCCACAGGGATTGGTGCTGGTTCCGCTACTTTTCGTCACTTATATAAATGATTTCGATATGAACATAGGACAGTTCGTACGTTTGCACATGACACCAAAATTGGAGGTGTAGTGGCCAGCAAAGAAGGTTACTTCAGATTACGACGGGATCTTAATCAGATGGGCCAATGGGCCGAGGAGTGGCAGACAGAGTTTAATTTAGATAAATGTGTGATGCTGCATATTGGAAAGGCACATCAGGGCAGGACTTATACACTTACTGGTAAAATCCTGGGGAGTGTTGCTGAACAAAATGATCTCAGAGTACAGATTTATACTTCCTTGAAAGTGGATTTGCAGGTAGATAGGGCAGTGAAGAAAGTATTTTAATGTTATTGATCAAGTGCATTCTGTATATGCGTTAGGAGACAGGACTGCGACTGTACAGTACATTGGTTCGGCCCACTTTTGGATTACTGTATGCAATTCTGATCTCCCTGCTCTGTAGGAAGCATGTTGTCATACTCGAAAGGGTTCAAGAAGGGTTTACACTGAGGTTGCCATGGTTGGAGGGTTTGAGTTACAGGGAGAGGCTGAATAGGCTGAGCCTGTTTTCCCTGGAGAATCAGAGGAGGAGAGTTGATGTTAGAGTTTGCAAAATCGTGGGTACAACGGATAGAGTGAATAGCCAAAGTCTTTTCCCTAGGTAGTGCAGTCAAAAACTAGATGGCAAAGATTTAAGGTTGGATGGGAAAGACAAAAAAGGGTTCTAATGGACAATATCTTCATGTAGAGGATGTTTCGTGTGTAATGAGCCTCCAGAGGAAGGTATTGAGGCTGGCACAATTACAACATTTAACAGGCATCTGGATTGACAGATGAATGGGAACGGTTTAGATGGAAATTGACCAAATGCCGGCAAATGGGAGGAGAATAATTTTAACTGTCTGGTTGCCATGGACACGTTGGATCAAAGGGTCTGTTTCCATGCTATACAGATCTATGACGCCATGTCTTTTAACACACTTTTTCCTCTTATCTTAAAACAATCCCCCACTCCAGGGAAAAGACACCTACCATTCAACATTACCGATACCTCTTATGATATTCTAAACCTCTAAAAGGTTCATTCTCAGCCTCCTACGCTCCAGTAGAAAATGTCCGAGTCTGTTGAGCCTGTCCTTATATGCAAACACTCCATTCCCAGCAACATCCTGATAAATTTCTTCTGAACTCTCCCGAACTTGATAATATTCTCGATATAACAGGGCGACCAGAACTGCATAAAGTCCTACAGGACATGCCTCATGAATGTCCTGTGCAACCTGAAAATACCGTCCCAACACCTGTACTCAAAGGACAGTCCACTGCTATTCGTCATTTATATAAATGATTCGGATGAGAACATAGGAGATATAGCTAGTAAATTTGCAGATGGCATCAAAATTGGAGGTGTAATGAACAGTTAAGAACGTTACCACAGAGTAAAATGGAATTATGTTCAGATGAGCCAATGGACCGAGTGGCAGATGGAGGTATATTTAGATTAATGCGAGGTGCTAAATCTTGAAAAAGCAAATCAGAGCATGACTTATATATGATAAAGTCCTGGACAGCGTTGCTGAACAAAGAGACCTTGGAGTACAGGGTCATATTTCCTTGAATGTAGAGTTGCAGTTAGATAGGATAGTGAAATAGGTGTTTAATATGCATTCCTTTATTGTTCAAACCACTGAGTGAAAGGATTGGGAGGTCATGTTGCGGCTGTGCAGGACATTGGTTAGGCCACTTTTGCAATATTGCGTACAATTCTAGTCTCATTCCTATCGGAAAGATGTTGTGAAACTCGGAAAGTTTCAGAAAAAATTGACAAAGATGTTGCCAGGGCTGGAGGGTTTGAGCTGTAAGGAGAGCTGGAATAGGCTGGGGCTGTTTTCTCCGAATCATTAGGGGCTGAAAGGTGAATTATAGAGGTTTATGAAGTCATGAGAGGCATGCATATGCTAAATAGACAATGTTTTTTCCCGGGGTAAGCGGGTCCACAATTAGAGGGCATAGGTTTAAGATGAGAGGGGAAAGATTTAAAAGGGACCACAGTAGCAATTTTTATGCTTAGAGGGTGATATGCGTATGGAATTAGTTGCCAGAGGCTGGTTAAGGTAAAGTATTTAAAAAGAAATATCTGGATGAGTATATAAATAGGAAGGGTTCAGACGGATATGGGCAGGTGTTGGCAAAATTGACAAGATGAGGTTAGGGTATCTGGTCGACATGGACAAGTTGTACCAGAGGATCCGTTTCCGTTCAGTACATCTCTATGACTATGTCTATACAATGAAGAACATCAAGTAAAAACACCTTCATAACCATCCTGTCTACATATGAAGCAAACTTCAAAGAATTATGCCTGAAACCCCAGGTTGACCTGTTCTACAACACTACCAATGGCTCAACATTTAATCGTATATGTGGTTTTTTTTGTTTGTTTTACCAAAGTACAATACCTCGCATTTATCAACATTACACTCCATCTGCAATTCTTTAGCCCAGTGAGTGATAATATTGGGGAAGAAAGGCTGGAAGGTAATCATTTACCTTGTACCATTTACTGGTTTTAGGAAGAGGGCAGTCACACGTTAGAGATGGGAAACAGTGATCGGTGTTTCAGGCCAGAAAGTAAGCTCTGTTTTTGTCTCTGCTGGTCCGTGTTGATATTTATTCGAGATCCTTCATAGTGCAGTGTGTGTCTGCAGGATGTCATTCCCTCATATTGCAGCCTACAGATAATAGCCATTTAATCTGGAAATAATAGACAAGTATTTAAAGATGTTCATAATTTATCTCGAAGGCAGAGCCCATAAACTCGGCATCCTACAGTTGAGGCAAGTACCTTGCATTTTTTAACAACGTTATTATTTTAACTGGGTAATTCAGTCGAGTGAACCAGATTTCAATAAATCCATACCGATCTGGAAGCTGGCATTTAAAGTTAAAACTTTGGGCATGGTTTAGATTTTGTGCAGTCGGTAGTATCCCTGCCTCTGAGGCAGAGCTCTGGATTCTATTCCAATTCCTGAACTTCCCTGGAAGTGTCCCGAGCTCGAGACCAGATTGTCTGGATTCAGGTGCAGCATGTCAGAATAGGCTGATGAACGAACACAAAGGAGAATAATGCTGCAACTTTTGGGGCTATTGTAGAGTGGTGGTAATGTCCCTACCTCTGGCCCCTATAGGGCCAACTGGAGGCCAACTCAGCCAACTAGAGGTGTTTAATAATATGTCTGAACGCATTGAGTAAAATGATTTTAAAATTGTGGTTTGATCGAGATGGAAGAGGTATCAGTATTGAATTTCAGAATTTAAGCCCCGGATGTCTGAAAGCACAGACCTTGGGTGGGAGACATATTTGCACCTTCTAGAGGTTTATAAATTCATGAAGTGCATGGATAGGGGGTGAATCGTCAAGATCTTTTCCCCATGCTTGGAAGTCCACAATTAGAAGGCATAGATTTAATGTGAGAGGGGAAAGATTTTAAAGTGACGTCGGGGCAACGTTATCACTCAGAATGTGGAGCGTGTACATAATGAACTGCCAGAAGAAGTAATGGAGGTAGGTATAATTACAACATTTAAAAGGAACCCAGACGGATATATTGATAGGAAGGATTTAGAATGATATGTTCCAATTGCTGGCAAATAGATTAGATTCCCTACAGTGCAGCACAAGTCCACACCAACTCTCTGAAGAGTTACCCACCCAGAACCATCTCACCACATTCACCTCGACTAATGCACCTGACATTAAGTGCAACTTAGCATGGCCAATTGACATAAGATGCGCAACTTTGGACTGTGGGAAGAAACCCACGCAGAAACAGCGAGAATGTGCAAACTCCACAGTCAGTCAGCTGTGCCAGCAATCAAACTCAGGTCCCTGGTACTGTGAGGCAGTAGTGCTAAGCACTGAGCCACTACACCACCCCAAGTAGGGCACGACTACTTTCAGAAATCAGGTTGGCATGGACGAGTTGGTCAAAAGTGTTTGCTTCGGTGCTGTACAAATCTTCAGATTCATCAAGCCATTTGATCATGGTCCCTGTGTAATTTTCATTGTCCACTATATAGCCAAACTTGATTTCATCCACAATCTTTCTAACCACGCCTTCTATAATTCTCATCTGAATCATTTGTCTAAATGTCAAAACAAAAATGGATTGAGCAGAAGTCCCTGTGGAACACCACTGTGCACAGTGTCACAAAGCTGGTCCCTTTTCTCTAAAAGCTTCCCTTTCTCAAAGATACTGTGTCCTTAATTTTTTTTTCAGTGGCGACGTAAATAGTTCTCCGCTCCAAGGTGATTGGTTTGGTACAGAGATTGAACGGTTTGGTGATTAAAGGTATAATGAAAGGGGAGTGGTCAGCTCTCGAGGTGAACAGTTCAGTCCAGAACCAGTTTGCAGTTTAGCTCTGTGGACAGGCTCTCTCTCTCTCTCTCTCTCTCTCTCTCTCTCCCTCCCTCCTTCTGCCCTTCTAACTTTAACGTGCAATCATTTGTTCCATTTCTACTGTTTTTATGGGGGGTTTGCTTATTGGGATGGTTGTGTACTTCCAGAACAGCTGATTAAGTCTAGTTTGAATAGATTGAGTTCTGTAGGGGTTCTTTATTCTGTTCTTTGTGTTTCATTGTGTAGTTTTGTGAATATTTTTTGTCTATATAAAACCTGATAATTTTCACTGAGCACTTACTGAAACAAATTACAAAGTTATAGTCTGCGCTGCCTGCTCAAGAATATTTTGAGTGGTCTGGCCTAGTCCATAACAACAGGCCTCCAGTCCGAAAAACAACCGTCCTCGATAATGTTGTCTCCTGCTATTAGGACACACACACATACACAGACACGTACACGACACACATACACATACACACGCACCCAGACATACACACACAGACACACAATCCTGAAGAAGGGCTTATGCCCGAAACGTCAATTCTCCTGTTCCTTGGATGCTGCCTGACCTGCTGCGCTTTTCCAGCAACACATTTTCAGTTCTGATCTCTAGCATCTGCAGTCCTCACTTTCTCCTCGAAGACACACACAGACACACACACACGCACAGACGCACATACACAGAGACACAAAGACACGCACACAGAGACACACAGACACATGCACACACACGGACGCACAAAGAGACATACACACACACACAGATACACACGTGCATGTGCGTGCCGCACACACACACATCTTAGAGTCTAGGATATAACTCGATAAGTTATGATTAAAGATGGGTTCAAGGCTTGTTGTGAGAGGGTCGTAGAACTGGCTTGAAAAACGTGTCATCCATGATCAATAGTTCAGTTGACTGGATGGGCCAAATGGTCTTTTTACTGCTCTAATTTTGTACACACTATGGTACATGCATTCGTCTGTGTTAGTGTGTGTATTTGCGGGTGCATGTGTGTCTGTGTGTCCGTGTTTTTGTGTTTCTGTGTTTTTGTGAGGTTGAGTGTGTCTGTGTGTGCACGTCTGTGTGTGTCTTTGAGTTTGTCTATGTGTGCCTGTGTATGAATCTGTCTGTGTCAGCATATGTTTGTGCTCCTCTCTACTTTTAGTAATGGAAATATCAATGTACATTTTTGTAATTTCTACACTGTTTGTCATTAACCTTTACATCATAGCTTGAAGAACTTTGTTTTAGTCATGAATTTGTTATTTTAACAGAGAAGGAAATCTACATGACTTCTTCCTAGGACGACCCTGACCCAATGTGTGACCTATATTATAAGCCATATCATCAAACTGGTAACACCGATAATTTGCTGTGACCAATAGAGGAGTGGCAGTAGAAAAGAAAACAGTTACTCAACAACCCAGGGAACTCTGGACCGGTGAGCCTGACATCAGTGGTGGGTGAGTTGTAGGACGGGATTCTGAGGGATAGCCAATTGCATACATGTTCAAAGGCAAGGCTTGATTGGGGATAGTCACCATGGCTTTTTGCATGAGAAATCGTGTCACACTAATTTGACTGAAAATGTTAAAGAGGTGACAAATCAGATTGATGAAGGCAATGTTGTAGATGCTTTCCATATAGACTGGAACAAGTTCTTCGACAAGATTCTGCATATTAGGCAAGTTAGCAAGGTTAGGTCACATGGGAACCAGCGCACCCAAGACAATTTTATAAAAAATTAGATTGAAGGAAGGCGACAGAGGTTGGTAGAGGATTGCTATTCAGACTGGAGGCCTGTGAACAGTAGTGTGCCACAAGGATCAATGCTGAGCCCACTGCTTTTCGTCACTTATATAAATGATGTGGATGTGACCATAGGTGGTAAAGGTAGCAAGTTTGAAGATTACACCAACATTTTTGGTGTTGTGGGTAATGAAGAAAATTATCTCAGAGTGCAATGAGACCTCGATCAGATGGGCCCATGGGCTGACGATTGGCAGATGGTGTTTAATTCAGAAAAATGTGAAGTGCTGCATTTTGGGAAGCAAATCGGGGTACTTAATGGAAATTTATTGGAGGATGTTGCTGAGCAACGAGACGGAGAGATGTAGTGCAACACTCCATCAAAGTGAATAGTATATTGAACAAGGTGTTTGGCATGTTTGCCTTCATTTGGCAGAGCATTGAGATTCGGAGTTGGGATGAAATGTTCCAGCTGTACAGGATGTCAGTGAGGCCACATTTTGGAATACTGTGTGCATTCTGGTCTCCCTGCTGTACGAAGGTTGCTGTGAAACTTGAAAGGGTTCAGAAAAGATTTATAAGGATGTTGCCAGGTTTGGAGAGTTTGAGCTAGAAGCAGAAGCTGAATAGGCAAAAGCGGTTTTCCCTGCAAAATCACGTACTTAAGGCTGACCATATAGAGGTTTATAAAATCATAAGGGGCATGGATTTTGTAAATAGAAAAGGTCTATTTCCCAGAATAGGGGATTCCAAAAATAGAGGGTATAGGTTTAAGGTGCGAGGGGAAATATTTTAGATGGAACTTAGAGGAATTGTTTTCATACAGAGGGAGGTGTGCATATGAAATCATCTGCCAGAGGAAGTGATGGAGTCTGGCATCTTGATGGGTATCTGAATAAGGAGGTATAGAGGAATTTGAGCCAAATGCTGGCAAACCAGACTCGATCAGATTGGGATGTCTAGTCAGCACGGACAAATGTGCATGCTATATGACTCTTATAAGAGGGATGAGGAGACATTCTAAACAGGCATTTCATGTGGGAATTCTCTTCCCCACAAGTTTGAGATGTTTCTTTGCTTACTTTGATTCAAATCTGAGTTAGTTAAATATTTGGCAGAGAAGTGAGTCATGGATAACGGGATACAGTCAGGGAAGTGAGCCTGTGCCCATAACCTGATCAGCCACAATCTTAGTGCCTGTTGGAGAAGGCTCAAAGTGTCTAATGGCCCACTCCTGCTCTTCAGTTCCATGTTTCTGTGTTCCATTCAGTCTCTCAAACCTGCTAGACAGGGACAGTTAGAAGCTACTTACTGCGATACCCTAGTGCACAGAAACACAGGAGACCATTCAGCCCCTCAAAACAGTCACACACAATTTGGGCTGGTTTGGAAAATGTAATTGGAAAGCCCAGGTTGGGTATCAAAGAGGTCGCTCATCTCTCTTTATAGAGCTTCCCCTCTCTGCAACATGTGCTTCATATGTTGGTCATGTTGGAGACCCAGTTTCACGTTGAATACAGCCCCAACACCTCAGCCAGAGATGGTCCAGACAATCTGGCAACATTCAATAACAGAGCATCCAGGAAAATAACACCCTCTACTTTCCAATAATAGAATGTGAGAACCCCACAACCAGGGGTATGTCATTCATCCACACGCCCCCCTCCCCCCGCAAGCATGTCTTCACCGACAATAAGATCATAAGGTATAATATCCTCTTTCATGTCCAATTCTTCACAGCCCTCAACTCTGATTGGTCAAAAAGCACTCATTACCCCCACACTGTGACCTATTGATATGAGCAAAAGACGTGAACACAAGGGCTCAGGGAAGAGTGACCGGCCCTGACATCAAGGCATCATTTAACTAAGGATGGTCTCAAGGAGCCTGAGCAGGATTGCGCTTAATGGGAATGAGTTGGAAACTTCCCTGGTTGGAGTGATTTAAAGCATAAAGCACAATGATTGTGGTTTGTGTACAAAAATCCATGCAGTCCTGGACATATCTGCAAAAGATCCTCAAGGTAGCTTCCTCAGCGCAAACATCTTCAGCTGCTTCATAAAGATTAGAAGAGAGGGTGTTCATTGAAGGTCACACAATATTCAGGAAAAATGTCCCCCTTCAGCTCCTGAACTAGTCTGTGTCCATGTGCAGCAAGATCTGGACAACATTCAGGCTTGTTCTGTTGGAAGTATCGGTAACATTCATGCAACAATGCTGCTGGACACTGCACATTTCCACAGTTAAAAGGAAGAGATTATTCAGCGCCTCACGCTGGCTTCACAGGAATATGAGGAAGTCATTCAGCTCAATGAAAATATTGGAGAAGTTTATAGATAACCCATTTAGTGCATCCAACGAATTATACAAGAAGAGGAGGAGTCACGTGTTATAGAAGACCGCAGAGCTCCTCAAAAATATTTGAAGGCTTGGCCTAGACTCTATCAGCAATGAAATGTTCTGATACAGTAATATCCCATAAACATGTACTTGGCAAAAAGGAAAGATCAGATACAGATTGTCAGATGCAGTTCTCCAATCTAGGAAGGAAAACAAATCCACTGAAGCTTCCAACTCTGTGGTGACCCCAATAGCTTCTGATGTTACTGAGAAACCAAAACACTTCCTGGAATGTGGCTGCCAGAACTGCACACAGTATTCTATCTATGGCCTAACCAATGACATGTTTAACTCATATTATGTCGCCTCGATGAAGAAACACTATGCCTACAGTCCCGTGTGATTTCTTAACGGGCTATTATACTGTCCAGTCACGTTCACGGATGTGTGGAGAAACACCCTCTGACCTCCCTAGTGTTCTGCTATTGATTGAATTCTCCCCTGTCTAGTTCCTTCATCCAAAGTGCATCACATCCTATTTATCAATGTTCCATTCCATCTGCCATTGATCTGACAATTCCACCTGTATCTTCCCGTAACATAAGGCTTTCCTCCTCACTGCCAACCACCTGGCCAATCTTTGTGTCAAACACAAAATTACTTATTACGCCCAGCCCCCACCCCCCACCACCCCCTCCACATTAATATTTACATCATTTATGAATACCACAAATAATTAGATACACTACACTTCTCGCTGTGGTACACCACCAGACACTGGTGTATCGCTACCTTCTTCCGAGTGACTTGGGACCACATAGCTGTTCTCCAGTCCTCTAGCACCTCCCTTGTGTGGTCAGATTCGACTAAAACATTTAGGTCAGGACATTTCCTCTCTTGTCTCCAACAGCATCCTGCGATACAACTCATCTGGACTTTACATCATCCAAAACCATTAATCCCAACTTGCATCTTATATAAATCTGCTCGAGAACTTCCCAGTCCATCTTCTTGAATTCTGTACCAGCATCTTCCTTTTTCAAATAAAACAGATGTGAATCTCTCATGTCACAGTCTATCAATGTTCCCCGGTTTCACATACTGATTACCCCCTTGGTTTCGATATGGGTCCGAATTTTTTCCTGGTTATTCTGTTCAGCTTGTTTTTGTAGAACATCTTGGGTTCCCCCTAACTTTGCCTGCTGCACTTCTCCATGCCCCTGTATGAGTCAGTGTATTGTGAGTGAATTTTCTAAGTTTCCCTGAGATCACCTCTCATTCTTTGAAACAGTACAGAACACAGGTATAATCTCATCCACACTGCATGCAGTCTGTGCAGAACGCCTTTACTTCGATATTCCAATTTCCGTTAACTGAAGGCCAACTTCACTTTTACCTTTCCGTTTCCCAAAGTCGCCCCTGAATGAACCACGTTGGTTCAATTTTATTTACTATTCACTTTCTGAACTCTTAAACATCCACCTGAATATCTAACTATATCACATCCAATAGTTCTCCACTGTCTCCCCCTACAAGAAACATCTTCAAACCATTTCAAAAAAAGTTTGTTAACAGTGATTATTCGGGTGATATCCAAGATGGCGGCGATCCAGTAGGTGTGCCCTGCTGAGCTCTGCACCAGAACCCAGACAAAGTTTTGCATTCACCATCTCTTTCTTCCCTATTGTGGTAAAATCGGAGGTTTTTGATCACCAGTATTGCTCTATGCCATTTCAAGTCAGTAACGGAAAATAACTAAGGGAAAAGGATCATGAGGATCACAACCAGCAGGGCACCGCAGCAATGGATACACCCGCGGCTGTGACGTCGGCCTCTGCGAACGCTCCAGGAGACTTATCTGTGGAGTAGAGCCTGGCCTCAGAGTTCAGAGCCTGCGAGAGAAGATTGATTCAGCGATGGAGGAGACCTAAACCAGGCTGGAACTGATCTCAGCCAAGCTGCAGAAGCCGGATCAGGAGACCCAGTGTCTCGAGCCGTCCATCGTCGAGGTGGAACAGTGGATCGCGGCTTTGGAAACCATGGCAGAATCCTCGGCGGGTCGTGTCGAAGCCTTGGAATGGTAGCTAAGGGCCTTAGTAGAGTAGGTCAACGACCTCGAAAATCAGGGCCATCAGAAGAACATCAGCCTGGTCGGGCTGCCAGAACGAGAAGAAAACGGCCAGCTCGTCAACTTCTTTTCATTTCTCTCACTTACCGCCGAATGAGAAAGTGGGTTTAGGGATGGTGGGGGTGGTTACATTTTGTTTCACCCGGACTGCCTGAGGTCAAAGTATGGATTGGATGGTTTTAATTTTCTTGTTGTAAGACGCATGCAACTTTTGAAAACATTGTTTTGCCTGGATTTGATGAGCGGCTTCAGCTTGTAAGAGCCACGAATTTTAATGGGTGATACGTACACCCTCTGCAGGAAGGGGGGATCTCTCCACTTATTTGCGTTATATGTTGGCTCATTTTAGAAATATTTGTGAGAAGTTTTGATTTGGTTGTTATTGTAGTTATAGTTTTATGTTTGTATGAACTGTTTACTGCTTTCACTTGACGTGCTATAAATGGGTTCTTCTCCCAGTGGATCATGGGCTGCTTCGGATAGCTATGGCTAACCGCTTGTTTAATGGTGCACGTGGAATCTTAAGGAGAGTCACTCACTCATTAAGGGAAAAAGATACTTTCAAGCCTCAGAAAGGAAGGGGTCAATGAGGCCTTGCTGCAAGAAACACATCTAACTGATAAGGAGCACTTAAAGTTACAGCAGGAAAGGTTCGGTCCAGTGTTTATTTCATCCTTTAATTTCAAAAGTTGAAGAGAAGCTTCACTCATTCATACAAACCTTCCGCTTCAGTTGTTTGACCAAATTAATGACGAACGTGAGTGGTTTCTGATCCTTAAAGCTTTAATACATGGAGAGGAATATGGGACATTGTATAATATTGCCCCACCACACCCCCTCAAATGCGCACTCCAGGTTGATGACCCTTGGGGAACATTGTACAAATAAAAGGGAGACTTTAACCGCCTTATGGACCCCGAAGTGGATAGGATGTCAAGGGGTCTCTCGGGTATTTCCCAGCCATCAAGGCAGCTCGTGGACCTGAACAGGGAGCTGCGTTGGTGAACGTTTGAGATGTCTTCACCCTGAAGGTAGGGGCTTCACGTTTTTTTTTATCCCACGTAAGTGCTATACCAGGAGTGACATTTGTTTGCCTCATTGGACTTTTTAAATTCGATGCTGCCCTGCAAAATTCTGATCATACAGCAGTGTACGTGGATGTTAAGGCCGATGGCGATGGGACAGGCTCGCAGCACTGGCGCATGGATCCTTGCCTCCTGAAAGATAGCAAATACGTTGAGTACTTTTCGCGGGAATTGAAGTTTTTATTGGGACATTAACTTGGGTACGGCCAGTAACCCATCTATGTTCTGGAAGACTGCCAAGGCCTATACAAGGGATTTGATTATTTCTTACTCGGTGACTCAAAAGCGGCAGAAGGGACAGCAGTAGCGTGTGCTCAAGGCCTGGCTGAAGGCAGCTGAGACAGCATTCTTTGACAGACAGTCTGTAACTAAGTTGCAGCAGATTACAGCCCTCCGGGCTGCTCTGAACACTGTGCTCACCCAGACTGCAAAGAGAGAGATTTCCTTTGCGAAACAGAGGTTATTCGAGTATGGTGCTTAACTGAGAAGTTATTTGGCGCACTTGGCCAGAAAGAAAAGTGCCCCCAATCTATTACATCCATTAGAGAGGGTGCTGGTACTATCACCTGCCGTCCCAAAAGGTTCCCTGCAATCGGATGTGGCTTATTGAGCTTGCAAAGACCTGCGGTCAGTTTGGCTGGACATTGAGGCATCCCCGGCAAAATGTCCCCTCATTAATCTGTTCTTCATGGACAAGACGAGGATTGTTATGAACCATTGCAGAAATCCAATTGTCCATTAATAGTTAAAGCCTGTAAAATGATGCGACAAAGTGAGGGCAATTTACAAAAATAATCTTCCCCTTTGACTCCCATTGTAGTATCGGTAGGATCCCAGCTGGGATTGATGGATTATGGCTTTCGGCTTTGAGAGTCCAGAGGAGTTTCCTGTTTGGGAGAATTATTTGACGTGGTGGTCATGGTGGTTTTAGAGCAGCTGAGCCAGAAATATGAGTTATCTTGGAGGGGCCACTTTCACTAATTTTAGATGAGGAACTTTAGACAGAAAAAAAGACTCCATTAATGGTTAGTCCCCATAGATCGGAAATGGAGGGAAGAGTGCTTCGTCCACAGGTGCTCTCTTGGTCAACACCCTGTATCATTTATTAAGAGGTAGTGCCTCAAATGATATAGAGCGGCTGCATGGAATCTGGGCTCAGGAATTGTGGGTGGAGATCTCACCAGAGGAGTGGGAAGATATTTGGGAAACCGTAAGGAAGATTTCAATTTGCAATAGGATGTAAGCTATGCAGTTGAAGGTACTCCGCAGGGTTTAATTGACACCCGAGTAGCCTGTCAAATTTAAGACAGGAGTCCCCAATGTGCCCCAAATGTACAATAGATGTTGGTACACTTACGTATTGCTTGTGATCATGCCACAAGCTTCGTAGGTATTGGTGCACGATAGCAAGTGTTTTTGAAGGGGTTTTGGGAACCGAGGTCAAGGCAAATCCGGTGCCCCTCCTCTTGTGTTCGCTGAATCTTCCCTCTTTGGACTTGCATGGGAATAAATTGTTTGGTATTCTTTCATTTTGTGTGAGGAAGAACATTCTGATAAACTGGGTCCCAGGAAACCTTCCAGGACTCTGATCGTGGTGTAGGCTACTTATGGAGCCAATTCCCCTCGACTTCCTTATGAGTATGGGCACCCAAGAAATGAACATTGTCATAGGACGTGGCGGCCCTATTTCAACCATATACACATGGTTTTATTGGCTATATTGGTCAAGACATTTGTGTAACAGTGAGGGCTCTGAGAGGAAGAATTCTGAACAAATACGGGTATGGCAACTCATGCTACCGGTGATGGGGAGCCTTGGTAGGAATGTGCTGGGTGTTGTAACTTCATGTAGTTTAATTAATTTGCCTTGGTTCAGCTCGGTTTAATCTATGTTTTGTTTTGATTTTGTTTTGACATCAGCCCATTGATTTTGTGCACAGGGAAGTGAATGAGTCCATTCAGCCACTCATGCTTCTTACACAGCAACCAGAGTAGGTCATTTCACACCATGTGTCAATTATACAGGATTGGAGGGAATGAAGAGAATATATAAAGGTGAGACTACAAGCTTACCACATTCACGATGGAATATAAAGTAGTGAGAAAACTGCTGGAATTTAAGAAAATTATGAAAATCGATTATTCAAGAATTAATGAAAGGACATTTACAAAGTGAAGCCACAATCCATCAGAATCAACATAATTTTAAAAAGGATGAATCATAGTTTCATTATTTATTTGAGTCTTTAAGAATGTGACAAGCAAGCTGCATAATGAGAATCATGGAGATGTAAAATCAGGACTTGCAGAAGACATTGAAGAAGGTGTGCACAAAAGATTAATCTGCAGAATAAGATTGCATATGGTTCGAAGTAATTTATTCACATGGATGTAGGCTTGGCGAAACAAAGAATTGCTTTGAGTTGGAATAACTGGTTCATTTTCTGTTTCCAAAAATACCATAGGGCTCAGTCCCCAGGCCCCAACTATTAGCAATAAATACTATCACCTATTTGAGGGGATGGACATGCTATAATCAGTTTTTCAGAAGACACTGACTCAGTTGAGAAATTGTAATGAATGTTTAAGGATAGGTTGCAGATGAAATGAAACAATGAAAAGTATGCGGCCGTTTTGGTCAGTGTAACAGAAAGGCAACTTACTATCCAAACAGAGGGAAACTACGTAGTGCTTAGGTACAGAGGGATCTGGTATCCTCATCCATATCGCAAAAGACACAGATGCAGGTGTAGCAGATAATGAGAAAGGCAACTACAAATTTGGTATTTATTTCTGAAAGAATAGATTATAAAGCGAGGGAGGTACTGCTGCAATAATGCCAGGCATTTGTGAGATCGCAATTGAGTACTGTGTACAGTTTTGGGGTCCTGACTGCAGGAGGGATGTAATTACCATGGAGGCAGTTCAGAAGAGGTTTACTAGACTGATTCCAGAGATAAGGAGTTTGTCCTCTGAAGGGAGATTGAGCAATTCAGGCCTATAATCTCTGGAGTTTAGAAAAATGGGAGGAGATGTCACTGAGGACTGGACAATGCCAAACGTGATTGAGAATGTCGACATGCATTGGGTATTTCCTCATGTGGGGCAAACTACAACAAGAGATCAGAGTTTTAGGATAAGTGGAGAGTAATTAGAACAGTGATGAGAGAACTTCTCTCAAAGCATTTTAAATCCGTGTAATTCACTGTTCCAGAGTGCAGTGGATGCTGGGATATTGAGTAACTGAGTGGATATGGAGAGTGGGCCGGAAAGTGGGACTGAGACCGAGATGACATCAGCCATGATTGTTTTCAATGGTGGAGCAGGCTGACATCAGATATGATTGTATTCAATGGTGGAGCAGGCTGACATCAGCCATGATTGTATTCAATGGTGGAGCAGGCTGACATCAGCCATGATTGTATTCAATGGTGGAGCAGGCTGACATCAGCCGTGATTGTATTCAATGGTGGAGCAGGCTGACATCGCATATGATTGTATTCAATGGTGGAGCAGGCTGACATCAGCCATGATTGTATTCAATGGTGGAGCAGGCTGACATCAGCCGTGATTGTATTCAATGGTAGAGCAGGCTGACATCAGCCATGATTGTATTCAATGATGGAGCAGGCTGACATCAGCCATGATTGTATTCAATGGTGGAGCAGATTGACATCAGCCATGATTGTATTCAATGGTGGAGCAGGCTGACATGAGCCGTGATTGTATTCAATGGTGGAGCAGGCTGACATCATCCATGATTTTATTCAATGATGGAGCAGGCTGACATCAGCCATGATTGTATTCAATGATGGAGCAGGCTGACATCAGCCATGATTGTATTCAATGGTGGAGCAGGCTGACATCAGCCATGATTGTATTCAATTATGGAGCAGGCTGGCATCAGCCATGATTGTATTCAATGGTGGAGCAGATTGACATCAGCCATGATTGTATTCAATGGTGGAGCAGGCTGACATGAGCCGTGATTGTATTCAATGGTGGAGCAGGCTGACATCATCCATGATTGTATTCAATGGTGGAGCAGGCTGACATCAGCCATGATTGTATTCAATGGTGGAGCAGGCTGGAGGAGCTGGATTGCTGACTGAGGTTCCTCGTCTTTCGTCAGTCCATCAAACGTGTTACACAGGAATAGGGGAGGGCTGGTTAATCGACAGAATGCAGGCATCAGGTTTAATCAGTTTAAAAGAATGTAACCAGCAGGGTCACACAGTGACCAGTGCAGGGTCCTCAGCTATTTACCTTCTATATCAATGATCTAGAGAAGTGGAACAAATGTACTGTAACTAAGTTTGCCAATGGAAATAATATAAGCAGGAAAATAAATAATCAATGGAAGTTGTAGAGTCTGTAACTGAATATGGACAAGTTAATCAATGGATAAAAGTTTGGCAGGTGGGATTTAACGTCATATATAACCTGTCATTTTCTTCCAGGAAGAACGGCAAGCAGTATGTTACTGAAATACAGAGGGATTACAGGACTTAGTGATACCGTGTGTACTGAAGGGTTTACTCTGAGCCGTGCAGACGTGGCATGTGTTGCTCCATCATCCTGTTTGTCTGCTGCCTGATGTACCCAGCGGGCCTATTGCTCTCATCCACCATATATATCCTCCGTCACTGAATGATGACACTTATGTTGAGACCGGAGAGTTGATGGAGCTGTCACCCAGTCCTGTCTGGAAAGTTCTGGAACATAGAAGCTGAATGAAACTCTGACCCAAAAACCACTGGTAGCACGGTCCTCCCCCTGATATGAAGCTGCAGGTCGTGTTGAAGGAGGTGACACCGCTCTGTTACCAGCTCCTTGTTCAGTCAGGGTTCCCTCACACTCTGCTCCTTAGTTAGGTGGAGCTTGGGAAACTGTTCCTGGAAAACCCCGGGGTGGATCCAGCAGATCCCTTTCCCCAGACACACGCATTGCGTGGTTTCAGAGCTTCCCCTCTCTACAGCCTCTGCTCCATTTGTTGTTCATGTTACAGACCCAGATGCTTTTACTATCGTCCCCATGCTCCATCCACAGTTGTGTCACCAAATCCTCAGGTCTTCCTGAATGTCTGAGGAAACTCACAGCACAACCTCCAATAAAACATTCCCAGCAGCTCCACTAACTTTCCAATAACAGTAGTCAGTCCGGAGTCCCTCAGTTCCAAGTTTGATGCCTGGTAATTAACAATAGTACTCGAGGGGCTTCCTCGTGTAATTGACCGCATGATCAGCTGAGAGGGACAAACACAGATGATCATTGAACAGGCACAGACCAAGTTTCAAAGACGTGTCTCAAAGCTGCTGGGACCCTCTGCCCACCAAGGAGAAGTACATAGGACACATGGGGAAGTGAGCAACAGCCCAACACACACTCCACTGTTCATGGAGCACCACATGGGACACACCAGGCAGTGAAAAGCCCGAGACACACCATTTCATTGTTTCTGAGCTTCACAGTGCCAGCTCTTGATACATTAAGGATCCAAATGGGATCCACAGCCGTGATGTGTAGAAGAGCATGAGCCGTGCACTTTGCATGTTGTTTCTGAACTTCATAATTACATCCCCGGGGATTCAGGAATATTAGCACCAACGGTCAGGTTAAGTTACAGAAAGACAGATACTCGTGTTATATTTGGATGATTACTTGATCAACAAGTTGAATAAACACGGCTCTTCTCAGAGAAATGGGATTAGTCGGAGGAGTCAGATGCTGACGGGTCCAATAACAAGAGTAAGAACATAAAATAAATATGCTGACAGATCAGCTCAAATGGTCAGTTATGCCCGATACCAACTCCACCTCACAGAATCAGACATCATAATCCGGATGAGATATATATTCAGCGTGAAGCACTGTGCAGATGAGGCTAGTGTAGTGCTCAATACAAACCAGCAATCTGTGCAGACTGTGCAGACCACATCAGTCCACGGGGGGCTGTGCAGTGAATAACTCTGTAAACCTGGAGAAGTTACCCTTCCAGCATGTAGAGCTGTGTCCACCATCCGAGTGCATTGCTCAGTAATACTGTATTTGATCACTGCACACTGTCGGGAAACTTGCAGCCCATGCTGCAAGTGACAGGATGTGCAACTCCCATCCATTTACAGCTCCATATCTTCATTGTGCCAGGCGCTTTAGAAGATCTAATCAAGAGGAAGGATGAAGCTTACATAAGGTTGAGGAGGCAAGGGTTAAGCAGTGCACTAGAAGGTTGCAAGGTAACCAGGGTGGAAATGAAGAATAAACTCAGGAGAGATAAAAGTGTGATGATAAAGGCTTGGCGGGTAGAATTAAGGTAAAACCTAAGACGTTCTACACTGACATGAGAAACAAGAGGATGGCCAGAGTGAGAGTAGGGAGATCAGGGATAGTGGAGGGAACTTACACCAGGAGTCGGAGGAGGTAACGGAAGTTCTTAATGAATATTTACTTCAGTATTCACTAATGAGAGAGACCTTGACGTTTCTGAGGACAGCATGAAACAGGCGAATATGCTAGAACAGGAGGATGTGTTGAAAAATTTGAAAAACACATGGATAGATAAATTTATTGGGCCAAACAGGATATGCCCTATGATACTATAGGAAGTGAGAAGAGATTGCTGCGCATTTTGCGATGATCTTTGCATCCTCACTGTCCACTGGAGTCGTGCCAGATGTCAGGAGGCTGGCAAAAGTTCGTGCCTGGTTCAAGAAAGGGAATAGGGATAATCCTGGGAAGTATTGGCTAACCAGTCTTACACCAGTGACGGGCAAAGTATTGGTGAGGATTTGAGAGACAGGATTTATGAATACTTGCAAAATTATAAATGATTAGAGACAGTCAACATGGCTTTGTGAGGAGCACGTCATGCCTCATAAATCTTATTGAATTCCTTAAGGATGTGACAAAACACGTTGATGAATTAGAGCAGTGGATGTGGTATATATGCATTTTAATAAGGCGTTTGATAAAGTTATTCACGGTAAGCTCATTCACAAGATAAGGAGGCATGGCTTACAGGGAGGTCTGGATGTCTGGATGCAGAATTGGCTGGCCCACAGAAGACAGAAGGTGGTGGTAGATGGAACAGATCCCGCCTGGAGCTTGGTGACTAACTTGATGATCTGTTCTGGGACCTCTGCTCTTTGTGATTTTTTTTATAAGAGAGTAGATGATAAATTGGAAGGATGGGTTCATAGGTTCGCCGATGTCACGAACTTTGGTGGAGTTGGTGGTTAGTGTGGAGAGCTGTTCTAGGTTACAACAGGACATTGACATAACTGAGCTGATGAGTGACAGATCGAGATAAATCTGGAACGGCAGGATCTTGGGTCCATGTCTATAGATCCTCAAAGTTGCCATCCAGGTTGGTGCTGTTGTTAAGAAAGCATATGATGTGTTGGCTTTCACAGCCGGGGAGATCAGTTTCAGAGCTATGAGGTTATGCTGCAGCTCTATAATCCCACTGTTTAACCCACTGTGATAAAGTTGAATGTTGTTCTGCATTGAGATCTTCCAAGTACTTGTCATATGACTAGCTAATATTTTCAGAGTTTACTGTACTAAAACTATGTAACATCTGGCTGTGAAACAGATATGTTGAGCTTTGGTTGCTCTTTTAACAACTATTCGAATTTAAACAACCAAATTTAAATAATGTCCCACTATACTAAACCCAATCGATTTTAAATTTATTGTTTTGTCAACATCAAACCAAGGAGATGAGCTGATGTTGAGGGAATAAAGAGGCACGCATTTTGGAAGTTAGACAGAGAGTAAACTACCATCGTGAGAGTCTGCCATGAACAACATTCTCTGTGTAAGATTCATTTTTTGAACGAAATATCCTTGCATTAAAAGACAGAACATGACCCAGGAAGATATTCAGTGGAAAGAAGGAGGGCATTGGAGACTACAGCCACTGTCTGGTTTAAGTAATTGTAATACAGTTTTTCTTTAATTGGAAGATTATATTGTTAAAGGTGGAGAAAGATAACAGTTCAGAGAAAGGGAAACTTAGAGTTGGGAATAACTGTTGTTGTTCAATGTTCACTTTTAGAATTAAGGGATACACTGATATTATTTCCTGTTAAGTAGCGGAATTTGTGAGCTGTCTGTCACTCGACTTTAACAGATTATGAGCGAGGTGAGCTTTTCTGAGTGTTTGGTTTCATTCACAGAAGGTTTCATTGCCGTGTCATAACACCACACTTGTAATACCGTGTTCTAGTCACCTCATTAAAGGAAAGAGGTGGAAGTTATAGAGAGAATGCAGAGAATTATCTATGGAACAGCAGAAAGGTCGACACAAGCCACACAGAGTGAGTGAAATATGAGAAAGTCACCACGTGAAAAGTAAACACTGGCAGATTCCCAATGTCTATTTAAACGTCGGTGTGGCACTGGCTGTAGTGCGTCTGTATTGATGACTGGGTATCTGTGTGCGCATGTGCATCTGTGTATCGGCATTTGTCTATGTGTGCTGAAAATGTGTTGCTGGAAAAGCGCAGCAGGTCAGGCAGCATCCAAGGAGCAGGAGAATCGATGTTTAGGGCATGAGCCCTTCTTCAGGAATTTGTCCATGTGTGTCTGTATATGTGCTATTGCATCAGTATCCGTGTGTGTCTGTGCATCTATATTCATCTCTGTGTGTCTCTGCATGTCTGATTTCTTCACTGTGTGTATCTGCGTTTCTGCATTCATCGCTGTGTATATCTGCATGTCTGTATTTGTCTCTGTGTGTATCTGCATGTCTGGATTTGTCTCTGTGTGTATCTGCATGCCTGTATTTATGTCTGTGTGCAGCTGCATGTCTGTATTCATCTCTATGTGTATCCGCGTGTCTGTATCCATCTCTGCGTGTATCTGTGTGTCTCTATTCGTCTCTGTGTGCATCTGTGTATCTCTGTGTGTATCAGCACGTCTGTTTTTGTCTCTGTATATCAGTTAATCTGTATTCAACTCTGTGTGTATACGTGTATTTGTATTCGTCTCTGTTGTTATCTGTGTGACTTTATTCATCTCTGTGTGTATCTGCGTGTCTATATTTGTCTTTCTGTGTATCCGTGTGTCTTTATTCGTCTCTGTGGGCATCTGTGTGACGCTATTCGTCTCTGTGTGTATCTGCATGTTTGTGATTGTCTCTATTGATATCTGCATGTCTGTATTCTTCTTACGTGTATCTGTGTGCCTCTATCCGTCTCTCTGTCTATCTGCGTGTCTCTGTGTGTATCTGCGTGTCTGCATCTGTCTCTGTGTGCATCTGCGTGTTTGCATTCATGTCTGTATCTGCGTGTGTGTATTCGTCTCTATGTCTATCTGCATGCCTGTGTTCATGTGTGAGTATCTGTGTGTCTGTATTCGTCTCTGTGTGTAGCTGCGGGTCTGTGTTTGTCTCTGTGTGTATCTGCGTGTCTGTGTTCATCTCTGTGCGTATCCTTGCGTCTCTATTCATCCCTATGGGCACCTGTGTGAGTCTATTTGTCGTTGTGTGTATCTGCGTGTCTATATTTGTCTCTGTGTGTATCTTCCTGTCTGTATTTGTCTCTGTGTGTATCTGTGTGCCTGTATTTGTTTCTGTGTGTCGCTGCACGTCTGTATTCATCTCTGTGTGCGCCTGTGCATCTGTATTCATCTCTGTGTGTCTGTATTTGTCTCTTTGGTATTTGTGTATCTATTTTCATCTCTGCATTTTGTCTGCGTGCCTGTATTCGTCTCTCTGTGTATCTGTGTGTCCTTGTGCACAGCGGATGTGTCAGCCTCTCTGGTGTTTAAAGTGATGCAATGTCCCCCTCTGCTGGCCTTCACACTCCTCTGCATTGACAGCACCGCAGGGTGACAACCATCAGGGGATTCAGTCTGGGAGGGAGGGGGAGGGAGGCAGCTCATAGCGCCATCCAAACTGACAGAACCATCTGCACACTCACACAAACACAGTTTGGTATATGGAGGATTGTATTCGTACTGAGGACCCTTAGAGTGGAGAATGTTCATGTAAAGTTATGTCTATGGTCGCTCTGCAATGTGGAAGTGATTTGTCTTTAAAGATTATTCATGACACAGAGTGCGCAAATCAAAGTGTATTTCTATCGCAAATGCATCCAAGCAAGATTGACGGAACAATTTGTAAGTCAATGCAATGAAAGTATTTCACGTTCATTATTTTGACATGTTTTATAATATACTCCTACAAATTATAAATGAGAAAAGATTGAAAATCCTGAAATGGACACAGTGGTAGTAGTAATATCTCAGGAACGATATCGTTAGGTATCAGACGAAACTGCTCTGTGCTTCCAAAGACGTTATTTGAAAAACCAATAGCCATGCAATGTGAAAGATTGACAGTATTTGATGTCCTCTGAAAGAAACAAAAACAAACTGACACTAGTGCAAAGGCATGGGGAGGCTAGCAGAAGGTGGCATTGTATAACTATAAACTAAACAGGGACAGACGTAGAGGTGTGGGGGGGGGTGGTGGTGGTGAGGGGGTGATCTCAATTTCAATGGATTTACCCCAAAAAACTGCAGGACATCATCTCACGGAGATACACACAAACATACACAGACACGTTAAACACACAACACATATACATACAGATATGGACACACAAATAAACACACACACTCCTGCACACAGTTTCGTTAAGATAGAGTTGAATAAGCTTTTCATTAATTTGGGAATCAGTGATCATTTGGCGAAGGCAGGAGAATGTAGGTGAGAAACAGTTCAGCTGTAATCCAATGGCACAGCAGATCCAATGGGGTCAGTGGCCTGATTCTGCTCTATTTTCCCATATTCAGGAGAGAGCTTTCAAAGGTTGAATTTGAATGCAGATTGCAGGGTTAAAGGTAGGCTTCTTGGCAGTGTGGAGGAACAAAGGGATGTTGGGGTCCACGTCTGTAGATTCCTCAAAGTTGCCAAAGCCCTCAAGGTAAGAATGTGTATGATGTGTTGGCTTTCATAAGCTGGGGGATTGAGTTAAGAGCTGCGAGGTTATGCTGCAGCTCCATAGAGGCCTGGTTAGACCACACTTGGAATATTGTGTTGAGTTCTGTTCGCCCCATCAAAGGAAGGATGTGGAAGTTTTAGAGAAGGTGCAGACGGGAGTTCCCAGCACGTTGCCTGTCCTATAGGGCATGTCTTATGAAGAAGGTTTGAGGGAGCTTTAGCTTTTCTCATTATAGTAAAGAAGGATGAACGGTGACTTGATAGAGGTGTGCAAGATGATGAGAGGCACAGATAGAATGGATTAGGAGATTCTTTTTCATAGGGTAGAAATGGCTAACACGAGGAAAACATAATTTTAATGTGATTGGAGGAGGGTTTTGGGGAGATGTCAAGAGGCAGGTTGTTTACACAGGTAGTGATAGGTGCGTGGAATGCACTGCCAGCAGTGGTCGTAGAATTAGCTACATTAGGGACATTCAAGTAACTCTTGGATAAGCACATAGATGATAATAGGATGAAGGCTTTGCAGTTTAGTTTAATCTTAGAGTCGGATAAAAGGTCGCCACACCATTGAGGGCTGAAGGGCTCTTACTGTGCTGTACTGTTCAATGTTCGCTGTTCTAATTTCTTGAAATCTTGTGAAAATATTGTACCTGGAATTCCTTTAACTTCAGTGGAGGTTAATCTGATCAGTATTTGATTGTTGAGGGTTAATGGAAATTTGGGGAGGTTTGAGGGGCTGAATGGTCTATATCTGTTCCTAACCGTTGTGTCAAAAGAATAATGATTGGTTTGAGGGGAACTCATTTTGAGAATAAGGGCATTCCTATTTCAGACTGGGAAAGGGATGTTCCTTTTTCTTTAGGATTGTATGGTCTGTGGTCTTCTCATGACCAAGGATCAGTGAAGACTGGGTTAATGAAAACACTCAAGGAGGAGTTATATAGATCGTTGATGAACAAGAGAATCAATGATTGTTGGGAACAGACAGGAAAGGGATGCTTAGTTACCATCACATCAACAATGAGCATTCAGAATTGTACAGCAGGCTCGAGGGGCTGAATGGCCACCTGCTGCTCTTGCTTCATGTATTGTTCACTCACTCAACCCCGCGATGCTGTTACAGAAGGTGAGGAAGATCGCATTCAGCCATTCAGGATCGATCTGCACCTCTAAGTAATTATAAAGAAATAGGATGAAGCTCTTCAGCCATTTCAGTACATTACGCAGCGCAAGAAGAGGTCACCCCTACTTTCTGGATTGCTACACAGGAACAGGGGAGTCCTGGGTAACTTTGAGGAAATAGATAGTCGGGAGAAATGTGTATTTTCGGGTTGGAAATCTTTAACTTTGTGAAGTGCCTCAGAGATCAGTGCAACATCAAAAGCTATTTAGAATCTGTCAATAATTTGCGTGTGGGAACTGATTGGATGGAAATCAATTGGCTCAACCACTAAGATTCGAAAAGATGTCAAGTGGAGGTAGAGAATCTGTAATGTGGTATAGGCAGGGAAGGTTAGTGTGCAAACCTTCAGCAGAAACAGGATAACATGGGGTACCGAAGTTTGTGCTGTGGCAGAAGGGGAAAACAACAGTAATCTAATTCAAAGAAGAGAGATCACAAAACTCAGTTGTACAAAGGCATTTGTTCACCAGGGTACATACATCACACGGGGTTAGTATGCAGATGCAGCAAGTAATTAGGAAGGTAGATTGAAATATTACTTCATGAAAAGGCTATCAGGATGTTTTAGCGCATCTGTACAGAGGGTTTCTGAGTCAACATCTGATGTACTGTAGGCAGTGATGATTCCATAAACTGAAAAATAAATATACTCAATAGCTTTAGAAGATTTTGCGAATATGTTTCACTGCACTTGCTCCTGGAGAGAAAGCCTTATCCTGTCATACAGCACGGAAACAGACTCTTCACTGCACCATGTCCATGCTGACCAGGTGTCCTAAATTAATCAAGTTCCATTTGCCAGCACTTGGCCCATATCCCATAAAACCTTCGTGTTCGCTCAAATGGCTTCATTCAAATGGCTAAAAATGCTGTAGCTGTCCCAGCCTCCAACATTTCCTCTGGCAGTTCATTCTATATACTCTGTGGAAAAGTTACCACTTTTGTCCCTTTTTTCTGTTTCTCCCCTCACCTTCAATCTATGTGCTCTAATTGTGGTCTGCCCTAAGCTAGGAAAATGTTCTTGGATCTTCACCATTTCTTTTCTCCTCATGATGTTTTAAACCTCTATAAGGCGAGAGCACTTCAGGATTGAGAATGAGAGGCGTTCGTATTGAACTGTATAAGATATTGAGGAGATTGTATCTGATGCATAGCCTATGGACATTTTCTCTGGTATATGAGTCTCGAACTGAGGATTCAAATTTAAGAAAACAACATGTATATGTTATATACTCTTTTCATAGTATAAGAAAACAAATACTATGAAGGCATGATTTTATTGGATAAAAATATGAGGACACATACAAACATAACTTCATTAAAACTCCTACATGGAGCAGAGAACAGGGACATAGTCCTACAGTTCCGAGAATGTTCAAGGAGGCCTCACGTGGTCCAGTTTGGTGTTGAGATAACATTATTGTATATTTCTGCTCCGAGATGGAGACAATGCAACATGCTGGAGAAGCCACTGCTTATTGCTACCTATCTTTCCTTGTTCCTTCTCTCAGCAATGTATGAGAGGTGAACATCGTTCAGTCATCTTTATCATTCATGTAGGATTACTGTTGAGGAATCATTGGCATCTCCCCACTGCCTAAAAAAAAGGTAATTCAGTCAAATCCGACTGTTCCAGGAATAAATCCTGCTTGTGTGAGCAGAACAACTTCAGAGGCAGAATAACATTTAATTATTTTACTTTTGTCTTCAGTTTAACTATTGCTTGGACAAAGCTCTTTCAAGCTGATATTTTGCAGCTTTTTTTCCTGTTTGTATTTAGGTATGTGTTTGTGTGTGTCTGTGTGCACTTGCGTGTGTGAGACACTGTGTATGTCTTAGTGTGTGTGTCTGTGTGTATGCACAGACTGCATCTCAGTATGCGTTCAAAGATAAAGATTAACGTACGTATTTGTCCAAACTCTTTGCCATTTATTTTTCCATCTTAGCTTTGAGTAACTTTGCTTTGATGAATTATTTTTGCAAATGTAAGATATCGAGCTGACTTGTCCCCAGCAAAGAACCGGACCTAGTCTGAGACCTATATCATTGGTCATATCACCAACCGAGTTACATTTAAAATTTATTATGATCAATGGAAGAACGGGACTAGAAAATGAAACAGTGGTCCATCCAACCCCAGTCTGAACACGGATGAGGAGAATTTCACAATGGGTTGTTTGAGTGGGAATGCTCTTCCCCAGAAGTTTGTGGTGCCTGTGTGTTTGCATTTAGTCAAAGCATTTAGATATTGGACAGCAAAGGACAATGAACTACAGATATGGGAGTGGGGTTGAGAACACATCCAGATCAGCCACGACCTTACTGCCTAGCTGAGAGGGCTTAAAGTGTCCTCAGTCCTACGTTCCTATGTTCCATTCAGTTCCTCAAAACTGCAAGACAGGAGCATTTGGAGTTCATTTATTCAGATAACCTGGTTCACAGAAACAGAAGAGACCATTCACTGACTGAAGACTCGAGAGTGTAGTGCTGTAAAAGCACAGCAGGTCAGGTAACATCCGAGGAGCAGGAGAATCGCCGTTTCTGAGCATAAGCTTCTGCCCGAAACGTGGTTTCAACAGAATACAAGGACGCTATTGAATCCATTGAAACTATTGGATAAGAATAGGGGTATCCCATTCAGACCCTGCTGCCTATTACACAAGGAGGGAAGGAGTGTAGTCAGCACATCAAGTTGTTAAACAGGAACCGGAGTCGCCAACTCAGGTCATTGAGCTGCTTCCAGATGGCCAGGACGTGGCCATTCAGCCTATCAGACCACGTGTACAGAAATAGGAAGATGTCTTTGATGCCCCAACATGACAAAGAGTGAAGGAGAGTCTACACAAATAGACTGCTCTATGTTGTTCCTCCTGGTTCCTTTGCTCGTGGTACATATGTGTCACTTTAACTTGGTTTGCTGAACGTGAGGGGGAAAAGTGAATGGTTTCTGTCAAGTCTCAAAGAAATGCCTTCTATCTCCGAGAAGACATTATTGTACTCCTATAGAGGTCAGAAGCTGGTGGGAATGGCAAACTATTTCAGAAGTAAGTCATTAAGGCTGCTGATAGATTTCTGAACAGTGCAGAGACACACAACAGCTGCACATTGAGACAGTGAGAATTCATTCAGAGCCTGGAGCTCCCTCTCAACCAACATGGTGTCTCCACACTGAAATGTGAACTATTGGGAATTACATAAAATGGGGAAAATGCAATTTCTCATAAAATTACCAACTTTTTTCTGGACATAATAAATGTTAGTCCAGAACCCTCAAGTTGAAATCTAATTGCTTGTTATTCTCTCGCTGTGCTACGTATTTCGCTTGATTATACTCTCATAACTTTTATCAGTTCATTATCGTTTACACAATGTAATTCAATAATTTGCTTGCAAAGGTGGAAACATCTTATTGCACAGTTTGTTTGCCTTTTCTTTTTTATATTTGATGTAGCCTTAGCACAAAAGTACATGTCTTGTTTTCTGAACAGCATTGATCAACTGTCTGTATGGCGTTTGCACATTGTCGCCGTGTCTGCGTGGGTTTTCTCCAGGAGCTACGGTTTCCTCCCACATTCAAAAGATATGCAGGTTAGGTGAATTCGCCATGCTAAATTGCCCATAGTGTCAGGGGTGAATACAGGGTAGGGGAATGGGTCTGGGTGGGTTACTCTTCGGACGGTCAATGTGGACTTGTTGGGCCAAAGGGCCTGTTTCCATACTGTATGTAATCTAAAAAAAAGTGACCTGCTTATCGGGATTCAAGGGTCAGACACAGTATGTATTTTCCATGGGCTAAGAAACAGAAGACAGTGACTGTGGAGACTGATGAGGAATAAAATTACATCCCCCAAGTCCCCAATGTCTTCTTGACAGACAGAATAAAATCCAATGTAGAGAAAGAAACCGAATATAATCGGATGAAGGAATTACAAGTGACAATGTAAATAAAACAGGATAATTTGAAATGGAATGGCTGAACAATGATTGATCAGTGTGTGGGTGTGCCTGTGTGTGTGTGTGTCTATCTGTGTGTGTGTGTGTGCGTGTGGGTCTGTGTGTGTCTGTGCGTGAGTGAGTGTGTGTGTCTGTGTGTGTGAGTGCGTGTGTGTGTGTCTCTGTGTGTGAGAGTGTGTGTGGGTGTTTGCATGTGTGTCTCTATGTGTGAGTGCGCGTCTGTGTGTGTGGGTGTCTGTGCGTGTGTCTGTGTGTGTGAGGGTGTCTGTGTGTGTGGGTGAGTGTGTCTGTGTTGTGGGTGGGTGTGGAAGTGTGTGTGTGTGCATGTGTGCGTGCAGATACATAAGACTGTTCGTATGTGTGTAACAAATTCAGAATGAACAAGAGAGACATATTTAATAAAAATTATGCATGTGATGTACAAAATTTATAAAACGTTAACATGTTATTTCGTCTTCAGCTGAGATGTTCTGTTCCCCTTCTTTCAACGTACACTCTGCCTCCTGCCTCTTCCCTGCATTCCCAGACTTAATCTCTAATTCTTATCAGGATGTATGTTATAAATTCCTGCTTCTCGTGTTCCAATTTATATCAGTTAATCAATTTTCTACCGGGAAACATATACATTGGCCTGCTGGGTTCTGTCAACAGCTGTTGCCTGTCATATTGATGGAGTTAAAAGTTCTGGCATCAGACCCACAGTTCAACATATTAATCTGTTGCACAGACACTGTACAATGTACCACAACACACAGGAATTGTCAAACCAAGTACAGAAGTACATCTATATCTATCAGTCATATAGACTTCTCTATTTTTATATCTCCATGTCTATATTCTCTCTCTCTCTCTCTCTCCCTCTGTCTGTCTCTCGATTTCTGTTTTAATCTAATTGATACATCGCCCAATCGTTCTTTCTGTGTCATGCCTCAGACTTCCTTACTTCTGTTTACATCTATTGACCACATTTGGATGTGATGTCTTATAATTGAGTAATGTAACTACAAGACACGAGGGAGCAGATGGCCAGAGTTAGTTGGAAGGGAGGCTGAGCACGGGAAGATGGTGAAGCAGCAATGACAGGAGTTTCTGGGGATAATTCAGCAGCACATCAGAAATTCATCCCAAATAAGAAGAACAATATTCAGCAGAAGACAAGTCAGCCACGAGTGATAACGAATTCAGGGAAAGCTTAAAAACAAAAGAAAATACACACAATGTGGTGAAGATTATTGGAATCCAAAGGATTACGAAGTCTACAAATTCGAGCACGGATAACTAATAACAGCAAATGGGAGGAGGGTATGAAATATGATATTATGCTTCTTAATCGTGTAAAAGAATATGGAAAGCAATTGTTGGATATATAACAAGGAAGACAGGGAGTAAAAAACAGACAAAGGACTGTTGGAAAATGAGGCTTCAGTAGTTATGGGAAACAATGGAATGGCAGATGAATTGAATAGATACTTTACATCAGTCTTCACGGTGTAAGACACCAGGAAAATGCCAGAACCTCAAGACAGTCAGGGTATAGACGTGAGTATACTGACCTCAGTAAGGAGAAGGTGCTAGGGAAGGTGAAGTTGAATCAATCAGCGAGACCAGTTGGGAAACAGCTCGTAGTTCTAAAGAGATATCGAAGGTGATTGTAGAGGCATTGCTGGTGATATTTCAGGAAACTTTGGAGTGAGGGAGGACTGGTAAATATAACCTCCCCGTTTAAGGAAAGAGGGTCGCAGAAGACAGGAAATTATAGAAAGACTTATTGGATCTTTGGGTTTATGAATAAATGTGTGGAGTATAAGTACAAGGAAGTTGTGAAGTACATTGGAAATTGTGTGATTAAGCTACAGCATAACAAGAGTTGCGTTTACAATGCCAGTGCGAACAGCAGTGATGAAAGTATGGTTAAAACAAAGGAAATCAGTTCGAAGCAGACAGTAGCATTAGTGACAAAAAAACTGTTTCCTATATCTTGTTGTGAGAATGTTCAGATAAGCTTGTCAGTAAACAGACAACAAGGAATGCATAAAAAGCACAATAAAATCTGTTGCTGATAGGGTCTCAACGTGCAACTAAGTAGCCAATACACATGAAGCTGAAAAAGCAAACCAAGTGAGACAGCATCCTAGGAACAGGAAAGCCAACTTTTCAGGCTGAAAGACGTCATCAGGATTGGGGTGAGGGAAGGGGATCCCGGAAGTAAATAGAGGGAGTGACGTGGGGCTGGGGAAGGGTAGGTGGAATGGCGATAGGGGGATGCACGCAGGGAATTATTGTGATTGGTCAGTGGGAAGGGTGCAACAGATAGACGAATGGAAAGATGGACAGCTTTGGTCAGGTCAGGGAAGTGGACATGGGGTAAGACTGTGGGTAGAGAAATTTTGAAGCCAGTCAAATCAATATTGACACCATCGAGCTGTAAGGTCTCCAGCTGAAATATCAAGTTGTGTTCCCGAGTTTCTGTTTGGCTTCACTCTAAAAGTGGAGGAGGCCAAAGATGGCTCTGTTGCTGGATGAGCAAGGGGAGGGGAGTGATTGAAATGGATGGCAATTGGAATGCTGAGTTTGTTAAAGTGTGCAGAGAGCAGATGCGCCATGAATATGTCCCTGAGTCTTCCTTTCGTATCCACAGCATAGAGGAGACAACGTTGGGAGTTGGAGACGAGCTCGGTTGGTCAGGATCAGGCTCTGTGTGGAATATTAGTGCTCTGCACGAAGCAAACAACCCGACTTTCCAGTTTCCATTCATTTTGATTTCCACTCCCACTCGCCTGGCGACATGCTCATACTTAGCCTGTCCACTGTCAGAGGAACACCACCTGAGAGTTTACCTTTGAAGCTGATAGCCCAATGGCCACAATATTGACTGAAGCCGCATCAAAAGCCATCCACCCACAGCGTTATCCCAAGTCCCTTTTCCCTGAACAGACCCACCTGTATCTGCTCCATCCTTCTCATTGACCAATCACAGTAACCTCATACCTGCATGTGCCTACCACCACCATACCTACCCGCCACCCTTCCATATCCCATCACTCCATTTCTGGGCTCCCCTCCTCCTCATCAGTCTTGATGAAAGGTCCAAGATCAAAATAGTGCCTTTGCTGCTCCTCTGATTCTGTCTGGTCTGCTGTGTTTATCCAGCTCCAAGTTTATTAACTCTGGCCTCGCGCACCTATAGGACTTCCTCTCTCCACGTTGTGGAACTAGGTGGTCCACATATAAGAAGTAATAAATTTGGACATTTGAAAAGATCGCGGACACATTCGATATTTCACCTTCCAGATGAAGCAGCATTTCACTTGTACTCTTTCAATCCAGTCTCCTGTCATTGCTACTCACAATGCAGTCTCCTTTACATTGGGGGGACCAAACATAAACTGTTTTGAGGAACACTCCCACTCTGTCTGTGGGAATAACCCTGACCTTCTCATTGCTTTCCATTTCAATAAAGTACCTTGCTTTCATGCTAACATTTCAGTCCTGTGCTGCTGTAATGCACCAATGAAGCACAACTCAAACTCGAGTAACACCTCACCTTAGACCTTGGTACATTCTATCCTGAAGGAATTTTTATTCAATCCCATACATCCACAGCCTGACCACATTATGGCTGTTCTCCATTCTTCACACATTCTTTCTCCTGGTCTCCCAATGAACTTGCCCTGTTTGTGAATCGTTTGTCTTGCACTTAATTAAAGAACCAATTTCCCCCATTCACAAACTAATTAATGCTCATTTTACATTTGATTCTCTTTTACCAGAAATAAAAGTCAATTTGTCAGTGGCATTGCTCCTCCACACCATCTTGTTTCCAGCCACCGCTCCTCTACCTCGGTCAAGGGAGTTAAACGCCCATTTTCCAATCCTTTAATGTTGTGAAGAGGAGTCACACTCGACTTGAAATGCTAACTGTGCTTCTCTCTCTCCGCAGTTGCTGCCAGATCTGCTGTGTTTCTCCAGAAATGAAAAAAAAAACACATTTTCAATTAAACAAATAACTCTGGATACTTGAAATCTGAAACGAGAACAAAAAAAAACTGTGAGCCTTGAAGAATGGTCAGTGCACCCAAATGATTAAGTCTGCTTTCACTCCACTGATGCTGCCAGACCTGCTTAATTTCTCTCGCAATTTATGCTTTTCACCACGTTTCAAAGACGTGTGTTAACGTGGCTTAAACACCCTGTTCAAATATGAGCGCATACACCGGGAAGTGAAAGATAATGCAAGATGCACAATTTCCGTGTCTCTGAAATGACATAAAGCTGGCATCACTGAAACTACAGAGTTCTTACTGTTAGTCAGGGAGAGAAACAGACGGACACGCATTCACTCTAAACACAGAAGGTAGCATGTACTGGAAAGGAAAGGATTCAGATGATTATGTTAAAGGGTGTTGGACAATGAGGCAAACTGTAAATGTGACACCATGGAGAGACCCTCAGTAGAATGAGAATATAAAATTGGAAGTGTGCCACATCAGAAACCAGAGTAGGTCACTGAGTACATGGCTGATGGGTGAGTGGGACTTGGTGTGAACAGGGGGCGGAACTGTATTGGAGATATTGCAGCTAAACCTGCATGTTCTATGTGATGCTGTAGACCACAACAGCAACAGAAGCAAAATTATATTCAACCATAATCTGTAACATTTTGCCTGGGATTATCCCTCAGTCTACCATTACCAATAAGCGAATCTATGCTTCAGCGACGAGTGTGGTGAATATGCCAGGGCAGAACTATGTGTACCTACAACTGATGGCAAATCATAGAGCTACCACACTTGACTGTTCACATTCCAAACAGCAGAACTACCATCTGATAGGGAGGGCGGAATGATTGCAAGACCAACAGATCAGTTCGAAACTCAACTGTCCTGCCAGATCCAGTCGTTAATATATTAAACAACTCACTGCAGGAGACGACCCAACACATGTCCCCCTCCTTAACAATGGAACAGCCCTGCACATCAGTGCAAAAGGCAAGCATGTAGTTATCTGCGACATACTCAGGCAGAAGTATTGAGTCAATGATCTACCTCACCTCATCAGAATGCCCACAGAATTACAGATAGCAGTTTTCAAACAATCTGATTCGCTCTCTGTGACATGAAGAAACATCTGAACACAGTAGATCTGACAAAGGCAATGTACAACAAGCCGTGTCCCTGGGGAAGCTGTTTCATTCCAGTTCCAACTCTGAAATCTCTATGGCAATGTGGAAAATTACTCAGCTATGATAAGTCTCTTAAGAGGAGAATAATTACAGTATGACCAACATCACCCCCTCAATTCCATAATGACAGTCAAATTGTTGGGAGTTCTTTTTGACAGAGTTGTAAAGCAGCACAGAAATAAACTGCTCAGTGTGGTTTGCGACAGATACTATGTAGAGATGGAAATGTCACTAGATTTCTAATCCAGGCTAGGCTGATGCTCTGGCAGCTGGTGGAAGTTAATAATAATTGATAAAATACCGAGATCTAAAATCTTGATTCAATAATAATGACCTTGAAGCCAATGTCAATTATAAACACCAATTTGCTTCCTTTCAGGAAGTGAATCTCCCGTGTTTTCCTGGTCTGGCCTAAAAGTGACTCCAGACACACAGATATGTGATATACTCTTCAATGGTCTCTGAAATGGCCAAACAAGATACTCAATTGTATCAAACTGCTCCAAAGTCTTAAAGGATAAAACCGGTCAGAACACCCGGCATCAGCTTCTGCATCAGAAAAGGGAAACACTGGCCTGTCAACACTTCAGAGACCTCCTTCCTAACATCTGAGAGCTTGTGACAACATTGACAGTGCTTATCCACAGACGACATAGAAACTTTTGGAATGGAGTAGGTCAATCAACACATTGAGCCTCCCACGTTCTCACCATGGCCGAGAATCTCCTCAATGCATTTCTCCTACAGCAGACTGTGATATGTTGCAATTGATTCCGTCAACCAAATGTTTGAGGTGTTTGCGAATAGCTGAGACCCAAGGACATAATCCTGAGATACTCCACGAGCCTTCATCTCCAATAAAGGGATCCTTTTATTCAAGTTTTTCTGGTCCAAGTGCTTCTTTGCTGACCTGCTTTCTTTTTCATATTTTCTCATCCACTTTTCTTTTTGTAATTTACTGACCTAAAGCTGGACCCAGCGTTTGAAACTCAAGCTAAGCCCAATGCGGAGGGGAGTGAGTCCTTACTTACTTTTCAGGAGCAAGCACATGACCTGGAATTGGCAGCTGCAACATCAGCAGAGTCAACGTGAGTGAGATAGGGCCCAGTAGCAAAAGGTCTTACCTGAATATTGGAGACATGTTGTTGGTTGGGTCCTGTACTGGTTGTGGTGAAGTGCATAGTGGAAGGCCATGATGGTAACATCGATGAGGTGGGACCAGCAGTAAGAGACATGTTTCTGACATTTGAATGGCCTGGCAGAGGAGACAATGAGCTGGTGACAGAGGAGTACCTGCCAAGTGGCAAAGATGGTGCCTAAGGATCAGAAACTTCGATGTTGCTGGGGTCTGGTGTAGATGGGGATGAAGCTGTCATGAAGGGGTTGGGCTGCAGGGGTGGTCGATGATGAGGAGCTGTCTCACAACCCATAAACTCTATTCAGGCTGTATCCTCTGTTTATTCCACTGTCTTCAATTATTCAAAATGGCACCACTTTGAGGCAACAAGTGAAAGCATTTCACTGATTTTATTGTATTTATCCTGGAAAGTACACCTGGTCATAAAATCAAAATCAAAAACTTTTACTCACTCTTTCCTGCCAGCTGTCCCATTCTGTAACCATGTCCAAATATTTGCCACAATCCCATAAGATTTGATTTTGTACACTGGATTTGGGACTTCAGCAAAAATCTTTCTGGAAATCCCCCTCGTAATTTTATCCTTGTGAATCACCTCTCCCTCAACCTTCTCTGCTACAAAGTAAACAACCCGAACTTATCCAGACTATCTCCATAGTTGATATGCTCCATCCCAGGGAGCATCCCGGTGAATCTCCTCTGCACCCCTCCACTACAATCACATCCTTACTGCCATATGGCTCCCAGAACTCCGTGCAGTGTTCTAACATGGCCTAACCATAGACTTGTATAGCTCTGACAATCGATACGTCGGGGAATGAAGGCTCTGCCAATGGTTCCCTCTGCCTTATTAACTAACGTATTAACCTCAGCCAAAAAGTATATTGCTGGAAAAGCACAGCAGATCAGCCAGCATCCGAGAAGCAGGGAAGTCGACTTTTTGAGAATATGCTTTTCATCAGCAATGTGGCCACCAATCCTGATAAAAAGCTTATGATCAAAAGATCGACTCTCCTGCTCCTTGCATGCTACTTGACCGACTGTGCTTTACAAGAACTACACTTCTTTATTCTGATCTCAAACATCTGCAGTCCTCATTTTTTCCCCTAACCTATTACCCTGTGCCGTCACATTCAGGGATTTGTGGAGGAACACCCTCTCAGCTTCTTAGTGTGCTGGCATTCATTGTATACCCCCATTTTTGGTTCTTTCTTCCAATGTGCATCACCACAGGTTTATTAGTGTTACATTCCATCTGATTATCTGATCATTCCATCTGTATCTTCCTGTAACATAAGTTCTTCCTCCTCACTACCAACCACCCGGCCAATATTTGTGTCAAAACCAAACTTAATTAGCACAGTCCCTCACCATCACCTCACTAAGTTACTCTTGATATCATGGCTTTTTGTTATCAGTTTCACATATGGGGCTCTGTCAAAGGTCTTGCTGAAACCCCATAAGAACAACATGCTCGAAAACAGACAATAACATTCACTTGGTCTGACTTCCCTCCTATGATGTCATGCTGACTCCCCCTGATCAAACCATGCCTCTGCAAATAGAGATAAATTTTCTCCTTTCTTATTTTCTTCAGTGCTTGCCCAAACACGGATCTAAAACTGACTGGTTAACAGTCAGTCTATTTTCACCCTCCTTACTGTAAAGTGGGACTATATTCGTTGTTCTCCAGTCATCTGGCAACTCCAACTTCCCTGTGGCCAGATTCGGCTTAAAAATTTGAGTCAGCGCCTTTTCTCCTCTGTCTCTAACAGCAGCCTGTAATACAACTTATCCAGCCATGGCAATCAGTCCAATTTTATACCAGCCAAAGCCTCCAATCCCTGCTCCCATCTTATATTAGTCTGTTCAAGGGCTTCCCAACCCATCTTTTTGAATTCTGTCCCTGCATTCTCCTTCTCCAAGTAAGACAGATATGGAGCCTTTATGTAACAATCGATCAATGTTCTCCAGCTTCACACACAGAGTGCTCCCTTGGTCTCTAATGGGCCCTAGTTGTGTCCTGGTTATTTTGTTCTGATTGATATACGTGGACAACATCTTGGGATTCCCCCTAACCTTGCCTGGCAACTCTTCTCCATGCCCCTGTGTCAGTCCGTCTCTCTGTGTGAACTTTCAAATCTTCACTGCGATCTCATTTCATTTTGGCAATCACCGGAGAACAGAAACTGAGTTTCACCATCAGTTAATCTTGCCTCTAATAAGGTTGACATGAAAGTAACTGTTTAGATTCTCTGTAATTTCCAAGTTCGCTGCAAGAAACTATCGTGTGTGGATATTCCCCATTCCACACGTGTCCTTGCCTTCACTTTTCCATCGAGTACCGAGAGAAGCGTTTGGTCATCCTAATGTTTCTTTTTAGTTTGCATTCTTTTTTTATTATTTCATTATCAGTTCATTTGTCCTCAAATGTCTCTGAATCCATGGCTTACAACAATATCTGACAATTTCCTGAGCTGCTTCCTTTGATCTAATGCAATCTTTAAATAATTTGTTCACTATTTTTAAGTACCTTGCCCCTTTGCTGTTTGAACTGTGGACAAGTGTATATTGTACTTTTTAAGGTGTTTATTCAAACAACAACCATTCCCTGTCTTCCAGTAAATCATTTTCATGTACTTCTTCAATTCACTGAAGCGAATTTTAGCCTCATACTCAGGTTTATTACCACAGTTCCAAAAATAACTGGTTTGCTTTCAGACGTTATATAAAATTCCATGTATTATAAATACTATTCCCGAAACCTCCTTTTCAGCAGGGTTTTCAATTGGCTCTTCTGATCACATAATATCATTTTCAAAACAGCCTCACCTCGACCTCAGTACTCAACATACTGTTAAAGGAGACCATCTCAAATACCCTAATGAAATCCATTTTCCCAGCATTATTATTCACGTGGGTTACCACGGTTTAGATGTAGCTTGAAACTGTTCATTATTACTGTGGTACCCACAAACCTGGATATCTAATTTCCTGTTTTATATCATACCCAACTTTTGTATTGCAACTTTCACTTTGACAGATGACTTCCATCAATCTTTGCTTCTCCTTGTTGTTTCTAAGCTTCGCCGTATTAGATTCTGTGGAATCTGAGCTATGTGGCCTCTTGGAAGGTTAATGGTAGATTCAGGTGAGATATTTGGTGAAGCCTATTTGGACGTTGAGATAATCTCGTCACGTCATTCATTCTTCTCAAGTGTTATTATGACATTTTCACCAGATCTCCCGTTATGCTGGTGGAGTAGAGAAGGACAATGATGTTTCATCGATGCTATGCATTCCCCCAGACAGCTGAGCGTGTTCTAACCTGGCTGGGAACCTTATAGAAGACTGGTAAAGTGTTGTTGATGCTGTACAGGATCATAAGAAGATTACATCTGGAGTAGTGTCCACAGATTTAGTCTCATCACTGAAGAAAGGATATTGAGATGTTGGAAGCAGATCAGAAATGGTTCCTTCAACTAATTCCTGCAATGATGCGGTTAACTTCCAAGAAAAGGATTATTAGGTTGATCCAATACGCATGAGAGTTTACAAGAATGAAAAGTGACCTTATTTTTACATAGAACATCGGAAAGAGTAAGCAACAGAAGCCAATTACACAGCCAATTCCATTTCTCCAGCCTGTAACACAGGAACAACAGAAGGGTATTCAGAACTTCGACCCTGTTACACCAGAACAGGTCAAGATTATTCAGCCCCTGAATCCTGATATACAGTTACAGGAGGAGGCTAATCAGCCCCTCGAGTCTATAATACTGCACGCAGAGTAGGCCATGAGGCACCAGTATCCTGTTATACAGCAACAGGTTCAGTTCATTCAGCCTCCTTAATTCGCTAACACAGGAACTAGAAGAGATGGGTACACTAGAATAACAGAAGGCCATTCAGCACGAGAATTAAAGAAGGAGATAACATTATTTGAGACTTGTTAAGGAAAGGTGGAGGTAATTCACGCATGTGTCAGTTGTATGGGAACTGGAGGAGACTAATCACTCCTTCGATCCCATTTCAGGGATTGTTCAGTATCTCAAGCCTGTTGTGAAGGAATATGAAGAGACCTTTCAGCCCCTCAAAATATTGCACAGCAACAGGAAAATTCCACAATCCCTCAGGCTTCTGACGTATTATCAGGAAGAGGAGAAGCAGATTTTGAATCTGTAAATCAGGACATTCCGTCCATCGAGACTATAATGTAGGATCACCATGGGGACATTCAGCCCGTTGAGCATATAAACCATGAACTGAGTGAATCCATTCAGACACTCATGTCTATTACACTGCAATTGGAGCAGATCTTTTAAAGATTTGTACCTGTTTCAGAGGAACACGGGAAAGGGAACGTAAAGGTACCGAAAAGTTAGGAATTAGGATAATCATCTTCACTTGTAAATAAAAGGTTGTGATCAAACTGTTGGGAATTAAGGGAAATTATGAGACTCCATTATTAATTAATTAATTACAGTGGATTTGCAAAGGAAAACCAGAATACATCAGAATCAGCATTTTTTAAGCATTTGTTTGCTCGAATTCTTTAAAGATGTGACATGCAAAGTTAGACAATAGGTATCCTGGCGGACGAAAGTACCTGGACATTGAAAAGGCATTGATTAAACGCTGCGCAAAATATTAAGCTGTGAAATAAGAGGACATGGGTTTGGGAGGAAGTTATTCGCCTGGATAGAGGGCTGGTGAGCCAACAAAATGCACAGAGATAGAATAGTTGTTTCGTTCGTGGTTGGCAACTTTTGGGGTTCCATAGAGTTCACACCGCATGACCTGCCAATTTACCATCCACAAACACATTTTCAGCTGACAGTAAAACAAGTGGAAAAGTAGGTTGATGTAATGCAGATATAGAACATTTACAAATGGGCATAAACAGTTTCGATGAATGTGCCAACATCTGGAAGCAAAAACTTAACGAGGATATTCCCCAGAGGAATCCAACATGTTATTGGAATGGACAGGAACTGCAGAGTGCTTACTTGCAGAGGCATATGGGTGTCCTTGTGCAGACCACAGAAAACTCAATGTAGGTACAGCAGGGAATGGGAAAAGCAAGTGCATTTTCCGCATTAACTTAAAAAAGTATAGAGTATAAATAGAGGGAAGAATTACTGCAAATCTTCAAGGTATTAGGGAGACTGTAACTGACATACTGTGTTCAGGTTTGTTGTCCTGACTGCAGGAGTGACGTTGTTTCAACAAAGGCAGTTCAGAACAAGTTCATTAGATTGATTCCAGAGATGAATTTGTCTTTTGAAGCAAGTTCGAACAGTTCAGGCCGACGCACTCTCGGTTTGGAAGAATGAGAGGAGACTTCATTGAGGCCTGAAGGATGTTAAAGGTGATTGACAATGTCGGTGTGGAGTGGACATTTCCTCATCTGGGGCAAACTAGAACAAGAGATCATAGTTTTAGGATTAGGCAGAGCAGATTTAAAACAGGGGTGAGGAGAACTTACTTCTCTCAATGGGTTGTAAATCTGTGTAACTCACTGTCGTAGTGTGCAGGGGATGATGGGACATTGAATAAATGAAGGGATATGGAGAGAAGGCTGGGGAATGGAACTGACCCGGCGATGACATCAGTCATGATTGTATTCAATGGTGGAACAGGCTTGAGGGGCTGGATAGTTGCTCTTTCTTATTCAGCCCTTCGATGTGCTCCACAGGAACGGGGAGGACTGGTTATCTATCAGGAAGCAGGCACTCTGGATAAATCAGTCTTAATCTTGCTGACCCATCCTTCAATCCCCTCATCTAAGTCATTAATAAAAATTACAAACAATGGGGGCCCAAGGACAGAGCCCTGTGGAACACCACTCACCACAGATTTCCAGGGAGAATATTTTCCTTCTACTACCACTCACTGTCTTCTGTTGGCCAGCCGATTCTGTATCCAGACAGCTATGTTCCCCTGAATCCCATTCCTCCTGACCTTCTAAATGAGCTTACCATGGGGAACTTTATGAAATGCCTTGCTGAACTCCATATACACCACATCCACAGCTCGACCTTCATCAACTTTTCTAGTCCCATCCTCAAAGAACTCGATAAGGTTTGTGAGGCATGACCTGCCCCTCACAAAGCCGTATGACTGCATTTAATCAAGCCATGCTCTTCCAGGCGGTCATAAATCATATCACTCAGAATCATTTTTAACACGTTGCAGATGACAGACGTGAGACTTACCGGGCTGTAATTGCCGGGGATTTCCCTAATTCCTATCTTGAAGAGAGGAATTACATTTGCCTCTCCTCTCTCCAGTCCTCAGGTACGACCCCAGTGGAGAGCGAGGATGAAAAGATCATTGCAAGTGGTGAAGCAATTGCATTTCTCATTTCCCAAAGCAGCCGAGGACATATCTGGTCCGGGCCTGGCGACTTGTCAATCTTAATGTTTGACAAAATTTTCAGCACATCAGCTTCCTCTATCTCTATCCATTTCAGCATGCACACCTGCTCTTCAAAGGTTTCATTCGCTACAAAGTTCGTTTCTTTCGTAAAGACAGAAGCGAAAAACTCATTTAGGGCTTCCCCTACCTCCTCAGACTCCACACACAAATTCCCTATGCTATCCCTGATCGGCCCTACTCTTTCTTTGACCATTCTTTTATTCCTCACGTAAGTGTAAAATGCCTTTGTGTTCTCCCTAATCCGTTCTGCCAAGCCTTTCTCGTGCCCCCTCCTGGCTCTCCTCATTTTTGAGCTCCTTCCTCGCCTGCCTGTAATCCTCTAGAGCTGAGCTTGACCCTAGCTTCCTCCACCTTATGTAAGCTACCTTCTTCCTTTTGACGAGAAGCTCCACCGCTCTCGTCATCCAAGGTTCCTTTATCGTACCACTTCTTGCCTGTCTCAGAGGGACATATTTATTCATCACTTGCAACAACTGTTCCTTAAACAGTCTCCACATGTCTATAGTGCCTTTACCATGGAACAATTGCTCCAATTCATGCTTCCTATCTCATGTCTAATCGCATCATAGTTTTCTCTTCCCCAATTAAATATCCTCCCATTTTGCCCAATCCCCTCCTTCACCATAGCTATGTAGAATGCGAGGCATTTGCGGTCACTATCAAAAACATGCGCTCTCACCACAAGGTCTGACACCTGCCCTGGCTTGTTTCTGACCACTAAGTCTAGAATGGCCTCTCCCCTCTTCTGCCTGTCAACGTACTGAGTTAGGAAACCCTCCTGAACACACCTTACAAAAACAGTTCCATTCAAATCTTCTGCTCGAAGGATGTTCCAATCAATATTGGGAAAGTTAAAGAAATCCCATCACAACAACCCTTCTACACTTTTCCAAAATCTGCTGACCTATGCTTCCTTCCATCTCCCTGCTGCTATGTGGGGGCCTGTAGTAAAACCCTAAAGAGGTGACTGCTCCCTTGCTATTCCTAATTTCCACCCATACTGACTCGGTCGGCAGATCTTCCTCGACAATGGAAGCTTCTGTAGCTGTGATACCCTCTCTGATTAGTCGTGCTACACCCCCTCCTCTTTTCCCCCCTCCCTATTCTTTTTAAATGCTGTAAACCCTGGAACATCCAGCAACCACTCCTGCCCCTGAGAAACCCATGTCTCTGCTATGGCCACAACATTATAGAGCCAGGTACTGATCCATGCTCTAAGTTCATCACTTTTATTCCTGATACTCATTGTGTTAAAGCAAACACACTTTAACTGATACCTTGGTTCCTTTCCAGGAAAATCCTTCCCACCAGCTGGTCTACCTCTTGCTATTGCCTGATCTGCATCGACTCTCACCTCCAGTATACAGCTGAGGTTCCCACCCCCCTGCCATACTAGTTTAAACCCTCTCGAACTACGTGAGAAAACCTTCCACCCAGGACATTGGTCCCCTTCCAGTTCAGATGCAACCTGTCCTTCTTGTACAGGTCCTACCTTCCCCAGAAGGCATCCCAATTGTCTACATATCTGAAGCCCTCCCCCCTACACCAGCTGTGCAGCCACGTATTAAGCTGCGCCCGCAGGTGAAATTAGGTGAATTTAGCATGGCCAATTCACCTAACCTGCGCATTTTTTGGACTGTGGGAGGAAACCGAAGCACACGGAGTGAACCCTCGCAGACAGGGGGAGATTGTGTAAACTCCACGCAGGCGCCAATTGAACCCGTGTCTCTAGCGCTGTGAGGCAGCAGTGCTAACCACTGTGCCATCGTGGTGCTGGGAGACGATGCATATGTCACTCACTCCCGCCTGGAAAGTTCCTGATCATAGAATTTGAATGAAACTGTGACCCTGACAATCACTGGCAGCACAGTCCTCCCCCGGTGTGAAGCTGCAGATCGTGTTCAAGGAGGTGACACCGCTCTGTGACCAGCTCCTTGTTCAGTCCGGGTCCCCTCATACTCTGCTCCAGGGTTAAGTGCAGCTTGGCAAGCTGTTTCTGGAAAACCTGTGGTGGATCCAGCAGATCCCTTTCCCCAGACACACTCACTCCGTGGTTTCAGAGCTTCCCCTCTCTGCAACCTCTGCTCCATTTGTTGTTCATGTTCCAGACCCAGATTCTGTAACTACAGTCCCCGTGCTCCATCCAGAGTTGGGTCACCAAATCCTCAGGTCTCCATGAACGTCTGAGGTAGCTCACAGCACAACCTCCTGAAAACCATCCCAAGCACCTCCACTAACTTTTCAATAGCAGGAGACAATCAGACTTCCCTCAGCCACAAGTGTTATTGTCCTGACCAGACCCCATCAAAATATTTTAAGCAGGCAGCCTATACCCTAAAGTTTTCTTATTTTAAATGTAGATGTTAACTGTGTGTCCCAGATGTGTTGCACTCAACGTAAAGCAAAATGCAATCCGTTCAACTGCTCCAATTAAGACACAAAGAGAAGAATAATTTAGGATAGCTTCTCTACTGGAACGCTTATGTTACCATGAGATAGAGTGCCTTCTACTAATTAACTGTGCTAATACAGGAACATCCCATAAACACACCCCTTGGCAAAAAGGTAAATTCAAACACATAATTTTATGTGCAGTTCTCCAATCCAGGAAGAAGCAACTTTAAGTGAGTTTTCAGAGAGAATAGCAGCTGGGGATCATGTATTGAAACTTCCAACCTTTCTGGGATCCCAAGCAGCTTCTGAATACTGCAGCAAAAACAAAACGAGAAAACCTGGCCACTCGCCTTCCATTGTTCCCAACGCTTTAATAAAACCTAAATGCCTTCTCAGTTATTTAGTTAAGCTGTTTCAGGTGACAGTTCGGCATTTCTGCCTGAAAGACCTCTCTTAAAAAAAACAAGAGAAAATAACCTTTTTAAAGTTGAAAAAGAAACATCAATATACAAACATGGCCTCATTTAAACCCTTTATTCTTATTTTTCCAGTAGACTGCAATACATATATATTACATTGACACTAAGTGTGCTAACATTCACAACTCTATTCTATTTCAGTCACTTTACTTCTGCAACTGAACGCCTCTGTTTTTTTTTTCATCTAAGTTTCGACAACTTGTCAGCAAGTACGGGTTCTTGTCCGGTCACCTGTATAACTTCCAAATTAAATGGCAACAATAATAACCTCTGTCTGAACGGACTGGAAGTATTCTCCCTAACTTTGTCCAAAATCGTTCAGGCGTTATGATCATTATATATATATTTGTCTTGACACGGTATTGGCAACTTAGATGCTGAAATGTTGGAACATCAACACCAAGCTCAAGGCCTCCTTCCCAATTGTGAAATATTTTACAATTGATGGTGTCACCGGACACTCCAAACAAATTTACATAATGCAGCACTTCTCATCTCTAACATAGTCCTTCTCAATGACATATCTCCTCATGTCTCAGCTTAAAGGATTTACATCTTCCTGTATGTCTTAATGCTGTAACCTCTTTACCTCGTAATCCTGGCCTATGCCACTAAATCTTAAACACAGGTATATATTTTAAGACCTCGCTCAATCTCCTCAAGCCCTCCCAAAAGCCAAGCTTTGATTTATGGACCAACTGATGCTCATCAGGCATTTCAGATTCGAATCGTGCAATTTCAACTCTCCGCTCTTCCCCACGCGTTCTCACAACTGCAGGAAGTGAGTTTTTGAACTACTCCAAAGTATGAGTCTGTCTAACAGTGTCATAGGTTGCTCTGTTTTTAATACCCTGATTCACCTTTCAAAATTACTTTTGTTAATCCTTTCAAACTCAATGTACGTTTCACCAGGTACACAATTTTACATTCTAAATCACTGTCAGTGGGCTTCTGGCACAAGTTCATATGCCATTCAAATGTCTTTCTTCACCTTCTCATATTCTCCAGATACCTCTTCCAATAGGGATACAAATACATCACTCATAATACCGACCAGCTTTGTTTGGATTGACTAAACCCACTTGCTCAGTGGTCAGTGCATCCGTTTAGCCACTTTCTCAAATGAAATTCAAACGACTTCTACATCCTTTTCATCAAATTTAGACAATGTCTGTACATATTTAAACAGATCCCCCTCAGGTCTTTGGCTACCATAGAGTTGTTCATCCTCACTATCCTCATCCAGCCTACCATCTCCCTTCATCTCCACCCTGCTAAGTCGAATTTCCTCTCAAATTGCTAACGTTTGAAGTTGGAACTCTCTCTCTTTTGCTTTTCTTCATTCTTTTTGTGTCTTTCTTCTTCCTCTTATTTTAATTCTACTTTAAATCATATTTCAAACTGTCTCAATTCCTTTCTGTGTCCAAGCTGCTCCATCTGCAAATGATTTCTAGCCATTTCCAAAGATTCTGATGATCTTTTTGCAAAAATTTAAAAGTCAAGCTACTGCTGTAATGATCTCCTTTTCTCACAGACAAACACAAACCCAACTCCAGCTTGTCTGCCAATCCTAAACGCTTTGCCGTGCTCACCTTTTGTAAAATCTCCAACTTCACTTTGTCCTCACCCAGAGAACTCTGAGTGACAGAAATAGCCATTACTGCACAAAACATTGTACAAACCAACCGAATTCAACACCCACAACAAAAGATACTAATAACTACAAAATGCTGCCTTTGAGCCCAACAATCTCCCTGTGCACATTCTCCCCGTCCTTACGTGGGTTTTCACCAGGTGATCCAGTTTGCTCCCACATTACAAATATATGTAGTTTAGGCGAAATGGCATTGTTAAATTGCCCGTAATGTTCAGTGATATGTAGGTTATTTGCACTAGTCAGGGGTAAATATGGAGTAATGGGGAGGGGAATTCGTCTGGGTAATTTAATCTTCGGAGGGTTAGTATGAACTTGTTTGGCCAAATGGCCGGCTTCCACTCGGTAGGGATTCTAAACCTGAACCCAATTTGGAATTATCGATTTTGAACTGGGCAAGTGTTCCCACTTTGCTATGGAACAGACCAGACTGCCATCACATGCTTTAAGCTGGTAGCCTGGACACCAACCTTGTCTTAGGTTAGATTCCCAACAGAATGGAAGCAGGCCATACAGCCCAACAAGTCCACACTGACCCAACGAAGACATAACCACACAGCCCCTCTCCCCTACCCCATGTTTACCCCTGACTAATGCACCTAACACTATGGGCAATTTAGCATGACCAATTCACCTGACCTCAACGTCGTTGGATTGTGGGAGGAAACCACAGAACCCAGAGGAAACCCACGCAGATACAGAGAGAATGTGCAAACTCCACACAGTCATCAGTGGTAATTGAACCTGGGTCCCTGGTGCTGTCGCCCCACTACCTTTTAGTAAAGGTAGATGTGAAATGGGTACTCCAGATGTGATGCGGCTGGTCAAACCACTCAACCTTAACCAAAACACAATTTATTTAAACACTATAATAAAAATACATACAAAAAGAAGAGAAGTTTAGAATAACTTAACTATTGGAAATCTTAACAGTGTATTAGATACAGTACTTTCCACTAATGAAGAGTTCCAATGTACTAACATCCCATAAACTCGTCTCTTGGCAAAAAGACACATCCAATCCAGGAAGAAACAGAATCAAGAGAGAATACAGCTAGGGATCATTTACTGAAGCATCCAACTCTTCTCCCACCCAGGCACCTGGTGATTGTTACAGCTCAGAAAACCTGGAAAGTCTGGTCTGTCAAAGCTGGCCATTGTTATGACTATTTGTTAAAAACAAACCCCAAAAGCTTCCTAAGTTACTTACTTCAGACGTTTGCAGTAGGAAGTTCGGCCTTTAAGATCTCTCTTTAAAGAAAAGGAGAAAATAAACTTTTTTTTTAAAAGTGAGAGCATTGTCAGAAATGTTAGCCACCTGGTCTTTTACAATAATACTCAAGGGGATTCCTCATGTTACTGACCACACAATCAGCTCAAAGGGGCAGATACAGACGTCAGACGTTCAGTGGGCAGGCACAGACCATCTTTCAAAGACATGAGTCAAGGTTGCTGTCACCCCTATCCAACATGGAGCACCACATGGGACACACTGGGAAGTGAACAACCGACTGATACACACACACATACACCCCTTTCCAATATGGAACACCACATGGAAGTTAATAACAGGCTGACACACACTACCTACCTCTTTCCCACCTCCCCCCCACCCCCCAATCCGTGGAACACCACATGGCACACACTGGGAAGTGAACAACAGCCTGACACACACCATTTTACTGCTTCTGAGCTTCACAATGCCAGCAATTAACACACTAGAGAGTCAAAGCCCAAGGCTAGGGAAAGATACAGGGGGATAGAGAGATTCACATTAAAGGCAGAAACAGACAATTAACTAACTGAGACCATGTTGTGGAAATATGGAGGAAAAGGCTGGGTTGTGGGACTAACTGGAGAATTGATCACATTGAGAGCAAAATTACAAGAACGAGATCATTGAATAAAGGTATTTTTGGATCAGCTGAAATGGATTGTTTCATCAAATTCTGAATCGGTTTCACGGAACACTCCAAACAACATACGCTGTGACAAGATGACAGGCCAACATGGAGAGCTGTGCAGACTATGCTAGTGCATTGCTCAGTAGACTGGATTATCTGTCCAGCATGAGGAGTATTAAAAACTATACTTAAAGGAAACCAGGTTAAATATGAACAACTGGCAGGGATTTGGATAATCCACACAGAGGGACTGAGGGAAGTTTCATGGACAGATGAGTTAAAGTACTTGAGAATAGTAAAATAAAGGCATTGCCAGACACAATAGTATATCGATCATCGTGCACAAGAATGTCAGATGGATGGAAATTTGATCTGAGTTCGAATCAGATTTCTGCAGGTTTCAACCCGAGAGTGTCAGCAGCAGATTGTTGTTATCATTAAGTCTGTGTTACACAGCTCAAGGTTTAAACAGCAGAGGGGTTATGCCAGTGAAGTATATTCTGGAACAGTGAATAGTTAAAGTTAATAATGGTCAGGGCATGGTGTCAGGAATCAGCTCATGGCTAAAGGGATGACAAATGTTGTGATTCGTCTGGTTAAAACACCACCTGCAAGTTCCCCTCCAAGCCACTCACTACCCTGACTTGGAAATATACTATTGTTTCTTCACAGTCGTTGGGTCAAAATCCTGGAATTCCATCCCTACCAGCATTATGGGTCAACCGACAGCAAGTGAACTGCAGCGATTCAAGAAGGCAGCTCACCACTACCTTCTCAAGGGCAAATAGAGGGAGGCTATCAATGCTGGCCAGCCAGCGACACCCAAGTCCAAGAAATGAATGAATAAAAATATTGGCCAGGGATGAGATGGAGTCCCAGGAAGGAAACGGAGTTTGTAAACAGAATAGACGACAATGACCTCCACGCTCCCAATATTTAAATAACAAGGACAGTGAGACAATGGTTCACATCTGAAACTGAGTAGGTCAACATAGAGACCCATGAGTAACACTGCCAGAATCAAGGATTTGTAAGTAATTGAACAAGTTCACTGATGCAGTTAGACATGATCTGCAGAATGGATATCTGGATTCAGAGTCTCAACATGAACAATAATAGTGACAAGAAGTGAAGACTATATGAAAGAACAGTAATGCAGTCGTAATTAGTTTAAAGGAAAACATATCTGGACAGTGAGACTTACCAGGAACACCAACGGTAGACAGGAGAGGATAATAAAAATGTTGAATAATGCAAAGAGCACAATAAATCTGCGAATTCAATGACAACCAATAATAATTTGTAGAAAGAAACCAAACATAATAGAATAAACTCCTGTCCATTGTTGTAACGTTCCAGTCCAAACTTCTCAGATTCTGATCCATTGTTGGAACATTCCAGTCTAATGTCCTCAGATTCTGATCCATTGTTGGAACATTCCAGTATAATGCTCTCAGATTCTGATCCATTGTTGTAACCTTCAAATCTAACGTCCTCAGATAATGATCTCTCCTCCCCCTTCTCTCTGGAGCTGCTGATCCCTATTAGTGCTGTTGGTGATGCTTCTGCTCATACTATGGCATAACACATTGAATGGAGCCCATTGATCATTAAAAGATGGAAACTCTCCACTGTGATAATTACAAAACACGGTGACTGCCATTAATCAAAGTCACTAAACAAATAAGTTCAATTAACCCTTTCCTTACATAACATTTCACATCACAATAAAAGGGAATATTTACTCAATCTGAATGGAATGGATGAGGGTTACTGATGAATGGTCTATAAATCTTGCAATTTATAAAAACTTTTTCATTGTATGTGGGAGAATTGCCAGCGCACTGCGGGGCTGTATATGTCCCGCTCTGTTTATAAAGGAGAAAGGGAAAGGAGAATATTAACAGAAAAGCTAACTAAGATATCTGGTGGGGAAATTACGGGATGCATTAACTCAAGGGACAAAATTAGGATTGCAGATGCTGGAGATCACAGTCGAGAACGTGGTGCTGGAAAAGCAGCATTGGAGGAGCATCGGCATTTCTTGTGTAACCTTTTCATCAGGAATGCTGTTTGTGGCCCAAGGGTACTGAGAGATAAATGGGAATGGGATGGTGCTAGGGGAAGGTAGCTGAGAGTGTGATAGGGTGATGAAGTTGGTGTTGGAGGTAAAATGTCGGAGAGGAAGGTGGAGTGGATGGGGAGAACGAAGATGTACAGGTAAGACGGGTCATGGGTGCTGTATTGGTAGGGTATATCTGGGATAAGGTGGGGGGAGGGGAAATGAATAAACTGGTGAAATCCACATTGACCCAATGTGGTTCAAGCGTCCCAAGGCAGAAGATCAGTATTTCTTCCACCAGGCATTGGATGGTTCAGGTTCGGTGGTGAAGGATGCCCAGAACGTGAATGTCTATGGCGGAATGGGAGGGGGAGTTAAAGTGTTCAGCCACGGGGTGGTGAGGTTTGTTTGTCCCAGAGATATTCCCTGAAGTGTTCCACACGTTGGCATTCTATCTCCCCAATGTCGAGGAGACAACAGGAGCAATGGATACTCTAGGTGACTTGTGTAAGTGCAGGTAAAACTCTGAAGGATGTGGAAGGATCCTTTGGGGTCTCGGACAAAGGTTAGGGTCCTGGTTTTCCAATTCATACGGTGGCAGTGGAAAGTCCCAGGAGTGAATGCTGTGTTGGTGGGTGGTGTGGACCTAACAAAGGAGTCACGATGGGAATGTTCTTTATGGAAAGCAGATCAGGGTGGGAAAGGGGGAATATATCCATGGTAGTGGGGTCTGTCTGTAGGTGGCGCACATGGGGGAGGATAATGCGTTGTATCTGGAGGTTTGGTGGGATGGAAGGTAAGGAACGGGGTGTTCTTTTCCTGTTGAGTTTGGAGGGGTGGGATTCGAAGGCGGAGGTATGGGAAGTGGATGAGATGCACTGGATGGCATTGTCGACCATGCGGGAGGGTAAATTGCTGTCTTTGAAGAAGGAGGCCATCTGGGATATATACTGGGTTCAAAGAGTGGTGCAGGAAAAACATAGCGGGTCAGGCAGCATTCGAGGAGCTGGAAACTTCAACATTTTCACACTCTCGACTCTAATCTCTCACATCTGCAATACTCACTTTCGCTAGTTTTAGTCACTTCTGTAATACTGCCTTTAATTCTGTTCTCACTGCTACAGGAAAGATGTTGTTAAACTTGAAAGCATGCAGAAAGATTTCCAAGTATATTGACAGAGTTGTGCAGGGTGGTGGTGGCGAGTGATGTTGAGCGATATGGAGAGTATGAATGGGCTGTGGATATGTTCCCTGGAGCGTTGGTTCTCAGGAGTGACCTTACTGAGGTTCATTGTGGTGAATTCCGATGCTCCAGGATGAGAAAGGCCAAAGGCCCGGGAAATAGACAGAATAGTTATTCACATTGAAACTGGACAATTACTCATGGGACAACACGTTGCTGAACTCTGGAGTTAGACTGATAAATGGGACTGGCTGGCGGAGTCAGAATTTGGAGGGTCCAATCACATGATTGCGAACAAAAATAAAGGCATTACCATATCAACTGAAAGGATCACTTGTATCACATTCTCAATCCACTTCACAGAACCAGACCAGACACTATAAACCCAGAGGAGATATCAGTTCAGCATGTAGCACTGTGCAGACCAGGCTAGTGTACTGCTGAACACCACCCTGCAATCAGTCCAGAGCGGAACACTGAGCACATTATAGCAGTGCATTGATCTATAAACCCAGATAAGCTCTGTGACCAGGGTGTGGAATTGTGTCCATCACCCTAGTACATTGCTCCGTAACACTGTGTGAGATCACTGCCCAGTGAGGGGTAACTTGCAGCCCATGCTGGAAGTGGCAGAAGGTGCAGCTCCCATCCAATTACAGCTCCATATCTTCCTTGTGCCATGACATGGGGGTGCTGTGGGTGTGAACATCACTGCCAGAGAGAGATGGAGGGGAAATCAGTTCAAGGTATCAACAAATGGGAGGGGTTTGTGGAATAGACAGAGTGAGTGAGATTGAGAGATAGTGTCATGGAAGGATGTGTGCATGGTTCCAGAATGCTGAAATGAAGAAATTTCTAACGTATCTTGCACCATGAGTCAATGTTCCCAGGAATGATGGGTGAACAGGATATTGGTGTGAGCATGGTCTGAGCTCACCACCCAGCTCAGTGCAGTATCTGCAATCTTAAGAAATGTCCAGCAATAAAGAACAAGCATCAATAACCTTCCCCGTTCTATCAGGACCAACTCAACTTCCCAGCTCGGCGAACAGAACCACAACAATCAGGATAAGGCTCACCATATTCTCTGCTCCCGCAAACCCACTGTATATCTGTTATAGCGCCTACCCCCGAACAAGGCTCATGCTCCACCACTCTCACGACTGCATGCAGTCTCTCTCTCTCTCTCTCTCTCTCTCTCTCTCTCTCTCTCTTTCCCTCTCTCTCGCTCCACTTTACTTCCCATACAAATAACACTGCATGAATACAACACTGTGTACTGAATCCCTCTGGAAACCACCCCACCTGCACCAGACTAACAGCAGGGGTACCCACTCCCACTCTCCCTCCCTCCCTTTCTCCCATTCCATTAGAAACAGCCTGGAATAGGACAGAAAGGGCCAAGCTGGGTGGTGGAGTGCCCGATATCCGTTCCCTACCCTCCCCCCTCATGTGGGGAAGACACTGGTATGAGCCCGAGAGGACCGGGATGCCTCGTGTGGAGACTCTGAAACACCTTCCCAGCTACCTTGCCCCCAGCACCACCCCCTCACATTTATCCCACAGTCCCCTTGGCCCAAAAGCCTCTTTCCTAATGAAGGGATTATGCTCGATATTTCAACTCTGCTGCTCCTAGGATTCTGCCTGAAAGGTTGCGGTTTTTCAGCACCACACTCTTTCAACACAGACACACACATGCACACACATAGACGCAGAAACACACACACACAGACGCAGAAACACACACACAGACAGACACAGAAACACACAGACAGACAGAGAGACAAACACACATACCGACACACGCACAAAGACACAGACAGCCACACTTCCCACCCTCCCCCCCCCCCCAAACACACAGACACCCACACTCCCCACACACGCACACTTAAAAAGAACAAAGAAGAAGAACAAAGAAAATTTGCAGCCCAGGAACAGTCCCTTCGGCCCTTCAAGCCTGAGCCGATCCAAACCTGTCAGTCAATTTCTAAACATTTGTATCCCTCTGCTCCCCACCAACTCATGCATCTATCCAGACGCATCTTAACTTAATCTACCGTGCCTGCCTCTACCACCTCTGCTGGCAATACGTTCCAAACGCCCTCGGTGTGAAGTACTTGCCGCGTGTATCCCACTTAAACTTTCCACCTCTCATCTTGAAAGCATGACCTCTGTTGATTGAATCCTTCACCCTGGGAAAAAAGCTTGTCTCTATCCAGCCTGTCTATGCCCTTCACGATTTTGTAAACCTCAATCAGGTCCACCCCTCACTCTCTTTTTTTTTCTAGTGAACAAAAACCTAACCTACTAAACCTCTCTTCATAGCTAGCACCTCTCATACTAGGCAACATCCTCGTAAACCTTCTCTAAACCCTCTCCAAAGCGTCCACATCCTTTTGGTATTGTGGCGGCCAGAAATGTACACAATATTCTAAATGCGGCCGAACCAATGTCTTGTAAAATTTTAACATGACTTTCCAGCTCTTATACTCAATATCCGGTCCAATGAAGGCAAGCGTACTATATGCCTTCTTGACCACTCTATCCACCTGTGCAGAAACGTTCAGGGTACAATGGACCTGCTTTCCCAGATCTCTCTACCCATCAAAGTTTCCCAAGGCTCTTCCATTCATTGTATAATTCGCTCTAGAATTAGACTTGCCAAAATGCATTTCCTCACATTTACCTGGAATGAACTTTATCTGCCACTTTTCTGCCCAACTCTCCAGTCTATTTATATCCTCCTGTATTCTCTGACAGTCTCTTATGTTTTCTGCTAATCTTTGTGTCATCTGCAAACCTGATGATCATGCCCTCTTCTGGATCATTTATGCATATTACAAACAACATGGTCCCAGCACTGACCTCATGTGGAACACCGCTGGTCACCTTTCTCCATTTCGAGAAATTCCCTTCAACTACTACTCTCTGTCTCCTGTTGCTCAACCAGTTCTTTTTCCACCTAGCTGCACACCATGTGACTTCACTTTCTCCATTAGTCTACAATGGGGAACTTTACCAAACGCCTTACTAAACTCCATGTATATGCCATCAACAGCTCTTCCTTCATCGAACAACTTGGTTACTTTCTCGAAGAAATCCATTTAGTTGGTAAGGCACAGTCTCGCCTGCACAAAACCATGTTGCCTATCACTGTTAAGCTCATTCTTTACGAAATATAAATAGATCCTATCTCTTAGTACTCTCTCCAGCACATTCCCAACAACTGACGTCAGGTTCACTGGTCTGTAGTTACCCAGAATATCCCTATTACCCTTCTTACACAGGGGAACAACTTAATCTACTCTCTCGTCCTCTGGCACCACGCTTGTATTAAAGGATGCCACAAAGATATCTTTCTGGGCCTCAGTTATTTCCTCTCTCGCCTCCCTCAATGACCTGGGACAGATCCCATCTGGCCCTGGGGATTTGTCCACCTTAATAGCCTATAGCATAACCAACACATCTTCCCTACTTATGCCAACGTGATCGAGACTAATCAAACGTCTATCTCTATTCTCAAGATTCATCATGTTCCTCTCCTCAATGAACAATCTCAGGTTCAGCACACAGCCTTCCTTCATTGTTTTTTCGTGGACTAATCCTTTCTCTAGTTACCCACTTGCTTCTTGCATAAGAACAAAATGCTTTGGGATTTTCTTTAATACTGCTTGCAAAAGCTATTTCATTACCCCTTTTCGGCCTCTTGATTCCTTGTTTAAGAATTGTCCTACGCTTCTGATATTCCTCCAGGACCCGTTCTGTTCTCAGATGCCTAGATCTTATGTACGCTCCCTTTTCCTCTTGGCTAGTCGTACAATTTCTGATGTCATCCACGGTTCACGAATCTTGCCCTTCCTATCCTTTGCCTTCAACTGGACATGCCTATCCTATACTATCATTAGCCTATCTTTGAAAGCCTCCCACATTTCAAAATGTGGACTTCCCTTCAAATAGTTGTCCCCAATCCACATTTCCCAGCTCCTGACTAATTTTGAAATAATTGGCTTTGACCCAGTTTAGTACACTTCCCTGAGGACCACTCTCTTCTTTATTTACAAGTATTCTGAAACTTACGGAATTGTGGTCACTGTTCCAAAAGAAATCCCCCAACGCAACTTCTACCACTTGTCCTGGCTCGTTCCCAGTACCAGGTCCAATATGGTCACTTCTCTCGTCGGACTATTGACATACTGCTCAAGACAACTCCCCTTGGTGCTTCGTACAAATTGTACTCCACCCAGAACTCTGACTCAATTATGTAGTGTACAAAATCCCATGCAAGCACTGCACAAAACACTACATAGGACAAACAGGAAGACAGCTAACGATCTTCATCCATGAACACCAACGAGCCACGAAACGACACGACCAGCTATCCTTAGTCGCCACACACGCAGATGACAAGCAACATCAGTTCGACTGGGACAATTCTACTATTATAGGACAAGCCGAACAGAGAACAGCCAGGGAATTCCTAGATGCATGGCACTCGTCCACAGACTCAATCAACAAGCACATCGACCTGGACCCAATATGCCGGCCACTGCAACGGACAGCTGGATATGACAAGTGGAAGCGGCAGATTCAAACCACTATAAATGTCGGAGGAAAGATCACAGAAGCGCTTCACAGGAGGCTTCCAAGCACTGAGGATGTCACCTAGACAGGGGATGAAACGTCTGCAACACAAATTCCCAGCTCGGCGAACAGAACCACAACAACGAGCATCCGAGCAACAAATCTTCTCACCAACTTTGAGGTGTTTGATATGCTTGTGGTTGTTGGACAGTGCATTGAATGTAGGAGTTGGAAGGTCATTTTGCAGCTGTACAGGACATTGGTTAGGCCACTATTTAATATTTCGTGCAATTATGGCCCCGTTATTCGAGGAAAGGTGTGTGAATCGTGAAAGAATTCAGAAAAGATTTACAAAGATATTGCCAGGGTTGGAGAGGCTTAATATGCCGGGATTATTTTCCCTGGCGCATCAGCGGTTGAATTGTGATCACAGAGGTTTATATACTCACAACGGGAATGGGTAGTGTCAATAGCCAAGGTCTTTTCTCCAGGGTAGCATGCTCCAAAGCTAGAGGACGTAGGTTGAAGTTCAGAGGGGCAAGACTTAAAAGGGATGTAAGGGGCAACGCTTTCAAAGAGAGGGTGCTTAAAATATAACGAGCTGCCAGAGGAAGTTGAGCAAGCTGGGACAATGACAACATTTAAAAGGCATCTGGACGGGCACGTGAATAGGAAGTGTTTAGGGGGATATAGGCCAAATGCTGGCAAATGGAACTACACTAATATAGGTCATCTGTTTGGCAGGAACAGGTTGGGTAGAGCTGGGTAGCTTTATGACACTTTGTCTTCTGTAAACCTTTCTCCTGTCATCTTAAAATTACCCCCTAGTCTTGATATCCACCACTGTAAGGAAAGGGCACCTTCCATTCAACATTATCGATACCCCTAAATGTTTTATAAACCTCTTCAAGTTTGATAATGCCTAAACCTTCGACGCTGCAGTGGCAAAGGTCACAGTCCATCGAACCTGTGCTTAAACACTCCATTCCCAACAACAGACTGAAAAATCCTTCCTGAACCCTCCCCAGTTTAATAATATCCTCAATGTTACTGGGTGACCATAACTACACAATACTTCAGGAGAGACCTCACGAATGTCCAGTGCAACCTGAAGATAATGTTCCAGCTCCTGTACTCAAAGGTCTGAGCAATGAAGGCTAGCAAACCAAACGCCTTCATAACCACCGTGCCTACACATGGTGTAAACTTAAAAAAAAAACAGAAACCTAGATATCTCTGTTCTACAATACTACCAATGGCCCGGCATTTAATTGTAGATGTCCTCTCCTTGTTTGTTTTCTCAAATTGTGATACATTGTAATTATTGAAATTAAACTCCATCTGCCACTCCTCAGTCCAGTGACTGACAGTACTGGGAAGAAAGGCTGGACATTAATCAGCTGCCTTGGATTCCTTCGTGGTTTTAAGAAGAGAGCAGCCGCACATTAGAAGCAGGAAAGAGTGATTGGTGTTTTTGACGAGAAAGTATGCTCTTTCTTCGACTCTGGTGTTCAGTAATAAATATCTATTCCTGATCCTTTATAGTGCAGAGTATGTTTGCAGGATGCTTTCTCCCTCATATTGCAGATGTCAGATAATAGCCACTTAAGGTGTAAACCATAGCCAAGCAATTAAAGATCTTCATAGTTTATCTCGAAGGCAGCACACATAAACTCAACAATCTAGAGTTGAAGTGAGTACATTTCACATGTTTAACCATGTAATTCATTTAACTGTGTGAGTCAGTGAAGTGAACAAAATTTTAATGAATCCACACCGAGCTGAAAGCTGACATTTAAAATGTGACCCAAAATCTGGGCATGGTTTAAGACTTGTATAGTGAGTAACGCCCATGCCTCTGTGCCAGAGCTCTGGGTTAGATTCCAATACATGAACTTGCGTGGTAGTGTCTCTCACTCTGGACCAGAATGTCTGGATTCAAGACCTGACTGTCACAGAAGTGTGCCACAGTATTTCCAAAGTGTCTGATGAACAAACACACAGAAGAATAATGTTGCAGCTTCAGGAATTGTTGCCAAATGGTGGTAGTATGTCTACCTCTGAGCCCATAAGTTTTTATTCAAATCCCACAGAGGTGTTTCATAATGTGGCTGAACAAGTTGTTAAAATTAATTTAGAATTCTGATGTGATGAAGAAGGAAGAGGAGTCAGTATTGAATTTCAAAATTTAGGCCAGGTTTACTGAAAACACAGCCATTCGTGTTGATTGGAGTCAATTTTGCACATTCTAGAGTTTCGTAAAATCGTGAAGACAATGGATAAGGTGAATATTCAGGGTCTTTCACCCAGTGTAGGGAAGTCCAAAACGAGGGGAAATAGATTTAAGATGAGATGTACAAGATATAAAAGGGAACTAAGGGGACCATTTTCATACAGAAGTTGGTATATGTATGCAACGAGCTGCCAGACGAAGTGGTGGAGGATGGTACAATTGCATCATTTAAAACGCATCTGGATGGGGACATGAATTGGAAGGGTTAAGAGCGATATGGTACAAATGCAGAAAAATGAAACTAAGTTAACTTGCAACATCTGAGTTTGACCAGACCTTGTTTCTGTGCTGTACATTTCTATGATACATTGAGCAATTAAACATAATCTCGTTGTAATCTTATGTAATCTTCTTCACCTTTCACTATATAACTAATCTTTTTGTCGTCTGTAAATTTGCTCACCATACTTTGTATATTTCTCATCTAAATAATTGATGTAAGTGACAAGCAAAAGTGGATCCAGCAGCAATCGCTTTGGAATGCCACTGGTCACAGGCCTCCAGTCCAAAAGTCACCTTTCCTCCACTACCCTCTGCCTCCTTCCAATAAGCTGAAACACACACATGCATACAGACATAGAGCACAGACACAGACAGATATATTCTGATTGATACATGGATCAAGATAACAGTGAGAAATCGGGATACATTTGTTGAGAAACATGTCAGCCTTTATTGAACAGCAGATCAGACTTGTTGACTGAAACAGTCTAGTTCTTCACCAATTTAATACGCTTTATGGTTTACGCTATCTGAAATGGCTAACCAAGGGAGCAGTGGAGGCTGCGTTTGATAAATACTTTACTAAATGTAGCCAATGGGAATGTGGGATAGGTTTGAGGGGCTGAATGGTCTATGTCTTTCCTATTGGTTGTGCCCTCATTTTAAAAAAAATGGAAGCCAACTTGCTGTGAGGTTCATACACTTTTACTATTAAATGTTTCCCCATTTAAGATTGAGGTAAGGATGTTCCTATTTCCTCAGAGTTGTACTGTCTGTAGTTTTCTCATCCCTAGTGAACAGTGAAGACTGGGCCATAGAGTCCTAGAGTCCGAGTGATGTACAGCATGGAAACAGACATCTCGGTCTAACTCCATACTGACCACATATCCCAACCCAAACTAGTCCCACATTCCATATCGCTCCAAAGCCCTCCTACTGATATACCCATGCAGATGCCTTTCAAATGTTGCAGTTGTACTAGCTTCCACTACTTGCTCTCATGAACCATTCCATACACGTACCACCCTCTGCATGAAAAAGTTGCCTGTGAGGTCTCTTTTATATACTTCTCTTCTCACCCGAAACCTATGCTGTCTAGTTCTGGACTCCCTTACGACAGGAAAAATACCTTTTGCTGGAAAAGCGAAGCAGGTCAGGCAGTATCCAATGAGCAGGAGAATCGACGTTTCAGGCATGAGGAGGGTGTGTCAAGCAGGCTAAGATAAAAGGTAGGGAGGAGGGACTTGGGGGAGGGCGTTGTGAATGGGATCGGTGGAAGGAGGTTCAGGTGAGGGTGATAGGCCGGAGACGGGGTGGGGGCGGACAGATCGGGAAGAAGATTGCAGGTCAAGAAGTCGGTGCTGAGTCCGACGGTTGGGACTGAGAAAAGGTGGGAGAGGGAAAATGAGAAAAAAGGAGAAATCAACATTCATCTCTTCTAGTTGGAGGGTTCCTAGGCGAAAGATGAGGCGCTCTTCCTCCAGGCGCCGTGTTGCTATCGTCTGGCGATGGAGGAGGCCAAGGACCTGAATGTCCTTGGCGGAGTGGGAGGGGGAGTTAAAGTGTTCAGCCACGGGGCGGTTGGGTTGGTTGGTGCGGGTATCCCAGAGATGTTCTCTGAAATGTTCTGCAAGTAGGCAACCTGTCTCCCCAATGTAAAGGAGGCCACATTGGGTGCAGCGGATGCAGTAAATGAGGTGTGTGCAGGTGCAGGTGTATTTGTGATGGATACGAGAGGATCCCTTGGGGCCTTGGAGGGAAGAGAGGGGAGAGGAGTTGGCGCAAGTTTGCATTTCTTGCGGTGGCAGGGGAAGGTGCATGGAATGCAGGTTGGGTTGGTGGGGGGTGTGGAACTGACGAGGGAGTCGCGGAGGGAGTGATCTTTCCGGAACACTGGTAGGGGAGGGGAGGAAAATATATCCCTGGTGGTGGGGTCTGTTTGGAGTTTGCGGAAATGACGAAGGATGATACAATATATCTTGAGGTTGTTGGGGTGGTAGGTGAGGACCAGTGGGGCTCTGTCCTGATGGCAATTGGAGGGGCGGCGTTCAAGGGCGGAGGAGCGGGAAGTGGGGGAAATGTGGTGGAGAGCATCGTCAATCACGTCTGAGGGGAAATTGCGGTCTTTGAAGAAGGAGGCCATCTGGGTTGTTTGGTATTGGAATTGGTCCTCCTGGGAGCAGATGCGGCGAAGGCGAAGAAATTGGGAATATGGGATGGTGTTTTTACAGGGGCAGGGTGGGAGGAGTTGTAATCTAGGTAGCTGTGGGATGCAGTCGGTTTATAGTCAACATCCGTGTTGAGTCGGTCGTCCGAGATAGAAATGGAGAGGTCTCGGAAGGAGAGGGAGGAGTCTGCGACGGTCCAGGTAAATTTGAGGTTGGGGTGGAAGGTGTTTGTAAAGTGGACGAACTGTTCAACATCTTCGTGGGAGCACGAGGTAGCGCCGATACAGTCGTCGATGTAGCGGAGGAAAAGGTGGGGGGAGGGGGTGATGCCAGTGTAGCTGGACTCTTTCACATATCCGTTGAAGAGGCAGGCATACCTGGGGCCCATGCGAGTGCCCATGGCTACTCCTTTGATTTGGAGAAAGTGGGAGGATTGGAAAGACAAGTTGGTTGGAATGAGGAACAGTTCAGTCAGTCGAACGAGGGTGTCAGTGGAAGGGTACTGGTTGGTTCGGCGGGAAAGGAAGAAGCGGAGGCCTTTGAGGCCTAGTGGCGTTATTTGTTTCAAAAGAAATGGCTAGGCCTCCAACAGCAGCAGTTAGGTACCTACGTGGAGCAGGGAATGTGATGGAGTCGTACAGTTCAGACACTGTTCAAACAGACTTCATTTGGTTCAGTTTGGGGCCGGATAACGTTATTGTGTGATTCAACTCAGAGAGGGAGGAAATGCATCCTTCCTGAGAAGTAACAGCCTGTTGCTCCCTCTATCTCGCTGTTCCTCTTCCCAGCAAGGTGTGTGAGCTGAAAACTTCTTAGTCGTCTTTACCACTCATGGAGGATTCCTGTCGAGGATTGATTGGAATCGCCCCACTGCCTGAAGTAAAGGCAATCCAACTAAATCCACCTGTTCCAGGAAGTTATCCATTAATAGTAGCTTGTAAGAGCAGAGCAGCTTCATAAGCTGAATGATGTTTGGAACTATCACTCATGTTTCCTTTCGTCATGAGTTCAATTAATATTTGGGCACAGTTCTTTCAAGTTAACGTTCTGCAGAGATTATATTTTTCCGTTTGTCATCCGTTGTGCATGTGTTTGTATTTTTAGAGAGGGAAAGATCGACGCACAGATTTGCTGTAGTCAAACTATTTGTCATTCATCTTTCCATCTTAGTTTGAGTAACTTTGTTTCGGTCATAAACTTGTTAATTTTAGCAGATTAAAGAATCCTGCCTGATTCGTTCCTAATCCTCACACAGTGTGAGACCAATATTCTTGATCATATCACCAACCCGGTTACATTAACATTTGCACTGAGCAGCGGAAGCGTGGGAAGAGGAAATGGAATAGTGACCTGAACTATAGATCAGTGAGCCTAACGTCATTGGTGGTCATATTGTTGGAGAGAATTGAGAGGGGCAGGATTTCCATGTATTTGCAAATGCAACGGATGAAGGATAGTCAACATGGCTTTGTGCATCGGGAATCATTTCTAACAAAGTTGATTGCATTTTGTGAAGAGGTGACAAAGAAGATTGAAGTTGACAGTGTGGTCGACGCTGTCCATATAGATTTAGCAAGGCAGTCGACAGGATCCCACATGGCAGACAAGTTAGTACGGTTAGGTCATAAATAGATCCAAGATAAGCTAGCCAATTGACGACAAAATTAGAGTGAAGGTAGGAGACAGAGGAGGCAAAGAACTGTTTTTTCAGACTGGAGGTCTATGACCAGAGATGTGCCACAAAGAGCCGTACTGAATCCACTGCTTTTCATTATTTATATAAATAATTTGAATGTGAATATTTGCCCGTTTATTATGTTTATATATGACATTAAAATTGGAGGTGCAGTGGCCAGCAAGTTTTACCTCAGAGTACAATGAGACCTTGGTCAGATGGGCCATGGGCTTAGGAGTGATAGATGGAGTTAAACTTAGATAAATGTGAAGTATTGCATTTGGTAAGGTAAAATAGGGCAAGACATATACAATTAATGGTGAGGTCATGGGGAGCGTAATTGAACAAAAGAGCCCACAATTATAGATCCTTGAAAGTGAAGTCGCAGGTAGACAGGGTGGTGAAGGCGGGGTTTCATATGCTTGCTTTCATTGATCAGTACTTTGAGTATGCGAGTTGGGAGAGCATGTTGCGACTGGGCAGGATGTTGCTGAGGCCAGATTTAGAATACTGTGTTTAATTCAGTTCGCTCTCCGACAGGAAGGATGTTGTTAAACTTGAGAGGGCACAGAAAAGATGTACAAGGATATTGCCAGGCATGGAGGGATTAGGCTACAGGGAGAGGCTGGACAGACTGGGGCTTGTTTACTCTGGAGCATCGGAGGCTGAGACGTGACATTATAGAGGTTTATAAAATCCTGAGGAACGTGGATAATCTGAATAGCCAAGGTATTTTTTCCCACGTCAGGGGACTCCAAAGCTATAGGAAATAGGCTTTAGGTGACAGGAGAAAAATAGGAAAGGGTCAATGTTTTCAGGTTGTGTAGTGTGTATGGAATGAGCTCTCAGAGAAAGTGATGGAGGCTGGTACAGTTACAACATTTAAAAGGCATCTGGGTATGCATATTAATAGGAAGGATTTAGAAGAATATGGGCCTAATCCTGGCAAGTAGGACTAGATCAGATTGGGATGTCTGAGTTATGTGGACAGGTCTCCGTGCTGCATGACACTATAAGGGAGATGAGGAGAAATTCTAAAAGGACCATTTGAGTGGGAATTCTCTTCTCCAGAGGTATGTGGTGCCTCTTTGTTCACATTTATCCACAGCTCAGTTAGTTAAATATTTGACAGAGAAGTGAGTCACAGATGATTGGATACAGACAGGAAAGTGAGGCTGAGACCACAACCTGATCTGCCACAATCGTAGTGCCTGGAGAATGTTCATAGTGTCTAACGATATAACCCTGCTCCTGTTCTGATGTTCTTTCAGACTCACCAACCTGCTAGACAGATACAGTTGGAGGCCACTTACTGCTATAGCTCCCTTGACTCTCTGGAGTAGAGAATTCCTGACATTCGCTAACCCCTGTTTGAAGAAATCACTGACTGTTCCTATACGATGCCCTATTGATATGAGCAATAGAGCGACTGGCCCTGATATCAAGGCAGTTTTTAACATCAAGAAGCCTGAGCAAAATTACACTTCATCAGAGTCCATTGCAAACTCTCCAGTGTTTGGAATCATCCACAGCACAATGGAACACGTTTATCATCGGTGGGCATCAATCATCCTAGCCGTGGGACATCTCTGCAGGAGATCCTCAGGGTAGCTACCTCAGCCCAGGCATCCCCAGTTGTCAGCAGGGAATCCCTGCTGTGAGGAAGGAGGCCATTCATCCCATTGAGCTTACATCGATCAGAAGTGGGGATATTTACTGTACGTTACACAATACTCAGAAAACTTCGTCATCCTTGACCTCCTGATGCAGTCTGTGTCCATGTGCAACAAGACTTAGACAACGTTCAATCTTGTGCTGTTAAACTGTCGGTAACATTCATGAAATAGCGCTGCTCATTTCCACAGTAAAAGGAGGCGTTTACTCAGTACCTCAATTTGGCTTCACAGGAATATGGGAAAATCATTCGGCCCATCAAAGCTACTTGACAAGAAGAGGGATAGCCCATTCAATCTCTCCTGCCTTTACACAGGAAGACAAGGAATCTGCTCACTCCCACACATCTTTTACACGGGATCAGCAAGTGACCATTTCACACCTAGAGTCGCTTACAAAGGAACAGGAGGAGGCCATTCACCTTCTCACGCACTAACCCAGGAACAGGAAAATGTCAGAGATTCTTCAGCATAACAAACAAAAGGAGCAGGAACTGCACAGATGGACTGTTCCATGGTATTCCTGGTGGCTTCATTACTCGTAGTGCATCACGGTTATGTTCACATGCCTTTCTGGCAGTGGGAATGAAGCCTTTGTAAAAATAAAGTCTCAAAAGCAGCTTCGTCGCTGCGAGAGCAGACCTATGTTCTCTCTGGAAATCAGAAGCTGTTGGGGAATGGCTAACTGTTTCAGAATGAAGGTATTGTGGCTGCTGACAGGATTATGGACAATGTAACGTTGAGTGGAGGGTCACACGTTAACTGCACAGTGTTCAAAGTTCTTTCGGAGCCTGTACCTCTCTGTTAATCGAAATGAGGTCTATGCACTGACACGTAAACTATTGGGAATCGAGCATCCTACGAAAAGTACGAATTTTCTCACCTTATCATTGGCTGCTTGGGACAAAATGAGTGTCTGTCCGTAACCGTCAAGTTTCACCGTTGTATTCTCTCAAAATGCTACAGGTTAACTACATAGTTACCGCTCTCTCTCGTGATGATACCATCACGCCAGGATCATTATTTATGAAGTAGGCTCAGTCTGTACATAATACCCCAAATGCTCTTTCAACAAAACACTACCACTGAGTAAGGTATATTTGCTGTAGTGCTTCAAGTACTTTGCATGAAAGACCAGATATCATTTACGGTTATAATTATTTACTGTCCCATCTGAATTCTGTAAGTGACTTATAACCAAGGACATCCAGGTCCATTTCAACAACAGAACTTCCCAACCTCTCACCATTTAATAAACTTAAATGAGAATCATTACATTTGTTGTTCCCACCTGAATCATGTTATACCTTGCGAATAGCTATTGCCCAAGCACAGATCCTTCTGATACCCCACAAGCCTTCCACCCACAGAAAAACACTACTCTCTTCGTTTTGCACATTATCCAATTTTGGATCCATTCTGTGTGTTCCACCCCTACCTACCCATGGACTCTAACATTCCCCACTCACCAGTATTCAACTGTGTCAAATGTTTTCTGAAAATTCAAATGCTCTACTCCCACTAGTTGTCACTTTTCGATGTCACAATGGACAATCTCCACAATCTACAGCAGGTTTATCAAAGATCATTTCCCTTTCCTGAATCTAGGCTAACTCTGCCAAATCATATCATTACTTTCCAAATGTCTAGTTGTCATATTCCTTATAAAAGGTTACAATGTTTTTCTCACAGCTGACATCAAGCTATCTCGTTTTCTGTTTGCCCTCTCCGTCCTGTTTAAAATGTTTCGGTTTGCAATTGCTGTTTTACAGTCTGCAGGATCCTTTCCAGAATCTAACCAGCTTTGACGAATAGTCAGCAATTCTTTCACTAGCTCTGTTGCCACCTCCTCCATACTAGGGGATGTAGCTCATCAGTTCCAGAAACATGCCAGTCTTCTATTCGATTAGATTTTCAAAGACATACTCTTCATTAATTCTAATTTCGTGCCGCCCCTCATTTTCACCAGGGCCCCTGATCCCTACTATTTCTGAAAGTTAGTTTCTGCACCTTCTTCTGTGGAGACAGAACCAATGTAATCCTCTCAGCAGGCAGATGGGCTTCTATCAGCTTGTGATATATCAGAGGACTGCGCTCTGGATATGTTACTCACTCCTGCCTGGAAAGCACCAGACTCAATCAAATACACTTCATCGTGATGGATATGTCACCCACTCTGCCTATAAAGTTCCAGAATCATTCCAGTTCACTTCATGGTAAATGTCAGCACAGTCCTGTCCCTGCTGTGAGTTTGAAGGAGGGGACACAGCTCAGTGACCACCTCATTGTTTGAAAGACGCTGGTTTCACATTTTACACTTGGAATGGGTCCAGTTTAGCCAAATGGTTCTGGAAATTCCTGGGAGGATCATGCAGTGCCCTGGTCCTCTCGATGTACGGAGCTTCCCTTCTGTGTAGCCACGATTCCATGTGTTTATCATGAACCCAGAACACTCTGTAAATGCAGTGCTCATATCTCGTCCCGAGTGGGGTCACAATACCCTTGGGTCTCTCTGAGTGGACGCAGCAGCTGATAACACAAAGCAGTGAAAAGTGTCCACAGAACGTCTCTTTACTCTGTAATTACTGGAGCAAGCCAAATCCCCACACACACGGTGCACCCATTCAGTGTTGAAAATGTTTCTGTTCTTAGCAGGAAAAAACAGTTCCATCTCTGCACAACCCTACAGTTACAGTTCCCTTCTCCAAAAAAATCAGTTGACAATGTGACATTCCGTTCCTTTGTATCTCAGCAACTATAAGGGCGGCACCAGTATTGCCGATGGAGTTGATCATCACACTCAGAGAAGAAAGACAGAGGGAATATAACTCAATGTAAACAGGGACACATCTAAATTCACATGATATTCAGGAATATGGGAAAAGGGGAAATGTTAGAATAAGCTCCCATGTTATTTTCCTTCTGGTTCATCATCAGCAGTTCCTATGTTTGCTTTTCCTTTCTCTCTCTCTCTCTCTTTCTCGCCGGGCATTTCTACATCCATTCAACTAACTTCCCCCTCACACATCCGACCGTCCCTGATATAAATAACATTACTTCCCAGTTGCTTTCAGTTGTGATATAGGGTCACTAGATTTGGAAATTTATCTGTTTTTCTCCTGACAGAGGCTGCCATACTTGCTGAGATTCTCCAATATTTTCTGACGCTGGGGAATTTTATTTCAGATCTCCATCATCCACAGTTCCTTGGTTTAATTCAACTTTAATTCTGTTGTTTCACGAGATGTCCGCATCACTGGCAAGGGCAGCATTTGTTATCCATCACTAATTGTGGTTGACCACGAGACCATTTGTCAAGACAATATGGACTCAACCTTTTTTTGTCACACTTGGTTTCTTTACCAAATGCTATCAGTGAAATAATAAAAGAAATCCTGATAGTTTATCATTGCTGTTTGTAAAATGAGGTTTCTTTCCAATTGTTGCTATTTGAATTTAAGTCCTATTATTGGTTCTGGTAGAATTTGAAACAATGCGTTCAGAGACATAACACGGCAAGTGACATTATTATTCAGATATGAGGTCCCTATTATGAAATAACTGGAGAGACAAGTACAAGATTGTAGTAAAAATATTTGTAACTGGAAGAGTGGTCAGAAAAGCCATGAAATCTGAAGTTAACAAGAGGGCAGATGATAGCTTATTTTGCAACAGCACTGAGGCACACCTGGAGACTGGGGATATTATAGTGGTGGGTGTAGGCAGGATTGATAACAGAGACAATATAGAGACATAAAGCAGTTCAGGGCAAAAGGAAAACTCAAGGGTCTCAACAGACGTGTTCCTTCTTAGATGTTTATGAGTGATGATTCGGAAATCGATAGAAATGAAGTGGAATTTGTGACTGAAGATAACAGGCTATGTATTTGTTAAATATAAATAACAGAAATAGCAATAACCTTCACCATCGCTGATAGAATTGACAGAGATACGCTGACCAGGAACACCAACAATAGCGAGGATAGGATGGCAACCTGCCTGAATAATCATCAGTACAGCTAGTATCCTCAATTCTAACCATGCCCAATCCTGAGAAACCAAGTATAGACCCAAGGATAAACGACTATCCATTGTTGGAACATTCCAGTCTAATGCTCTCAGATTCTGATCCATTGTTGGAACATCCCAGTCTAATGCTCTCAGATTCTGATCCATTGTTGGAACATTCCAGTCTAATGCTCTCAGATTCTGATCCATTGTTGGAACATTCCAGTCTAATGCTCTCAGATTCTGATCCATTGTTGGATCATTCCAGTCTGTTGTTCTAAGATTTTTTTCGTCTCCCTCTCCCTGTAGCTGCTGAGCCCAATCATCTTGAGGATGACGCTGCCGCTGATACTATGGAATAACAGGTTGACGGAAGCCCCTTACTAAAAGAAGAGGGAAAGCCTTCAATGACACAGTTAGTATCCACGGTGACTGACATCAATCACAGTCACTGTACAAACTGCTCCAGTTAACTCTTTCACTACAATCCTTATAGGTCACAATAATACTTGGTCTGGTTGGGATGTTGACATCGCTGACTATTGGGCTAATAGCATCATCTCCACTTGTAAGGTTATAGGTGAGGCAGAGAGCTGACGCTTTCTATCCACTAGCTCGATGATCCTACTATGTTTTGGCAGGGTCGGAATTGTTGGGCTCCCAGGGCCGGCTGTGTTTGATAACCAGGCCTGCTGTATCCTTTCATTTTAGTTATTTATATTTAACTTTGACATTTATCTTACCATCATTAAACGGCTTAGGTGGGGTTAGACATTTCTGAGAGGCTCCTACAGTTACATAAACAGCGTAGATACTGTCCATTCCTTGCGGTCGTTGCATCTGCGGCCTAGTCCATTGGAGGGACGGTCAAGATGTCACAGAACCAGGATTCTTCATTTTACCTTCCCCCAGTTATTGCTGGGGTCTCAGCAGGAGTGGAAGGCTGGAAATCTCTCCCAGCTGCTACACTCTCTCTGAGATTTCTCTCAGAATTGTCTTTTGATATTCTTTCCTCCTGGATTGGAGAACTACACGTGAAACAATCTGTTTCCTGAATTTGTTCTTTGACAAGTGTGTGCTTATAGGATTTTACCATGTAGGAACAGTTATTGTTTAGTAGGTAAACAATCTATTACTCCGATTTTTTGTGTTTTGTTGACAGTGGTTGAATGAATTGTGTTTTGCTTCATGTCGAATATTTTAACCAAGTGAATTTCATCTAAAACACAGCACCTCACATTTTTATTTAAAATAAGAAAATGTTCTGGTCAAGACTACCTTCAGCATATATTTTGAGATGTGTGTGTTCAGTTGCATAACAAAAAAGACAGATATTCACATTTTAATTGGCTAATTACTTAATGAACAACATGTTGCAGAAACACAGGATTGGACAGCGGAATTCGCCATGCTGGAGGAGTGATAACTCTATCAAGAATTATATCGCATAGTTAATCCACCTCACAGATCCAGCCCAGACCGTATAAGCCCAGATGAGATATCTATTCAACATGGAGCACTGTGCAGACCAGGTTGAGTACAACCCAGCAATCAGTCCAGGATGGAATATAGCACAGTTCTCTCCAGTCTACTAGCGATCTGTTCAACACGTGGAGCAGTACAGTACATACCGATGCACTGATTCAGAAACACTGTCCAGTATGGGGTGATATGCAGCCCACACCAGTGTCTTGCTTTATAGACGTGGACAAGGCATCTGTACGGTATGGAGAAATTTGCAGTGAATGGATCTGTAAACCTGGAACAGTTACCGTCAAAGCAACTGTTTTCACCACCCCAGTACATTGCTCAGTAACACTGTGGTGCATCACTGCCCAGAGTCAGGAATCTTGCAGCCCATGCTGGAATTGACAGGATGTGCAGCGTACATGCATTTACAGCCCCATATGTCCATTGTGCCATGACAAGAGGGTGCTGTGGGTGTGAACATCACTGCCAGAGAGAGATGGCGGGGGAATCAATTTAAATATCAACGAACAAAATAATTTTGGGGAAAAAAAGGGAAAGGGAGATTGAGAGACAGTTTCATGGAAGATCATAGGTTTCAGAATGCTGAAATGAAGATATTTTGACAGCATTATGCAACGTGAGCCAGTATTCCCAGGAATGATGGGTGAATGGGATATTGGTGTGAGTTCGGATTATGGAAAGTTTTGGGTGATCATTTGTTGTTCAGCTTTGTAACGGAGTGGAGTCAGCAGATTCTTCAACTCATTGGGCAGAAACTAATAATAATTTATCTCAGTGCCATTTTCATTGAGTGTGACTGAAGAATCACCTGTACGAGGCCGAGTTAGTTTCCTAGAGCTACATTATCGAACTCATCTCATTCACTACCCACCCCACCCCACGGTGTCCCTATAATTCTCCCACCCTTTATGGCTAGAGGTAACCACCATCGCTTGGATGCCCCATGGATAGTATGTGATCCCTGGCACTGGTACCATCTTTAAAAGGCTAATTGGCAAACGGTTGAGCTTTCTCAGTTTGGAGCTGCCCTGCACAGTGGTGGCAGCTCACCACCCAGCTCAGTGCAGGATCTGCGGTCTGAAGAAATGTCCAACAGTACAGGACAGGCACCGATAACTTTCCCCATTCTGCCAGGATAAGGGTCACCGTCTTCTCTCTGTTCCCGCACACTATTGAAATGTGTTATAGCATCTACCCTCGAACAAGGCTCATGCTCCATCACTCTCACTGCTGCACGCAGCGCCTTTTCTCTTTCTCTCTTTCTCTCTCGCCTTTCCAATACCCTCACACGGTGATAGAACATTGTGGAGAATGTCGATTATGGGATGTTCCAGAAAATGTTCCAAGTAATTTACGTTTTCAGGAAAATGTCAATGCACCAGTACGTAACATATAATAGGAAAAAGTAGAGATGTATGTTATTCAAATCACATCCAATTAAAATCCATCTTGAGGACAATCACCCATTCAAATGTGCTCTAGCATATAATAAGATTGCGGCTTATTTGATGGTTTTCTCAGCTCCATGTCGTAGGAACTTTCAGTTATTCAAACCCCTGGGTTCCTGTCACTGACGAGACGACATTCAGGCATTTTTACCCCGTTTTCTTCAAGCGCCTTTTCGAGGGCATTTCCCACGGGGACGGACATTCCAAACAATATATTCCATCAGTTGTATACTTTTATGTAATGATAACCTCATTTTACACAGACTGACCAATATCTACACTTATCTTATGATTATCGGTAAGCAATAACAATTAGTATCCTGGTTATTTCACTTGTCTCACCTTATTTTATTCAGTCAAAGACAGCTTCTAAACACTTGTCTCATTATAAAATACAATTTCGAGCCGAGAATATTTTTGTCCTCCGCCGTTATCTTGACCGTTATCTGAATTGTACCTTTTTCCCTTGTTATGAAAGTTTCTATTGTCCTTTGTCTGTGGCTGTTTCTGTCTGTAACAGTTACACAGTCTCCCACTCATTTGGCTGGATGGCTGATTTGTGATGCAGAGGGAGGACACCAGTGCAGGTTCAATTTCCCACACTGACAGAGGCTAATATGAAGAGGACGCTCTCTCAACCTCACCCCGACACCTTAGGTGTGCTGACCCTCATGTTGAACCACCACGAGTGGTCTCTCTCTCATGACAGAGCAGCCCCATGGTCCTTTGGAACTATATTATATCACTTTTGCATTTTTAAAATATACGTTAACATTTGTTTTCCATTATGTTCCTGGGTGTTTTGGATCAGTATCATTTTGTACTACTGCCATGATTTCCCCCATATTGCACATTCCTGCCCCATAATCCTTGACTCCATTATTATCTAAGAACCTTCTGTCTGTGCCTCAAAAATATTCAATATCTCTGCCTCCAATCCTCTGCAGGAATAGATTTCCAAAGTCTCACAACACTGAGAAAATAATAAATGACCTCATCTGGGGTGTGAGGTTGTTATTTTGTCTCCTTACCTGAGTAAAGATATAATTACATTGGAAGCAGTTCAGAGATGTTTCACTTCACGTATTCCAGGGATGAAGGGCTTATATTATAGACATGATTTGCAGATGCCGGTGTTGGTCTGGGGTGTACAAAGTTAAAAATCACACAACACCAGGTTATAGTCCAACAGGATTAATTGGAAGCAATCTAGCTTTCGGAGCGACACTCCCTCATCAGGTGACATTGGAGGGCTCGATCGTAACACAGAATTTATAGCAGAAATTTCCAGTGGGATGTAACTGAAATGATACATTGAAACATTGATTGTCTGTTCAGCCTTTCATCTATTAGAATACAGTGATAGTGTCACTTCTTTCATGTGTAAATCGCAAAACCGTTTTTTTTAAGTTGCAGTCTCGGGTTAGCTGTTAACAATGGTGAAAACTAGACAATATGTTGAAGGTGATGTCTAGCTATCCAGCAATTTCAGGTTTTGAACAGCTTGAAAGACGTGTGTCAAAGTTGCTCAAACACCCTGTCCAACATGGAGCACCATACACTGGGAAGTAAACAATAACGCAAGATGTACAAATTCATTTGTTCTGAAATTACATAAGATTGACACCACAAAGTTCTTAATCAAGGCCATGGAGAGAAACAGAGATAAAGAGTTACAATTTTAAAACCGAAAGTGGCACAACAGGATGGAATTGGAATCGTTACCGTGTGGAAACAGGCCCTTCGGCCCAACAAGTCCACACTGATCCTCTGAAGACTAAACCAACCAGACCTATTCCCCTATCCTAATGGACCTTACCTGCACATTCCTGAACACTATAGGCAGTTCATCAAGGCCAGTAACCTGCACATTTTTGGATTGTGGGTGGGAACTGGAGCTTGTGGAAAAAAAACTCACACAGACACAGGGAGAATGTGCAAGATAGTTGCCAGAGGATGGAATCGGACCTGGGTCCCAGCGCTGTGAGGCAGCAACACGAATCACTGAGCAACGGTGTTGCCCCACGGAAAATACTCGGGCTTTTCTAAAACACGACAAGTAAGAAATGTGACACCATGGACAAAAACTCAGAGGAATGAGAATATTAAAATGGAATTGTTACCACATTAGTAAACAGGGTAAATCACGGGGTGATGGGTGAATGGGTCTTGGTGTGAACTGGGGGATAGACAGTAGAATTGCACTGCAGGGCAGCTCAAACCTGTTCATTCATTTGGTATTGTAGATCACAGTTGGATAGAAGGAGAATTGTATTCAGTTACAACCGGTAACGTTTTGCCCAGTCTAATATTTCCCATTATTGCATCAATGTTTCATTGAATAGACTAGACCAATGTCAGAAATATGTGTACCTAAAACTGATGACACGTTAAAGCTATCACACTGACTACTGTACTTACATTCCAAACAGCGGGGCTAATATCTGATAGAGAGGGCAGCATGATTACAAAGCCAACATATCCGATCGAAGCTCTGTCGTCCTGCCACATCCAGTCAGAAAAATGGTCGAATCATGGAACAACTAACGAGAGAAAAGGACTCCACGAATATTATTTGAAAATAATGTTCATTGGGATTAGGGCGTTACTGACTAGGTCAGCATTTATTGCCCAGAGGATTGTTAAGAGTCAATGACATTGCTGTGTGTCTGGAGTTACATGTGGGCCGGAGCAGGTATGGATGGCAGTTTCCTTCCCTAAAGGTCATGAATAAACCAAATCGATTGTTCCCACAATCAGCAATTGATTACATATCATCATTCGACACTTACTCCCAAACATTTATTGGATTTGAATTCCATCGTGTACTGTAACAGGATTCGAACTCAGGTCCCCAGAATATTACTGTGGTTGTGAGACTAACACATCAGCAGCAACAACATTCGGCTATTGCTTTACCATTCCGCGAAAAAAATTGAACCTTCCTGCTCATCAGTGTAAAAGACAATGATGCAGTATATATCCCATCCTCAGCCCAGAAGTGTTGGTAGGGTCATCCCCACAGAATCACAGATACCAGACTTCAAACAATTCGATTCGCTGCACGTAACATGAAGAAACAGCTGAACACAGGAGATACGACAAAGGGAATGGGCCCTGACACCATTCCTGCAATAGAACAAAAGACTTGTGCTGCACAACAAGCCGTGTCTCTGTGGAAGCCGTTTCATTCCAGTTCCAACTCTGAGATTTCCCTGGCAATGCGGATAATTACACAAAAGTTTTCCGTCCCCTAAGAGGAGAATAATTACAATCTGATCAATTGCCACCCCCTCAGTCCCTTCACGATAATCAAATTGGTGGTAATTCCTTTGACAGAGCTGTCGACCAGCACGGAAATAATGTGCACAGGCTCCCATGTGGAGACGGTGTTGCTGTGGAAATGTCACTGGATTACTAATCCAGACCAGAATAATGCTCTGGTAGTTGGTGGAAGTCAGATATAATTAATAAAATATCGAGATATAAAATCTGGTGTCAGTAATATTGACCTTGAAGCACATGTCCATTGTCAACGTAAATTTCCTTCCACAATGTACATTCAGGAAGAGAATCTCCAGTGCTTTCCTAGTCGAGCCAAATAGTGACTCCAGACGTACAGACTTGAGGTAAACTCTTCAATGGTCTCTGAAGTGGCCATGCAAGGCCGTTCTATCAAACTTCTCCGAGGTCTTAAAGGATAAAAATGAGATAACACCCGGCACCAGCCTCTGTCTCGGAAAAGTGAATAGGAAGCACAGTCCTGTCGACACTACAGTGACCTCCTTCCTTACATCTGAGACCTTATGGCAACATTAACAGAGCTTTCCCACAAACTGCACAGAAACATCGCGAAATGATTCGGCTTTTCAACACACTGGGCCTTCCCCACTCTAGGTTTTGGCCAAACAATTTTTCAATTAACTTTTCCCTAACGCTAGGTGCAGTATATCCTTTGAAGTGATCATATATCAGAAAAATATGAAGTCGGAACTTTCGTCAATTTTGCTCGCCCATACAATATAACAATGGTTGATCCTGTACCTTCACACCAAAAGCCTGCTGCAACTTAACCCCTTTAGTGTCTAGAAATCTTTATTTCTATTCAGTGCCTTAGAGTACGCAGTGTTATGTGGGACAGAATTCCCTAGGTTCACCAGTCTGCGAGTGTAGACACTTATTCTCATCTCATTTCAGAGTGGCTTTTCTGTACCTAATCCTGTGACCCTTGTTTTAGACGTCCCAGCCAGTGGAATTATCATCCCTGCTGACAATCAGTTGCACCCTGTCAGAGTTTTATATATTTCACTGAGATCTCCACCCATTTTCCTAAACTCCACGGAATACAGGCCCAGTCACATCAAACTCTGCTCCCACAACAAGCCTGTCATCCCCGAGATCAGTCTGGTCATCCTTTGCTGCTCTCCCTCAATATCAGGTTTGTCCCTTGTTAGGTAAGGAGACCAAAACTACACAGAATAAAGCACAATGTTCGAGATGGGAGCTCACCAAGGCCCTGTGTAGCTGCAATAAGACACAACTGGACTCAAATCCCCCGGAAATGAAGGTCAACACATCATTTATCTTCCTGCCTGCTTTCTTTTGCAGCAGTGTTGCTTTCTGTGAATGGTGTACAAGGAGATCGAGATCTTTTTCAATGACACAGCTCAGCACTTGGTGGGTTTATGTATACTGGTGAGGGTGCCATTATCAATCGCAGTATTGACTTCTGGCTTCAGAACTCACTGCCCTGCATGGACCTTGGAGTTTGGTGTAGAAGTCAACAAAAGTATACACATAAATATCTTCATGCAGCAACCTTTTTACATTAATTTGAAATGCTACCCTGTTCGTCTATTTTTCCAACCAAATTGCTCAATGTAACATCTATCCACATTGTTCTGCAGCTGACACATATTTTATCATTTAGTCCACTTGTCTCAACGACCTTGAAACCTTTTTATATCCTCCCTACCCACTCACAATCTCAGTTTGGTACCATCAGCCGATTTGGAAAGATTACATTTAATACCCATGAACAAATGTTTTATCTGTTTTCGAAATAGATGAGGCCCAAACATCAATTCCTGGATTATCCCGCTAGTCATTGCTTTCTACTGCAAAATATATGGAAAGGTTTGTGCGGATTCCCTTTTTCCTGTCAGCTGTCCTATTCTCAACCCATGCCATTATATTAGGTCTGACTGTTACACACCGTTAAAGGCAAGGATAGACCCCCTCAAATCATTTCAAGAAAGTAGTGCAGACCAATCTTTTGCTCATTGTCTTAAGCAAGTGTAAGGCGGATATTCCAGGAGTGATGCAGCTGGTCAAATCACTTAGTTTTAAATAAAAAAGAATGTCTTTGCAAGATTACTGAGTGAGACACAAACAAAAGAGGATATAATACACAATAACTTAACCTATCCGAAAACCTAACAGATTATACCAACTTAATGATGGTGTTCCAAGTACTTGATATAATCCCCATAAAAACCCCATGGCAAAACTGATAGGAAAAAAATCAATCCCAGTTTCTAAAAGGAGATACGTCAGAAAAAGGGAGGAACATCATGGACCTGCTTTTCTGGGTCCGGTAGCTTCACAACTGGCTGCCTGCTTTAAGTAAACAGCCAGACTGCGGAAAATCAGACCAAACAAACCAAAGCAGAGGAGCTGAACTGAGATAACTGGCCACTCCCCTTTCATAAGAACAGAAGAACAGAAGAACTAGGAGCAGGAGTAGGCGGTCTGGTCCCCTGCCATTCAATAAGATCATGACTGATCTACTTGTGGACTCTGATCTACTTTCCCGCGCTCTCACCGTATCCCCTATTTACTTCATTGTTCAAAAAGTATCTACCTTAGTTTTAAATACGTTTACTGAAGTAGTACCAATTACTTAACTGGGCGGAGAATTCCAGAGATTACAAACCTCTGGGTGAAGAGGTTCCTTCTTAATTCAATCCTCAATTTACTCCCGCTAATATTGATGCCATTCCCTCTTGTCCTAGCTTCACCTGCCAGTGGAAACATCCTCTCTACTTCTATCTTATCTACTCCCTGCATAACTTTATATGTTTCTATGAGATCATCCCCTCATTCTTCGAAATACCAATAAATATAGTTCCAGTCTGCTATGTCACACCTCATAAGCTAACCCCCTCACCTCTGGAATCATCCGAATAAACCACCTCTGCACCCCCTCCAGTGCCAGTATACCCTTCCTGAAGTAACGAGACCAAAACGGCATGTAATACTCCAGGTGTGGCCTCACCAGTACCCTGGACAGCTGCAACATAACCTCCCTGCTTATAACATCAATCCCTTTAGCAATGAAGGGCAACATTCCATTTGCTTTCCTCAGTACTTGCTGTAGCTGCAGACCAACCTTCTGTGATTCATGCACATGGACACACAGATCCCTCTGTATAACAGCATGCTTCAATGTTTTACTATTCAAGTAATAATCCTTTTCACTGGCACTCCCAACAAAATGGATGACATCACATTTATCAAAATTGTATTCCATCTGCCAGACCTTCACCCACTCACACAAAGTATCTATATTCATCCACGAAGTCTCACAGTCCTCTGCATGCTTTGCTATTAAATGCATCTTCGTGTCATCCGCAAACCTTGACACATTACACGTTCTCCCCAACTCCAAATCATCTACATAAATTGTGAATAATTGTGGCCGCAACACCAATCTCTGAAGCACACCACTAGGTATAGATTGCCAGCCAGAATATCACTCACTTACACTCACAATTTGCTCCCTGTTAGTCAAGCAATCCTCTACGCTGATACTTTACCCGTAGCGCGGTGCACCTTTTTCTTATGCAGCAGTTTCTTGTGCGGCAAATTGTTGAAGACCTTTTGCAAATCTAGGTACACCATAGCCACTGGGGCCTCGTTGTCCATCTTGCTCGTATTGTCTCCATAGATTTCCAAACGACTTGTTAAACATGACCTGTTCTTCATGAATCCATGCTGCGTCTGTCGAAATGCCTTGCGATTTCTTCCTTGATAATACACTCAAGCAGTTTGCCAACTACGCAGGAAAAGCTAACTGGTCTGTAATTCCCCATATTTTGTTTACCTCCCTTTTTAAACAGTGGCGTCACATTTGCTGTTTTCCAATCTGCTGAACTGCCCTGGAGTTCAGCAGGTATTATCAAATTGCCACAATTGCATTTACTATTTTTCCTGCTAACTCTTCTAGAACCCTAAGATGCATTCCATCATGGACAGGAGGCTTTCCTACCCTCAGCTCCATTAGTTTGCCCAACACTATCTCTTCCAGAATAATGATTGTTTCCAAGGTCCTCACCTACCTCCGACTCTTTGGCAATTACTAGCATGCCATTAGTGTCCTCCACTATGATGACAGATATGAAACACCTGTTCAATGCCTCGGCCATTTCATCATATACTATGACTAAATGACCATTCCCATCCTCTGAAGGACCAACATTTACGTGAGTCCTGATTTTTCATTTTATACATTTATGGTATATACCATCATCTATCTATCTGTATATTCTGTTTTCTTTTTTCTCTCGTGTTCTATCATACGTTTCTTTATAGTTCGTTTTGTGGCTTTCTGTTGACCTTTAATGTTTTCCCCAATCTTTTAGCTCTCTGCTGTTCTTGGCCAATTCACATTCCTTCTCCTTCAATTTGGTGGCATCCCTTATTTTCATAGACACAATTGACAGATTACCCATTTTCTTAGAGTCTTTCCTTTTCACTAGAATGTACTTTTGCCACGGAAATTAAAAATCTCCTTTGAAAATTCTCCACTGCTTGTCAACTCTCCCATCATGCAGTATTTGTTTCGAGGCGACTTTCGTCAACTCCTCCCTCATTCTATTGTAGGCCCCCTTGCTGAAGCACAGGAACCTGTTATTGGATTTTACCTTCACACTCTCCACTTGGATTCTAAATTCAACCATACTGTGATCAATACTTCACTATGATGAGAATAATTATTCTTGTCTCATTGTACATGACCAGACCAATGATACCTTGCTCCTCATTATGCGTGCTTTTATTTTAGACTTTGTAAGCATTTCCTAGTATTCAAACCCAGACTTGTTGGATTCGCTGCTTTTAAGACATCCATGAAAAGTAAAACAAGGCCAGAATAAACTTGTTAAAGGAGTAGTATTGTCACAACACTAGACTTGGGACTTCATCAAAAATGTTTCTGATCATCCAAATTCACTGCATCCATTGCTGCACCATAATTTATTTCCCAATCATTTTCTCAAATATAATTGGCCTTTAATAAATTGGCAAAATTAATAAATTAATAAATGTATCTATGGTCATTACTTTATCATTAATTTAATTTTCAAAGCTCCCTGAAAATGCGTCCTTTCTAATACACACTTGTATTGTCCTAATTGCTTTTTTGGTACGAAGCAGACTGTGATTCCCTCCCTCCATCAGAAATACTGGGGTTTACATTTGCTGCGGTCAAATCCGTGAATTCAGTTCCAGAATCATCACGCATGTGGAAGAGGACAAACAGAGTATTCATTATGACCTTGACCACCTCCCTTTGTAATCAACGAGAAGATAAACAGGTCATGGGGATTTACCAGATTTCAGTTAAAATAATTTCTCCAAAACTGTTGATGTACAGATTTGATTCTATTTACTTTTTCTCAGTAGACTGAGAAGTGCTTGGAGTTTACTTTTTGAAATGTTTTCTTTTGTGAAGACAGAACAGAAGTGATTGCTCCATAGGCCTGCCATTTTCCTGTTCCCTGGTTTCAGCCTGTAAGGAAGGTACAATGATCTTCTGTAACATTTCACCTTGGTATACTGTATGTTGAGAAGCTTTTACATTTTACTCTTGTTAATTTACGCTTCATACACCCATCATTTCCTGTCTTAAGCTGCTCAGTGATTGACCTTCCACAGTCATACAATCACAGAAGCAATCTCTGTACAGTCAGAAATATAGTACAATCTACATTTGTCCCACTTTCATACATCAGGCCCATAGGCGTGAGTGTTAAACACTTCAAGTTCTTGTCCAAGTACCTTTTAACGGTTGTGCGATGACTCACAACAACTTCCCTCTCAAGAAGTGCATTCCAGACACCAACATCCTCTGGGTGAAAAACCATCCTGAAATCCTCTCTAAACCTCAAACCCTTCACTTTAAAACCGTGCTCCTTTTTTCTTGACCCTCTGACTTAAAGGAACCGCAGCTGACTATCCACCCTGTCCATGTCCTTTGTAATCTTACCCTTCTGAATCACGTTCCCCTCAGTCTTCTCTGCTCCAAAGTAAACAACACGAGCGCATCCAGCCTCTCTCCATAGCTGATATTCTGCATTCCAGGGAACATCCTGGTGAATCTCTTCTGCGCCACTTTCAGTGCAATCGCATCTTTCCTGTAATGTGGGGATCCCTGAACTGCACACAGTATTCCATCTTGGCCTAACCAAAGTGCTATGTAGCTCTTGTAATCTATGTCTCGATTAGTAAATGCATTGCCTACTATCTTCAATTACTTCTTAACTAATCTATTACCCAGTCCCGTCACTTTCAGGGATGTGTGGAGAAACACCTTCTGAACTTGCGAGTCTGCTGCCATTTATTGAGTCCTCCCCTCTCTTCTTCCTTCTTCCAAAGTGCATCACCTCATATTTATCATGGTTACATTCCATCTGCCATTGATCTACCCATCTCACCATTCTATCTGCATCTTCCTGTAACGTAAGACCTTCCTCCTCCCTGCCAACCACCCGAGTAATCTATGTGTCGGACACAAACTTAATTATTACACTCACCCCATGCCCCTTCACATTCACATCTATATCATTTATGAATACCACAAATAATAAGTGACACAGCACTGACATACAAACAGTCTTCGACAACCACCTATTTTCTGCAACAGTTTCTCGAACACTGATTTGATTCTCACTGGTCTGTCGTTCCTTGGTCAATCTCTACAGCCCTTCCCATAAAGGGTGTTCTCCAGCCCTCGGTACATTACCTGTGACCAGATTCTATTTAAACATTTTCATCAGCGCCTTTCATCCCTTGTCTCCAGCAGCAGCCTGAGATGTAACTGATCTGGACCGAGGGACGTTTCCAATTTTATACCACCCAAAACTATCAATCCCTGTACACATCTTACATCAATCTGTTCAAGAGCTTCTCAGTCCATCTTCTCGAATTTTGTCCCTACATTCTCCTTATCCTAAGTAAAACAGACATGAAGCTCTCATATATCAATCTATCAACGTTCACCAGCTTCTCAAACAGAATTCCACCTTGATCTCAGGCCAATGTTCGCCAGCAGAATACCTTGCTATCTGAGGGATTAATCTGAGAATGTCCATTCAGTATATGGGATCAGTATATTTTATTTAGATCAAGACATCAAAATTGTATACAATGCTCTAGGTACAGTCTCACCAGCACTCTGTGTAACTAGTGCAGAATGTTTTTCTTGCTCGTCTGAACAAATTACTGCAAAAGCTGGAATCTGTACTGAAACTAACACATGCTAGACATCACAGTAAGTCAGACAGCATCCGTAAAGAGAGAGTAAGTTAATGCTTTGAGTCTAGGTGACCCTTCATCGTCTGTATTTAAATGAAGGCAAACTTAACTTTTACTTTCCCTGTTTATATATGTTTCTTCCAATACTCTTTGCTTTAATGTTTCTGCTAACATACTGTATGTGCTGATTGAAAATCCTCCTGAATATCTGACTGTATCACATCCATTGCTTCTCTATGATTAGGGCTACAAGATATATCTTCAAACAAAACGTTTGTAAATTATAACTTCCCTTTCATAAATGCAGAATCATTCTCTTGAAATTTGCTATTACTTTCTCAGTATCCAATATCACATTCGTTATGATAGATTGCAAAAGATTACTTCCTGCGGATGACAAGTAAACTGGTCTGTAGTTTTCCACTCTCCCTCTTCTTCCATTCCTAAATCGTTGGAATGCATTAATATCCTTTTAAATTGAATACGGATAAATACAGTCATTCACAATACAATCCATCTGTGTATTGCTGCTTTCCCTGAAATTGCAGTATGAAGTACATCTGGTCTGTCAGACTTATCAATCCTCAATCCAGGTATGTTGTCATATACTACCACGGCATTAGTGTGAAGGATTTTAGTGTTCAGTTACAAAAGTTCTATGGTATTTCTGGGATATGTTCTGGATCTTCTTTCGTGAAGGCAGACATAATGTAACATTTTCGTCTCCCAGTCAATTTTCTGTTCTCTAAAAAAAAATCCTGTCCACACATTCACTGTGCCACATTTGGTCTTGTTTTCATTTTCCTTTCAAATATGGACAGACACTTTGCGCCAGTATTTACCAAGAACAAAAAAAAACAGCACAGGAACAGCCCTTAGGGCCTTCCAAGCCGCACCGATCCAGATCCTCTGTCTAAGCATGTCACCTATTTTCAAGAATCTGTATCCTCCTGCTCCCTACCCATTAATGTATCTGTCTAGATACATATTAAATGTCGCTATCAAGACCACGTCTAACACCTCCGCTGGCATTGCGTTTCAAGCATCTGCCAGACACTGTGTAATGAACTTTCTGAACATATCTCCCAAAAACATTTTCCCTCTCATCTTGAATTCCTGACCACTAGAAATTGAGTACCCCACTCTGGGAATAAGCATCTTGCTATCCATCTTTTCTATACCTCTTATGATTTTGTAGAACTCAATCAGGACCCCGAACTTCCGCCAGTCTAATGAAAATAATCCTAAACTACCAAACCTCTCTTTATAGCCAGTTCTGTCCAATACCAGGAAACTTCCTGATGAAACTCCTCTGAACCCTCTCCAAAGCATCCACAACCTTTTGGTTAGGTGGTGATCAGAACTGTACGAACTATTTGAAATGTTGTCGAACCAAATCTGTACGCAACTGTAACATGACCTGTCATCTCTTAGACACAATAGATTCCAACAAATTGGATCACAAGTTAACTGGTCTGTACTTCGCCATTTTCTCTTTTCTGCCCTTCTTAAAATGGTGGAAGCAAAGTATGTTGTATGCATTCTTGACCTCTCTATCGACCTGCCCCTCTAAGGAACAATGGATCTGAACACCCAGATCTCTCTGTACATCAATTTTACCCAGGGTTTTTCTATTTACCCTATAGTTCACTCTTGAATTGGATCTTCCAAAATGCATCATCTCACATTTGTCCAGATTGAACTCTATTTGCCATTTCTCTGCACAACTCTCCAATCGATCTATTTTCTGTTGCATTCTCTGACAGTCCCCTTCACTTTCTGCTACTCTACCAATCGTAGTGCCATCTGCAAACTTATTAATCAGACCACCTTTACCTTCCTTTTGTTCATTTATGTGTATCATAAACAATAGCGATCCCAGTCTAAACCCTGTGAAGCACCAGATAGAACAGTTCTTCATTTTGAGAAAGTCTCTTCCACTGCTGCTCACTGTCTGCTGCTGCCCAGCCTGTTCTCCATTCGTTTAGCTAGTATAGACTCTGGACCCCTTGCAACTTAACCTTCTCCATCAGCTTACCTCAACAAATACCTTACCGAAGTCCGTTGTATAACATCTACAGTCGTTTCCTCACTATCAATTTTCACTTCCACAAAGAAACCTATTATTTTTGCGAAGATGTGACCTCCCAGGAACAAAACCAGGGAAGGTCTTGTTTGAAGTCTGTCTGTGTTGTACTCTGGAATCAGACAGGCTTTATTTCCAACGCAGAACTTTATAAAATGCCACATTGACTAACTGCCTACAAAGTGCATGCTTTTTTTAAAAAACAAAATTGAATCCATTTGCACATACAAGGCTACAAATTCAAATTCACCCCACAGATTTATGTGTGTGTGCATCTGAGAAATGCGGAGTGTGTGTGCACGGGGGTGGGGGAAGTGTGTGACAGACAGCGCGTGTGTATGTGTGTGTGTGAGAGAGAGAGCGCGTGTGTATGTGTGTGTGTGCGAGAGAAATAGCGAGTGCGTGTGTGTGTGTATACATGTGCGTGCAAGGGTGGCAGGTGTGTGTGTCCTCGTTAAGTCACAGACAGATTTGGCAAATGCCTTTCCCAAACAGACTAACGCCCTGGATTCAGAGCTTCTACACTCTGCGCCTCTGCTCCATTTGTTGATCATGTTACAGACTCAGATACTGTAACTGCAGCCCCTATGCTCCATCCAGAGTTGGGTCACAAAATCCTGAGGACTCCCTGAATGTCTGGGGCAGCTCACAGCACAACTTCCAACAAACCATCCCCAACAGTTCCACTCAATTTTGAATCACAGGAGCCAGCCAGAATGGGTGGCACAGTGGTTAGCACTGCTGCCTCACAGCGCCTCAATTCCCGCCTCAGGCGACTGACTGTGTGGCGTTTGCACGTTCTCCCCTGGTGCTCCGATTTCCTCCCACAGTCCGAAGGTCAGGTGAATTGGTCGTGCTTAAATTGGCCGTAGTGTTAGGTTAGGGGTATGGGTGGGTTACGCTTCGGTGGGGCGGGTTGGGCTGGAGGGCCTGTTTCCACACTGTAAGTAATCTAATTTAATTTTCATAGAGTCACAGAGATGTACAGCATGGAAACAGACCTTTTGGTCCAACCCGTCCTGGCGGACCAGAGATCCCAACCCAATCAAGTCCTACCTGCCAGCACCCAGCCGATTATCGCTCCAAACCCTTCCTATTCATATACCCATCCAAATGCCTCTTAAACGTTGCAATTTTACCAGCCTCCACCACTCTCCCCGGCTGCTCATTCCATACTCGTACTACACTGTGTGAAAAAGTTGCCCCTTAGGTCTCTTTCCCCTCTCACTCTAAACCTATGCCCTCTATTTCTGGACTTCCCGACCCTAGGGAAAATACTTGTCGATTTACTCTATCAATGCCACTATAATTTTGCAAACCTCTATAAGGTCACTCCTCAGCCTCCGACGCAAGTTCGATGCCTGCCCCTTTACAATAATACTCGAGGGCTTCCTCATGTTACTGGCCACACGATCAACTGAGAGGGACAAACACAAGTGTTCAGTGGACAGGCGCAGACTAAGTTTCAAAGACGTGAGTCAAAACTGCTGAATCCCTCCTGTCCACATGATTATTAAACTGTCAACCATTTTTCTTTCTTCCATGTGTGTGGGAGTAGTGCAGGAACACGCCAGGATTGCATATATAACAAGGAACATGGGACACACGGGGAAGTGAACAACAGCCCCCACACCCCATTTCATTGTTTCTGAGTTTCACAATGTCAGACATTAGGGAGCCAACACTCAAAGCCATGGAAAGATACTGAGGGACAGAAAAATGCACATTAAAGATAGAACCAGATAATTAAGACAGAAATAGGGCATACTGGTGAAATATGTGGAAAAAGACAGGGCAGTGGGACACACTGGGGAGCTGTGCAGACTATACCGATGTATTGCTTCATAAAATGAACTATCTGCCCAGCATGCAGAGCTGTGCAGACTGTACCAGTGTGTTGCTCAGTAAGCTGAACTATCTACCCAGCATAGGGAGCTGTACAGACCGTGCCAATGTATTGCTCAGTAAGCTGGACTGTCTGCCCAGCAGGGGGAGTTGTGTAGACTATTCCAGTGTATTTCAGCCTCAGTATTAGCCGGGTATGGGATGCAGTCAGAGGAACGAAATTCAATCTGTAACCAGAACAGAACGCAGAGACCTCAATGCTTTAAATATTTAAACAGCAAGGGCAGTGAAACAATGAATCATGTTTCACAATTGAAACTGGACAGGTCAACGTAGAGACCCATGAGTAACACTGCCAGAAGCAAGGAGCGTGAGAGTGAATTAACAAGTTCATTACTGCAGTTAGTCGTGGTTTGTAAAGTGAACATCTCGATTTCGTCTCAGCAGGAACACTAACAGCGACAATGATAATAGAGTCAATGAAAGGACAGTATTACACTCAATCATGATTTATAAAATTAATGACTGAACATGGAGACTTACCAGGGACACCAACGAAAGCCAGGATTGGATAATAAAAATATTGAATAATGTAAATTGCAAATTTGATCCGCCACGATAATAGGCTTCGATCATAATATAGAGAAAGAATCCAAACATCCCAAATTAAACCCCTGTCCACTCTTGCGACATTCCAGTCTAATGTTCTCAGAATCTGATTCATTGTTAGAACATTCCAGACACTTGTGCTCAGATTCTGATCTCTCCCCACTGCATCTCTTGAGCTGCCGATCCCTGTAAATGCTGTTGGTGGTGCTCCCCCACTCATACTGTGGAATAGCACATTCAAGGGAACCCATTTATCATTAAAAGGTGGAACCCCTCCACTGGGATAATTACAATCCGTGGAGACTGGCATTAATCACAGTCACTAAACAAACAGGCTCAGTTAACCCCTAACTTACGTAACCTTTGGAATAGATGGGCGTTGCTTAGGGATGGACCATAAATATTTCAGTTTTCTTATTCTTTCTTCCGTGTATATGGGAGTAGTGCAAGAACACTGCAGGATTGTTTATATTACATACTGTTCATAAAGGGCGATAGAGATAAATAAACAGACCAGCTGCATAAGGTGACCAGTGGGGACACTTCCATAGACAATAAAACAGTGTACACTATTTATTGCCCATTGGCGTTGTGCAGTGCTGCTCCTTGTGACATCATTCAGAGCATTGAGACTGCTGCGCAGAAACAGGAGAAGGTAGTTCTGTCCCTATGAATCAGGCCAACTTTGAACGTTTTATATTGGCAATTTCAAAAGCTGCTTGGGAGAAGCTCGTGGCAGGAAAGTGGGAGGCCTTCACAAATGAGATTACAGAGTCCAGATTGAGTATGTTCGGGTTCATGAGCAATGCAAGGCTGGTCGGGAATGCTGGATGGCGAGTGGAATTGCGGTTTTGTTCAAGAAAAAGACGGAAGTATATGATAGGTACAGACAGTAGGGATCGAGTGAATCCATATGAAGTACCAGGGCTGAAGGCTAATACTCAAGAGGGAAATCAGGAGGTAAACTGGGGGCATAAGACATCTTTCGAAAATAAGGTAAGGGACAATCCAAAGAGAATCTACCAATACATTGAGGTCAAAAGAGTAACTAAGTAGAGTACAGGGCCCTTTAAAGATCAGTAAAGTGACCTATGTGTGGAATTACAGGAGATTGGTGAGATAGTACATAAATATTTTGCATCACTATTTACTGTGGAGTAGGATATGGACGGGAGAGAACTTGGGGAAATGAATGGTGATATCTTGAAAAGTGTCTATGTTACAGATGATGAGGAGTTGGCCGTCTTAAAAAGCATTAAGTTGCATAACTCCCTCCGACCTTTTATGTGACTCTTGGATAGGCAGATGGAAGTTAGTACAATAAAGGGCACATAGGTTAGTCTGATCTTAGAGTAGGATAAACTGCTGGCACAACATCAACAGCTCAAGGGCCTCTACTGTGCTGCACTGTTCTGGGTTCTATGACCTGATCAGGTGTACCCCAGAATCTGATGGGAAGCTGGGAAGCCATTGTTTGATATCTTGCTGAGATATTTTTATCATGGACAGCCACAGGTAAGGTTGTGCCATTGTTTCAGAACAGTTGGTCAGGAGAAGTGAGGAAACTATAGACCGGTGGGCATGATGTCATTGGTGGGTAAGTTGTTGGAAGGGATTCTGAGGGACAGGATTTACTTGTGTTTGGAAAGGTAAATTCCGATTAGGGATAGTCAACATGACTTTGCATGTGGGAAATCTTGTCTCATTAATTTGATTTAGTTTATTGAAGAAGTGATGAATAAGATTGATAAAGGAACAAAAATATAACTATGGAATAGAATATGGACTTTATTAAGGCATTCAAAAACGTTCCGTGTGGTAAACTGTTAAACATGGTTAGATCACATGGAATACAGGGAGAGTTGTAGATAATTCACTCAAAGGTAAGAGATGAAGGTAATGCTGGTGCTGCATATTTTATTTGGACTGGAGGCCTGTGGCCAGCAATGTACCGCAACGATCTAATGGATTTTGTCTTTTATGTAAATGATTTGGATGTGAATATTAGTAGAGAATGGTTAGTGAGTTTACATATAACACCAAAATTGAGAGATAGTGGACAGTAAAGATGGTTAACTCAGAGTCAAATGGGACCCTGATAAGATGTGCCAAATTGCCGAGGAGTGGCTGATGGAGTTCATGTAAGACAAACGGATGGTGTAACATTTTTGTGAGCCAAATTGGGTCAGCACTTGTAGGCAGGATCCTGGGAAGTGTTTCAAACACAGACAGCTAAATAGAAACTATGGGAACCCTGCAGTGTGGAAACAGGCCATTTGGCCCATCGAGTCCACAATGACCCTCCAGATAACATGCTGACCAACACACCCATACTCTACAATTGTACCCCAGTAACTCTACAATTCCCTTAAACAATTCACCTAACCTGCATATCCCTGGATACTGTGGGACAGTTTAATGAGACCACTGAACCGATCCTGTGCATTTTTAGACTGTGGGAGGAAAACCAAGCTCCCAAAGGAAACCCACACAAACACGGGGAGAAATGGAAAACACTGCACAGTCACCAAAGGGTGGAATCAAACCCAGGTCATTGGTGTTGCAAGGCAGCATTGCTAGCCAGTTGGCTACCTAATGACCATCAGGGAGAGTAGCTGATTTCTCCCACTTTCTCTGGATCTGTCACATCTGTTCAGATGATGTTGAATTCCAGCGTGGTGCATCTGACAAGCCCTCCTTTACTTTATCCCAGGATTCACATTCAAATGGACAGGGCCTTAAGTTGTGACTGACACATTGCCTGCACATCTGCCCTCATCCCTTCCCGTCCTTTCCAGATAATGTGTTCCATTAATACTGCAGCATGCAAGAGAATTGACGATCTAAAATAAAACAAAGAACTGTATACACTGGAGATCGGTAACCAGTACTGTTCTGATGAAGATTCTCCAGATTTGAAAAAAATGACTCTTCTCTCTTCCGACAAAGGATTGAGAAAAAGTGACGACTGCAAATGCAGTGAATTCTGAAGTGAATTCCTGATGAAGGGTTTATGACTGAAACATAGTCTTTCCTGCTCCTCGGATTCTGCCTGACTTGCTGTGCTCTTCGGGGGCCACACTTTTCTACTTTATCAATGCAGATGAAACCAGACCGTTGAGTTTTTCCTACAAATTCTTGGGTGTCCAATTTCCTGTTTATAACATAAGTTTTCCCTGCAGTATTGACTTCCATGTACATCTCCCACCAGTGTTTCCTCCTCCTTCTTGGTTCTAAGCTGCAGTCAAACTGTTTCTGTGCAAACTGAGCACCCTGGTGAGATGAATGGTAGATTCAGCGAATTATTTCTTGAGGCCTTTCTTGATATTACAAAATATCGCTGCATTTTGTTCGAAAAGCTCATGGATAAGAAAGGCTGAGAAGGATATGGGTCAAGTGCAGGAACATGGAGTGAATGTGGACTGACATTATGTTCAGAATGGACCAGTTCTGGCTGAAGGGCCTGTCTCCGTGCAGTAGGATTGTATGACTGCAAATGAAAGTAGTTTGAGATATAGACAGAGAGGGAGAGTTTGAGAAACAATGTCAAGGAAAGATATGTTCACAGGTTTCAGAATTCTAAATGTAGACATGTCGATAGCATCTGGCGACATACGCCAACATTACCAGGTATGATGGGTGAATGGGATATTGGTGTGAGTTCAGATTATGGAGAGTTTTGTTCTGCAGCTTTGTACCTGGGAGTGTGGTCTGCAGAGTCTTCGACTCTGGGATGAATCTAACACTAATTTGTCTCAGCATCATTTTCGTTTACTAACAGAGGGATTGTCTGTCTGAGAATCAGCTAGGTTCCTGGTGCTATCTTATCGAACTCACCTCATTAACTACCCACTCCACCGCATGCTGCCCTTGTCATTCAATGCCAGCCAGATTCTCCCTTCCATCATGGCTGCAGGTACTCACCATCACCGGAAATCACTTGGTATTCCGTGATCCCTGGCACTGATGCCAAAACTAAATGCCAGTGGGCAAATAATTTAGCTTTCTCAGTTCAGAGCTGCCCTGCCCAGTTTAGCCCGAGCAAGGCAGATAAGACGATTGATAATAGACAGTAGACAATAGGTGCAGGAGTAGGCCATTCGGCCCTTCGAGACAGGACCAAAAATCATTATGAACATGGCTGATCATCCACAATCATTATCTTGTTCCTGCCTAATCCCCATAACCCTGGATTCCACCATCTTTAAGAGCTCTATCCATCCATAAGGGGCAATTACACTACGGGTTTGTCGACAGTGTCATTGAGCTACTGGTGGATGGGGTAGTAGAGAGGGGGACCATTCTCTTCTCAAAGGGACCCACACCACCAGACCCACCAAGCATGGTCTGAGCTCAACCACCCTCCTCAGTGCAGTATCTGTGGTCTGAAGAAATGTCCATCAATACAGGACAAGTATCAAAAACCTTCCCCGCTCTGTCAGGATAGGGTCCCCTTATTCTCTGCTCCCTCACACTCACTGTATATCTGTTATAGCACCTAGCCCCGAACAAGGCTCATGCTCCAACATTCTCATTGCTACAGACAACACCTCCCCCTCCTCTCTCATTCTCTCTCTCTCTCTCTCTCTCTCTCTCGCCTTTGTGATAACCCCACACATTTAGAGAATGCACTGGAGAATGCTGGTTATGGAATGTTCCAGATAACATACCAAGTGTCCCAGTTTCAGGAGAATGACAGTGCCACAGTGTGGAAAACATGAGGGGAAGGAATAGTGTGTTTTTTAAAAATAAAATTACATGCACACGAAATTGAAATCCATCATGAGGGCATTCAGTCCTTGAAACGTGCTCTACTATTTAATAAGATCGGGGATGATTTAACTGCCTCCTGAGCTCCATGTTACAGGAAATTTCAGTCATTCAGCCCCCAAGCTTCCTGTCACTGACCAGACGACACTCAGGCATTTTTATCCTGGGTTTCTTCAAGCATGTGTTCCTGAGGCATTTCTCACGGGGATGGACTCTCCTCCCAATATTTCCCATCAACTTTCTATTTTCATGCTATAGTAAGCATGCGTCACACAGACCAATCAGAAATATACTGTTATTTAATAGCTGTCAATATCTAAACACAATTATTATTCTGGTTATTTTGCTTGTGCCACCTTATTGCATTCAGCTCAGGATAGCGTCTAAACACTTGTTTCCACCATTTCCAGCAGAGAACATTTTTATCCTCAGCTAGTACCTTTACCGTTACCTGAATTGTACCTTTTTCCTTGTTATGAAAGTTTCTCTTGCCCTTTGTCTGTGAGTGTTTCTGTCTGAAACAGTTACACAGGCTTCCACTCAGTTGGCTGAACGGCTGATTTGTGATGCAGAGGGAGGCTAATAGCGCAAGTTCAATTCCCCCACACTGACAAAGTTCACCATGAAGGTGACGTTCTCTCAACCTCCACGGCTCAACTCTACTTTCCTGCTAACATCTCATATCTCTCAACTCGCTGATGTGACAAAAAATAATCCAGCCCATCTGTAAAAACAGTGACCCAGCCTCCACAACTCTCTGGGTTAGTGAAATTCAGACTTAATGACTTTCTGAAAGAAGACATTTCTTTGTATCTTGGTTTGAAATCGATATCCCTTATTCTGTCCCTGAGTTCGAGATTCTGCCCAGGTTTGGAAACACATTCTCAGCATCTACCTTGTCAATCAACTTCTGTATCATTTACGTTTCAGTAATATCACGCTCATTCAAGCACAATGAATAATCGCCTCACCGTTTTAGATGTATTCAATAATTCAACCCTTTCATCCCAGGAACCTGCGTACTGTATCAATCTAGTTACTTGCTGCATCACTACGCTGACTTTATGTTTCATACACAGGAACACTCCAATCCCTTTTTACTGCTCCTCTGTTGGGAGTCTTCTTCATTAAATAACAACATCCCTTTTGGTTCGCAGTGTCATCCTCAAACTCGGATATATACTGCATTCAGCTCTCGCCGTCAGGCTGTCAGAATAGACTGTAAATAACTAATGCCATCGGACTGGTATGCGTGATACCCCAGTAGATATGTCTTTATCATAACGATCCATTAATCCTGACTCTCTAATTTCTACATGGTAACCACCCGCCATCCCATGCTAATACCTTGCCCGTAACACTACGAGCTTCAGTCTTGTGTAAGGACCTTTATTTTGTGATACCTTGTGGAAGATTTCTGGTAAGCCGCATGTGTACCAGTTCCCCTTTATCAAGTCCGCTTGTTACATTTTCAGGGATAACTTTGCAGGCAAAATATAGTTTCCCATTCACAAATCCATGCTGACTGTGCGTGAAGCTTTTCTGAATGCCCTTCAATTCTTGCCATAATAATGGACTCTCGCAGATTCCCAGCAATAATGGTGAGGCTAAATGTTTCCTGCTTTCTTTCTCGCTCCTTTCTTGAAGGCAGTCGCCACATTGGAGGTTCTCCAGTTTCGCTGGAATACCCCTGCAATCCAGAGAGTTATGGAATCTTTCACACGTTACCATCAACCATTCATTAACCACGTTTTAAAAAACAAACAGCTATGATTACTGCTGACCGGTCCATCCTTACACTTATGTGTTTGTCAAAAAACCTTGTTCGTGAAAATTTTGTGATGCTTGTTTATATATTTCTTGCCAATTTACTTACATCATATCTTTTGTTCCCCTTTTCCTCGCTTTCTAGATTCATATAGTCACATCACGCACAAACAGACCCTTTGGCCCAATTTGTCCATGCTTAACTAAACTAGTCCCATCTGCTTTCACGTGTCCCATATGCCTCTAAACGTTTCCCATTTATGTGTTTGTCCAAAAGTCTTTTAAATGTTGCAGCTGTACTTTCATCTACCACTCTTCCTCTTGCAGCTCATTCCATACACACATCACCCTGCATGTGAAAAAGATTCACCATTGGTCCTTTTAAATCTTCTCCCTTTCACCTTAAAGCGATGTAATCTATGTGTGAACAACCCCACTCTCCGGGCGAGAATGTCTTGGCTCTCTATTCAATCCATGCCTCTTATGATTTTATAAACTTCTATAACGTCACTTTTCAACCTCCTCCACTCCATCTAATACCAACTTCAAGAACAAGCATTTAATCGTAGGCACTGCAAGTTTGAAACAATATTTAAAAATAACAAGTAAACAAAATAGACAAAACTTCATACTGTGATTTGTTTTTTCTCAATGTAACAATACAAAGAAAGTGTGAAACCCTTCCCAGTGCCATTAGGAAGTTAAACTCTTGAATTCCTTTGTCGAAAGAGCGTGATGATCCCTACACTGAAAGCGTATCTCTGGCCAAATCAAAGTAAGAAAGGGAATTCTTATACCACACGGTAAGCATGCAGTTGCCTTTAGCAGAGTGAGATGAAGGCTGAGTATACTTGTTGAAATTTAGGTCACAGTATGAATTCAGTGCAAAGGGGAGGGAGGGGATTTGTGATTTCAATAATGTTTACTCCAAGAAGGAAACTTTCCAGAATGAGATGTGAGAGGGAGGTGTAGAAACAACATTAATGGAGAGGCCCAGTCACACTGACACCAGAGGCAAAATGGCAGCACAAAACACAGCTTTTTGTGAGTGCAGGAAAGGTAGACCTGATCAAAAAGCCTCAGATAGGAACCATAACGTGAGTGAATGTACTCCGTAATTGGAGAGGGACAACCTGGAAGAGGATGGAGCAGTAATGGTTGGGGTTTCTGCGGGTAATTCAGGAAGCACAGCTGAAACTCATGCCCAGCTTCTTCTCATGTTCCCTGAAATATCCACCCTAAATCTGGGCACATACTAATGCTCATTAATTTGCGATTGATTAGTATCCTTGGCAGATTTTGTCAACCATGGGCGGTTCATCTTCCTCCGAGTCCTTCTTTTTGAACAGAAACAATAACTGCTGTGTTTTATGGGATATCTGCATGAATGGCTGCTCCTGTATATCCACGGACCTTCCTCTGGGTCTATTTCCACATTCTGCAGCAGTCTATTGTGCGGCACCTTGTCGAAGACCATTTGGAAACCTAGATACACCACATTCACTGGGGCCTCGTTGTCTACCTTGCTCATAATTTCTTCGTAAGTTTCCAACGGACTTGATAAGCAAGACCTGCCCTTCAGGAAACTATGCTGTGTCTGCGCAATGGGTCGATTTCTATCAAAATGCCGTGCTATTTCTCCCTTGACAATACACTCAAACATCATTCCCATTACACAGATTAAGTGAACTGGTTTATAATTCCCCATCTTTTATCTGCCAGCCTTTTTTTTAAACTGTGGCGTCTCATTTGCTGTTTTCCAATCTGCTGGCACTGCCTCATTGTTCATTAAATTTAAATAAGAAGTACCACAATTGCACTTTAGACTTCTCCCGCTATCCTTTTTAGTACCCTGGATGCATTTCATTCGGGGACTTGTCTGCCTTTAGATCCGTTAGTTTACCCAAAACTACCTCCTCCAGAATAATGATTATGCACATGTCCTCATCTACCCTCATATGCTTGTCAATTACTGGCATGTTATTAGTGTCTTCCACAAAATACGTGCTTAAATGCCTCGGTCATTTCATCACATCTTATCACTAAATGCGCCTTCTCATCCTCTAAAGGTCCAACCTTTACGTTGGCCACTCATTTCCATTTTATATATTTAGGGAATCATCTGCAATCTATTTTCATATTCTGTGCTAGTTATTTTCTTGTGTTCTATCCTAATTTTATTTATAACTCTTTTCATGCCTTTCTGTTGACCTTTAATGTTTTTTCCAATCTTCTAAGTTCTTGCTGTTCTTGGCCACTTTACATGCCTTCTCTTTAAATTTGGTAGCCTCGATTATTGCTTCGACACCCCATAGAGATTACCCCTTTTCTTAGAGTATTTCCTTTTCAGTGAATATACTTTTGCGAAGGACTTTTAAAAAATGTCTTTGAAAATCCTACACTGCTAGTCAACTCTCTCTATAAAGTCTTATTTTTCAGTCGACTTTAGCCAAGTCCACTCACATTCTAAAGTCGTCTCCCTGTTTAAGCACAGTACCTTGGTATTGGATTTTATCTTCACACTCTCCATCTGTATTTTAAATTCAACCATACTGTGATCATTCCTTCCAAGTTGATTCTAACTATGAGGTTATTAATTATTCCTGTCTCATTACACAGGACCAGATCTAGCATAGCTTGCTCCTTATTGTACATGCTTTTATTTTAGAGCAGTCAAACCAAGATATTTAGAATTCACGGCTTTTAAGACACCTTTGAAAAAAACAAGGACAGCATGACCTTATTAGAGGAGTAGCATTTTCACAACACTAGACTTGGGACTTCATCAAAAAGTTTCTGAAAATCCAAATTCACTGCAGCCATTGCTTCGCCATAATTTATTTCGCAGTCGGTTTCTCAGATATGATTCACCTTTAATAGTTTGGCATTGACTTGATCCATGTTCATTGCTTTCAAATTAATTTAATTCTCAACGTTCCCTGGCAAAGCATTATTTCTAATAGACTCTTGTATTATCCTGATTGCTTCTTTGGCACTAGGCAGACTGTAATTCCTTGCTTTCTCCCTGCCTCCTTGAGAAATACTGGGGTTATATTTGCTGCTCTCAAATCTGTCAATTCAGGCATTAGGAATTTGGAAGACAGCAAGCAAAGTATTTATTATTACCATGGTACCTTCTTCAGGAATCATAGATAAAGATTATCAGGCCATGGGGATTCATCAGATTTCAAACCAAATATTTTCTTCAAAACTGTTTATTTACGGATATGATTGTATTTCCTGCTTTTTCTCAGTCGACCTAGAATTGCTTGGAAGTTTTTATTTTTCTTCATTCATGAAGGCAGAACTGAATTAGTTGCTTCATAGTCTGCCATTTTCCTGTTCACCATTTGCTGGTTTTGGACTGTAATGAAGCTACAATTATCTTTGCCAACATTTCACCTTGGTATATTGTACTTTGAGAAACTTTTACGTTTCATGCTTGTTTAATGTACTGCTCTGAAACCTATTACTTCCTGTCTTACGCTGTTCAATGGTTGACCTTCCACAGCCATACAATCACAGAAGCATAGCCTGTGTAAGATCAAAATTACAGCACGATCTATGTTATTCCAAATTTACTACATCAGTCCCATAGCCATGAATGGTTTGACACGTCAAGTGCTCATCCAAATACTTTATAATGATTGTGACGCGATCTGTGATAACAGCCCCCACCACATCCTCAGGAGGTGCATTCCGGACCCCATAACCCTTTTGGTGAAAAACAATCCCTGACTCCTCTCTAAATGTCAAATCCTTCCCTTTAAATGTGTGTTCGCCTGTTCTTGGCTCTTTGTCTAAAAGGAACAGCTGCTGTCTAACCACCCTGTCCATGACCCTCATAATCTTCTCCTGGATGACGTCCCCCAAAGCCTTTTCTGCTCCAAAGTAAACAAATGGAGCTTATGAAACCTCTCTCCTTAGCTGATATGCTCCGTCTTGGGAACATTCTGGTGAATCTCTGTGCCCCCTCCAGAACAATCACATCCTGCCTGTAATGTTGCTCCGAGAACCTCAAATAGTATTCCATCTTGACCTTACCAAAGTGCTACATCGCTCTTGTAATCTATGACTCGATAAAGGGTATGCCTACTTTTTACAATGATTTCTTACGTAATCTTTGATACTCCCCCGTTACATTCACGGATGTGTGGAGAAGCACCATCTGAGCTTCCTGGTGTGCTGCCATTCATTGTGTACTCTCCTCTCTGGTTCCTTCCTCCAAAGTGCATCATCTCATATTTATCAGGGTTACGTCCTATCTGCCAATGATCCACCCATCTGACCATTCCATCTGTATCTTCCTGTAACATAAGAACTTCCTCCTCACTGCCAAACACCCAGCCAATATGTGTGTCAAACACAGACTTACTTGTCACACTGCCACCACTCCCTCCACATTCACACCTACATCATTTATAAATACCATAAATAATAAGGGAGACAGTGCTGATCATTGTGGTACATCAGGGGACACTGGTCTCCAGTCACACAAACAGCCTTCCACCACCACCTATTTTTTGCAAAATTTTCTCTAACACCGATTTGAAACACACTAGTCTATAGTTCCCTGCTCTATCTCTACAACCCTTCGTATAAAGGGTGATTTCCAGTCTTCAGGCACCTTACCTGTGACCAGATTCTATTTAAAAATTTGCATCAGCGCCTTTCATCCCTTGTCTCCAACAGCAGATGTAATTCAATCTGGACCTGGGGATTGGTCCAGTTTTATACCAGCCAAAACCATTGTGCGAGATAAGTGGCTGTCCAGCCCCATCTACGGCACTTTTTATTTCCCTTCCCAGGAACAAAGACACGGAGGAGTCTGTCCAAAACGTTTTCATTCAACTTTGCAAAGTCGGGTGTTGTTCCCAAAGGTAAACACACACAAGCATAGTAATCTCCACGCATTATATACATGTATATGTGGGCTGGGTCTACTACTGCTGTCTTGACCAACGAGTGCTAGGATTCCCCACTGTTTTCCTTATTTGGGTTCTGGTGCCTGCGATTATTTTGTTATTCACTTGGCCAATCAGTGTTTGAGCTTCCCGTTCTTCCCTTATATGGATGATGTTGTCCAACTGTGGTTAAGGGCGGTCTCTCAACTATCGAGGAAAGCTGTTCCAACTATTTCATTCATATAAACATAGGGTAGGTCCGGCAACAGTTTCGAGTGTCTGCTTGTGTTTACTATAAGGTAGAAAAGACTAAAATGCAGCTAACCGTTTAAAAATTACACTACCCCCTACAAATCCCCCGTGTCTTTTCTTACGGCCTGTAATTTTTCAACCGGAAGTTTCTTCTCCAGGGCATTTAATAACTCCCGAGCTTGTTCATCAAACTGCCCGTCTCTAATACTACTCCCGCCCAAGAGGGATTCACGTTGTTCCATCTCGAGATTTATTTGTTCAACCTGCCCATAGGGAACATCCTTCTTAGTAAGGGCGGTTTCGATCAGTCGTTGAGTTAATCCCCGGACACAGGGAATAACGCATCACCCAAGGGCAGTGAGTACCCCTGCCACCACTATACATGAGACAAGAAAGGGAACGACCACCCCCGTCCATTTACCGAACCAAGCTTCCAACCAGTCCGTGAGGCCAGAGTCGATGCCCGAGTTTTCGGCCAGTTCGTCCGCCAATGTGGTGAGTCCATCCAGGGCGCGGGTGATGGACCCATCAGGGGCTGTGTTGTTGGGGATGAAAGTGCAGCATTGAGTGCCTATCATGACACAAACACCCCCCTTCTCTGCCAACATCATGTCTAAGGCCAACCTATTTTCCCACGCCATCCTACTAGTGGTGTCCAGTTGTTCTGCTATTCCTTTCACTGCATCCCGGGTATAATTAATGAACCTCTGCTGATTGTAGTAAATATAATTAATCCAATGCACGTTCTTATTGATGGTCACCCACCAGAACAGTGACGACTCAAAACCCGCCGCTATCTGTGTCCTAGCCTTGTATTCGTCAGGAACACCCCCTGGGGACCCCTATGGCATCTAAATATATGTTATCATCGAAAGAGGTCTCCAAAGCTCTCTCAGTTCTTCCACTAGAACGAGGTCGCTCTTGTTTTTCGAATACCAGGGTGAATGGGATGGCCAATTGAACGATTGCACAAGTGCCCGTCCATTTTTGGGGCAGGGTCGGTCACAGAACCCTCCCACCACAGTACAACCAGAGGTCTGCCCTAGGCACATGAATGTGGGAGTAATTCCCGCCCCCGGTAATTTCATTGACCAGCCGAATTGATCCGCTGCACTTGTCAAATGTCCCCACATCGTTGTCCCACTGTCGTCCCGTCCGAGAGACGCAGGCCTGGTGCCTACCCGTTACCCCTGAGAATGATGGCGGGCGGGGCGCCCCCTCAGACCTGACGGGGGGAAACTTCAAACTCAAGGGTCGACGAGTGGTGTCGTTCCAGGCCTCTCGGTCCTGGTACAGCCTTATCATGCAGTCCATGGCTCGTGGGTGTTTCTCCCATCCCAGCGGGAATGGGACCACCTGAGGGTTAGGGCGGGCACTCGTGCATGCATAGCAATCACTCTTTTTCATGCTCCTCACAGTATATTTGACCCATTCCATCCAGGCATTCGCCTCCCCGTATCCCGTTTCTATTTCAAAGGTCTTTTCCAAATCTGTCACCTCAATTATTCTAATCTTTTCCTGCTTATCAGTGGCGGATGAGCCCCCAGACTCAGCTTCAATGACCGTGATATACGTGCAGCACAGCTGCAACCCCTCCCGTCCTGCCTGGACCCCAACTCTAATACCCAGTATTGTTCTATTAAGGCTCGCCCCGTTCTTTTCCAAGTTCTTTATGGTCAGATAGAGCGGATTGCACTGATTCTGCCCACAATCCCGTCCAGGGGTGATGGGATCATGGACAACTGACACCATAGCCTGGACCCCGGGGGCTGGAGGCCTATTTAGGCCTTCCCTACCATGCAATTGTAATACTAACGTCTGACCCTGGAATCCCCTTTCTCTCTCTAGGTTACGCTTAGTTTGATTCCGTTCACTTTTAGTCCTACAGGGCACCAACCCACATAGGTCTAAGCTAAATGTCTGTGTTGATTGGTTGGCAAGCACGGAGATGGAGAACCACTGACGGTCCTCTGCTTGTTTTATCCAGAGGCCAAATTGGGTAACACGCACACTATGACCCAGCCCAAGGATAATGGCATAGCAAGTTAACAATACGATTGACCGCATTTTGTTGTGAAACCCGTAGCCGGAGGGCACAGTTCCTTTAGACTCGCCAAAGTCCGATTAGTTCGTTCTCAGGGTCTCTGTTCCTTAGATGCCTTTGTCAGAGAGGTTCGTTCGTCCTCCGTCGGTTGTGGCACTGGTCCCTTGACTCGAGTGTAACGTGACCAGCCCTTTTCGGCCGTAGGGACAGCCGTTTCTGTCGTCAAAAGTACCAGGAAGGGACCGTCCCAAGTTGGTTCTAGGGTACGTTGCTTCCAGCTTTTAATCAGGACCCACTGACCCGGCTTGACGGTGTGCACCGCAAACTCGAGGGGCAGCGTCTGTGCCAAAAGTCCCTGTTGGCGTAAACGAGATAGAGTAGACCCAAGAGCCACCACATATTTTTGCACAAACATATCCCGAGACTCGAATACAGGAGGTTCCCCCTTCGGCCCATGGAACGGGAGGCCAAACAGCATTTCGAAAGGGGAGACGCCCAAATCCCGCCTTGGCTGGGTGCGAATTTGCAATAGGGCAAGGGGTAGGCATTTGGTCCAAGGCAGGCCAATTTCACTAGTGAGCTTGGTTAGCTGCTTTTTGATGGTCTGGTTCATTCTTTCGACCTTGCCCGAGGAGGAGGCATGCCAGGGGGTGTGCAAATCCCAGTCAATCCCCATTGCTTGCACTACATTCTGGAGGACGGTCGAGGTGAAGTGGCTCCCCTGGTCAGAGTCAATAGCGCGGGGTAGCCCAAATCGTGGGATGATTTGCTCGAGTAGAATCTTGCTAACCTGAGTTGCCGTTGCCGTGGTAGTGGGGAAAGCTTCCACCCATCCTGTCGGGTGATCTACCACTACAAATAGATACTTCAGGCGACCTATGGGGGGGAGCTCAGTGTAATCTACCTGGACATACTCAAACGGCCTATAGGCCGGACTCCTACCCCATTGTTTTGCATGCTGCCGCAGCCCCCTTTTGTTAATCTTTCGACACATTATGCAATCTCCAGTGACCTGCTTGGCTACCGTGTACAGACCAGGGTGAGTATATCGGCGCAGGAAGGCATCACACAGTGCCTGGGCGCCCCAGTGACCCCCTTGGTGTAAACGGGCAATAATGTCCCGCGTCAACGGTCGATTTAGTAGCTGTCGGCCATCGGGTAATGTCCACTTGCCTTCCCTATCCTTTGTACCCCCCAGAGACGCGAGAAGAGTTTCTTCTTTGTCAGTAAACGTGGGCACTTCGGTAATTTCGGATATCTGGGGAATCCTTACCAGGCAGTTTATTACTTCCTTCCCCATCCCAGCCAATTTTGCCTGTTCATCTGCCAATTGATTCCCCAGGGTCTCTATTTTATCGTCTTTCTGGTGTCCTTTCACATGTACTACAGCAATCTCTTGTGGCAGCAACAAATCCTCCAAGATCATGGCTACTAGTTCCTCGTGGACCAACTCCTTTCATCTACTATTTATCATTCCCCTTTCTTTCCAGATCTTCCCAAAGGTGTGTACTACCCCAAAGGCATACTTAGAGTCAGTGTAGATTGTCCCGGCTATTCCCTTTAAATTCCTCAGAGCCCGGTGCAAGGCGTACAATTCGCACGTTTGTGCGGACCAGGCATTCGGTAGCCGTCCACTTTCCACTAATTCCCAACCAGTCTCACAAATGACTGCATAACCGTTGTGTCTCTTCCCATCTATCACACGAGAGGACCCGTCAATGTACCACCGCCTTCCTGCATGTAAGGGGGTATCCCTCAGATCTTCCCTCACTTTACTCTGGTACTCTATTATGTCTGAACAGCAGTGTTCCAGTTCCTCCTCCCCTTCCCCTATCCAAAGAAAGTCCGCCGGGTTCTGGCAGCCCCCGACTTCTATTCGGAGGTCTTCTCGGTCTAACAATATGGCTTCATATTTCAGAATCCTCCAGTCAGTCAGCCACCTCCCGGCCTTCTGATTCAGGATAGTTCTAACCTGGTGGGGAGTAGTGACTGTCAAGGGGGCCCCGAAAGTCAACTTCCTGCTTTCCTCTACCAGCTTTGCCGTGGCTGCCACCGCTTGGACACACTCCGGCCACCCTCGGGAGACTGGATCCAGAATTTTTGACAGGAAAGCCACGGGCTTCCTTTCCCCCCCCCCAATCCTGGGTCAATACTCCAAGAGTGGTTCCCTTTCTGGAGTTCACAAAGAGACGAAATGTCTTACTAAAATCCGGCAAGCTTAAAACAGGTGCGGCCATCAATTTTCCTTTTAGGATTTCAATTAACTTTTTCTCCTCCTCCTCCCATTTTATTCTGTTGGGTGCCTCCTCAATGAGTTTTAGGTACAGGTCTTTAGTAAGGGGGGCATAGTCGTCTATCCATAACCGACAATAGCCGAAGAGTCACAAGAACTTCCGCAACTTCCTCTTGGTCGTTGGGAGGCCTAGTTCGATTATTGCCCGCACTCTTTCCGGACTTATTCGTTTCTCTCCCTGGCTTATCAAGTGTCCCAGGTACTTAACCTCTTTCTCGACATATTGGAGCTTCTTCTGACTCACTCTTAACCCCTTCTCAGCTAGGTAATTTAACAGGGCATTAGTCCCAAGTAGGACGTCCTCCTCCGCGGGTCCTGATAAAAGGAGATCGTCCACGTATTGTATAAGCTTAAGGGCCGGGGACAAGGTTAGTCCCTCCAATAATTGTTCCAGAATCTGCCCGAACAGAGTCGGGGACTCAGTGAATCCTTGGGGGAGCACGGTCCACCTGTACTGTTGTTTTCTGCCAGTATCAGGATCCTCCCATTCAAAAGCAAAAAGATCCCTACTGCCCTTGTCCAGGGGACACGCCCAGAAGGCATCCTTTAAGTCTATAACACTAAACCAGCCGTGGTCCGTGGGTATTCGCCCCAGAATAGTGTATGGGTTCGGTACCACAGGGTGCCGTACTTGGACAATTTTATTTACTTCCCTTAGGTCTTGGACCATTCGGTAGCTCCCATCCGACTTCCGGACCGGCAGGATGGGGGAAATTGTATCGTGACATACAGGGCTCTACCAATCCATCTTTTATTAGGTCTTCCATAACTGTCTTCAGGCCCTGCCTCCCTTCCCAAGAGATGGGGTATTGGCGCACTCTGACGTCGGGGCTCTGGGGCTTTAATTTTACCTCCACAGGTCGAATTGCGAGTCCTCCCCGGTTCCCTTTGGCGACCCAAACCCTAGGGTCTATCTCTGTCAATCGGGACTCACTAAGGTATGACATGGTAACGGCTAATTCTTCCTCTTCTCCCACTTCTATTCGCAATCCGAAACGGACTATCAAATCCCGTCCCAACAACCCATAGGGAAGATGGGGGAGGTGAAGGAGTTCCACCTGGAGCTCCTCCTCCTCCAGCCGCAAGGGTTGTGGTTCGAATATTTTCGCACTAAAAACCCCACCCTTAACTCTGAAATGTTTAATGTTTTAGCTTGGAAGCCAACCCCCCTAGGATGGAGGGGAATTGAGGACCTGCCGGCGCCTGTGTCAACTAAGAAGGTAACATCTTGTCTAAATGGGCCCACCCGTAAATTTACCAGGGGTTCTTGTTGGCCCGTGTTCCGATCCTCCCCTGACTTCCCTAATCCATTTGTTCACACTCCATTTCATACATCCCTTCTCTTTCCCTTTTAAACTCGGGACAATCCCTTTTGAAGTGTCCCAGTTTCCCGCGATGGTAACATCTGGCCTTCTGAGGGTGCTCAATTGCATAAGATCCTCCTCTCTCACTTCTGCCTCGTCTCGCTTCTCTCCCTCTCCAACTTTTCTTCGACGTTCCTCTTTCCACCCCATAATCTCCCTCCCCCATTCCGGTGGACTTACAAGCTTCCCGTACGGCTGCCACCATCATTTTTGTCTTATGTTTCTCCCTTATTACATCCCTCTGAACGTACACCTTCTGTGCTTCCCTTAATAATTCTGCAACATCCTTTTCAGCCCAATCCTACACTTTCTGTAATTTCTTCTGAATGTCAGGCCATGGCTTAGTCACAAAGTGCACCTTAAGCATGCCCTTGCCTATTTCCCCGTCGGGGTCTAAATCTGAATACTTTCGCATGGACTCCCGCAAACGGTCTAAAAACTCACTCGGGGATTCATCCTTTTTCTGTCCAACTTCAAATGCTTTCGCTAAATTCCGCTGTTTGGGCACGCACGTTTGGATCCCCCTGATTATAAGGCTTCTTAGGTCTGTCATATTGGCCCGTCCCCCCGCGTCGTTATGATCCCATCGGGGGTCCTCTAAGGGGTACTTCTGCTCTCCACGCTGAGGGCCGTCCTGATGCTCCCTATCCCAAATGGCCATTGCACTATTCCGGATCATAACAATTTCATCGTAATTAAATAGTATTCTCATCATGGCCTGCAGTTCAGCCCATGTGTATATACTGGGCCCCAGAAATTGGTCCAGTTGTATTCCCACACTGACGGGGTCGTCCAGTAGACGGGGTAATTCATTACGAAGTTGCCGGATATCCCCAGAATTTAAAGATTGTACTACGAACCCGGTCCGTTCATTCCCAAACGGCACCTCTCGTAAGGGGTTCAGCTGTTCAATATTGTCACTCCTCCCAGCTCTCAATCCCTCTTCTCGACCTCTCCGCATCTCGAGTCGGACTGATTTCCTAGTGCCTGGGGTGAGTTCTGCGCCCCCTCCTGTGCCCCCCCCCCCAGCAGTCCCTTCCTCACTGGTCGTAGCCTGCTGGGACTCGGAATTATCGGTCGCAGGAGGGAGGTCTGCGCTGGACGCCTGGTCGTGCGCGGGTGGTATATATGGGGGCGGGGCAGACGGTGGCAAACCGTCGGTGAGGATGTCCCAAGACTTCTGGGGCTTCCTCGGGTCTCTTTGGGGAATCAGAGGATAGAGACGCGTGGGACTCTCGCCGTCGCCCGCCAACCAGGCGGCAGCATATTTGCTCTCCTCTGGGTCAAACGGTTGTTTTCTGTTAACATATACATTTAGGATTTGTCACACCCAGTCTTCATCAGACCCATACTCGGGCCAAACTACCGAGGGGGCGCGGATAGGTTCTTTGGTCCATATAAAACAACAATATTTTATCATAGTCTCTTTCTTTAAGTCCTTCGTTCTACTACTGTCCGTCCATAGCCTTAACTTCCGACCTAATGGGCTATCGGGGGGTATTTCTTTCCCATTTGCAGTCTTCCCTGACTTTTCCTTAGTAAATCTAGAAGTCCGATTTCCCATGGTCTATCTTCGGTCCTGGTCTTAAACGCCCAAAGCGTTTTCACAGATGACCGTCAAAACCACGATTTCCCGTGGTTTATCTTCAGTCCTGGTCTTAAACGCCCAAAGCGTTTTCACAGATGACCGTCAAAACCACAATTTCCCGTGGTTTATCTTCGGTCCTGGTCTTAAACGCCCAAAGCGTTTTCACAGATGACCGTCAAAACCACGCGGCCAACAAGGAAGAACAAAAGAATCTCTTACCTTGATCCGTGCACGGAGTTGTCTGGCCTTTTTAAATGTGTGTACCCCCGTGTATAGTCACTAACCGGTCGTCCCAGCACTCGTCCGTGTGTTCCTTTTCCAGGATTCAAAATTATTTTTAAATGAGCCGGGTCACGTCCTCTCTTGGCCGACGGCCGACGGACCAAGCTGATCAGTGAGAAGTATAAATATATACTAGACGCGTCTTTGTTGTAATCAGGCTTGATCCGTGAGCCGAAGAGACTGCCCCCCCCGGCAATAATTATTTCATCCCGGACGAGCCCCCAATTGTGCGAGATAAGTGGCTATCCAGCCCCATCTACGGCACTTTTTATTTCCCTTCCCAGGAACAAAGACACGGAGGAGTCTGTCCAAAACTTTTTCATTCAACTTTGCAAAGTCGGGAGTTGTTCCCAAAGGTAAACACACACAAGCATAGTAATCTCCACGCATTATACACATGTATATGTGGGCTGGGTCTCCTACTGCTGTCTTGATCAATGGGAACTAGGGTTACCCACTGTTTTCCTTATTTGGGTTCTGGTGCCTGCGATTATTTTGTTATTCACTTGGCCAATCAGTGTTTGATCTTCCCGTTCTTTCCTTATATGGATGATGTTGTCCAACTGTGGTTAAGGGCGGTCTCTCAACTATCGAGGAAAGCTGTTACAATTGTTTCATTCATATAAACATGGGGGAGGTCCGGCAACAGTTTCGAGCGTCTGCTTGTGTTTACTATAAGGTAGAAAAGACTAAAATGCAGCTAACCATTTAAAAATTACACTACCCCCTACACTCTTTCTCCCTTCAATCTCTCTCCCTTCTCTATCACTTTCTCCCCCTCTCTCTGCCCCCTCTCTCTCTCTCTCTGCCCTCTCTCCCCACTTTCTCCGCTCTCTCCCCGCCTTACCCCATTCTCTCACCCCTCTCTCACACCTCTCTCTCACCCCCTCTCTCACCCCCTCTGTGACACCCTCTGTCACAACGTCTCTCGACCCCCTTTCTCGACATCCTCTCTCGACCTCCCTCTCTCAACCCCTTCTCTCAACCCCCCTCTCTTTCCTCTCTCTCTCCCCACCTCACCCCTCTCTCTCACCCCTCTCTCCCTCTCTCTCCCCCACTTTCTCGATCCACTCACTCGACACCCTCACTTGACCCCTTCAATCAACCCCCTCTCTCGACTCCCTCTCTCGACCCCGCGCTCTCAACCCTTCTCTCTCTCCCCACCTTTCTCCACCCCCTCTCTCCCCACTCTCTCTCCCCTCTCCCCATCTCTCCCCCTCTCAAACCCCTCACTCGCCCCCTCTCTCAACTCCCTCTCTCGACACCCTCTCTCGCCTCCCTCTCACTCTCCTAACCCCTCTATCCCCACTCCACCCCCTTTCCCCCTCCTCCATCTCTCCCCCTCTCTCAACCCCCTCACTCCACCCCCTCTCTCGACTCCCCCTCTCTCGACTCCCTCTCTCACCCCTCTCTCCCCTTCTCTCTTCCCCCTCTCAGAAAGCACTCTCTCTCCCCACTCACCCACTTTCTGTTCTCCTCTCTCCATACTCCCTCTCCCCTTCCTCCCCCTCCCCCTCTCACTAATCCTGTCTCTCCCTCTATCACCCCCATCGCTCTCCCAGTCTCTCTCCTCCCCTCTCTCCCCCTTTCTCTGCCCCCCTCTACCCCCCTCTCCCTCTCACTTGACATCCCTCTCTCTTTATACCCCTCTCTCGACCTCCCCTCTTTCAAACCCCCTCACTTTACACCATCTCTCGACACCCTCTCACGACCCGCCTCTTTCGACCCCACCTCACGGCCCATTCACTCAAACCGCCTCACTTGAACCCCCTCTCTCTCCCACGCCCTCGACCTCTCTCTCACTTGATCCCCTCTCTCCCCCTCTCTTTCCCCCTCTCTTGATCCCCTCTCTCCCCCTCTTTTCTCCCTCTCTGAAACCCCCTCTCTTGACCCCCTCTCTCAGTTCCCTCACTCGACCCCCCTCACTCAACCCCCCTCACTCGAGCCCTTCACTCGAACCCCTCACTCAACCCCATCTCACGTGGTCCCCCTCACTCGACCCACTCTCTCGACATCCCATTGTCTATACCCTCTCTCTCCCGCGTCTCTCCCGCCTCTCTCCCCCACTCTCCCCTCTCTCCCATTCTCTCCCTCCTCTACCCTACTCTCGCCCTCTCTCTCCCCACTCTCTCCCCCCTTTCTCCCCTTCTCTCCCCCTCCCCTCTCTCACTTCTCTCTCCCCCTCACACCCCATCTCTCTCCTCCTCTTTCTCCTCCTCTCTCTCCCCCTCTTAATCCCCCTCATTCAAACCCTCTCAATCTAACCCCTCACTGGACCCCCTCACTTGACCCCCCGCTCTCCCTCTCTCTCTTCCCGCTCTCTTTCCCCCACACCCTTTCTTTCCCCCTCTCTCCCCACACCGTCTCCCCCTTCCTCACCCTCCCCTCTCACTTCCCCGTCTCCCCCTCTCTCCCCCTCTCTCTCTCCCCCTCTCTCTCCTACTCTCTCTCCCCCTCTCTCAGTCCCCCCTCTCTCTCCCCCCTCTCTCTCCTCTCTCTCTCCCCTCTCTCTCTCCCACTCTCTCTGCCCCCCTCTCTCTCCCTCTCTCTTTCTCCCCTCTCTCTTTCTCCCCTCTCTCTCTCCCCCTCTCTCTCTCCCCTCTCTCCCCCCTCTCCCCCTCCCTCTCCCCCTCACTCTCTTACCCCTTCACTCTCTCCCCCTCACTCTCTCCCCGTCTTTCTCGCCCCGTTCTCTGCCCCCTTCCCCCCTCTTTCTCCCAGTTTGCCCCCCCTCTCTCCCCCTCTTTCTCCCAGTCTGTCTCCCCCTCTCTCTCTCGCCACTCTCTCCCTCTCTCTCTCTCAGCCCCCCTCACTCTCCCCCTCACTCTCCCCCCAACTGTCCACCTCTCTCTCCCCCTCTTTCTCCCCCGCTCTCTGCCCCTCTCTCCTGCACACTCTCTCCCTCTCTCTCCCCACTCTCTTTCCCCCCTCTGTCTCCCCCCTCTCTCTCTCCACCTCTCTCTTCCCTCACTACCCTTCTCTCTTGCCTCCTCTCCCTCCTCTCTTTCGCCTCTCTCTCTGACCCTCTCTCTGCCCCTCTCTCTCACCTCACTCTGTCACCTCGCTTTCCTTCCCTCTCTCACTCCCTCCCTCTCTCCCTTCCTCCCTCTCTCACCCTGTCATTCACTATCGTTCTTCTCCACCACTCACTGCCCCCTCTCTCTCCCCTTTCTCAAACACACACTCCCCCGTCTCTTTACTTCTCTCCCTCTACCCTCTCTCTATCTTCTCATCCCTTTCAATCTCCCCATCGCTCTCCCGCTCTGTCCCCCTCTCTACCCTTTTCTCCCTCTCTCCTTCTCTCACCGCCTCTTTCCTCATCTCTCTATACTGTCTCTCTCACCCCGTCTCTCTACCCCTCACTCTCTCTCCCCCTCTCTCTTTCTCTTCACTAACTCTCACCCACACCCTGTCACCTGACTGTCTTCCCTCTCTCTCTCTCTCACTCACTCCCTCCCTAACCCTCTCCCTCCCCACTGTCTCCCCCCGACTCTCACCGGCCACACTCTCCCCCACTCTCTCTCCACAATCTCTCTCCGCCCCACTTTCTTCCCCCACTTTCTCTCCCAATCTCTCTCCCCATTCTCTTTCCCCACTCTCTCCCCACTCTCCCCAACTCTCTCCCCATCTCTCTCCCCATCTCTCTCCCCGTCTATCTCCCCAGCTATCTCCCCATCTCTCTCCCCACCTCTCTCCCCACCTCTCTCCCCTTCCCTCTCTCCCCTTCCCTCTCTCCCCATCCCTCTCTCCCCATTCCTCTCTCCCTCTGCCTCTCTCCCCCTCACTCTCTTCCGCTCACTCTCTCCCCCTCTTTCTCATCCAGTTCTCTGCCCCCTCTCCCACTCTATCTCCCCCCTCTCCCCCTCTTTCCCCCAGTCTGTCACCCCTTCTCTCTCCCCACTCTCTCCCCCTCTCTCTCTCACCCCCGCATCCTCCCATGCTCTCTCACCCCCTCACTCTCCCCTGCTCTCTCACCTCCGCTCTCTCACACTCCTCACTCTTCCCATTTCTCTTCCCCCTCTTTCTCGCCTGCTCTCTGCCCACCTCTCCACCTCTCACTCTCTACTGCCTCTCTATCTCCCCATCTCTCTCTCCCCCCTCCCCTGTCCACTCTCTCTCCCCCTCCCTTGCCCCCTCTCTGTCGCCTGTCTCTCTCCCCCTCTCTCTTTGACTCTTTCCCCTCTCCCTTGCGCCTTCTCCCTTGCCTCATCTCCATCCCTTCTTTCACCCTCCCTCTCTCGTCCCTCTCTCTCTGCACCTCTCTCTGTCTTCTCTCTCTTCTCTCACTCTGTCACCTCACTCTGCCTCCCTCTCTCACTCCCTCCCTCTCTTCCTCCCTCTCTCTCTCACCCTGTCACTCACGATCCTCTATTTCCCCCACTCACTCCCCTCTCTCTCCCCCTCGCTCACACCCACACTCCCCCTTCTCCACTTCCTTCCCTCCACCCCCTCTCTTTCTCCCCTTCTCGCCCCCTCTCTCTTCACCCTCTCTCCTCCTCTCTCTTCCCCCTCCCCTCTCCCTAACTCTCTTCCCCAGTATCTATCTCGCTCTACCGCGTCTCTCTTCCCCCTCTCCCCTCTCCCTATCTCTCTTCCCCAGTATCTATCTCGCTCTACCTCCTCTCTCTTCCCCGCTCTCCACGGCTCTCTCTCTCACTCCCCGCTCTCTCCTCACCCCTCTCTCGCCCCCTCTCTCACCATGTTTCCCCTCCTCTCTCCCACTCTCTCTCCCTACCGTCTCTTTCTCAACCCCTCTCTCTACACCTCTCTCTCTCACCCACTCTCTACCTCTCACTCTCTCTCTCCCCTCGCTCACACCCACACACACCCTCTCCACTTCCCTCCTTCCACCCCCTCTCTTTCTCCCCCTCTCTCCCCTTCTCTCTCCCCATCTGTCTTCACCCTCTCTCCCCCTCACTCTCCCCCCTCCCCTCTCCCCATCTCTCTTCCCCAGTCTCTATCTCGGTCTACCTCCTCTCTCTTCCCCCTCTCTCCATGACTCGTTCTCGCTCCACCCTCTCTCCACACCCCTCTCTCGCCCTCTCTCTCACCATCTTTCCCCTCCTCTCTCCCACTCTCTCTTGCCCCCCTTTCTCCCCCTCTCTCTCCCCATCTCTCTCCCCTCTCACTCTACCGTCTCTCTCTACACCTTTCTCTCCCCCCCCCTCTACCCTCTCTCTCTTTCTCTCCCCTCTCTCTTCACTAACTCCCTCCCTCACTCTGTCACCTAACTTGCTCCCTCTTTCTTCCTCCCTCCCTAACACTCTCCCTCCCCATTCTCCCCCCACTCTCCCCTCACTCTCTCCCCACTCTGTCCCCCCACTCTGTCTCCCCACTCTCCCCACACTCTCTCTCTCCCCCAGTCTCACACCCACTTTTCCCCCCACTCTCTCTGCCCCCACTCTCTCTGCACTCAGCCTCTCTCACCCTCTCTCTCTCCCCCTCTCCCCTCCTCTCTGTCCCAAAACTCTCTCTCCTTCTTTCTCTCCCCCTTTCACACCCCTTCTCTCCCCTATCTCTCCCCGCTCTAGCCTCCTCTCTCTCGCCTCTCTCTCTCACCCTCTCTCTCCTCCCACATTCTCCCCCGCTCTCTCCTCTCTCTGCCCCCTCTCCTCCCTCTCAACCCCCCTCTCTCCCCCCTCTACCCAACTCTCTCTCCCTCCCCCTCTCTATCCCCACACTCTCCCCCTCTTTCTCCCCTGTCTCTCCCCCTCTCTCTCCCCCTCTCACCTCCTCTCTCACTCTCTCCCCTCTCTCTACCCAATCTCTCTCGCCCCCTCTCTCTAGCTCCTCTTTCTTTCCCCCTCTGATCTCCGTCTCCCCTCTATCTTGCCCACTCTAACTCCCCTCTACCGCCCCCTCCTTCGCTCACCCCCTGTCTCTACCCCCTCTCTCCCCATCTCTCTCTCTTCACTACATCTCTCCCCTTACTCTGTCACCTCTTCTCCCTCCCTCTCTCACACCCTCCCTCTCTCTCCCTTCCTCCCTCTCACTCTCCCCCACTCACTCACCTCTCTTCCCCACTCTCTCCCCTCTCTCGCTCTCTCCCCCGCTCTCCCCCTCTCTCCCCCTCTCTCGACCCCTCTCTTGCCCTCTCTTGCCTCATCTCTGTTGCCCATCTCTCTCATCCCCTCTCTCTCGCCTCCTCTCCCTCACCATCTCTCTCCACCCATCTTTCTCTACCCATCTCTCTCCACCCATCTCTCTCCCTCTCTCCCCATCTCTCACCCCCTCCCCACGCCCACTACCTCCCTCTCTGTCTCCGCCCATTCTCTCCCCTCCTCTCGCCCCCTCTCTCCCCCTCCCCGTCTCTCTTCCGTCTCTCTCTCCCCACCTCTCTCTCCCTGCCTCTTTCTCCCCGACTCTCTTCCCGTCTCTTCCCGACTCTCGCCCAATCTCTTTCCCCATAATTTCCTCCCTCACCCCCTTTCTAGCTCCATACTCTCTCGCCACTCTCTCCCCACTGACTCTTCTCTCTCTCTCTCTTCCTCTCTCTCCCCACTCACTCTCCTCTCTCTCCCTCTCTCTCCCCCTCTCTCCACCCCCCCTTTCCCCCCTCCCCCTCTTTCACCCCCTCTCCCCCTTTCTTCCCCCCTCTCTCCCCCTCTCTCTCCCCCTCTCTCCCCCCTCTCTCCCTCCCCCCTCCCTCGATCTCTTCCCGCTCTTTCTCCCCCCTCCCTCACCCCCATTCTGTCCTCCTGTGTCTCCCTCTCCCTCCCTCTCTCTGTCTCCCCCTCTTCCTCCCACTCTCCTGTCTCTTTCCCCCCTCTCCTGTCTCTCTACCATCTCTCTCTCCCACTTCTCTCTCCCCCTCTCTCCCACCCTCTCTCTGCCCTTCTCTCTTCCACCTCTCTCCACCCCACTCTCTCCACCCCACTGTCTCCACCCTCTCTCTCCCTGTCTCCCCTCTCTCTCTCCCCACACTCTCTATCCCCGCTCCCTCACCCCTGCTTTCTCACCCTCCACCCTGCCTCCCCGTCTCCTCCCTCTCTCTCTCCCCACACTCTCTATCCCCGCTCCCTCACCCCCACTCTCTCACCCCGCTCTCTCACCCCGCTCTATCAACCCCCTCTCTCCCTCTCTCTACCTCTCTCTCTCACCCCCTCACTCTCCCCCTCACTCTCCCCCCTCACTATACCCCTCACTCTCCCCCTCACTCTCCCCTCTCACTCTCCCCCTCTTTATCCCTCCGCTCTCTGCCCCCACTCTCTACTCCCTCTCTCTCTCTATTGCCTCTCTCTCTCTACCCCCTCTCTCACCACGATTCTCGATCTATCTTCACCCACTCTCCCCACACCCCCTCTCTCCCTCTCCCTCTCTCTCCCCCTTGCCTCCTCTCTCTCTAGCCCCTCTCTCTCTACCCCTCACGCTGCCCTCTCTCTCTCTTTTCACTCTGTCACCTCACTCTCCCTCCCTCTCTCACTCCCTCCTTCCGTCTCTCACCCTATCACTCACTATCGTCTCTGTCCCCCACTCTCCCCTCTCTCTCCCCCCACTCTCCCCCCCTCTCTGTCCCCCCTCTCTCAACGGCCCACTCTCACCCCTCTCTCACTATCCCGCTCACCCCCTCTCTGTACCCCTCATTCTCACTCCCCCTTCTCTGTTCACTAACTCTCTCCCCATTCTGTCACCTAAATCTCTCGTCTCCATCTCTCACTTCCTCCCACTCTACCCCCTCACTCTCTCCTCTCTCCAACACTGTCTTTTCCCACTCTCTCCCACACTCTCTTCCCCCACTCTCATCCCCAGCTTTCTCCCCTCTCTCTCTTTCCCCTTTCTCTCCTCTCTCCCCCTCCGTCTCTCACCCACTCACTCTCCCCCTCTCTCCCTCCCACTCTCTCCCCACTCTATCCCCCAATCTCACTCACCATCTTTCTCTCCCCCTTTCTCTCCCCCCTTTTTCTGCCCCACTCTCTCCCCCAACCCCCACAATTCCCCCGACCCCTCTCTCTCACCCCTCTCTCTCACTCATTTCTCTCTCACCCCACTCTCTCACCCCCTCTCTCTCACCCCCTCTCTCTCACCCCCCTCGCTCTCACCCTCTTTCTCCACTTCTCTCTCACCCCCTCTCTCTCACCCCTCTCCCTCGCCCCACTCTCGCGTGCTCTCTCTCTCCCCCTCTCTCACCCCCTCTCTTACTCCCTCTCTCACACCCTCTGTCTCACTCATCTCCCTCCCCCCTCTCTCTCCCGTTACGGCAACCTCTCTCTCCCCCACTCTCCCAAACACTCTCTCCCCCTCTCTCCCCCTCTCTCTCCCCTCTCTCTCACACCCTCTCTCTCTGCACCCACTCTCGACCCCCTCTCTCTCGCCCACTCTCTCTTGTCCCCCTCTTTCACACCCTCTGTCTCTCCCCCTATGTCCCCCACCTCACCCTCTCTCTCACCTTTTTCTATCTCTCCCCTTTCCCTCCCCTCTCTTTCTCACCTCCTCTCTCGACCCCTTTCTCTCCATCTCTCTCGCTTCACTAGCTCCATCCACTGACTCTGTCACCTCACTCTCCCTCCGGCTCTCACTCCCTCCTTTTCTCCCTCCCTCCCTCTCACTATCCCCTCTCTCACCCCATCTCACTCTCCCCTCTCTCACCCCCACTCACTCCACTCTCTCTCTCTCACTCACTCCCCCCTCTCTCTCCCCCTTCTCTCCCCTCTCTCTCGAAACGCCTCCATCACTCCCTCTCTCTACCCTCTCTCTCCACCCCGCTCACTCCCTCTCTCTACACCTCAATCACTTTCTCCACTCTCTCTCTTCACTAACTCTCTCCCTCACTCTGTCACCTAAATCTCTCCCCTCTCTTACCCTCCCTCTCTCACTCCCTCCCTCTCTTCCCCTCTTACTCTCCCCTCTCTCTCCGCTGTCTTTCCCCAATCTCTTCCCAATATCTTCCCCCACTCTCACCACCATCTCACTCCCCTCTCTCCCTCTCCTTCTTTCTCTCTCCCCCTCTTTTTCCCCCTCTCTCCACCCTCTTTCTCCCCCTCCCTCTCACACCCTCTCTCTCTGCACCCACTCTCGACCCCCTCTCTCTCGCCCACTCTCTCTTGTCCCCCTCTTTCACACCCTCTGTCTCTCCCCCTCTGTCCCCCATCTCACCCTCTCTCTCACCTTTTTCTATCTCTCCCCTTTCCCTACCCTCTCTTTCTCACCTCCTCTCTCGACCCCTTTCTCTCCATCTCTCTCGCTTCACTAGCTCCATCCACTGACTCTGTCACCTCACTCTCCCTCCGGCTCTCACTCCCTCCTTTTCTCCCTCCCTCCCTCTCACTATCCCCTCTCTCACCCCATCTCACTCTCCCCTCTCTCACCCCCACTCACTCCACTCTCTCTCTCTCACTCACTCCCCCCTCTCTCTCCCCCTTCTCTCCCCTCTCTCTCGAAACGCCTCCATCACTCCCTCTCTCTACCCTCTCTCTCCACCCCGCTCACTCCCTCTCTCTACACCTCAATCACTTTCTCCACTCTCTCTCTTCACTAACTCTCTCCCTCACTCTGTCACCTAAATCTCTCCCCTCTCTTACCCTCCCTCTCTCACTCCCTCCCTCTCTTCCCCTCTTACTCTCCCCTCTCTCTCCGCTGTCTTTCCCCAATCTCTTCCCAATATCTTCCCCCACTCTCACCACCATCTCACTCCCCTCTCTCCCTCTCCTTCTTTCTCTCTCCCCCTCTTTTTCCCCCTCTCTCCACCCTCTTTCTCCCCCTCCCTCTCACACCCTCTCTCTCTGCACCCACTCTCGACCCCCTCTCTCTCGCCCACTCTCTCTTGTCCCCCTCTTTCACACCCTCTGTCTCTCCCCCTCTGTCCCCCATCTCACCCTCTCTCTCACCTTTTTCTATCTCTCCCCTTTCCCTACCCTCTCTTTCTCACCTCCTCTATCGACCCCTTTCTCTCCATCTCTCTCGCTTCACTAGCTCCATCCACTGACTCTGTCACCTCACTCTCCCTCCGGCTCTCACTCCCTCCTTTTCTCCCTCCCTCCCTCTCACTATCCCCTCTCTCACCCCATCTCACTCTCCCCTCTCTCACCCCCACTCACTCCACTCTCTCTCTCTCACTCACTCCCCCCTCTCTCTCCCCCTTCTCTCCCCTCTCTCTCGAAACGCCTCCATCACTCCCTCTCTCTACCCTCTCTCTCCACCCCGCTCACTCCCTCTCTCTACACCTCAATCACTTTCTCCACTCTCTCTCTTCACTAACTCTCTCCCTCACTCTGTCACCTAAATCTCTCCCCTCTCTTACCCTCCCTCTCTCACTCCCTCCCTCTCTTCCCCTCTTACTCTCCCCTCTCTCCCCGCTGTCTTTCCCCAATCTCTTCCCAATATCTTCCCCCACTCTCACCGCCATCCCACTCCCCTCTCTCCCTCTCCCTCTTTCTCTCTCCCCCTCTTTTTCCCCCTCTCTCCACCCTCTTTCTCCCCCTCCCTCTCTCACCCTCTCACTCTCCCTCTCTCTCTCTCAATTGCTCCCCACTCTCTCCCCCAATCTCTATTCCCTATCTCTGCCCCTTTCTGTCCCTCTTTCTCTGCCCCATCTCTTTCCCCCACACCCCACTTTTCCCTCCCTCTCTGTCGCCCACTATCTCTTTTCCCCCCTGTCTGCCCCCTCTCACTAGGTCTCCCCTAGCTCTGTCCCCCTGCTCTCTGCTCCCCTCCTCTCTGACCCACTTCCTCTCTGTTCGCCCCTCTATCTGTCCCCCTCTCACTCTCCCCTTCTCTCTGTCCCCCTGTCTCTCTGTCTCCCTGTCTTTGTCCCCCTCTTTCTGTCTCCCTCTGTCCCCCCAGTCTCCCTCTCTCTGATCCTCTCTCTCTGAGCCCCCTCTCTTTGCCACCTCCCTCTTATTCTCCACCCCCCTCTGTCCACCTCTCTCTGTCCCCAATCTTTGACTCCCACTCTCTCTGTCACTCTCTCCCTGGACCCCCGTCTCCCCCTCTCTTCCACCCTTCTGTCCCCCCCTCTCTCTCTCCTGCCCCTCTCTCTGTCCCCCCTCTCTCTGTCCCCTCTCTCTCTGTCCCCGTCTCGCTGTCCCCCCTCTCTCTACTGCCCCTCTCTCTGTGTCCCCATCTCTGTCCCCCTCTCTCTGTCCCCCTCTCTCTCTGTCCCCCTCTCTCTCTCCTGCCTCTCTCTCTGCCCCTCCCTCTCTGTCCCCCACTCTCTGTCCCCCTCTCTCTGTCCCCCCTCTCTCTGTCCCCCACTCTCTGTCCCCACTCTCTCTGTCCCTGTGCTCTCTATCCCCCCTCTCTCTATCCCACTCTCTCTGTCCGCCCTCTCCCTGTCCCCCTCTGTCTCCCACTCTCTCTGTCCCCACCTCTATGTCTCCCCTCTCTGCCCCCCGTCCTCACGTCTCTCTGTCCTACTAAGTCTGTCCCCTCTCTCTCTGCCATCCCTCGCTCTGTCTCACCCGATCTCTGCCCCCTCGCTTTGTCCACCCTTCCTGGCCCACTGTCTCTCTGTAGGCTCTCTCTGTCCCCCGCTCTTCCCCTCTCTCTGTCCCTCACTCTCTGTCCCCTCTCTCTCTGTCCACCTCACTCTCGGTCTACCTCTCTCTCTGTCCACCTCTCTCTGTCCCCACTCTCTGTGTCCCCACTCTCTCTTCCCCCCCTCTCTGTTCCTGTCTCAGTCTGTCCCCCATCTCTCTGACACCTCTCTCTCTGTCCACCTCTCTCTGCACCCCCTCTTTGCCCCCTCTCTCTGCCCCCCTCTCTCTGTCCCCCCTCTCTCCGCCCCTCTCTCTGTGACCCTCTCTCTGCCCCCTCCCTGAAACCCTCTCTCTGCCCCCCTATGACCACCTCTCTTTGTCACTCATCTCTCTGTTCCCGCCTTTCTCTGTTCCCCTCTCTCTGTCCCCCTCTTTATGTCCCCCTCTCTCTGTGCCCCCCCCCCCGTCCCCACTCTCTCTGTCCCCACTCTCTCTGTCCCTCCTCTCTCTGTTCCCCTCTCTCTGTCCCACTCTTTCTGTCCCCCTCTCTCTGGCCCCACCTCTCTCTGCCCGCGTTTTCTCTGTCCCCCTTATCTCTCTACCCCCTCTCTGTCCCTACTCTCCCTGTCCCCCATCTCTCTTCCCCCATCTCTCTGTACCCACTCTCTCTTCCCCGCCTCTCTCTGTCCCCACTCTCTCTGTACCCGTCCATCTCTCCCCCTCTCTGTCCCAAAACTCTCTCTCTACCCTCCCTCTCTCTGTGCCCACTCTCTCTTTCCCCTCTCTCTCAGTCCCATCTTTCTCCGTCCCCGCCTCTCTGTCCCTCGCTCTGTGTCCCCCCTCTCTGTCGCCCCTCTTTCTGTCTCCCCTCTCTTTCTCTCTCTCTCTATTCCTGCTCTCTCTCTCCTCCTCTCTCTGTCCCTTCTCTCTCTGTCCCTTCTCTCTCTGTCCCCCTCTCTCTGTCCCGCTCTCTCTGTCCCCCCTCTCTGTTACCCCCTCTCGGGCCCCCTTCTCTCTGTCCCCCTCTCTATTTCCCCCTCTCTATTTCTCCCTCCCTATTTGCCCCTCTCTCTGCCCCATCTCACTGCCCCGCTCTCTCTGCACCCCTCACTCTGTCCCCCTCTCTCTGTCCCCTTCCTCTGTCACCCTGCCTCTGTCCCCCGCACTCTGTCCCCTGCTCTCTGTCCCCCCTCTGTCCCCTCCTCTCCACACCACTCCTCTGACCCCCCTCTCTGTCCCCCTCTCTATTTCCCCTCTCTATTTCCCCCTCTCACTGCCCCCCTCTCTCTGCCCCACTCACTCTTTCCCCCTCTATCTGTCCAGCTCCTCTCTGACCCCCTCCTATCTGTCCCCCGCTCTCTGTCCCACTGCTCTCTGTCCCCCTTTCTCTCTGCCCCCCTTTCTATATCCCCATCTCTATGTTCCCGCGCTCTATGTCCACCCTCTCTCTGTCCCCCTCTCTGTCCCTCCTCTCTCTGCCCCTCTCTCTGTCTCCCCTCTCTCTGCCCCCTCTCAGCACCCCTCTCTCTGTCCCCCGTCTCCCTATCCCCATCTCTCTGTTCCCGCGCTCTCTGTCCCTCGTTTCTCTGTCCCCCTCTCTGTCGCTCCTCTCTCTGCCCCTCTCTCTGTCCCCCCTCTCTCTGCCCCCTCTCTGCACCCCTCTCTCTGTCCCCCGTCTCTCTATCCCCATCTCTCTGTTCCCGCGCTCTCTGTCCCCCGTTTCTCTGTCCCGCTCTCTGTCTCTCCTTTCTATATTCCCCTCTCTCTGCACCTCTCTCTGCCCCTCTGTCTGCCCCACATCTCTGACCCATCTTTCAGTCCCCTCTTTCTGCCCCCTCTTTCTGCCCCCTCTTTCTGCACCCTCTTTCTGTCCCCTCTTTCTGTCTCCTCTCTCTGCCCCCTCTCTCTGTCCGTATTCTCTCTGTCCCCTCCACTCTCTGTCCTCCCTCTCTCCGTCCCCCGTCTCTCTGTCCCCGTCTCTCTGACCCCCATCTCTCTGTCTCCCCACTCTCTGTCCCACTTTCTTTGTCCCTGCGCTCTCTATCCCCCACTCTCTATCCCTCTCTCTTTGTCCGCCCTCTCCCTATCCCCCTCTGTCTCCCACTCTCTCTGTCCCCACCTCTCTGTCTCCCCTCTCTGCCCCCCGTCCTCACGTTTCTCTGTCCCCCTAAGTCTGTCCCCTCTCTCTCTGCCATCCCTCTCTCTGTACCACCCGATCTCTGCCCCCTCGCTCTGTCCACCCTTCCTGGCCCACTGTCTCTCTCTGTCGCCTCTCTCTGTCCCCCGCTCTTCCCCTCTCTCTGTCCATCACTCTCTGTCCCTGTCTCACTCTGCCCCCCTCTCTCTGTCCCCACTCTCTCTGTCCCCCTCTCTCTCTGTCCACCTCACTCTCTGTCTACCTCTCTCTCTGTCCCCACTCTCTCTGCCCCCTCTCTCTGTCCCTGTCTCAGTCTGTCCCCCTCTCTCTGACATCCCTCTCTCTGTCCACCTCTCTCTCTGTCCACCTCTCTCTGCACCCCCTCTCTGCCCCATCTCTCTGCGTCCCTCTCTCTGCCCACCTCTCTCTGCCCCCTCTCTCTGCCCTCCCTCTCACTGCCCCCTCTCGCTGCCCCCATCTCTCTGTACCCCCTCTCTCCGCCCCTCTCTCTGTGACCTCTCTCTGCCCCTCCCTGAAACCCTCTCTCTGCCCCCCTATGACCTCCTCTCTTTGTCACTCATCTCTCTGTTCCCCCCTGCCTATGTTCCCCTCTCTCTGTCCCCCTCTTTATGTCCCCCTCTCTCTGTACCCCCCGTCCCCACTCTCTCTGTCCCCACTCTCTCTGTCCCTCCTCTCTCTGTCCCCCTCTCTCTGTCCCCCCTCTCTCTGTCCCCCCTCTCTCTGTCCCCCTCTTTCTGTCCCCCTCTCTCTGGCCCCACCTCTCTCTCTGTCCGCCCTCTCTCTGTCCCCCTTCTCTGTCTACCCCCCTCTCTGTCCCCACTCTCTCTGCCGCCCCTCCCCCTGTCCCCACTCTCTCTGTCCCTACTCTCTCTGTCCCCCATCTCTCTGTACCCACTCTCTCTGCCCCCTCTCTCTGTCCCCACTCTCTCTGTAACCCTCCATCTGTCCCCCTCTCTGTCCCCCTTCTCTCTCTACCCCCTCTCTCTGTGCCCACTCTCTCTGCCCCTCTCTTTCAGTCCCCCTCCCTCTGTCCATCGCTCACTACCCCACACTCTCTTTGGCGCTGTCCCTCTGTGCCCATCTCTCTGTACCCTGTTTCACTGTCCCCCCTCTCTCTGTCCCCCCTCTGTCTGTCCCCCTCTCTCTGTGTTCCCCCTCTCTCTGTAGCTCTCTGTCCCTTTCTCTCTGCACCCCCCTCTCTGTCCCCCCACTCTCTCTGACCACACCTCTCTGTCCCCTTCTCTCTGTCCCCCCCTCTGTCCCCCTCTCGCTGTCCCCCACTTTCTTAACCCCTCTCTATGACCCTGTCACTCTGACCCCCCTCTCCCTGTCCCCTATCTCTGCTCCTCCTCCTCTCTCTGTTCCCCTTTCACTCTCCCCCGTCTCCCTGTCACACTCTCTTTGCCCCCCTCTCTCTGCTTCTGACCATTCCTCCCTCTGTCCGCCCGTCCACCCCCTCTCGCTGTCCCCCTCTCGCTGTCCACCTCTCTCTGACCCTCTCTCTCTGACCCCCTCACTCTGACACCCCACTCTCTCTCTTCAGTCCACCCCTTGCTCTGTCCCCCTCTCTATGTCAAGCTATCTCTGCTCCTCCTCTCTCTCTGCCCCCCTTTCACCATCCTTCTCTCTGTCCCCCCTCGCTGTTCCCCACGCTGTCCACCTCTCTCTGCCCCCCTCACTCTGCCCCATCCTCTCTGTCCCCTCTCTCTGCCCCCCTCTCTCTGCCCCCTCTCTCTGCCCCCCTCTCTCTGCCCCCCTCTCTCTGCCCTCCCTCTCACTGCCCCCTCGCTCTGCCCCCCTCTCTCTGTCCCCCCTCTCTCATCCCCTCTCTCTGTGACCATCTCTCTGCCCCCTCCCTGAAACCCGCTCTCTCTGCCCCCCTATGACCTCCTCTCTTTGTCACTCATCTCTCTGTTCCCCCCTTCCTCTGTTCCCCACTCTCTGTCCCCCTCTTTATGTCCCTCTCTCTCTGTACCCGCCGTCCCCACTCTCTCTGTCCCCACTCTCTCTGTCCCTCCTCTCTCTGTCCCCCTCTCTCTGTCCCCCCTCTCTCTATCCCCCTCTTTCTGTCCCCCTCTCTCTGGCCCCACCTCTTTCTGTCCGCCCTCTCTCTGTCCCCCTTCTCTGTCTACCCCCTCTCTGTCCCCACTCTCTCTGTCGCCCCTCCCCCTGTCCCCACTCTCTCTGTCCCTACTCTCTCTGTCCCCCATCTCTCTGTCCCCCATCTCTCTGTACCCACTCTCTCTGCCCCCTCTCTCTGTCCCCACTCTCTCTGTAACCCTCCATCTGTCCCCCTCTCTGTCCCCCTTCTCTCTCTACCCCCTCTCTCTGTGCCCACTCTCTCTGTCCCCTCTCTTTCAGTCCATCGCTCACTGCCCCACTCTCTCTTTGGCCCTGTCCCTCTGTCCCCGTCTCTCTGTACCCTGTCTCTCTGTCCCCCTCTCTCTGTCCATCGCTCACTGCCCCACTCTCTCTTTGGCCCTGTCCCTCTGTCCCCGTCTCTCTGTACCCTGTCTCTCTGTTCCCCCTCTCTCTGTTCCCCCTCTCTGTGCCCCGCTCTCTCTGTACACCTTTTTCTGTCCCACTAATTCTGTCCCCCTTCTCTCTGTCACCCTCTCTCTATCCTCCCAACTCTCTCTGCCACCTGTTTCTCTATCCCCTACTCTCTCTGTTCCCATGTCTCTGTCCCCATCTCTTTGTTCTACTCTCTCTGTGCCCCCTCTCTCTGTCCCCTATCATTCTGTACCCAATCTCTCTGTCACCCCCTCTCTTTCCCACTTCTCTGTCCCCCCGTCATCCCCTCACTAACCCCCCTCTCTGTCCCCCCCTCTCTCCCCCTCTCTCTCCCCCTCTCTCTGTTCCCCTCTCTCTGTCCCCCCTCTGTCTGTCCCCCCTCTCTCTCTGTTCCCCCTCTCTCTGTAGCTCTCTGTCCCTTTCTCTCTGTCCCCCCTCTCTGTCCCCCACTCTCTCTGACCACACCTCACTGTCCCCTTCTCTCTGCCCCCCCTCTCTGTCCCCCGCTCTCTGTCCCCCTCTCTCTGACCCTCTCTCTCTGATCCCCTCACTCTGTCCCGCTCTCGCTGTCCCCCTCTCGCTGTCCCCCACTCTCTGACCCCTTCTCTCTGACCCTGTCCCTCTGACCACCCCTCTCTGTCCCCTATCTCTGCTCCTCCTCCTCTCTCTGTTCCCCTTTCACTCTCCCCGTCTCCCTGTCCCACTCTCTTTGCCCCCATCTCTCTGTTTCTGACCATTCCTCCCTCTGTCCGCCCGTCCACCCCCTCTCTGTCCACCCCTCACTCTGCTCCCCTCTCGTTGTCCCCCTCTCGCTGTCCACCTCTCTCTGACCCTCTCTCTCTGACCCCCTCACTCTGACACCCCACTCTCTCTCTTCAGTCCACCCCTTGCTCTGTCCCCCTCTCTATGTCCCGCTATCTCTGCTCCTCTTCTCTCTCTGTCCCCCTTTCACCATCCTCCTCTCTGTCCCCCCCCTCGCTGTTCCCCACACCATCCACCTCTCTCTGCCCTCCTCACTCTGCCCCATTCTCTCTGTCCCCATCTCTCTTTCCCGCACTCTCTGTCCCCCTCTCTCTTATCCCCTCTCTCTGCCCCGCTCTCTCTGCCCCCCCCTCTCTCTGACCCCTCTCTCTCTGACCCCTCTCTCTCTGTCCTCCTCTCTCTGTCCCCCTCTCTCTCTGACCGCCCTCTCACTGTCCCCCTCTCTCTGTCCGCCTTTCTCCCCCCCCCCCCCCTCCTGTCCCCCCACCTCTCTGTCCCCCCTCTCGCTGCCTCCCCGTCCCCCAGTCTCTGACCATCCCTCTCTCTGTCCGCCTGTCCACCCCTCTCTCTGTCCACCCCTCGCTCTGTCCCCCTCTCTCTGTCGCCCCCTCTCTGCCCCTCCTTTCTCTCTGTCCCTTTTCACTATCCCCCCGTCCCCCCTCTCTGTCCACCGCTCTCTGTCGCCCCTCTGTCTGTCGCCCCTTTCTTTGTCCCTCTCTCTATTCCTGTTCTCTCTCCCCCTCTCTCTGTCCCCACTCTCTCTGTCTTCCTTTCTCTGTCTCCCCTCTTTCTCTCCCCCAATCTCTGTCCCCACTCTCTCTGTTAACCTCTCACTGTCCCCTTCTCTCTCTGTCCCACTGTCTCTGTCCCCATTCTCTCTGTTCTCCTCTCTCTGTCCCCTTGTCTCTCTCTGTCCCTCCTCTCACTGTCCCCCGTCTCTCTGTCCCCCGTCTCTCTGTCCCCCTCTCTCTGTCCCCACTCTCTCTTTCCCCCCTCTCAATGTCCCCCTCTCTCTGTCCCCACTCTCTCTGTACACCTCTCACTGTACACTTCTCTCTCTGTCCCTCCCCTCACTGTCCCCCGTCTCTCTGTCCCCCTCTCTGTCCCCACCTCTCTGTCCCTCCTCTCTCTGTCCCTCCTCTCTCTGTCCCACCTTCTCTGACCCCCCCGGCCTCCCCTCTCTGTCCCCCCCACTCTATCCTCCCCCCCGTCCCCACGCTCTCTGTCCCCGTGCTCTCTGTCGGCCATCTCTCTGCCCTCTCCCTGTTCCCCTCCCTTTGTACCCCCTTTCTCTGCCCCCCCTCTCTGTCTCCCCCCCCGTCCCCGCGCTCTCTGTCGGCCATCTCTCTGCCCGCTGCCCTCTCTCTGTCCCCCCTCTCTCTGTCCCCCCTCTCTCTGCCCCCCTCTCTCTGTCCCCCCTCTCTCTGTCCCCCCTCTCTCTGTCACCCATCTCTCTGCCCGCACATCTGTCCCCCTCTCTATGTGCCCCTCTCTCTATCTCCCCTCTCTCTCTCCACCTCTCTCTGTCCCCCTTTCTCTGTCACCCTTCTCTCTGTCACCCATCTCTCTGCCCCCACATCTGTCCCCCTCTCTCCGTTCCCCCTCTCTCTGTCACCCCTCTCTGTCCCCCTCTCTCTGTCCCCACTTTATATGTCCCCCCATCTCTCTGCCCCCTCTCTCTGTCCCCCCCTCTCTGTCCCCCTCTCTTTCCCCACTCTCTCTGTCTCTCCTCTCTCTGTCCACCTCTCTCTGTCCCCCTCTCTCTATCCCCCCTCTCTGTTGCCCCTCTTTCTGTCTCCCCTCTCTTTGTCCCTCTCTCTATTCCTGCTCTCTCTCTCCTCCTCTCTCTGTCCCTTCTCTCTCAGTCCCTTCTCTCTCTGTCCCTCTCTCTCTGTCCACCTCTCTCTGTCTCCCCTCTCTGTTCCCCCTCTCTGTCCCCGTCTCTCTATCCCCCTCTCTATGTCCCCCTCTCTATTTCTCCCTCCCTATTTCCCCCTCTCTCTGCCCCATCTCTCTGCCCCCCTCTCTCTGCCCCCCTCACTCTGTCCCTCTCTATCTGTCCAGCTACTCTCTGACCCCCTCCTCTCTGTCCCCCGCTCTCTGTCCCCCCCTCTGTCCCCTCCTCTCCGCAACACTCCTCTGACCCCCCTCTCTGTCCCCCCTCTCAATTTCCCCTCTCTATTTCCCCCTCTCACTGCCCCCCTCTCTCTGCCCCCCTCACTCTGTCCCCCTCTATCTGTCCAGCTCCTCTCTGGCCCCCTCCTCTCTGGCCCCCGTTCTCTGCTCCCCTGCTCTCTGTCCCTCTTTCTCTCTGCCCCCCTTTCTATATCCCCATCTCTATGTTCCCGCGCTCTATACCACCCTCTCTCTGTCCCCCTCTCTGTCCCTCCTCTCTCTGTCAATCTCTATCTGTCCCCCCTCTCTCTGCCCCCTCTCTGCACCCCTCTCTCTGTCCCCGTCTCTCTATCCCTATCTCTCTGTTCCCGCGCTCTCTGTCCCCCGTTTCTCTGTCCCCCTCTCTGTCTCTCCTCTCTATATCCCCCTCTCTCTGCCCCTCTCTCTGCCACTCTGTCTGCCCCACATCTCTGACCCATCTTTCTGCCCCTCTTTCTGCACCCTCTTTCTGTCCCCTCTTTCTGTCCCCTCTCTCTGCCCCCTCTCTCTGTCCGCACTCTCTCTGTCCCCTCCACTCTCTGTCCTCCCTCTCTCTGTCCCCCGTCTCTCTGTCCCCGTCGCTCTGACCCCCATCTCTCTGTCTCCCCACTCTCTGACCCACTCTCTCTGTCCCTGCGCTCTCTATCCCCCCTCTCTCTATCCCCCTCTCTCATCCGCCCTCTCCCTGTCCCCCTCTGTGTCCCATTCTCTCTGTCCCCACCTCTCTGTCTCCCCTCTCTCTCTCTGCCATCCCTCTCTCTGTGCCACCCGATCTCTGCCCCCTCGCTCTGTCCACCCTTCCTGGCCCACTGTCTCTCTGTCGCCTCTCTCTGTCCCCCTCTATTCCCCTCTCTCTGTCCCTCACTCTCTGCCCCTGTCTCCCTCTGCCCCCCTCTCTCTGTCCCCACTCTCTCCGTCCCCCTCTCTCTGTCCCCACTCTCTCTGTCCCCACTCTGTCTGTCCCCCTCTCACTCTCCGCCACTCTCTGTCCCTTCTCTCTCTGTCCGTCCTCTCCCTGAACCCCCGCTCTCTGTCCACCTCTCTCTCTGTCCATATCTCTCTGCACCCCCTCTCTGCCCCACTCTCTGCCCGCCCTCTCTCTGCCCGCCCTCTCTCCCCCCCCTCTCTCTGCCTCCCCTCTCTCTGCCTCCCTCTCTCTGACCCCCCCCTCTCTGCCCCCCTCCCTCTGCACTCCCTCTCACTGCCCCCTCTCTCTGCCCCCTCTCACTGCTCCCCTCTCTCTGCCACCCCTCTCTCTGCCTCCATCTCTCTGACACCCCTCTCTTCCCCCTCTCTCTGCACTCCCTCTCACTGCCCCCTCTCTGTGCCCCCCTCTCTCTGTCCCCCATCTCTCCGCCCCTCTCTCTGTGACCCTCTCTCTTCCCCCTACCTGAAACCCTATCTCTGCCCCCGATGACCTCCTCTCATTGTCACTCATCTCTCTGTTCCCCCCCTCTCTCCGTTCCCCTCTCTCTCTCCCCCTCTTTATGTCCTTCTCTCTCTGTCCCCCCGTCCCCACTCTCTCTGTGCCCACTCTCTCTGTCCCTCCTCTCTCTTTCCCTCCTCTCTCTGTCCCACTCTCTCTGTCCCCACTCTCTCTGTCCCCCTCTCTCTGGTCCTGCACTCTCGGTCCACCCTCTCTCTGTCCCCCTTCTCTCTTTACCCCCCTCTCTGTCCCCACTCTCTCTGTCCCTACTCTCTCTGTCCCCCATCTCTCTGTAACCACTCTCTCTGCCCCCCTCTCTCTGTCCCCACTCTCTCTGTACCCCTCCATCTGTCCCGCTCTCTGTCCCCCTTCTCTCTCAACCCCCTCTCTCTGTCCATCGCTCACTGCCCCACTCTCTCTTTGGCCCTGTCCCTCAGTCCCCGTCTCTCTGTACCCTGTCTCTCTGTCCCCCCTCTCTCTGTCCCCCCTCACTCTGCCCCGCTCTCTCTGTCCACCTTTTTCTGTCCCACTAAGTCTGTCCCCCTTCTCTCTGTCACCCTCTCTCTATCCCCCACTCTCTCTGTTCCCATCTCTCTGTCCCCATCTCTGTGTTCTCCTCTCTCTGTGCCCCCTCTCTCTGTCCCCAATCTCTCTGTCCCCAATCTCTCTGCCCCCCCTTCCCCCCTCTCTGTCCCCCCTGACCCCCACTCACTGTCCCCCGTCTCTGTCCCCCCTCTCTCTTCAGCCCCTCTCTGTCCCCAATCTCTCTGTTCCCCCTCTCTCTGTCCCCCCTCTCTCTGTCCCCACTCTCTCTGTCCACCTCTCACTGTACACTTCTCTCTCTATCCCTCCCCTCACTGTCCCCCGTCTCTCTGTCCCCCTCTCTGTCCCCACCTCTCTGTCCCTCCTCTCTCTGTCCCTCCTCTCTCTGTCCCCGCTTCTCTACCCCCCCGTCCTCCCCTCTCTGTCCCCCCCTCTCTGTCCTCCCCCCCGTCCCCACGCTATCTGTCCCCGTGCTCTCTGGCGGCCATCTCTCTGCCCTCTCCCTGTCCCCCTCCCTTTGTACCCCCTTTCTCTGACCCCCCTCTCTGTCTCCCCCCCCCGTCCCCGCTCTCTCTGTCCCTCTCTCTCTGTCCATCGCTCACTGCCCCACTCTCTCTTTGGCCCTGTCCCTCAGTCCCCGTCTCTCTGTATCCTGTCTCTCTGTCCCCCCCTCTCTCTGTCCCCCCTCACTCTGCCCCGCTCTCTCTGTCCACCTTTTTCTGTCCCACTAAGTCAGTCCCCCTTCTCTCTATCACCCTCTCTCTATCCTCCCAACTCTCTCTGCCACCTGTTTCTCTATCCCCTACTCTCTCTGTTCCCATCTCTCTGTCCCCATCTCTTTGTTCTACTCTCTCTGTCCCCTCCTCTCTCTGTCCCCTATCATTCTGTACCCAATCTCTCTGTCCCCCCCTCTCTTTCCCACTTCTCTGTCCGCCCCGTCATCCCCTCACTAACCCCCCTCTCTGTCCCCCCTCTCTCCCCCTCTCTCTCCCCCTCTCTCTGTTCCCCTCTCCATGTCCCCCCTCTGTCTGTCCCCCTCTCTCTCTGTTCCCCCTCTCTCTGTAGCTCACTGTCCCCTTCTCTCTGCCCCCCCCCCTGTCCCCCGCTCTCTATCCCCCTCTCTCTGACCCTCTCTCTCTGACCCTCTCACTCTGTCCCGCTCTCGCTGTCCCCCTCTCGCTGTCCCCCACTCTCTGACCCTGTACCTCTGACCCCCCCTCTCTGTCCCCTATCTCTCTGTCCCTCCTCTCTCTGCCCCCTCTCTCTGCCCCCACTCTCTCTGTCCCCCTCCATCTGTCCCCCTCTCTGTCCCCCTTCTCTCTCTACCCCCTCTCTCTTTGCCCACTCTCTCTGTCCCCTCTCACTCTGTCCTTCTCTCTCTGTCCATCGCTCACTGCCCCACTCTCTCTTTGACCCTGTCCTTCTGTCCCCGTCTCTCTGTACCCTGTCTCTCTGTCCCCCCTCTCTCTGCCCCCTCTCTCTGTCCACCTCTTTCTGTCCCACTAAGTCTGTCCCCTTCTCTCTGTCACCCTCTCTCTATCCTCCCAACTCTCTCTGCCACCTCTCTCTCTATCCCCCACTCTCTCTGTTCCCATCTCTCTGTCCCCATCTCTCTGTTCTCCTCTCTCTGAGCCCCCTCTCTCTGTCCCCAATCTCTCTGTCCCCAATCTCTCTTCCCTCTCCCTTCCCCCCTCTCTGTCCCCCCGACCCCCACTCACTGTCCCCCCCTCTGTCCCCCCACTCTCTCTTCAGCCCCTCTCTGTCCCCCCTCTCTCTGTACCCCCTCTCTCTCCCCCCTCTCTCTCCCTCCCACTCTCTCCCCCTCTCTCTGTTCCCCTCTCTCTGTCCCCCCTCTGTCTGTCCCCCTCTCTCTCTGTTCCCCCTCTCTCTGTCGCTCTCTGTCCCTTTCTCTCTGTACCCCCTCTCTGTCCCCCACTCTCTCTGACCACACCTCTCTGTCCCCTTCTCTCTGTCCCCCTCTCGCTGTCCCCTTCTCGCTGTCCCCCACTCTCTGACCCCCTCTCTCTGACACCCTCACTCTGATCCCCCTCTCTCTGTCTCCCTATCTCTGCTCCTCCTCTCTCTCTGTCCCCCTTTCACTCTCCCCATCCCCCCTCTCGCTGTCCCACTCTCTTTGCACCCCTCTCTCTGTCCCCCAGTTTCTGACCATTCCTCCCTCTGTCTGCCCGTCCACCCCCTCTCTGTTCACCCCTCACTCTGCCCCCCTCTCGCTGTCCCTCTTTCACTGTCCTCCTCTCTCTGACCCCCTCTCTCTGACCCGCTCACTCTGACACCCCACTCTCTCTCTGTCCACCCTTGCTCTGTCCCCATCTCTATGTCCCGCTATCTCTGCTCCTCTTCTCTTTCTGTCCCCCTTTCACCATTCCCCTCTCTGTCCCCCCCCCCCGCTGTCCCCCCCACTGTCCACCTCTCTCTTCCCCCTCTCACTCTGCCCCATTCTCTCTGCCCCGCTCTCTCTGCCCCGCTCTCTCTGCCCCCTCTCTCTGCCCCCTCTCTCTGCCCCCCTCTCTATCTGTCACCCCTCTCTCTGTCAGCCTTCTCTCTGTCACCCCTCTCTCTGTCACCCTCCTCTCTATCCCCTCCTCTCTATATCCTCCTCACTGTCCCCCACTCTCTGTCCCACCTATCTCTGCTCGTCCTCTCTCTCTCTGTCCCCCTTTCTCTTTCCCTCCCTCTCTGACCCCCTCTCGCTGTCCCACTATCTCTGCCCCCCTCTCTCTGTCCCCCAATCTCTGACCATCCTATCTCTGTCCGCCCGTCCACCCCCTCTCTGTCCACCCCTCGCTCTGTTCCCCCCTCTCTCGGTCTCCCTATCTCTGCTCCTCCTCTCTCTACCCCCTCTCTCTGTCTCCCCTCTCTCTGACTCCCCTCTCTCTGGCCCCTCCTCTCTGTCCCCTCCTCACTGTCCCCCACTCTCTGTCCCCCTCTCTCTGTCCTCCTCTCTCTGTCCCCCTCTCTCTGAGCCCCTCTCTCTGACTTCTCTCTCTGCACCCCCCTCTCTGACCCCTCTCTCTCTGACTCCTCTCTCTCTCCCCCTCTCTCTGTCCCCCCTTTCTCTGACCATCCTCTCACTGTCCCCATCTCTCTGTCTGCCTTTCTCTGTCCCCCCTCTCTATGTGCCCCCTCTCGCTACCGCCCCGTCCCCCAGTCTCTGACCATCCCTCTCTCTGTCCGCCCGTCCACCCCCTCTCTGTCCACCCCTCGCTCCGTCCCTCTCTCTCTGTCCCCCCTCTCTGTCACTCCTTTCTCACTGTCCCTTTTCACTGTGCCCCCATCCCCCCTCTCTGTCCCCCGCGCTCTGTCCCCCACTCTCACTGACCACACTTCACTGTCTCCTTCTCTCTGTCCCCCTCTCACCGTCCCCTTCTCGCTGTCCCCCACTCTCTGACCCACTCTCTCTGACCCTCTCACTCTGACCCCCCCTCTGTCCCCATCTCTGCTCCTCCTCTCTCTCTGTCCCCCTTTCACTCTCCCCATCCCCCCTCTCGCTGTCCCACTCTCTTTGCCCCCCTCTCTCTGTTCCCCAGTTTCTGACCATTCCTCCCTCTGTCCGCCCGTCCACCCCCTCTCTGTCCACCCCTCACTCTGCCCCCCTCTCGCTGTCCCTCTTTCACTGTCCCCCTCTCACTGACCCACTCTCTCTGACCCGCTCACTCTGACACCCCACTCTCTCTCTGTCCACCCCTTGCTTTGTCCCCATCTCTATGTCCCGCTATATCTGCTCCTCTTCTCTCTCTGTCCCCCTTTCACCATTCCCCTCTCTGTCCTCCCCCCCCTCGCTGTCCCCCCCACTGTCCACCTCTCTCTGCCCCCCTCACTCTGCCCCATTCTCTCTGTCCCCCTCTCTCTGCCCCTCTCTCTCTGCCCCCTCTCTCTGTCACCCCTCTCTCTGTCACCCTCCTCTCTGTCCCCTCCTCTAAATCCCCTCCTCTCTATCTCCTCTTCACTGTTCCCCACTCTCTGTCCCCCTATCTCTGCTCGTCCTCTCTCTCTGTCCCCCTTTCTCTTTCCCCCCCTCTCTGACCCCCCTCTCGCTGTCCTACTGTCTCTGCCCCCCCTCCCTCTGTCCCCCAGTCTCTGACCATCCTCTCTCTGTCCGCCCGTCCAGCCCCTCTCTGTCCACCCCTCGCTCTGTTCCCCCCTCTCTCGGTCTCCCTATCTCTGCTCCTCCTCTCTCTGCCCCTCTCTCTGTCCCCCACTCTCTGTCCCCTGTCTCTCTGCCCGCCTCTCTCTGTCCCCACTCTCTCTGTTCTCCTCTCTCTGTTCCCTTCTCTCTCTGTCCCTCCTCTCACTGTCCCCCGTCTCTCTGTCACCCGTCTCTCTGTCCCCCTCTCTCTGTCCCCACTCTCTCTGTCCACCTCTCACTGTCCACTTCTCTCTCTGTCTCCCCTCTCTCTCTCCCCCGTCTCTCTGTCCCCCTCTCTGTCCCCACCTCTCTGTCCTCCCCCACCGTCCCCACGCTCTCTGTCCCCGTGCTCTCTGTCGGCCATCTCTCTGCCCTCTCCCTGTCTCCCTCTCTTTGCCCCCCCTTTCTCTGTCCCCCCCCCCCACCCCGGTCTAACCCCCCCGTCCCCGCTCTCTCTGTCCCTGCTCTCTCTATCGGCCATCACTCTGCCCTCTCTCCGTCCCCCCTCTCTCTGTCCCCCTCACTCTGTCCCCCCTCTCTGTGACACTCTCTCTGCCCCCCGCTCTGTCCCCCCTCTCTCTGCCCCCCTCTCTCTCTCTCCCCCCTCTCTCTGTCCCCCCTCTCTCTGTCACCCATCTCTCTGCCCCCACATCTTTCCCCCTCTCTATGTGCCCCTCTCTCTGTTCCCCCTCTCTCTCTCCACCTCTTTCTGTCCCCCTCTTTCTGTCTCCCCTCTGTCACCCATCTCTCTGCCTCCACATCTGTCCAAACTCTCTCTGCCCCTCCTCTCTCTGTCCCCCCTCTCTGTCGCCCTTCTTTCTGTCTCCCCTCTCTTTGTCCCTCTCTCTATTCCTGCTCTCTCTCTCCTCCTCTCTCTGTCCCTTCTCTCTCAGTCTCTTCTCTCTCTGTCTCCCTCTCTGTACCCCTCTCTCTGTCCCCCGTCTCTCTATCCCCATCTCTCTGTTCCCGCGCTCTCTGTGCCCCGTTTCTCTGTCCCCCTCTCTGTCTCTCCTCTCTATATCCACCTCTCTCTGCCCTTCTCTGTGCCCCTCTGTCGACCCCACATCTCTGACCCATCTTTCTGTCCCTTCTTTCTGCCCCCTCTTTCTGCACCCTCTTTCTATCCCCTCTTTCTGTCCCCACTGTCTGTCCCCCGTCTCTCTGTCCCCGTCTCTCTGACCCCCGTCTCTCTGTCTCCCCACTCTCTGTCCCCACTCTCTCTGTCCCCACTCTCTCTGTCCCGCTCTCACTGTCCCCCTCTCTCTGGCCCTTCTCTCTCTGTCCCCACTCTCTCTGCCCCCCTCTCTCTGTCCCTGTCTCACTAAGTCCCTCATCTCTCTACCCCCCCCCTCTCTGCCCCCCTCTCTTTGCCCGCGCTCTCTCTGCCCCCCTTCTCTCGGCCACCCCTCTCTCTGCCTCCCTCTCTCTGCCCCTTCTCTCTGCCCTCCATCTCTCTGCCCTCCTTCTCACTGCCCTCCTCTCTCTGTCCCCCCTCTCTCCGCCCCTCTCTCTGTGACCCTCTCTCTGCCCCCTCCCTGAAACACTCTCTCTGCCCCCATGACCTCCACTCTTTGTCACTCATCTCTCTGTTCCCCCCTCTCTCTGTTCCCCTCTCCCTGTTCCCTTCTTTATGTCCCCCTCTCTCTGTCCCCCCGTCCCCACTCACTCTGTCACCATTCTCTCTGCCCCTCTTCTCTCTGTCCCCCTCTCTCTATCCCCCTCTTTCTGTCCCCTTCTCTCTGTCCCCCCCTCTGTCCCCCCTCTCTCTGTCCCCATTTTTCTGTCCCCCGCTCTCTGTCCCCCTCTCTCTATCCGCCCTCTCTCTGCCCCACTTCTCTCTTCCACCCTCTCCCTGTCCCACTCTCTGTCCCCACTCTCTCTGCCCCCCCTCTCCCTGTCCCACTCTCTGTCCCCACTCTCTCTGCCCCCCATCTCTCTGTCCCCCATCTCTCTGTTTCCACTCTCTCTGTCCCCCTCTCTCTGTCCCCACTCTCTCTCTCCCCCTCCATCTGTCCCCCTCTCTCTCCCCCTTCTCTCTCTAACCCCTCTCTCTGTGCCCACTCTCTCTGTCGCCCCTCCCCCTGTCCCCACTCTCTCTGTCCCTACTCTCTCTGTCCCCCTTCTCTCTCTACCCCCCTCTCTGTCCCCACTCTCTCTGTCGCCCCTCCCCCGGTCCCCACTCTCTCTGTCCCTACTCTCTCTCTCCCCATCTCTCTGTCCCCATCTCTCTGTACCCACTCTCTCTGCCCCCTCTCTCTGCCCCCACTCTCTCTGTCCATCTCCATCTGTCCCCCTCTCTGTCCCCCTTCTCTCTCTACCCCCTCTCTCTTTGCCCACTCTCTCTGTCCCCTCTCACTCTGTCCTCCTCTCTCTGTCCATCGCTCACTGCCCCACTCTCTCTTTGGCCCTGTCCTTCTGTCCCCGTCTCTCTGTACCCAGTCTCTCTGTCCCCCCTCTCTCTGCCCCCTCTCTCTGTCCACCTCTTTCTGTCCCACTAAGTCTGTCCCCTTCTCTCTGTCACCCTCTCTCTATCCTCCCAACTCTCTCTGCCACCTCTCTCTCTATCCCCCACTCTCTCTGTTCCCATCTCTCTGACCCCATCTCTCTGTTCTCCTCTCTCTGTGCCCCCTCTCTCTGTTCCCTATCTCCCTGTCCCCAATCTCTCTGTCCCCCCATCGCATTCCCCCCTCTCTGTCCCCCCTGACCCCCCCTCACTGTCCCCCCTCTCTGACCCCCCCTCTGTTCCCCCCTCTCTGCCCACCCTCTCTCTCCCCCCTCTCTCTCCCCCTGTTTCTGTTCCCCTCTCTCTGTCTCCCACTGTCTGTCCCCGTCCCCCCTCTCTCTATCGCTCTCTGTCCTTTCTCTGTCCCCCCTCTCTGTCCCCCACTCTCTCTGACCGCACCTCTCTGGCCACTCTCTCTGCCCCCCTCTCTCAGTCCCCTGCTCTCTGTCCCCCTCTCTCTGCCCGCCTCTCTCTGTCCCCTGCTCTCTGTCCCCCTCTCTCTGACTCCCTCTCTCTGACCCACCTCACTCTGTCCCGCTTATTCTGTCCCCCTGTCGCTGTCCCCCCTCTCGCTGTCCCGCACTCTCTGACCCCCTCTTTCTCGACCCTGTCACTCTGACCCCGCTCTCTCTGTCCCCCTATCTCTGCTCTCCCTCTCTCTCTATCCCACTTTCACTCTCCCCCCATCCCCCCTCTCGCTGTCCCACTCTCGTTGCCCCCTCTCTCTGTCCCCCAGTTTCTGATCATTCCTCCCTCTGTCCGCCTCTCCACCCCCTCTCTGTCCACCCCTCACTCTGCCCCCTCTCGCTGTCCCCCTCTCGCTGTCCCCTCTCTCAATCCCCTTTCTCTGACCCCCTCACTCTGACATCCCACTCTCTCTCTCTATCCACCCCTCGCTCTGTCCCCCTCTCGATGTCCTGCTATCCCTGCTCCTCCTCTCTCTCTGTCCCCCTTTCACCATCCCCTCTCTGTCCCCCCTCTCGCTGACCCCCCCACCGTCCACCTCTCCTGCCCATTCTCTCTGTCCCCCTCTGTCTGCCCCCCTCTCTCTGCCCCCTCTCTCTGTCCCTCCTCTCTCTGTCCCCCCGTCTCCCTCTCTCTGTCCCACTTTATATGTCCCCCCTCTCTCTGTCCCCCTCTGTCCCACCATCTGTCCCCCCTCTCTCTATCCCCCCTCTCTCTATCCCCCCTCTCTGTGACCCTCTCTTTGTCCTCCTCTCTCTGTCCCCCCTCTTCCCCCCTCTCTGTTACCCTCTCTCTGCCCCCCTCTCTCTGTCCCGTCTCTGTCCCCTCTCCCCCCCCCCCCCTTCCCACTTCTCTCTCTGCCTCCGTCTCTCTGTACCCCGTCTCTCTGTACCCCGTCTCTCTCTTCCCATCTCTCTGTTCCCATGCTCTCTGTCCCCTCCTCTCTGCCACCCCTCTCTGTCCCCCTTTCTCTGTCCCACTCTCTCTGTCCGCCCTCTCTGTGTGCGCCCGTCCACCCCCTCTCTGTCCACCCCTTGCTCTGTCCCGCTCTCTCTGTCCCCCTATCTCTGCTCCTCCTCTCTCTCTGTCCCCCTTTCAATATCCCCCTCTCTCAGTTCCCCTCTCTCTGTCCCCCTCTTTCTGTCCCCCCTCTCTCTGACCCTCCTCTCTCTGACCAAACTCTCACTGTCCCCTCTCTCTGTCGGCCTTTCTCTGCCCCCGCTCTCTCTGTTCCCCCTCTCGCTGCCGCCCATCCACCCCCTCTCTGTCCCCCCTCTCTCTGTCCCCCTATCTCTGCCCTCCTTTCGCTCTGTCCCCCTTTCACTATCCCCACCATCGCCCCTCTCTATCCCCCGTTCTCTGTCGCCCCTCTGTCTGTCCCCTCTCTCTTTGTCCCTCTTTCTATTCCTGCTCTCTGTGTCGTCCTCTCTCTGCTCCCCCCGCTCTCTGTCCCTCTCTCTGTCCCCACTCTCTCTGTCCACCTCTCACTGTCCCCTTCTCTCTCTGCCCCCCTCTCACTCCCCACTCTCTCTGTCCTCCTCTCTCTGTCCCCCGTCTCTCTGTCCCCCCACTCTCTGTCCCTCTCTCTCTGCCCCCACTCTCTCTGTCCACCTCTCACTGTCCCCTTCTCTCTCTGTCCCTCCTCACAATCCCCCCTCTCTCTGTCCCCCGTCTCTCTGTCCCGTGTCTCTCTGACCCCATCTCTCTGTTCCCGCGCTCTCTGTCCCCCCATTCTCTGTCCCCTTCTCTGCCCCCTCTCTCTGTCCCCCTCTCTCTGTCCCCCCCTCTCTGTCCCCACTCTCTCTGTCCCCGCTCTCTCTGTCGGCCATCTCTCTGCCGTCTCTCTGCCCCCCCTCTCTCTGTTCCCCCCGTGACTCTCTCTCTGTGCCCCTCTCCCTGTTCCCTCTCTCTCTGACCTCCCTCTGCCTCCCCTCTTTCTGTCCCCCTCTTTCTGTCCCCCTCTCTCTGTCCCCCCTCTCTCTGTACCCCACCCGTGACTCTCTCTGTGCCTCTCTCTCTGTTCCCCCTCTCTCTGGCCTCCCTCTGCTCCCCTCTTTCTGTCCCCTCTTTCTGTCCCACTCTCTCTGTCCCCCCTCTCTCTGTCCCCCTCTCTCTGTTCCCCCACTCTGTCAGCCATCTCTCTGCCCCCACATCTGTTCCCCCCTCTCTGTCCCCACTTTATATGTCCCCCCCCCTCTCTAGGTGCCGCTCTCTCTGCCCCCCTGTCTCTCTGTCCCCCTCTCTCTGTTCCCATCCACTCACTGTCCCCCCCAGTCCCTCCTCTCTGTCCCCCCCTCTCTGTCCCCGCGCTCTCTGTCCCCCTCTCTCTTACCCCCTCTCTCTTTCCCCCCTCTCTGTCTCCACTTTCTCTGTGACCTTCTCTCCGTGTCCCTCTCTGTGCCCCCTCTCTTTCTCCCCACTCTCTCTGCCTCCCTCTCTCTGTGACCCTCTCACTGTGACCCTCTCTCTGTGACCCTCCCTTTGTTTCCTCTCTCTCTGCCCCTCATGACTCCCTCTCTCTGTCCCTCATCTCTCTTTTGCCTCTCTCTGTGACCCCCTCTCTGTACCTACTCTCCCTGTCCACCTCTCACTGTCCCCTTCTCGCTCTGCCCCACTCACTCTGACCGCTCTCTCTGCCCCTCTAGCTCTGATCCCCTCTCTCTGTCTATCTCTCACTGCCCCCTCCCTCTGTCCCCGTGTCTCTCTGTACCCTGTCTATCTGTACCCCATCCCTCTGTTCCCATCTCTCTGTTCCCATCTCGCTGGTCCCATCTCTCTGTCCCCTCTCTCTGCCCCCTCTCTCTGCCCCCTTCTCTCTGTTGCCCTCTCTCTGTTGCCCTCTCTCGCTCCCCCCTCTCTGTACCCTTCCTCACTTCCCCCTCTCTCTGTCCCGCTCTCTCTGTCCTCACTCTCTCTGTCCCCCTCCCTCCATCCCCCGTCTCTCTGTACCCTGTCTCTCTCGTCCCATCTCTCTGTTCCCATGCTCTCTGTCCTCCTCTCTCTGCCCCCTCTCTCTGCCCATCTCTCTCTGTCCCCACTCTCTCTGTTTCCACTCTCTCTGTCCACCTCTCTCTCTCTCTGTCCACCTCTCTCGCTGTCCCCACTCTCTCTGTTCCCACTCTCTCTGTCCACCTCTCTCTCTCTGTCCACCTCTCTTTCTCTGCTCCCCTCTCTCTCTGCCCCCCTCTCTCTCTGCTGCCCCCCTTTCGGCACCCCTCTCTCTGCCCCCGCCCCCCATCTCTGTACCCATCCCTCTGTTCCATTGCTCTGTTCCCACGCTCTCTGTCCCTCCGCTCTCTGTCCCCCCCGTCCACCTCTCTCTGCCCCCCTCTCTCTCTGCCCCCTTCGCTCTGTACCCCATCTCTCTCTGTACCCCGTCTCTCTGTTCCCATCTCTCTGTTCCCACGCTCTCTGTCCCCCCTCTCTGATCCCACCCACCCTGTCCATCTCCCTCTGTCCCCCTCTCTCTGTCCCCCCTCTCGCTGCCCCCTTCTCTGTTCCTTCTCTTTCTGTACCCCCTATCTCTGTCCCCCTCTCTCTGAACCCCCTCCCTCTGTTCCCCCTCCCTCTGTCCCCCTCCCTCTGTCCCCCTCCCAATGTCCCCCCTCGCTCTGTCCCACTCTCTCTGAAACCCAAGTCTCTCACCCCATCTGTCCCCCTCTCTCTGTGCCCCTCTCTCTCTCCCCCTGTCTCTGCCCCCCTCTCTCTGTTCCCCACTTTCTCTGTCCCCCTCTCTCTGTGACCTTCTCTCTGTGCCCGTCTCTGTGCCCCCTCTCTCTGCCCCCCATGACCCCCTCTCTCTGTCCCCCAACTCTCTTCCCCCCCCTCTGTCCCCACTCTCTCTTTCCCAACTCTCTCTGTTCCCCCTCTTTCTGGCCCCACTCGCTCTGTTACCCATTTCTTTGCCCCCATCTGTCCCTCTCTCTCTGTCCCCTTCTCTCTGTCCCCCTCTCTCTGTCCCCCACTTTCTCTGTGACCTTCTCTCTGTGCCCGTCTCTGTGCCCTCTCTCTGTCCCCACCCTCTCTGTGACCCTCACTCTGTTACCCCTCTCCCTGCCCACCATGACCCCCTCTCTCTGTCTCCCCCTCTCTGTCTGCCCTCTCTCTGATCCCCTCAGTCCCCACTCTCTCTTTGCCCCTCTCTCTGTCCCTACCCTGAAAACCTATCTCTGCCCTTCTATGACCCCCTCTCTATGTCCTCATCTCTCTGTACCCTCTCTCTGTGCCCCCTCTCTCTGTCCCCCCTCTCTGTCCCCCTGTCTCTGTCCCCACTCTCACTGTCTACCTCTCACTGTCCCCCTCTCGCTGTCCCCCTCGCTGTCCCCCTCTCTGTCCCCCTACTCTCTGTCCCCCTCCTCTCTGTCCCCGTGTCTCTGTCCCACTCTCTCTGTCCCCCCTATCTGTCCCCCCATCTGTCCCCCCTCTCTGTCCCCCTTCTCTGTTCCCCCCTCTGTCCCCCTCACTGTCTCCCCTCTCTCTGTCCCCGACTTTCTGTCCTCCCCTCTGTCCCGCCTCTCTGTCCCGCCTCTCTGTTCCCCCATTCTCTGTCCGCCCTCTCACTGCTCCCCCTTTGCCCCCCGCACCTCCCCTCGGTTCCCCCACTCACTGTCCACCCTCTCACAGTCCCCCCTCTCTCTGTCGCCCCTCTCTCTGTCTTCCACACACGGGTCCCCCCTCTCACGGTCCCCCCTCTCTCTGTCCCAGTCTCTCTGCCCCCCCCTGTCCCTTTCTCTCTGTCCCCCATCTCTGTCCCCTCTCTCTGTCCACGATCTCTCTGTCCCCCCTCTCTGTCTCCCTCACTCTGTATCCCTGAACACCTCTCTCTGCCCCCGTCCCCCTCTCTCTGTCCACACTCAGTGTCCCATGCTCACTGTTCCCTTCTCTCTCCCTGCCCCCCTCTCTCTCTGCCCCCTCTCTCTGTCCCCACTCTCTCTGCCCCCCACTCTCTGTCCCTGTCTCTCTGCCTCCCTCTCTCTGCCCCTCTCTCTCTCCCACTCCTCTCTGTCCCCTCCTCTCTGTCCCTCTGTCTCTGTCCACCCCTCGCTCCGTCCCCCTCTCTCTGAACTCCCTCGCTCTGACCCGCTCTCCATGAACCTTTCTCTCTGCCCCCCATGACCCCCTCTCTCTCTCTGTGCCCCCTGTCTCTGCCCCTCTCACTCTGTCCTCACACTCTGTCCCCACTCTCAGTCCCCGCTCTCTGTCCCCCCACTTTCTATCCCACCTCCGTCTGTACACCTCTCTCGGTCCCCCTTCTCGCTGTTCCCCTTCTAGCTGCACCCCCCTCTTGCTGTCCCCCCTCACTGTCCCCCAATCTCGCTGCCCCCCTTTCTCTGTCCCCCCTCCTCTCTGTCCACCCCTCTCTCTCTCCCCCATTCTCTGTCCCCCTCTCACTGTCCCCCTCTCTGCTCCCCCGTACCCGCTGTCTCTGCCCCCCTCTCTCTGTGCCCCCTCTCTCTGCCCTCCTCGCTCTGTCGCCCCTCTCTCTGCCCCCTCTCTCTGTCCCCCCTCTCTGTGCCCCGCTGTCTGCCACGCCTCTCTGTCCCCTGTTCTCTGTCCTTCTCCAACTGTCTCCCCCTCTCTGCTCCCCCGTACCCCCTCTCTCTGTCGCCCCTCTCACTTTTCCCTCTCTCTGCCCCCCTCGCTCTGTCCCCCCTCTCTCTGTCCCCCTCTCTCTGTCCCCCTCTCTCTGACACTCCTCTCTCTGCCCCCTCTCTCTGTTCCCCCTTTCTCTGTCCCTCTCCTCTCTGTCCCCCATCTCTCTGTCAGCCCTCTCTCTATTCCCCCCGCTCTCTGTCCCCCAACTCTCTGCACCCCCTCTCTCTGTCCACCCTCTCCCTGTTCCCGCGCTGTCTGTCCCCTTCTCTCTGCCCCCTCTGTCTGTCCACCTTCTGTCTGTCCACCCTCTCCCTGTTCACCCCCTCTCTGACCCCACTCTCTCTGACCCCACTCTCTCTGTACCCCCTCTCTGTCCCCCTCTCTCTGTCCCTTTCTCTCTGTCCCCCCTCTCTCTCTGTCCCCCCTCTCTCTGTCCCCCTCTCTCTGTACCCCCTCTCTGTCCCCCCGTCCCCCTCTTCTCTGTCCCCCCTCGGTCCCCTCCCTCTCTGTTCCGCTCTCTCTGTCCCCCCACTCTCTCTGTCCCCACCTCTCTGTCCCCCCTCTCTGTACATCCCTCTCTGTCCCCCTCTCTGTCCCCCTCTTCTCTGCCCCCCTCTGTCCCTTCCCTCTCGGTCTCCCCCTCTGTCCCCCTTCTCTCTTTCCCCCCCGTCTGTACCCCCTCTCTCTGTCCGCCCTCTGTCTGTTTCCGCGCTCTCTGCCCCCCTCTCTGCCCCCTCTCTCTGACCCCACTCTCTCTGACCACCCTCTCTGACCCCACTCTCTCTGACCCCCCACTCTCTCTGCACCCCCCTTGCTCTGCCCCCCCTCTCTGTCCCCCCTCTCTCTATCCCCCCATGTCTCTGTACCCCCTGTCTCTGTACCCCTGTCTCTGTCCCCCCGTCTCTGTTCCCCCTCGTTCTGTCACTCCTTGCTCTCTGCCCCCTCTCTCTCTGCCCCGTCTCTCTCTGCCCACTCTCTCTGCACCCCCCTCTCTCTGCCCCCTCTCTCTGTCCCCCTATCTGTGTCCTAATTCTCTGTCCCCCTCTCTCTGTCCCTCTCTCTCTTCCCCCTTTTCTCTGTCCCTCTCCTCTCTGTCCACCGCTCGCTCCGTCTCCATCCCAAGTCCCCCGCTATCTGTCCCCGTCTCTCTGTCCCCTCCCTCTCTGTACCCCCCTCTCAGTCCCCCTTTCTCTGTCACCCCTCTCTCTGTCCCCCACTCTCTGTACCCCCTCTTTGTTCCCCTTTCTCTATCCCCCCTCTGCCCCCCACTGTCCCGCCTCTCACCGTCACCGCTCTCTATGTCCCTATCTCTCTGTACCCCATCTCTGTCCCCCCTCCATTTTCCCCTCTCTGTTCCTCCCCTCTGTCCCCCCTCTCAATGTCTCCCCTGTCTCTGTCCAAAATTCTCTGTCCCCCCACTCTCTGTACACCTCTCTGTCCCGCCTATTTGTTCCCCGACTCACTGTACCATTTCTCTGTCCCCCCCTCACTGTCCCCCTTTCTCCGCCACCCGGCCCCCTCTCTCTGTCCCCTCTCTCTGTCGACCCTCTCTCTGTACCCTACTCTCTGTCCCCCTTCTCTCTGTTCCCCCTCTCTCTATCCCTCTCTCTCTGTCCCCCTCTCTCAATCCCTCTTCTCACTGTTCCCCGTCTCTCTATCCCCCCTCTCTCTGTCCCGCACTCTCTGCCCCCGTCAGTCTCTCTCTGACCCCCATCTCTCTGTCAGCCCTCTCTCTCTATCCCCCCTCTCTCTGTTCCTCTCTCTCTGCGCCCCCCTCCCTCTATCTCTGTTCCCCCATCTCTCTTTCCCCCAACTCTGCACCCCCTCTCTCTGTTCACGCGCTGTCTGTCCCATAGAACATAGAACATAGAAGAATACAGCGCCGTACAGGCCCTTTGGCCCTCGATGTTGCACCGATGCAAGCCCACCTAACCTACATTAGCCCACTATCCTCCATATGCCTATCCAATGCCCGTTTAAATGCCCATAAAGAGGGAGAGTCCACCACTGGTACTGGCAAGGCATTCCATGAACTCACGAGTCGCTGAGTAAAGAATCTAACCCTAACATCTGTCCTATACCTACCACCCCTTAATTTAAAGCTATGCCCCCTCGTAATAGCTGACTCCATACATGGAAAAAAGGTTCTCGTGGTCAACCCTATCTAAACCCCTAATCATCTTGTACCCTAATCATCTTGTCCCCTTCTCCCTGCCCCCTCTCTCTGTTCCCCTCTGTCTGTCCACCCTCTCCCTGTCCACCCTCTCCCTGTCCACCCTCTCTCTGACCCCACTCTCTCTGACCCCACTCTCTGTGTTCCCCCTCTCTCTGTCCCCCTCTCTTTGTCCCCCACTCTCGGACCCCACTCTCTCTGACCCCACTCTCTCTGACGCCACTCTCTCTATCTTCCTCTCTCTGTCCCCCGCTCTCTGACCCCCACTCTCTGACACCTTCTCTCTAACCCCCCTCTCTCTGACCCCTGTCTCTGTCCCTACCTTTTTGTCCCCCACCTCTCTGTCCCCCACTCTCTGTTCCCCACCTGTCCCCCTCTTCTCTGTACCCCTCTGTCCCCTCCCTCTCTGTCCCCCCTCTCACTGTCCCCCTCTCTCGGACCCCACTCTCTCTGTCGCCCTCTCTCTGTCCCCAGTCTCTGACCCCCCTCTCTCTAACCCCCCTCTCTCTGACCCCTCTTTCTGTCCCTACCTCTTTGTCCCCCACCTCTCTATCCCCTCTACCTATACCCCCCTCTCTGTTCCCCCCTCTGTCCCCTTCTCTCTGTCCCCTTCTCTCTGTCCCCCCTCTCACTGTCCCCCCTCTTTCTGTCCCCGTCTCTCTATCCTCCTCTCTCTGTCCCCCTCTCTCTCTGACTAACCTCTCTCTCTGCCCCTCTCTCTCTGCCCCCCTCTCTCTGACCTCCTCTCTCTGTCCACCCTCTCTGTGTTCCCCTCTCTCTGTCCGCCCTCGCTCTGTCCCCTACTCGCTCTGTCCCCCCCTCGCTCTGTGCCCCCCTCGCTCTGTGCCCCCCTCGCTCTGTCTCCCTCTCTCTCTGTCCCCGCCTCTCTCTGTCCCCCCTCTCTCTCTGGCCCCTCTCTCTCTGCCCCCCTCTCTCTGACCCCCTCTTTGTTCCCCTCTCTCTATCCCCCCTCTGCCCCCCACTGTCCCGCCTCTCACCGTCACCCCTCTCTCTGTCCACCCTCTCTCTGCCCCACTCTCTCTGACCCCACTCTCTCTGACTCCCTCTGTCTGACCACCCTCTCTCTGTCCACCTTCTCTCTATCCCCCCTCGCTCTGTACCCCCTCGCTCTGTGCCCCCCTCGCTCTGTGCCCCCCTCGCTCTGTCCCCCCTCTCTCTGTCCCCCCACGCTCTGTCCCCCCTCTCTCTGTCCCCCCTCTCTCTTCCCCCCCCTCGCTCTGTCCCCCCCTCGCTCTGTGCCCCCCTCGCTCTGTGCCCCCCTCGCTCTATACCCCCATCTCTCTGTCCCCCTCTCTCTGTCCCCGCCCTCTCTGACCCCCCTCTCTCTGACCCCCTCTTTCTGTCCTCCCTCGCTCTGTCCCCCCCTCTTTCTGTCCCCCCTCGCTCTGTCCCCCCTCGCTCTGTTCCCCCCGCTCTGTCCGCCTCGCTCTGTCCCCCTCTCTCTGAGCCCCCTCTCTCTGCCCCCTTCTCTCTGTCCATCTCTCTCTGTCCCCCACTCGCTCTGTCCCCCCCTCGCTCTGTCCCCCCTCGCTCTGTGCCCACCTCGCTCTGTCCCCCTCTCTCTCTGTCCCCCCCTCGCTCTGTCCCCACTCTCTGTCCCCCTTCTCTCTGTCCCCCTTCTCTCGTCCCCCTTCCTCTCTGTCCCCCGTCTCTCTGTCCCCTTCTCTCTGTCCCCCTTCTTTCTTTATCCTTCCCTCTCTGTACCCCTTCTCTCTGTCCCCCTCTCTCTGTACCCCACACTCTGTGCCCCCTCTCTCAGTCCCCCTCTCTCGTTCTCCCCTCTCTCTTGCCCTCCCCTCTCTGGTCCTCCTCTCTCTCGCCCTCCTCCTCTCTCGCACTCCCCTCTCTTAGACTTCCCTCTTACCCTGTCCCTCTCTCTCACGCTCCCCTCCCTACCGCCCCTGTCTCATCCTCCCCTCCCTCAACCTCTCCCCTCTCTCTCTCGCCCCTCCCGCTCCACCTCTCTCGCCCTCCACACCCTCCCTCTTACCTCTCTCGCACTCCACACCTTCCCCCACCTCTCTCGCACTCTCCCTCCCTCTCGCCCTCGCCTCCCTCTCCACCTCTCTCGCCCTCCCCCTCTCTTGCCTTCACCCTCACTTGTGCTCCCTCACCTTTCTCACCCTCTCCCTTCCTCTCACCCTCCCTTCCCACCCTTCGCTCGCCCTCCCCTGCCTCCATCCCCCTCTTACCCTCCACCCTCTCCCTCCCCTCACTCGCCCTCGTCTCTCGCCCTCTCCCCTCCTCTCACCCTTGCTTCACTCCACTCTCTCACCCTCTCCCTCACTCTCGCCTCCCCTCCCTCTCCCCCTCTCTCACCCTCCCCTATCTCATCCTCCCCTCTCTCACCCCCACCCTTCTCTCGCCCTCCCCTCCCTCCCTACTCTCTCTTGCTCACTCCCTCCCTCTCGCCCTCCCCTCCTTCCCTCATCTCTCACGCCCTCCCTGCTGTCTCACCCTCCCTTCTCTCGCCCTCTCCTTCCCTCTCGCCCTCACATCCTTCACTCCCCTCTCTCGCCATCCCCCTCTCTCACACTCCCCCATCACCCTCACCCTTCTCTTGCCCTCCCCTCCCTCCCCTCTCTCGCCCTCCCCCTCATTCGCCCTCTCCATCCCTCTCGCGTTCAACTCGCTCCCCCTCTCTTGCACCCCACCTCTCCCACCATCCCCCCCTCTCGCACCTACCTCCCTCACCCTCCCCCTTTCTTTCCCTCCACCTTTCTCGCCCTCCTCCCTGTCTCGCCCTCCTCTCCCTTCCCTCTCCTCTCTCGGTCTCCCCTCTCTCGTCCTCCCCTCTTTCGCCCTACCGTCTATCACACTCCCCTCTCTCGCCCTCCTCTCTCTCACCCTCCTCCTCTCTCATGCTCCCCTCTCTCGCCCTCCCCTCCTTCCCTCCCCTACCTCGACCTACCCTCTCTCAACCTCTCCCCTCTCTTGCTCTTCCCACCCTCCCTCCCCTCTCTCGCCCTCTCTCTCCCTCTCTCTCTCCCTCCCCTCCCTCCCTCCCCTCTCTCCCATCCCTTCTCTCGCCTTCTCCATCCCTCGCACTATCCCTCCCCTCCCTCCCTCCTCTCCCTCCCGCTCTCTCGCCCTCCCCTCCCTCCCTCCCCTCTCCCCATCCCCTCTCTTGCCCTCTCCCTCCCTCTCTCTCTCCCTCCCACTCTCCCCTCTCTCGCGCTCCCCCTCTCTCCCATCCCCTCTGTCACCGTCTCCCTCCCTCCCTCCCCTCTCTCCCATCCCCTCTCTCACCCTCTCCCTCCCTCTCTCTCCCTCCCCTCCCTCCCATCCCTCCCTCTCTCTCTCCCTCCCTCTCTCCCTCCCTCCCCTCTCTCCCATCCCTTCTCTCGCCCTCTCCCTCCCTCTCTCTCTCCCTCCCCTCCCTCCCTCCCCTCTCCCGCCATCCAGTATCAAAACCTATCTCTCCCTTGCCCCCTCTCTCTCTCCCCCGCTCCTTCACTCTCGCTCCACCCTCTCAGACTTGACCCCCTCAATCAGTGTCTCTCTCTGTCCCCACCTCCCTCTGTTTGTCTCTGACTGAATCTCTCTCCCTCCCTCCCTCTCTCTCAGTCACAATCTGTTTTCCTGGTCCTTCCCTCTTCCTCTGACCCAGAGACTGGGGGATGGGGGTGATTGGTCGTGAGGCTGCCTGTGGTGGGTGGTGGGAGATGTGGGAGGTAGGAGAAGGGGATAATGGGGTATAGATGGAACTGCTGGAGGGAGGCAGAGACGGCAGGAGAGAGAGAGTGAGGGTGAGGGGAAAGGGAAGAGTGGAGGCAGGTGGAGAAACCGGGGTTGGGTGTGTGTGTGAGAGAGGGGGAGAGAGGGAGTGTGAAGAGGAGAGGTGGTGAGAAAGAGGGAGAGATTTGAGTAGAAAGTGGGGGGAAGATGAAATGAGGAGTGCAGGTTGGAGTGGGCGGACAGAGGGAGTTAAAACCCAGCTCCTGAGCTCAGGGCGCGGTGCCCTCCAATCCCCTGAGGACCAGGACTTGGGGCTGAGTCTGTCTCTCTCCAGCTCAGATTTTCCAACACAAAGACATACAACAACATCGGTCACTCTGCTGCTCGGCACGCTTTAATCAACATTTTTATTGTTTACAAATGGAAGTGATGGATACAGTCAGTGGGATGGTGCCTTTTCTCACTGGCCCCTGAGTTGTGAGAAACATTGAAATGTTTTCCTTAACCCCCCTGTGGGATAAGGATGGACAAACCAGCGCTACCCTCAGCGTGTTACCATAGCGACAGGCTGCTCCATCGCTGAAACACTGAACTGAAATGAGAAAATGATGGTGTGATTAATGAGGGAATTTGGTGGATGGATGGATTTGGGTGAAGGAATATTTCAGCACATTCTTCAGCTGCTGCCTGAACTTAGTCTGGGTCACGGCATAAATCGCGGTGTTTGTGCAGCAACTGAGGAGCTGCAGCATGAAGCCCAATTCCCGCACAAAATCATGGAGATACACAGAGTAATACCCAACATACCACATCCGGTACCATATAGAATATAACATTAACGTTGACCATAACAGGATGAAATTGGCCGAGATCACAAACAGTAAAATGATGGATTTTTTTCGGTTTCTCATTTCTGTGTCTGACTGAGCGTCCCCATTGGTGTGAGCGCGGAGTCTCCTGCGGGCTCTGCTGGTCACTAAAATGTGTCTGACGGTGACAACATTGAGCAGCAGAATCAGGAGAAATGGGACACACGGGGTTAGAATGTGGTGGAGGAACTCGATTGTGACCCAGACACTGGAGAATCGAACAGCGAGTGTTACCTCACAAAACCAGGGGTTGTTCTCCAGCCCATACCAAGCCGTGAGAATAAAATACCAGAAAATGTTCTTTAAACAGCTCAGCACAGTCACTGCTCCCAGAACCACAGCCGCCGTTTTCTCACTGCAATATTTACTTTTCAGCTTCTGGCAACAAATGGCCACAAACCGATCAAAGGTGAAAGTGACGGTGAACCAGACAGAGCAGTCAGTGGCTGCATAAAGCAGGACGGCGTGGATATTACACACGGGGACGGAGAACATCAGGAAATAAAACTGTTCCCAATAAACAATGGGAATGTGTCTCAGGATCAGGTCGAGGATAATGACCAGGAGATCCGCCGCTGCCATGGCCCCCAGGTAACGTCTGACACATGGAGACAATCCACAATCTTTATAAAGCAGGACGTAGATGGTCACTACGTTAACTGTGAGGAAGGAAAACAAACCCATTATCCATCAGACTGGAGGCAAAGGGACCCGTTTGATCGGGGACCCAGTGAGATTTTCAAATGTGTCCCTGTATTCAGGGATTTATTAAAATAATTGGAGCTGGAATAACAAATGGGAAGGTCGGAATTACTGATAAAAATGGGACATAAACCACAAGAAACCCTCCCTCCCCAAACACACAGAGACACATCCATAAGGACAGATGGTTTCTAGAACATTCCCACATACTCGATCTCTCGAGAGCAACCACAGGTCACTCCTTCCCAGTTCCTAATACGGAGGGTGGGAACGTTGCTGTCCTGAAGGATTCTCTCCCAGTTTCCTGAAGACAAACGGAGTTTGGGAATTCCTGTATTTTGGTCAAAATGGTGGTCGATCCTGTGTCGTGGAGAAATGAAATCGCAGGGAAAACGTATTCACCCCTTTAACTGCCTGAAGGGCCTTCGGAACAGTGTCTCCTTCTCCCTGAAATGGGATCTCTTCCCTCGGGATCTTATCGTTTGTTCAATTCACTGACGTCCGGCCGTTCACAAACAATGTCAGGGACAGAACGTTCCGGGGAATGTCAGTTATAGAATGTCAGCGACAGAACGTTCCGGGGAATGTCAGTTATAGAATGTTGAGGACAGAACGTTCCGGGGAACTCCTTGACCTGTCCATGACCTTTCTCCCTTACCCACCCCACCACCATGATGTACTGTGCCTGGACACACTGTAACACGAATGGGGTGAGAGACAGAGGGTCCCATCACAGGAATGGGAACTAAAGGCATTGCCAGATCAACTGAAATGGTTAGATATACCACATTCTCAATCCACCTCACAGAACCAGCCCAGACACCTTACACCCAGAGGAGATATCTGTTCACTGTGGAACACTGTACAGACCAGGCCAGTGTACTGCTCAGTACAACCCAGCAATCTGTGCAGATTCATCCATTACACTGGTCAATACAATCCAGCAATCTGTCCAGAGTGGAACACTGCCCAGACCACAGCAGTGCATTGATCTATAAACCCAGACTAGATGACTGTCCAGGACGGGGAGCTGTGCAGACCACAGCAGGGAATTGATCTATAAACCTAGACTAGATATCTGTCCAGGACGGGGAGCTGTGCAGACCACAGCAGTGCATTGATCTATAAACCCGGACTAGATAACTGTCCAGGACGGGGAGCTGTGCAGACCACAGCAGGGCACAAATGTGTGAACCTGAAACAAATATCCATCCCGCATGGAGAGCTGCACAGACCACATCATTGCAGAATCTATAAACCTAAACAAGATAGTCTGACCAGCTCAGCGATCTGTGCAGTGATCACCCGTGAATTAATCTGTAACCCAGGAGCAGTTATCCTCCCAGCATGTAGGACTGTGTACACCACCCCAGTGCATTGATCTGTAACCCAGGGGCAGTTACCCTCCCAGCATGTAGGACTGTGTACACTACCCCAGTGCATTGATCTGTAACCCAGGAGCAGTTACCCTCCCAACATGTAGGACTGTGTACACCACCCCAGTGCATTGATCTGTAACCCAGGAGCAGTTACCCTCCCAGAATGTAGGACTGTGTACACCAGGAGCAGTTACCCTCCCAGCATGTAGGACTGTGTACACCACCCCAGTACATTGATCTGTACACCAGGAGCAGTTACTCTCCCAGCATGTAGGACTGTGTACACCACCCCAGTACATTTATCTGTAAACCAGGAGCAGTTACCCTCCCAGCATGTAGGACTGTGTACACTACCCCAGTGCATTGATCTGTAACCCAGGAGCAGTTACCCTCCCAGCATGTAGGACTGTGTACACCACCCCAGTACATTGATCTGTAAACCAGGAGCAGTTACCCTCCCAGCATGTAGGACTGCGTACACCACCCCTGTACATTGATCTGTAACCCAGGAGCATTTACCCGCCCAGCATGTAGGACTGTATACCCCACCCCAGTGCATTGATCTGTAACCCAGTAGCAGTTACCCTCCCAGTAGGTAGGACTGTGTACACCACCCCAGTGTATTGCTCACTTACACTGTATTAGACCCCTGTCCAGTGTGGGGAAAGTTGCAGCCCATGCTGGAATTGACAGGATGTGTTGCTCCCACCCATTTACAGCTCCATCTCTCCATTGTGCACTGACAAGGGGGTGCTGTGGGTGTGAACATCAATGCCAGAGAGAGATAGTGGGGGAATCAGTTTAATATCATCACATGGGAGCGGTTTGGGGTATAGACAGAGATGGGGAGACTGAGAGACAGTGTCATGGAAGGATGTGTTCCCAGGTTGCAGAATACTGAAAGCTAGACACTTCGATAACATCCTGTAACATGAGCCAGTCTTCCCAGGAAAAATGGGAAAATGGGATATTGGTGTGAGGTCAGATGATGGAGAGTTTTGGATGAGCATTTGTTCTCCAGCTTTGTAAATGGAGTCCTCCATGGCTGGAGGTACACTCCATCACCCAGATGCCCCTGGATATTCCGTGATCCCTGACACTGGGGCCATCTTTAAAAGCCCAATGGGCACACGGTTGAGTTTTCTCAGTTTGGAGCTGCCCTGCACAGTTCACCCCGAGCATGGCAGATAAGGGGCAATTACACCACGGTTTGTCAACAGGGGTACGGAGGTCCTGGTGGATGGGCTAGTACAGAGGGGGACCATTCTCTTCCCAGAGGGGGCGACACCACCAGACCCACCGAGCATGGTCTGAGCTCACCACCCAGCTCAGTGCAGTATCTGTGGTCTGAAGAAATGCCCAGCAATACAGCACAAGCATCAATAACCTTCCCCACTCTGTCAGGATAAGGGTCACCGTATTCTCTTTGCTCCCTCACAATCACTGTATATCTGTTATAGCACCGACCCCCGAACAAGGCTCATGGTCCACCACTCTTACTGCTGCATCCAGAACCTTCTCTCTCTGTCTCTGTCCGTCTGTCTCTGTCTCTCTGTCTCTCCCACTCTCCCTCCCTCCCTCCACTTCACCCCCACACTAATAACACTGCATGGATACAACACTGTGGACTGACTCTCTCTGGATCCCTCACCATGACCCCCTCCCCACCTACACTAACACTAACAGTAGGACCACAACCACTCCCTCCCTCACTTCCTCCCTCTCTTCCTCCCATTCCAGGAGAAACAGCCTGGAATAGGACAGAAAGGGCCTATCCGGGTGGTGGAGTGTCCGATATCCGTTCCCTCACCCCCCTCCCCCCGCCATGTGGGGAGGACCCTGGTAGGAGCCGGAGAGGACCGGGACACCTCGTGTGGAGATTCTGAAACATCCACGTCCCACCGACCGAGTCAGGAGCAATGTTCAGTGAAGGACAATTCTCACTTTAAACCCACTGGCAGCTCTGTTTCCCCCCGGCACAACTTAGAAGCCGTGGCCTTGATGCCATCTCCGTTTTGTGTCGAGCTGGTACAAATGGAATCCCCACGGTCTCGGTGGACAGGAGGGAGGGCTCACACCACATCGTCTCCACCACCTCCCAGGAAGGGAGCACGGAGACTCCCTCCTCCACCTCCCCCTGTAAACAGCTCAGATACTGAAACTAATCTGTGAGAGTTACTGCTCCCCTCACTTGTCCTGATATCTTCAATAATCTGTGCTCATATACACCCAGCGCCCTCTGCTCCTGTAGCCCCTTTATAATGGTACAGCCTGTTTTGAACAGTCTTTCATTGTCCTTCCTACCAAAGTGCATCACCTCACACTGCTCTGCATTGATCCCCACCTGCCTTACACCAGAACACTACACCAATGTGTGATTGTCCTGTTAGAGTTCCACACTCTCCTCCATAGACTTCAGAGTTCTTCCAGGTTTGGTGCCACCTACAAACATTGAGATTGCTATAGTGTCACAGTCCCCATGAAACAACTGAAATCCTGCCCCACATCCACGAGTGTGAGCAAGTGAAATACTGATATATTCCCACGGACTGAGTCAAATTGACATGCTGTCAATGGAACAACAGCAGTCCTGACACACACCAGACGGGGCGAATGAAATATTGACAAACCACAGAGCAAGAGAAATCCGGATAGGTCCCACTTATCGATATTCATCAGGGTATAATGTGATGAAGTTGAATGGGTGTACTATACCTTTAAGAAAGAGGGAATGCTGTTCTGAACTGAGAGCTTACAAGCATCTGTGATACGAGAGGATGGCAGACCCTGAAACAGTATATTGCTATAGAACTGGAGTCAGGTAATAAGCAGTAAAGAGAAAGAGGGTCCCAGAGTTGTGAATAGTTGATGTCAACTGTTCACTTTCAGAGTGAAAAAAATAAATTGATGTTTTTATTTAAACAGTGGAATTTGGGAGTTCTCTGTCCCACATATTTTAACAGTTTACGAGGCGAATTGAGCATTTCTTTATGTTTCATTTAAGTTACCAGATGAGCTTCACGCCGTGTCCTAACCATCCCCGTGTGTGTATCTGTGTGTCTCTGTGTGGGGCAGGTCTGGCAGTCTCTGTGGTGCTTAAAGTGATGCAATGCCACCCTCTGCTGGCCTCCCCACGCCACTGCACAGGCATTGGCAAAGGGTGAAAACCAACAGGTATTCATTCAGAGAGGGGGAGGGAGAGGGCAGCTGCTCACAGCACCATCCAAACTGATGTCTTGTCCATGTACAGATCAAAATGTCCTTTAAATGTTGTAACTGTCCCTACTTTCACCACTTCCTCTGGAAGTTCATTCCACACACAAGCCAGCTTCTGTCTAAAATAATTACCTCTCATGTCTTTTGTAAATCTTTTTCCTCGCACCTTAAGAATCCCTCAGTTTTGAATCCCCAACTCTAGAGAAAAGTCATCAGCCCTTCAGCATCTCTGTAACTCTCATTATTTTATAAACCTCTGTAAAGTTACTGCTTAATCTCATGTTCTTCAATGAAAAAAGTCCCAGCCTATCCAGCCTCTCCTTATAGCTCACTCCCTCCTTTCCCAGCAATAATCAGGTTAATCTCTTCTCAATCCTCTCCAGCTTCATGATATCAACGTCAGTAATATCAAAGTGAATAGTCAAGGTATTTTCTAAGGGTACGGGGAGTCCAGAACTAGAGGACATAGGCTTAAGGTGAGACGGGAAACATTTAAAAGTAACCTAAGGGGCAGCTTTTTCACCCAGAGGGTGGTGTGCCTATGGAGTAAGCGGGCAGGATGACCAGACTGGACACAGATGTCTCACCAATGTCCTGTACAACCACAACATGACATCCCAATTCCGATACTCAAAGGTCTGTCCTATGAAGACATGTGTGTTAAACACCTTCTTAACAACACTATCTATATGAGATGCACATTTTAAAGATTTAAACCTGACGGCCTAGGTTTCTGTACTACAGCACTGCCAAAGGCTCTTCTTTTAATTGTATAGGTCCTGCTCTTGTTTGATTTACCAAATCCAATACCTCGCATTAATCCAAACTAAACTCCATCAGCCACCCCTCAGCCCAGTGTGTGATATTGCTGCCACCTCCCCCTCCCCCTTCAATTTTAAAATGCCCATCCCTCTCCAGACGGCCTGCACACTCCGGCCTTGATTTTCACAAAGACCCTGAGCTTGGTTTCCCTTGTGTGGTTAGGGGGAGGAGGGACAGATTGCAGACATAGTCAGTGGGGAGGAGAGGCTGGACAGTAATCTGAGGCCTGGTGTCATTTCATGGTTTAAGGAAAAGGGGAGTTGCACGTGAGAGTTGGGTAAGAGTGATCGGTGTTTTGGGGTCAGAAATTAAGCTCTTCCTTCGTCTCTGGTGTTCAGTAATAAATATCTATTTGAGACCCTTCATTGCGCAGAGTGTGTCTGCAGGATTTCTTTCCTTAATATTGCAGACTACAGATAACAGCGATTAAAGATATTTATAGTTAATTTCGATGGCACAGTACGTACACTCAATATCCTACAGTTGAGACAAATATCTTGCATTTGTTTAACAATACAAAGTGTTTTGTGTAGTTCAGTAATGGGAACCTGATTATAATAAATCCACACCGAGCTGAAAGTGGGCACTAAAATATGACTCAACATCTGGGTATGGTAGTGTAGTGGGTAGTGTCCCTGTCTCTGAGCCGGGCTCTGGATTTGATTCCAATTCCTGAACTTGTGTGGTAGTGTTCCTAGCTCTGGGCTGGAAGGCCTGGATTCAAGTCCTGCCTGTTGCAGAGGTATGTCCCAGCATTGTCAGGACAGTCTGATGAACAAACACACAGGAGAATACTGTTACAGCTTAATGGGTATTGCTGAGTGATGCTAGTGTCCCTACCTCCGGGCACAAAGGTCTAGGCGTAAGGCCCACAGAAGTGTCTCAGGATACATCTGAACAAACTGATTAAAATGGATTTAGAATTATGACTTGATGGAGAAGGAAGAGGTGTCAGTATTGAATTTCAGAATTTAGGCCCAGGATGAGTGAAAGTACAGCCATTCGTGTTGATTGGAGTCACATTTTGCAGCAGTAAAGGTTTATAAAATCAAAATGGCCATAGATAGGGTGAGTAGTCAGGGGTTTTTCCCCAGGATAAAACTAGAGGGCTTTGGTGGAAAGTGAGAGGGGAAAGGTTTTGAGGAGGCCTAAAGAGCACCATTTCACACAGATGGTGGTGTGCGTATGGAATGAGCTGCCAGAGGAAGTGGTGGAGGCTGGTACAACTACAGCATCTGGGTACTGAGAGACCTGGCGAGCTTTTCCAGCAATTTCTGTATTTCTTGAAAAAATGCATTCATTTTAACACAGGTATTCTGAATAAATTAAACATTTTTATTTTTTAATGACGCAGGGACATATAAACATATCTTCAAATTGACTAAGACCATTTTCTGCTAAGGGTATAGCTCTGTGTATGACAGCAGCAATGATACACCTACATGGAACAGGGAATGTGATGGAGACATAGTTTGGATAATGTACAAGGAGACCTCCCATGGTCCAGTTTGGGAGAGGATGACATTACTGTGTGATTCAACTCAGAGAGGGAGAAAATGTAATCTGTCTGAGAAGGAATGGCCTATTACACTCTCTCTCCTTCATTGTTCCTTCAATGTGTGTGAGCTAAAAAAACTCTGAAGTCATCGTTACTATGCTTATTTTAATGGAATCTCTGCAGTGTGGAAACATGCCCTTCTACCCAACAAGTCCATACCAACCTTCCCAACCCATTCCCCTATATTTACCTCTGACTATTGCACATAACCTAGAAATCCCTGAACACGACGGACAATTTAACATGACCAATCCACCGAATCTACACAGTTTGTGGTAGGAAACTGGATCACCCATTAGAAGCTCACACAGACAAGGGGAGAATGTGCAAACTCCACACAGACAGTCACCCAAGGCTGGAATCGACCCCAAGTCCCTGGTGTTGTGAGGCAGCAGTGCTAACCACCGTGCTACCCTTTGGATGATCCCGAACCAGAATTCACTGGAATCTTCTCACTGCCTCAAGCAAAGGGAGTTCAGCCAAATCCAAACTCTCCCAGGATGAAATCCCATTGCTAGCAGCTTGTGTGAGTACAATATCTTCAGAAGCAGAATAACGTTTTGAACAATCTCACAATTTTTCCTTTGTCATGAGTTCCAATAGTATTTGGACCAAGATCTTTCAAGTTAAAATTGTGTGTGTCTGTGTGTGTGTGTGTGTGTCAGCATTTTTAGAAAGGGAAATATTGATTATATAATTGCAATACCCAAACAGTTTGCTATTCATCTTTCCATCATAGTTTGAGTAACATTGCTCTGGATCATAAACGTGTTGTTTTAGCAGATTAAAGAAACTAGCCTGACTTGTTCCTAAAACTGACCCTGACCCACTCTGAGACCGATATCATCGGCCATATCACCAACCTGGTCACATTTAACATTTGTTGTGAGCAGTGGAGGAGTGGGATCAGAAAAGGAAACAGTGACCCAAAAAGCCGGCGACCTATAGACCAGTGAGTCTGATGTCAGTGGTGGGTAAGTTGTTGGAGGGGATTCTGAGGGACACGATTTACATACATTTGGGAAGGCAAGGGCTGATTGGGGTGGACAACGTGTCTTTCTGTATGAGAAGTCATGTCTCATTAATTTGGTTGAGTTTTTTGAAGAGATGACAAAGAAGATTAATGAAGGCAGTTGGTGGACATTGTCTATATGGACTTCAGCAATGTGTTCATTTAAAGAACAAAGACCAAATAAAATTTACAGCCCAGGAACAGGCCCTTCGCCCTCCAAGCCTGAGCCGATCCAAACGTACTGTCTAAATCTGTAAATGAATCTACCGTGCCTGCCTCCACTACCTCTGCTAGCAACGTGTTCCAAACGCCCACCACCATCTGTGTGAAGTACTTACCGCGTGTATCCCCCTTAAACTTTCTACCTCTCACTTTGAAAGCACGACCTCTCGTTACTGAATCCTTCAATCTGGGAAAAAGCTGGTCTCTATCCACCCTGGCAATATCCTTCATGATTTTGCAAACGTTAATCAGGTCCCCCCCTCAATCTCCTTTTATCTAGTGAAAATAAACCTATCCTACTCAGCCTGCCTTCATAGCTAGTATTTCATTCTGATTGGTAGACAGATTAGTAAGTTTCTGTCACATAAGATACAGAGGAAGCTAGTCACAAATGGCGTGAAGGAAGAGGGATATTTTTTAGCCTGGAGGCTTGTGAGCAGCAGTGTGCTGCAAGAATCAGTACTGAGTTCACTGGATTTCATCATTTATGTGAAGGATTTAGATCTGAATATTGGGGCAATAGTTAGTAAGTTTACAGATTACATCAGAAAGGTGGTGTAGTAAATTATCTCAGAGTACAACAAGACCGCATTTAGATAGGACAAAGAGGCAAGGAGTGACAGATGAAGTCTAATTTAGATAAATATGAAGCTTTGCATTTTGGGAAGGCAAATCAGGGCAGATATTATATACTTCATGGTCAGGTCCTGGGGCATGTTGTGAAACAAAGGGGCAGAGGGCTGCAGGTTCATTGTTCCTTGAACGTGGAGTCGCAGGTAGACAGTGTAGTGCAGAACACATTTGGCACATTTGCCTTAATCAGTCAGAGCATTGAATATAGGAGTTGTGGTGGTATGTTGCATCTGTACAGGATGTTGGTGAGGCCGCTATAAGAATACTGTGTACAACTCGGTTTTCTGCAGAAATGACTTACACGGTTGTTCCAGGGCTGGAGGTTTGAGCTATAGGGAGAGTTTGATTAGGTTGAGGTGTTTCCCCCTGGAGTGTCAGAGGCTGAAGGGTGACATTGTGGACGTTTATAAAATCATCAGGGGCATGGATATTCTGAACAGCCACGTTCTGCTCTCCAGGATAGGGGAGTCCAGAACAAGAGGGCATAGGCTGAAGGCGGGAGGGTGAATGATTTAGAATGGACCTGAAGATAAATGTTTCACACAGAGAGTGGTGTGTACAGAAAGTGCTTTCAGAGGAAGTGCTGAAGGCGGTTACAATCACACATTTAAAAAGTATCTGAAAGAAGAGGGATATTGGCCAAATGCTGGCAAATGGGACTAGATCGGATTTGATATCTGATCGGAGTGAACAGGTTGGACTGACGGGTCTGCTTTCGTTCTGCATGACTCTCTGATTCTATAAGAGGGATGATGAAAAATTCTGTAAGGTCCTTTCAAGTCGTACTTCTCTTCTCTGGAAGTTTATCGTGCCTCTATGTTTACGTTGATTGAAAGCTGCATTAGTTAAATATTTGACAAAGACGTGAGTCACGGATAATGAGATACAGACAGGAAAGTGGGGCTGAGACCCCAACCTGATCAGCCAGAATCTTACTGCCTGGTGGAGAAGGATCAAAGTATCTAATGACCCACTCCTGCTCCTCAGTCCCATGTTCCTGTGTGCCATTCAGCCCCTCATACCTGCTCGACAGGAACAGTTGGAGGCCACTTGCTCCTCTAACCTGGTGCACAGAACCAGAGGAGACCATTCTGTCCCGTAAGACTGTCCCACACGCTTTGAGGTGATTTGGAAAATGTAATTCGAAAATCCAGGCTGGGTATGAAAGAGGCCCCTCATCTCTCTTTAGAAAGCTTCCCCTATCTGCGGCTTGAGCTCCATTTGTTGATCATGTTGTAGACCCAGATTCACTGTGAATACAGCCCACATACCTCACCCAGAGATGGCTCACAAAATCATCTAGTCTCCCTGACTGCAATATGCAATACCAGAACATTCATAAAAATAACACCCACTAACTTTCCAATAACAGAATGTGAGAACATCAGAGACAGGGGCATGTCATTCACTCCCCAAACCTGCCTTGCCCTTCACTAAGATCATGGCTGATCTGCTCCTGGCCTCAAATCCTCTTTCATACCCAATTCTTCATAGCCCTCAACTCACTGACAGGTCAATATCCATCTACCTCCTCTTCAAATACTTTCAGTCATCTCGCTCCCCGAACACTCTTGAGAAGAGAAATCCTGGCATTCAATACCACCTGTTCCTATATCATGCTGCTCCTATATCATGGTTTATTGATGTGAACAAAAGAGGTTGAGACAAGGTTCCCGGTAAAAATGACTGGCCCTGATATCAAGACAATTGTTGACTTCTGTTGACATCAAGGAGCTGAACTTATTGGGAATCAGAGTAAACTCTCAAATGTTTGGAGTCAAACATGGCACAAAGGAAGATGTTCATCATCTCTGTCCTGGATCACCTCTGTTGCAGATCCCCAGGGTAGCTTCCTCTTCACAAACATCTTTAGCTGCTTCATCAATGTCTCCCCACCCTCACCCGCCCCAACATAAGATCAGAAGTGGGGATGGTCACTGAAGATTCAACAATGTTCAGAACGTTTTGTCCCCCGTCAGGTCCTGAACTGGTCTGTGTCCATGTGCAGCAAGATCCAGGCTCCATTCAGGCTTGTGCATTCATGTAACATTCATGTAACAGCACTGCCTGAACTACACATTGCCACAGTAAAATAAGAGTTCATTCATCACCTAACGCTGGTTTGACGGGAATATGAGGAAGCCATTCAGCCCATTGACATTATTGGAGAAGAACAGGGATAGCCCATTCAGTGCCTCCAGCCTATTACTCAGGAAGAGAAGGAGTCTAATGTGATGGACCACACCAGAGACCCTTTAAAATACTTGACGGCAACAGCCTAGACATTTATGTTTTCTTATTTTAAAGGAAATGAAAAGTGTCTGTTCCAGATGCAATGCGACTGGTCAGACTCCTCGGTGGGAAGCAAAATACCATCTATTTCAACATGAAAGAAGAAATAACACCACGGAAAGAGGAATTTAGAATAACGTAATTCTATTGGACAGCTTAACAGAATAATAGATCTAGGAATTTTTACTAATGATCTGTTCCAATATAGGGAAATCCCATAAACACAGCCCTTGGCAAAAAGAAATATTCAGACACAGAATGTCACAAATATTTATCCAATCCAGGAATTAAAAACAGCATCCAGAGAAAATTCAGAGAGAGTAGCAGCCAGGAGACATCCCCTGAAGCTTCCAACTCTGTGGAGACCCCATAGTTTCTGATGTTGCTGAGAAACCAAAACCCAGAGATCCTAATCTGTGAGAGCTGGCCACACCCATTCAGGCTGCATTAAAATAAACCCAAGGCCTCGCTAGCTGTTACTCAAGTGGTCTTAACTAACCAGCTTGGTAACGATCGTTCAATCTCTCTTAAAAGAAACCCGGACAAAATAACCTCTTAAAGCTGCAGCACCATCACACTTGTCACTACATCGAGCTGTCAAACAGAAACCAGGGATAACCCAGTCAGGCCTTTCGCCCTGCCCAATTGGACAAGGAAGAAGCCAGTCAGTCCCATGAGTCACTTATACAGGAACAGCAGGAGGCCATCCCACCTCAATGCACTTACACGGGGGCAGAATAAGGTAATTGATGCTGATTCCTGATGAATGGCTTATGCCCAATACGTCGATTCTCCTGCTTCAAGGATGCTGTCTGACCTGCTGTGCTTTTCCAGCAATCGACTCTCTACTCTGATCTCCAGCATCAGCAGTCTTAAGTTTTTGCTAAATGATGTTCCAACATGATGAACAAGTGGAGCAGAAGCTGCACAGACAGACTGTTCCACGTTGTTCCTCGTGGCTCCGTTGCTCATGATACACATGTGGGACTTTAACGTGGCTTTCTAGTGGTGAGCAGGGAAGCCATATGTCTTGTGTGAAGTCTCAAAAAGGCATCTTTCATCTCTGAGAAGATAGACTGGTGTTCTCTATGTAGAGTGGAAGCTGATGGGAATGGCAACCTGTTTCAGATGGAAGGTATTGTGGCTGCTGTTCGGGGTTGTGAGCAACCTGATGTTCAGTACAGGGTTCACTCACCGACTGCACAATAACATGGGGAGAGTTAATTTAGGCATATAAACTATTAGGAAAGTCACGTTAGAATGGACTCACTAAGTTCAAATAATGGTGATCTTGTTCATGTTGATCTTGTGTAGTGCATGTCCTGTTCAGTGTAACCTGTGTGCCTTACTCTGTCCAAGTCTATTTCCACCCTATGATCTGTCTGGCCATACTTACTATGATCTGCCTCCACTGCTCATAAACAAAGCGTTTCCCTGTACTGAGGTACACGTGACAATAAATCACACCAATCAATCCTGGGTAAAGTATGGAATTCCTCTCCCTGCCAATGTATCTTTTGGAAATAAGTGATCGCTGCCACTCCTCGTGTTTCAGCATCACCATTTCTTCGTCTCTCACAGCTCTACAGATAAAACACTCAGGTTATTCACTCTATCCTCATGTTACTATCACCCGTGTCTGTGGTAAGGAGATCATTCCTTACAAAAGAGATCAAATCTGTAGAGAGTGACCCTAATGCTCTCTCAGCAAGGCTCTGCAACAGCAGGAAGATGGCTTTACTTATGTACTCGAATCATCTTACAATGAAGCACAGCATACCATTGACTGCACCCATTACTTACACAGGGTTTGATTCAGACCGGTCAGCATAAAATTGTGAGTGGGAGATCATGCTTGCCAAATTTTTAGAGTCCTTTGGTGAAGTGACCAAGAAGGTTAATGAGGGCAGAGCGGTAAACGTAGTCTCTATGGATTTCAGTAAGGCTTTTGATAACTTTCCACATTGCAGGCTGCTCAGGAAGGTTCACTCACGTAGAATACTGGGGGAACTGGCCAATTGGATACACAGTTGGGTTGATGGTAGGAAGCTTGTTAGACTGGAGGTTGGGTCCATAGCTTTTTGTTATCTATGCTTTGGATGAGAATGTACAAGGCATGATTACTAAGTTTGCAGATGACACTAAAATAAATGGCAGCATGATCAGTGAGGACGTTTGTCAGAAATTGCAGCAGGACCTTAATCAGGTGGGGAAGTGGGCTGAGAAATGGCAAATGGAATTTAATATAGAAGTGTGAGGTCTTGCAGTTTGGAATCTCAAATCAAGGTAGGAGTTTCACAATGAATGGGCGGGTTCTTAAGGGGTGTCGTGGGCAGAGAGACCTTGGAATTCAGGTGCATGGTTCCCTGAGAGTGGAGTCACAGGTAGGCAAGGCAGTGAAGAAGGGTTTTGACACACTGGCCTTCGTCAGGCAGGACATTGAGTATAGAAGTTGGGAATTCATGTTGCAGTTACACAGGACTTTGGTAAGGCCGCGCTTGGAGGATTGTGTTCAGTTTTGTCAACTTTTTATCGGGAGGATATAATGTAATTAGAAAGAGTGCAGAAGAAATTTACAAGGACATTGCCAGGACCCAATGGTCCGAGTTATAGGGAGAGGTTGGACAAGCTAGGACCTTTTCTTTAGAGTGTAGGAGACTGAGTGAGTCCTTATAGAGCTGCATAAGATCATGAGGGATATGGATAGGGTGAATGCTCTCAGTCTTTTCCAAAGTTTAGAGACTCGAGGACGAGAGGGGATCAGTTTTAGGTTAAACAGAAAGGAATAAAAGGGAACCTGACGGACCATTTATTTACATAAATGGCTGGTACTTGGATGAGCTGCCAGAAGATGTGGCTGAGGGGGATGTATTAACAACATTTCAAAAGCATTTGGATAAATATGTGGATAGGAAAGGTCTAGAAGGATATGGGACAACTGCAGGGAAATGGGGTCAGTGTGAATGGACATTTACAAGGTGGAGTCGAACCTCTTTGTTAATTAAAACCAAACACCCAGAAAAGCTCGCCTCACCTCGTAATCTGTTAAGATATGAGTGACACAGATCTCCTACATTCCACTATTTAAACAAAAATTAGCAAGTTAGTTTCTTAACTTTAATAGTGAACACTAAACAAAAACTATTCGCAAATACAAGCCCCTCTTTTCTTACCTACTTACTATCTGACTCCAACTCTGTAAAAAATATGCTGTTCCAACAACCCACATATCAAACGTTACAATCTCAAGACCACACAGTCTCTATCTCCCCGGCTGTGTTCATTCTTTCAGCTGCTGATCTCCCTGGGTCAGGTTTTTTTTATTGCAAGTAGGTTTACATGAACATGTATCTTTGATAGAGAGTGTTTGAGATAGCCAGTTAGCACTCCTGCTCTACAGCAGTTAATCTGCTGTTGGATGGCAGCGGCTCTCCCTCTATTTTCAAAATGCTGGGTTTATTTACTTCCCATGATACAATAATTCTCATAATGTGATTGATTTCCAGGTGTACGAACAATAATATTCAAATTCCATTGGCTTCGGATATTCTGAGCATTATTTAAAGACTTTGATTGCATTTGAATTGCTGTCAAAACAGCAACCAAAACTCAGGCTTCCATTTCCCAGCTAATTGTTACATTTGGAACAGTCTGACCTTTAGCTGGTATCTGTGGCTGTACTTTCGATTCAGCAAAACCCGTCCTATCTTAAAGTGAACAGACGTTGATTAGCTTCCAGGCAGTAACACACTTCGGGCTATCTGTTATGCTGTATACTAACCTCCTTGAACCCCTCGATTAGATTCCAGGCCGGAACCCACTGTGCTATCTGTTATTCTGTATATAACTCACGCTGAACACCTCGATTCGGTTCCAGACTGTAACTCACTCCGGGGTATCTGTTATTCTGCATATAAATCACCCTGAACCCCTCAATTAGATTCCAGGATGTAACACACCACAGAATATCTGTTATTATGTATATAAACCACCCTGAACCCCGCGATTAGATAGCAGGCTGTAAGTCACTCCGGGGTGTCTGCTTTTCTGTATATAAACCACCCTGAACCCCACGATTAGATTCCAGGCCGTAACTCACTTCGGGCTATCTGTTATTCTGTATATAACCCACCCTGAACACCTCGATTCGATTCCAGGCTGTAACTCAATGCTTGCTATCTGTTATTCTGTATATAACCCACCCTGAACCCCTCGATTCGATTCGAGGCTGTAACTCACTCCGGGCTATCAGTTATTCTGTATATAAACCACCATGAACACCTCGATTCGATTCCAGGCTGTAGCTCACTCTGGGCTATCTGTTATTCTGTACATAAACCACCCTGAACCACGCGATTAGATTCCAGGCAGTAATTTCCTGTCAAGGTTGAAAGGGAAGGCTGGTAGTAATTGGGAATGCTGGCTGACGAAAGAAATTGAGGGTTTGGTTCAGAAAAAGAAGGAAGCATATGTCAGGTATAGACAGGATAGATCAAGTGAATCCTTAGAAGAGTATAAAGGAAGTTGGAGTATACTTAAGAGGGAAATCAGGAAGACCAAACGCGGACATGAGATTGCTTTGGCAAATAGAATTAAGGAGAATCCAAAGTGCTTTTACAAATATATTAAGGACAAAGGGTAATTAGGGAGAGAATAGGGCCCCTCTAAGATCAGTAAGGCGGCCTTTGTGTGGAGCCACAGAAAATGGGGGAGATTTTAAATGAATATTTTGCATCAGTATTTACTGTGGAAAAGGATATGGAAGATATAGACTGCAGGGAAATCGATGGTGACATCTTGTGAAATGTAGCAGATATACAGAGGAGGAAGTGCTGGATGTCTTGAAATAGTGAAAGGTGGATAAATCCCCAGGATCTGATCAGGTGGACCCGAGAACTCTGTGGGAAGTGATTGCTGGGCCTCTTGCTGAGATATTTGTATAATCGATAGTCACAGGTGAGATGCTGGAAGACTGGAAGTTGGCAAACGTGGCGCCACTGTTTAAGAAGGGCGGTAAAGATAAGCCAGGGAACTATAGACCGGTGAGCCTGACCTCGGCGGTGGGCAAGTTGTTGGAGGGAATCCTGAGGGACAGGATATACATGAAGTTGGAAAGGCAAGGACTGATTCGGGATAGTCAACATGGCTTTGTGCTTGGGAAATCATGTCTCACAAACTTGATTGAGTTTTTTGAAGAAGTAACACAGAAGATTGATGAGGGCAGTGCAGTAGATGTGATCCATATGAATTTCAGTAAGGCGTTCGACAAGGTTCCCCATGGGTGACGGATTAGCAAGGTTAGATCTCATGGAATACAGGGAGAAGTAGCCATTTCGATACAGAACTGACTCAAAGGTAGAAGACAGAGGGTGGTGGTGGAGGGTTGTTTTTCAGACTGGAGGCCTGTGACCAGTGGAGTGCCACAAGGATCAGTGTTGGGCCCTCTACCTTTTGTCATATATATAAATGATTTGGATGCGAGCATAAGAGGTACAGTTAGTAAGTTTGGAGATGACACCAAAATTGCAGGTGTAGTGGACAGCGAAAAGGGTTTCCTCAGATTACAACAGGATCTGGACCAGATGGGACAATGGGCTGAGAAGTGACAGATGGAGTTTAATTCAGACAAATGTGAGGTACTGCATTTTGGGAAAGCAAATCTTAGTAGGACTTCTACATTTAATGGTAAGGTCCTAGGGTGTGTTGCTGCACAAAGAGACATTGGAGCGCAGGTTCATAGTTCCTTGAGAGTGGAGTCGTGGGTTGTTAGGATCGTGAAGAAGGCGTTTGGTATGCTTTCCTTTATTGGTCAGAGTACCGAGTACAGGGGTTAGGAGGTCATGTTGTCGCTATACAGGACATTGGTTAGGTCACTCTTGGAATATTGCATGCAATTCTGGTCTCCTTCGTATCGGAAAGATGTTGCGAAACTTGAAAGGGTTCAGAAAAGATTTACAAGGATGTTGCCAGGGTTGGAGGATTTGAGCAACAGGGAGAGGCTGAACAGTCTGGGACTGTTTTCCCGGGATTGTCGGACGCTGAGGGGTGACCTTATCGAGGTTTACCCTGGGATAAGGGAGTCCAGAACTAGAGAGCATAGGTTTAGTTTGAGAGGGGAAAGATATGAAAGAGACCTAAGGGACAACTTTTTCACGCAGAAGGTGGTACGTGTATAGAGTGAGCTGTCAGAGGAAGTGGTGAAGGCTTGTACAATTGCAACTTTTAAGAGGAATTTGGATGAGTATATGAATAGGAAGGGTTTGGAGGGATATGGGCTGGGTGCTGGCAGGTGGAACTAGATTGGGCTAGGATATCTGGTCGGCATTGATAGGTTGGACTGAAGGGTCTGTTTCCATGCTGTACATCTCGATGATTCTGTAATTCTCTTACTCACTCCGGGCTACCTATATTCTGCATATAAACCACACTGAAACCCTCGATTAGATTCCAGTCTGTAACACACTCTGGGGTATCTGTTATTGTACACAAAATCATCCCGAATCCCCTTGATAAAATTCCAATCTGTAACTGACTTCCAATTTTAAGGGACTCTGTACATTAGCCACTTCAATCGTTTGATTAGATTCCAGTCTGTATCACACTCCTGGGTATATATTACTTTGTATGTTAACCATCCAATCCAAACCCTGTTAAAATTGCCCATGGTATTCAGGGATGTGTAGGTGAGGTGCATTAATCAGGGGTATATGTGGAGAAATGGGTCTGGATGGGTTATCCTTCTGTGGGTCAGTATGGTCTTGTTGGGCTGAAGGGCTTGTTTCCCCACTGTCGGGATTATATGAATCACCCGGAACCCTCTCGATTAGATTCCAACGTGTAACTCACTTCCATGTATGTGTGACTGGCATGTTTCAAAAACACCCCAAAACCTCCAATTCTATTCCACTTCGATAAACACGAGGCGCTGCATTTTGGGAAAGCAAATTTGAGCAGGATTTATACACTTAATGGTCAGGTCCGAGGGAGAGTTGCTGAACAAAGAGACTTTGAAGTGCAGGTTCGTAGCTCCGTGAGAGGAGAGTGGCAGGTGGATAAGATAATGAAGGCAGCGTTTGGTATGCTTTCCTTTATTGGTCAGAGTTTTGAGTATTGGCACTGAGAGGTCATGTTGCAGAAGGACTGGACATGGGTTAGGCGACTGTTGGAATATGGCGTGCAATTCTGGTCTCCTTCCTATGGGAAGGATGTTGTGAAACTTGAAAGGGTTCAGAAAAGATTTACAAGAAGGTTGCCAGGGTTAGAGGATTTGAGCTACAGGGAGAGGCTGAATAGGCTGGGGCTGTTTTCCCTGGAGTATCGGAGGCTGAGGGGTGACTTTATCGAGGTTTATAAAATCATGATGGGCATGGATAGGATAAATAGACAAAGTCTTTTCCTTGGGGTGGGGAGTCCAGAACTAGAGGGCATAGGTTTAGTGTGAGAGGTAATATGAAAGAGACCTAAGGGGCAACTTGTTCACTCAGAGGGTGGTACATGAATGGAATGAACTGTCAGAGGAAGTGGTGGAAGCTGGTACAATTGCAACATTTGAAATGCAGCTCGATGGGTATATGAATGGGAAGATTTGTAGGGGGATGGGCCAAGTGTTTTTGAAAAACAGTCTTCAGTAGGTTAGGATATCTGGTCGGCATAGATGGGTTGAACCAAAGGGTCTGTTTCCATGCTGTACATCTCTATGACTGGATGACTCTGCGATGTTGTGACTCACGACTTGTTATCTGTTATTCTGTATGTAAACCACCTCAAACCTCTCGATTAGATTCCAATCTGTCCCTCACTCCTGGGTATCTCTTATGCTCTATGTAAACCCTAAACCCCTCTATCAGATTCCAGTCTGGAACTCACTCCTGGGGATCTGTTATTGGATCTGTGAAGTGATCCTTGTTGGAAGTTAGACCGAAGACAAGATAAACTAAATGGTCAAATGTTACATTGGGAACAGGAATACAGAAAGCTGCTGGTTCATTTCTGTCCTGTTACATATCTCAAAGTTTCAGATTGGGGCTGAATTTCTGTCACAATTGGGAAAGTCTCAAAAGCTGTTTACTGTCCTGCATGAATGCATCATCACAACATGAATTCTCTTGCAAGATAGGAAATGGAGACAGCTCCTGGAAGGTGTCTGTATCTCTGTGTGTGTGATTCTATGTGTCTGTGATTCTGTGTGCATGTTCAATGTTTTATATATTTTCAAACTGTATTGATGTTGCCAGCCTCTCTTGCTTTTCCTTATTTATAAACTCAATGTCATCGTTTTGCTGATGGAAAATGGTGGCTGTGGACAAATCTAAAATGTCTGCCTGACTGATTTGTGTCAAGAATACTTTCAGCAAGGGAGAGGGGGCAATGTGTCAAAAGCCATTTCCATTCATTGATGCTAGCAGAGATAGGAAATGGAGACAGCTCTTTGAAGGTGGTTAAAATGCAAATCCCGGAACTTGTTTACAGTGAATGCGGAGAGACAATGTGACATTGCAGTAAGGTCTGCCTTACTTTCCAAGATCCTAATATATGAGAGAATCATAATATACAAAACCTGATAGAGCTCAGCCACTGAATTGTAGATTTGCAGCGTTGGATCAGAATTTTGCCTGGCCAGGCCTCATCCCAAATTGAAGGGTTTCTCAAATCCCACACTGACAATCTGTGGGTTCAAATTGTGTGTTGTCTACAAATAAAAGAAAATAATGCACCTGCAATTGAACAAAGCTCGTTCTGGAACTTTGTTCATCTTTTGGTTTAAGTATCTTTCAACAGGATTGAAGATAAATGAGACAGTGAGAGATAGGTAGCACTATAACCAGAATGGCAGTGCAGTATAAAAGGTATATTAATAATTTCAGTGAAAGAGGAAAACAGAGAGGATAGTCCTCAAACAAGGAAAGTTGGGAGTCAGTAAAGTTGTGTAGTTTGTGACTGCATTATGTTTATGTGAGTCAAGATTTGAAACCACTTGGCCAATAGTACACTTTGTGACTCACTCCCAGTTACAAGTTATTTCACATAAAAAGGTTAACATATCCCTCGATTAGATTGCAGGCTGTAACTCCCTCCGGGCTATCTGTTATTCTGTATCTAAAACTCCCTGGACCCCTCGATTAGATTCCAGGCTGTAACTAACTCCAGGGTATCTGTTATTCTGTACACAAACCATCTTAAATCCCCCGATTAGTTTCCAATCTGCAACACACTCCAGACTATCTGTTATTCTGTAAATAAATCGCCCTGAACCCCTCGATTAGGTTCCAACCTGGAACACATTCCAAGCTATCTGTTATTCTGTATATAAACCACCCTGAACCCCTCAATTAGATTCCAGGCTGTAACTCACTCTGGGCTATCTGTTATTCTGTATTTTAACCACTCTGAACCCTGCAATAAGATTGCAGGCTTTAACTTAATGAGGGCTACCTGTTATGCTGTATATAAACCACCCTGAAACCCTCAATTAGATGCTAGGCTAGGCTGTAACTCACTCCGGGGTATCTGTTATTCGTATATAAAGCACCCTGAACCCCTCAATTAGATTCCAGATTGTAACTCACTCCGGGGTATCTGGTATTCTGGATATTAACCACCCTGAACCCATTGATTTGATTTCCCTTCCTGACATGTTAAGCTCATATTCCCAACACAATCTAATCTCAATAATGATCAATGTATCACTGGTCCTCCTATCTGCTGGCACTACCATCATGTTAACTTACTGATGTTTACGTACATGATTACCTGTAGCAGTGAGTCGCAGGTAGACAGAGTGGTGCAGAACACATTTGGCACATTTGCCTTAATCAGTCAGAGCATTGAGTATAAGAGTTGTGGTGGCATGGTGCATCTGTACAGGATGTTGGTGAGGCCACTTTCAGAATACTGTGTACAACTCGGTTTTCTGCAGAAATGTCTTACACATATGTTCCAGGACTGGAGGCGTGAGCTATAGGGAGAGGCTGATTACGTTGAGGTGTTTCCCCCTGGAGTGTCAGATGTTGAGAGGCAGCATTATAGAGGTTTATAAAATAATCAGGGGCATGGATATGCTGAACAGCCATGTTCTGCTCCCAAGGATAGGGGGGTCCAGAACAAGAGGGCATAGGTTGAATGGGAGAGGGCGAATGATTTAGAAGGGACCTGAAGGTAAATATTTCACACAGAGAGTGTTGTGTGTACAGAAAGTGCAGTCAGAGGACGTGGTCAAGGCGGGTACAATCACAGGAGGAATATTGGCAAAAATGCTGACAAATGGGACGAAATCAGATTTGACATCTGATCGGAGTGAACAGATTGGACTAATGGGTCTGTTTCCATTCTGCATGACTCTATGATTCTATAAGAGGGATGACGAATAATTCTGAAAGGACCTTTCAAGTCAGAATTCTCTTCAGCGGAAGATTATCGTGTCTCTATGTTCACATTGATTGAAAGCTGCGTTAGTTAAATATTTGATAAAGAAGTGCACAATGGGACGCAGACAGGAAAGTGGGGCTGAGACCACAACCTGTATATAATTTTAGTGCCTGGTGGAGAAGGCTCAAAGTATCTAATGACCCACTCATGCTCCTCACTCCCATGTTCCCATGTTCCATTTAGCCCCTCAAACCTGCTAGACAGGAGCAGTTGGAGGTTACTTACTCCTATAACCGGTTGCACAGAAACACAGGAGACCATTCAGCCCCTCAGTACTATCCCACACGGTTTGAAGTGAATTGGGAAATGTAATTGGAAAACCCAGGCTGGGTACGAAAGAGGCCCCTCATCTCTCTTCACAGAGCTTCCCCTCTCTGCAACTTGTGCTTCATTTGTTGGTCATGTTGTACACCCAGATTCAGTGTGAATACAGCCCATATACCTCACTCAGGGATGGCTCACAAAATCCTCTGGTCTCCCTGCCTGCAACATTCAATAACAGAACATTCATGAAAATCACACCCACTGACTTTCCAATAACAGAATGGGAGAACATCAGAAACAGGGGCATGTTGTTCACTCCCCAAGCCTGTCTTGCCCTTCTTTAAGATCATGACTGATCTGCTCTTCGTCTCAAATCCTCTTACATAACCAATTCTTCATGGCCCTCAACTCTCTGACAGGTCAATTTCCATCTACCTCCTCTTCAAATAAGTTCAGTCATCTAGCTCCCTGAACATTCTTGAGAAGAGAAATCCTGACATTTAATACCACCTGTTTTGAAGAAAACACTTGTTGCTCCTATATCATGGCCTATTGATGTGAACAAAAGAGGTTGTCACAAGCGTTCAGATAAAAATGACTGGCCCCGATATCAAGGCAGTGGTTGCCTTCTGTTGACATAAAGGAGCTTCACAAAACTGGACTTAATGGGAATCAGAGTAACCTCTCCAGTGTTTGGGGTCAAACATGGCACAAAGGAAGTTGGTCATCATCTCAGTCCTGGGTCACCTCTGTGTGAGATCCTCAGGGTAGCTTCCTCTTCACAAACAGCTTCAGCTGCTTCATCAATGTCTCCCCACCCCCACCTTCCCCACCATAAGATCAGAAGTGGGGATGGTCGCTGAAGATTCCACAATGTTCAGAACATGTTGTTCCCCGTCAGCTCCTGAACTGGTCTTTGTCCGTGTGTGGCAGGATTCAGATTCCATTGAGACTTGTGGTGTTAAACTGACCGTAACATTCATGTAAAAGCACTGGCGGGAACTGTACATTGACACAGTAAAACAAGAGTTCATTCAACACCTCACGCTGGTTTCACAGGAATATGAGGAAGTCATTCAGCCCATTGACACGATTGGAGAAGAACAGGGACAGCCCATTCAGTACCTCCAGCGTATTACTCATGCAGAGAAGGAGTCTAGTGTGATGGGCCACACCAGAGCCCCTCGAAAATATTTGACGGCGGTAGCGTAGATTCTAATTTTTTTTTTACTTTAAAGGAAATGTAAAGTGTCTGTTCCAGATGCAATGTGACTGGTCAAACTACTCGGTGTGAAGAAAAACACTATCTACGTAAACACGAAAGAGAAAATGAAACCAAAGAAAGAGGAATTTAGAATAACGTAATTTTATTGGACAAGTTAACAGAATAATAGATCTAGGAACTATTACTGATTAACTGTTCCAATATAGGAAACTCCCATAAACACAGCCCTTGGCAAAAAGAAATATTCAGACACAGATTGTCTCAAATATTTATCCAATCCAGGAATTAAAAACAGCATCAAGAGAAAATTCAGAGAGAGTAGCAACCAGGAAACATCCCCTGAAGCTTCCAACTCTGTTGAGACCCCAATAGTTTCTGATGTTGCTGAGAAACCAAAACCCAGAGATCCTAATCTGTGAGAGTTGGCCACACCCATTCAGGCTGCATTAAAATAAACACAAGGCTGTTACTAGCTGTTACTCAAGTGGTCTTAACTAACCAGCTTGGTAACGATCGTTCAATCTCTCTCATAAAAGAAGCCCGGACAAAATAACCTCTTAATGCTGCAGCATTGTCACACTAGTCAGTACAATGAGCTATCAAACAGGAACCAGGGGTAACCAGTCAGGCCTTTGGCCCTGTCCAATTGGACGAGGAAGAAGCCAGTGAGTCCCTTGAGTCACTTACACAGGAACAGCAGGACGCCATTCCCACCTCAATGCACTTATACGGGGGCAGAATGAGGTAATTGATGCTGATTCCTGATGAATGGCTTATGCCCAATACGTCGATTCTCCTGCTTCAAGGATGCTGTCTGACCTGCTGCGCTTTTCCATCAATCGACTCTCTACTCTGATCTCCAGCATCGGCAGTCTTAAGTTTTTGCTAAATGATGTTCCAACATGATGAACAAGTGGAGCAGAAGCTGCACAGACAGACTGTTCCACGTTGTTCCTCGTGGCTCCGTTGCTCATGATACACATGTGGGACTTTAACGTGGCTTTCCAGTGGTGAGCAGGGAAGCCATATGTCTTGTGTGAAGTCTCAAGAAGGCATCTTTCATCCTTGAGAAGACAGACTGGTGTTCTCTGTGTAGAGTGGAAGCTGATGGGAATGGCAATCTGTTTCAGATGGAAGGGAATGTGGCTGCTGTTCGGGATTGTGAACAATCTGATGTTCAGTACAGGGTTCACTCACCGACTGCACAATAACATGGGGAGAGTTAATTTAGGCATATAAACTATTAGGAAAATCACGTTAGACTGATGAATGGACTCTCTAAGTTCAAATAATGGTGATCGTGTTCATGTTGATCTTGTCTAGTGCATGTCCTGTTCAGTGTAACCTGTATGCCTTACTCTGTCCAAGTCTATTTCCATCCTATGATCTGTCTGGCCGTGCTTACTATGATCTGCCTCCACTGCTCATAAATAAAGTGTTTCCCTGCACTGAGGTACACGTGACAATAAATCAAAACAATCAATCCTGAGTAAAGTATGGAATTCCTCTCCCTGTCAATGTCTCTTTTGGAAATAAGTAATCGTTGCCACTCCTCGTGTTTCAGCGTCACCATTTCTTCGACTCTCACAGCTCTACAGATTAAACACTCAGCTTATTCACTCTATCCCCATGTTACCATCACCCGCGTCTGTGGTAAGGAGATCATTCCTTAAAAAGGAGATCAAATCTGTAGAGAGTGCCCCAAATGCGCTCTCAGCAAGGCTCTACAACAGCAGGAAGATGGCTTTACTTATGTACTCGAATCATCTTAAATGAAGCACAGCATATCATTGACTGCACCCATTACTTACACAGGGTTTGATTCGGTGCAGTCAGCATATACTTGTGAGTGGGAGATCATGCTTCCCAAATTTCTTACAGTCCTTTGATGAAGTTACCAGGACTTTTGGTGAGGACAGAGTGATAGACGTAGACTCTATGGATTTCAGTAAGGCCATTGATTAGGTTCCACACGGCAGGCTGCTCTGGAAGGTTTCATCACGTGGAATGCGGGGGTGGGGGGGGGGGGGTCTGGCCAATTGGATACACTGTTGGCTTGATGGTAGGAAGCAGAGGCTTGAGTGGAAGGATGTTTGTCAGACCGGAGGCTTGGTCCATTGCTGTCTGTTATCTATGATTTGGTTGAGAATGTACAAGGTATGATTAGTCAGTTTGCAGATGACACTAAAGTAATTGGGAGCATGATCAGTGAGGATGTTTATCAGAAATTGCAGCAGGACCTTAATCAGGTAGAAAATGAGCCGAGAAATGACAAGTGGAATTTTATATAGAAACGTGAGGTCTTGCATTCAAATCTACATAGGAGTTTCATGGTGAATGGGAGGGTCTTAAGGGATGCAGTGGGCAGAGGGACCTTGGTGTTCAGGTGTACGGTTCTCTAAGAGTGGAGTCACAGGTAGACAGGGCAGTGAAGAAGGCTTTTGGCACATTGGCCTTCATCAGGCAGGATATTGAGTATAGAAGTTAGGACCTTATGTCGCAGTTACACAGGACTTTGGTAAGGCCGCACTTGGAGTATTGTGTTCAGTTTTGTCAACTTGTTATGGGGAGGATGTTATTAAATTAGAAAGAGTGCAGAAGGAATTTACAAAGACGTTGCCAGAACCCAATGGTCTGAGTTATAGGGAGTGGTTGGACAAGCTTGGACCTTTTATTTAGTTTGTAAGAGACTGAGGGAGTCCTTATAGAGCTATATAAAATCACCAGGGGTACAGATAGGGTTAATGCTCTCTATCTTTTTCCAAGGTGTAGAGATTCGAGGATTAGAGGGGATCAGTTTAAGGTTAAAGGGGAAGGAATAAAGGGAACCTGAGGGGCCACTCCTTTACACAAAGGGATGATACATGGCTGAGCTGCCAGCAGATGTGGATGAGGGGGGTACATTAACAACATTTCAAAAGCATTTGGATAAATATGTGGATCTGAAAGGACTGGAAGGATATGACCCAACTGCAGGGAAATGGGGGGAACGTGGATGGAGATTTACAAGGTGGAGTCGAGCCCTTCTGTTAATTAAACCCAAACACCCAGAAAAGCTCGCCTCACCTTGTAATCTGTTAAAGTATGAGCGACACAGATCTCCTACATTCCACTATTTAAACAAAAATTTGCAAGTTAGTTTCTTAACTTTAATAGTGAACACTTAACAAAAACTATTCACAAACACAAGCCCCTCTTGTCTTACCTACTTACTATCTGACTCCAACTCTGTAAAAATATGCTTTCCCAACAACCCACATATGAAACATTACAATCTCAAGACCACACAGTCTCTATCTTCCACGCTGTGTTCACTCTTTCAGCTGCTGATCTCCCTGGGTCATTTTTTTTAACTGCAAGTAGGTTTACATGAACATGTGTCTTTGATAGAGAGTGTTTGAGATGGTCAGTTAAAACTCCTGCTCTACAGGAGTTGTTGTTGGATGGCAGTGACTCTCCCTCTATTTGCAAAATGCTTGGTTTATATACTCCCCATGATATAATAATTCTCAAAATTTGATTGCTGTCCAGGTGTCCAAACAATAATATGCAAATTCTGTTGGTTTCTGGTATCCTGAGCATTATTTAAACTCTTTGGTTGCATTTGAATTGCTGTCAATTAGCAACCAAAACTCAGGTATCCATTTCTCAGCTAATGGTGACATGTGGAACAGTGTGACCTTTAGCTGGCATCAGTGGCTTTAATTTCTATTCAACAAAACCCATTCTGTCTTAAAGTGTCCATACATGCTTTTGGCTTCATAACATCTCCCCGCTTCAGAAAATAAAATGAACCAGCAGAATGAAAAGATGGCATCATTCCTTTTCCACCAATTCTTAATCCCAATTATATGAAATACAAAAGTATTAATCTCAGTTATATCATTCATATTAATTCTGCACACCAATACAACACTGGAATAAGTCAAATCTTATCTCCACTGCATTCCTTTAAATCCGCGAAAACCCATCTGCTATCACATTGTAGGAGCCACAACCTGTACATTTTGTAAGTTTAAAGTCGGTAAGGTAAGACTCAAATTAAATAGTCTCATATTCTGGTCTTTAAATATTCCAAAAAATGTGAGAGGTTTGTCATTTTCCACAACCATCTCCGACAATTTGTTTGTCACATAAAAAATTAACATATTATCACGCCAGTGTGAAACTTAATCATTCTTGTTCAATAATGGAGATTTTTTACTTTTTTTTCTGGTGGATATTGAGTTTATTCGACAAGTAGCCAATTAGCCATTCAATTCCATCATTCTCTTTCTGTATCAATACATCTCTGACCCCTATATCCCGAGCATCAAACACAATTTTCAAAGGGTGTCAGAATATTTGGTGTAGCTAAAGCTCGTGCAGTGATTAATCCTGCTTTAAAATTCTCAAATGCCTCCTGGCATTGTTCTGTCCACCACAATTCTGTGTTCTTCTTTCGTAAATCCATCAGTGGTGCCAATACGCTTGCGAAATTTGGAACAAACTTCCGATAGAATCCACTCAGTTCCAAAAATCGAAGCACCTTTTTCTTCGAGGATTGTCGCGGAAATTCCTCAAACCCCTTCGTCTTTGTGTTCCATCGGGCCAACCTTCCATGTCCAATGTAATGTCCCAAGAACGTCACCTCTGCCTTCGCGAATTCTGTTTTCTTTAAGTTTATTACTAAGTTTGAATCGTGTAAACGTTCAACATGCTCTGCCAGCTGTAACATGTGAGCTTTCAATCACTTGCTAAAGATCACTACATCATACAGATAAGCTGCACAATTCCTTCATATGGCCACAACACTGTTTCTGAGTCTTAAATGTGGCTGGTGCATTATTCATCCATATGAAATACTCGATAAGGTTTTTTGTCATGTCTGGTATCTTTACTAGATAGTTTAACTGACTCCACATTTTTAAAAAATTTGAATGGGGCCACTAAATCTGGCTTTGAAGGGATTTCCTACCACTGGTGGCAATACTATTACGTCATCCCCACGGGAAATCTTCAAAGTTTAAGAGTTTTTATCAGCCACCTGCTTCACTCTATGCTATGCTTTTCCGATACTGTTTAGCAAACTCACCCACTCCGTCTACTCTCTCCTTCACCTCACACACAGAATCCAGGTGTGAGATTTCCAACTTCGGACCTGTCAATTTATATTTAATTAATTTCAAAGGAGCTCTCACTTCATGTATAAATATTAAATCAAAGGAAGTAAAGTGAGTAGATTTATTTGGGACATCTCTAATGACAAACAATTTAATGGGACACCTTTATCCCAATCATTTGGCCAACCATGACAGTACGCTGTTAACATAGTCTACAGCGTCTGATGCTAACTTTCCAAGGCTCCCTGGGAGTCAGGATGGGACGCACTTGATTTGAAGTGCTGTATGCCTAAGCCATCCATGACTTCCTTAAACAGCTGAGCGGTAAAATGAGACCCTTGGTCTGACAGAATCTCTCTGGGCAGCCCACAGCGAGTAAAGAAAGCTTCCAACTCCTCCACCTCCCTTTTTGCCTTGACACTCCAATAATGGAATTGCCTCTGGAAATCTGGGAGACACATCCATTATGGTCAGCAAATATTGGTTTCCACTTTTAGTTTAGAAAGGGGAGCTACACAATTAATCATAACCCACGTGCAAGGTTCTTCGAATGCAGGAATTGGTAAGAAAGGTGCTGGTTTTATTACTGCCTGTTACTTCCCTACCATTTGGGATGTATGTCATGTACAAGAAAAGTTAACAGCGTCGTTGTGCATTCCAGACCAGTGGAAAGATTTCTGTACCTTGGCCTGAGTCTTCTGTACACCTAAGTGAATGTCTGCAGTTAGTTTATGAGCTACCCGTAACACTGTACACTGTACGTTACTGCTAACACAATCTGGTGCACATCGGCCCATTTCCCGTCTGCAATAACCTATCGGGGTCTCCATTTTAATTTAATGATTCTATCTTTAAGTTCATAACATTCAACAATATATTCTGATTCCTTTTCTGTGTGTGTGCATGTGTATGTGTGTGTGAATGTGTGTGTATATATCTGTTGTAAGTCCATTAGCCTTTCTGGAATAAACACCTCTGCCTGATCCTCTGCCTGTTCAGGTTTATCCTGCACTGTTACATCAAGCAGGGGTCAGTTCACTGAGCATCAAACAATTTGTCTTTTTCGTTCGTTTTTCCTTCCTGCTGTAACTTATGACAGTGGGATCTTGTTACTATACAGTCTGGAAAAAATCCTGGGTAATTTTCTTTTAACTCCCCAATTCCCTAGTCTTCCTTTGGCTTCTCCACCACAAGGGGTGCCTATCCCACCTCACCTCCTGCTAAATCGTTCCCAAGAACAAACTGTATTCCTGGAACTGACACTCTTTTACTCACTGTCGCTGTTACTTCCTTAATCTTGATGTGGCATTCCATCCTGATGTTACACAAGGGAATGCTTAATTTCTGTCCCCACTCCACAAATTAACATGCTCTTGATTAACATGCCAGAAAGAGTGAAAAATACTTTCATCTCTTACTATTAGAGGGTGAGAGAAAGTGAGGGCTGCAGATGCTGGAGATGAGAGTTGAAAAGTGTGGGGCTGGAAAAGCACAGCACGTTGGCAGCATCCGAGGGGCAGGGGCGTTGACGTTTCAGGCATAAATCCTTCATCAGGAAAGTGGGAGGTAAGGGAGGGGGAAGGAGTTTGAGAAATAAATGGGAGAGTTGGGGTGGAGCTGGGTGGAAGGGAGCTTGGAAGGCAATAGGTAGATGCAAGTGGGGTGTGATGGTGGTAGGTCGGATAGGAGGGTGATAGGACTCCTATCGATGGTAGGACAGCTGGAACCCTCAAACTGTACAGCATCAACGTTGACTTCACCAAATTTCGAATCTCCCCTCCACCAACCTCTCCCAGATCCAACCGTACAACCTAGCACTGCCCTCTTGGACTGCCCTAACTGGCCATCTTCCATTCCACCTATCGACTGCACTCTACCCTCCGACATATCACTATCTCTCCCACCTACATCATCTTATTGCCTTCCCAGTGACCCTTCCACCAGCTCAGCTACTACCCTCGTATTTATCTTTCAGTCCCCTTGTCCCCCCCACCCCTCCTGACAATGGGTTACTGCCTGATATTCAATTGTCCTGCTGTTTGGATGCTGCCTGATCTGTTGAGCCTTTCTGGCGCCTCACTTCTCAACTATTAGAGACTGAGCAGATCCCATATCTTACAAAATTATAACTTCTTGTCCTTCTGCCCCTGTTCTTTCTGTGTAAACTTTATCTATAGAGGTGAATTCTTTAGAGAGATCAGGCACTGCCTCCATACCCAGCCCTTGCCTAGGCTGTGCAATTTCCTGCAGCTCCTCGGCTCCACTTGGGCTCTCCTTTACCAGTTTCACTAATGCCACTGGGCTTAGCCTCTTCTACCGCATCTTTCCCCAAAGTGTCTTCCTTTAACGCCCAGCACGGTGTGTCCCAGCTGACTGCAGTGAAAACAACTTTTTCCCTGAGCCCTTCTTAAACCACTAGCACTGTAATTTTATGTGTTCCACTCCCTTATAGTGAGAGCACCTGAGGCCTTTCACCACCTCTCAACCCCCTTGGGCTTCTTTCTTCACCTGTGGTTAAATATTGTGCGCTACTGTTTGCTTTGTAATGTGTGATCGTCCGTTCTCCCAATTTCTATTCCTCACAGAATGAAATTCCTGCCAGAAGCTAAATATCATCTCATGCCCCAGTACATATTTACCTGCCATTTCTGCTGAGCTTCTCACTTCTTGAACTTTCTGTACATTCAAATGAATTCTTACTATCTCTGGAAGTGAGTCTTTTAACTTCTCCAGCAGATTAATCTCCCTTCAAGCCTCACAGGTCTTATCCATTTTTAAGGCCAGCACCCACCTGTCAAAATGACTGTGGTTAATTCTTTCAAACTCAATATAAGCCTGACCTGGTTCCGTCTCTATTTTTCTGAACATCTGTCTATATGCTTCTAGTACCAATTCATGACCAATCAAAATAGCCAATTTGACATCTTGATAATCTCTTGATCCCTCATCTGATAGCGCTGCACATACCTCACCACCTGTGCCCACCAGCTTAGTCTGAAGTAGCATTACCCAAAAGTTCACTGGACGCGTCATCTGACTAGCCATTTTTTCAAATGAAATAAAAAGGGTTTGACAATTTTCTCATCGAAATATGGCCAGTTACTAACCTAGTTGTATACATCCCTACGTTCTCCCTTCATCTCCATCCTGTTAATTTAAATGTCTTGTCTAATTCCCAACATCTGAATTTCAAATCCCCTCTCTCTTTCTTTTTCCTCTCTTTCTCTTTTGTCTCTCTCTGTTTCCATCCCTTGATTTATCTTCTAACTCCAGTTGCCACATTTGCAATTTAAGTTTTTATAATATTACTGCAGTTGCCTATTTCTCTGATACATCAAAGTGCTTAACCAACTACATTACAATTTCAACTTCCCTTTTCCCTGGTTAAACCCAATTCCAAACTATTTGCTAATTCTAAAAAATGTCCTCCTTCTGTCTTTCTAAACTTCCTTGGAAAATTTGGGAACCTCTTTAGTAATGTTAAAAGCTATTTCCCTTACTTTTCATTTAACCAACCACAAGTAACAAAATTAAACGAATTTGCCCAATGGTTTTATTTGAAGATCAAAGTCACTAATTGCAATGAGTTGGAATTTGCTGGGACCTGTTGTATCTCAAATTTGTTCAAGTCGTTCCAAGTGCCACACGGCAAGGCCCAAAACTGTTATGACATCAATTTCGAACCCCTTTGTTAGTTAAAATCACACACCTAGAAAATCTCGCCTCACATCATAATCTGTCAAAACATGAGCGACAGAGAACTCCTAAATTCCACTAATAAACAAAAAATAACAATTCATATGTGTGCAAGTTAGCTCACTAAGATTGAACGTTTGTTTTCAGAAGTTTCCTCACCATGACTAGGTGACATCATCAGTGAGAGTATCTGCTGAAGTGCTGGTGGTATGTCCCGTCTCTCTATTTGTAGGTCTTGGTTTCTTAAAAGTGGGTGATGTCATTTCCGGTTATTTTAACAAGAGAATGTAGACAGGATCGAAATTGATACGTTTATTGATGGACTTCTGGTTATAATACCATTCCTCTAAGAAGTTCCTTGCGTGTCTTAGTATGTGTGTGTGCTTTGTCCCAGTCAAAATGGTGTCTTTCTTTGTCTGTATGTATGGAACATAGTGATAGTGCGTCATGTCTTTTGGTGGTTAGTTAGTGTTCATGTATCCTCGTAACACGACAACAGGACAGTTTCAATGGTGGAGAAATGATTTTATATACACTGTTTAATCAATGTGTGTGTGCAGATAAGTCGCATTTTTCACATGTGCACAGCACATTGTAAATGAACAACAGAGACACAGTTAACGAAAAATGATGCATGTGATGTATAAAATTGATAAAACATTAAAATATGATTTGATCCTCTCAACGAACCCTCTTTTCTGGGATTCCCAACTCTAATCCCTCATTCTTACCAGGATGTGTGCTCCAAATTCTTGATTCTGGTGTCCCAACTTATTTCAGTTAATCCCCTTTCTACCGGGACTTCAATATGTTGGCCTGGTGGTTTCTTTCCAAAGCTAGTGTTTGTCAAAATATTGGAGATAAATATTCTGGCATCAGACTCAGCATTTGAACATATTACTTTGTTGTACATGCACTGTCCAAAGGACCACAGCACACAGGCATTGCCAAAATATTGGGGGATGTTCATCTCCTTCTTTCGATAATGTAGCTTTCTCATTTTCCACATCTCCATATCTCTATCCTCTCTCTCTCGTTCTCCCTTTGTATCTAGTTAAGAAATCCACCAATTAGTATTCGTGTCCCGTCTCCCAAAACTCCTTCTTTCGGATTATATCTAATGCTCTCTTCAAGATGTAATGTGGTTATAATTAAGCATTGTAACTGCAAAGACATGCGGGCGTAGCTGGCCAGAGTTAATTGGAAGGGGAGCTGAGCAGGAAAGACCATGGAGTAGCAATGGGAGGAGGTTCTGGGGATAAATTCGGAAGATAATACCAGAAATGCAACCCAAAGAACTTGAAACATACTCAAGGGAGAACAAGGCAGCCATGAGTGATAAGGCATCAAACCAAAAGAGAAAAGCGGTGGGCGGCACGGTGGCACAGTGGTTAGCACTGCTACCTCACAGCGCCAGAGACCCGGGTTCAATGTGGAGTTTGCACATTCTCTCCGTGTCTGCGTGGGTTTCCTCCCACAGTCCAAAGATGTGCAGGCCAGGTGAATTGGCCATGCTAAATTGCCCGTAGTGTTAGGTAAGGGGTAGATGTAGGGGTAAGGGTGGGTTGCGCTTCAGTGGGGCGGTGTGGTCTTGTTGGGTAACTGTAAGTAATCTAATAAAAAATATATACAATGTGGTGAAGATGAATGGGAATCCAGAGTATTCATTAGCTCTGAAACTACATAACGCTGGCATCACTGACACAACAGAGCTCTTGATCATGGTCAGGTGAGGAAACACATTCACTTTAAACACAGAAGATTGGTATTTCTCAATGAAAAAGATTTAGGTGAATTAAATATTTGAATTAGGATCAGTGAAATGATTTTGCGGAATGTGTCAGATTGGAAGCAAGACCCGGGGAGACAGATCCTCAGCAGAATGAGAGTTTGAAAATGGAAGTATTTCCACATCAGAAACCAGGTTAGGTCACTGAGTACAGGGCTGATGGGTGAATGGGTGTTAGTGAGAATTGGGGAACAGACAGCAGAATTGCATTGCAGATATTGCAGCTCGAAACTGCGTATTCACGGAGTGCTGTAGACCACAGAAGCAGGAGAAGCAGATCTGCATTCAACCACAACCTGTAACTTTTTGCCAGGGTGTCAGTCTGTCATTGGCATCAACACCATCTATGGCTCAGTGACGAGTGTGGGTGAAGATGTCAGGGTCAGAATCACGTGAACTTTACCTGATGCTAACTCATTAAAGCTACCAGACTTGACCAACAGATCTGTTCGAAGCAAAGTACTCCGAGGTCTGAAAGGATGAAACCGGACAGAACACCCGGCCTCAGCATCAGTGTCGGAAAAGGGAATGGGAACACAGTCCTGTCGACCCTGCAGAAACCTCCTTCCTAACATCTGAGAGCTTGTGACAGCATTTACAGAGCTTTCCCAAGGACTGCACAGAAACATCGGGAATGGAAAACACATTGAGCCTCCCCATTCTAGTTCATGGAAAATCTCTCCTCAATGCACTTACCCCACATGATATACATATCCATTAATGTGAGTAACCTTGGGAAGCTATAAAATAGATGGTGCAGTAGTACCTTTGGTCCATCGAGTTTGCTAACCAATTCAATATAATGATGGTTGGTCCTTCATTTCCACACCGTACTCCTGCTCTCCCACCATCCCTTTCCTGTCTCTAAATCCTTATTTATAATCAGTGTCTCGGTTTCCAGGTGCGAGAGAATTCCCCAGGTTCCCGAGTCAGTGAGAGCACACATTTATTATCATCTTAATGCAGAGTGACTGCCTGTACCTAATACTGTGGCCCCTTTCTTTACAAGTCCCAGCCAGAGGAATTATCATCCCTGCTTCCAATCTGTCTCACCCTGTCAGAGTTTTGTATATTTCACTGAGATCTCCACTCATTTTCCTAAACCCCATGGAATACTGGTCCAGTCACCCCAAACTCTGCTCCCACAACAAGCCCGTCATCCCAGAGATCAGTCTGGTCATCCTTCACTGCTCTCCATCAATCTCAGGTTTGTCCTTTATTCGGTAAGGAGACCAAAACTGCACACAATACTGCACAATGTTCAAGATGATATCTCACCAAGGCCCTGTATAGCTGCAGTAAGACACCTTTTCTCCTGGACTCACATTCCACTGAAATGAAGATCCAAACACCATTTATCTTCCTCATTGCTTTCTGTTTCTGCAATATTACTTTCAGCGACTGATGTACAGGAAGATGCAAATCCTTTTCAGCGTTGCAGCTCCCCACTTGGTGGGTCTGTGTACACTGGGCGGCGTGCCAATGCTATGCCCAGTATTGACATCTGGTTACAGAACTCACTGAGCTGCAGGGGCCTCAGAGGTTTATGCAGAAGGAAACAACAAAAAGGAACATACGTCCCTTTGTAGATCAACATGTTTCAACTAATCCCTTTCAAATGGTAGGCTGCCAATTTATCGTTTCCACCAAAGGGCACACCGTCACCTCTATCCACATTGTTCTCCATCTGTCACGTATTTACCCATTCACTCCACTTATCATCTCGGTGCTTTTTTACATCCTCCTCACCCACTCACAATCCCACATCCGTTAGTGCTGTTCCCAGGCTGGGATATATTGTATCTGATTCCAGCAACCCAATGTTTAAAGGGCATTGTGAACAGCTTGGCCCCAAGCACCGATCCCTGCGACACCTCAGCAACCTTCCTCTGTTAATTTCTATTTATTTATTTCGTGAATCTTGAAGTCACTGGCTGGGCCAGCATTTATTGCTTGTCCCTAGTTGCCCTTGAGAAGGTGGTGGTGAGCTGCCTTGTTGAACGCTACAGTCCACCTGCAGTGGTTGACCTCCAATGCCATTAGGGAGAGAATCCCAGGATTCTGACCCAGTGACTGTGAAGGAGCGGTGATATATTTCCAAGTCAGGATGGTGAATGGCTTGGAGGGTACCTGAAGATGATGGTATTCCCATACATCTGTAGCCCTTGTCCTTCTAGATAGACATGGGAGTTGCGAAGTTGGTCTCTGAGGATCTTTGGTCGATCATTTTATTGCAGCATGTCGATAGTAAAACACTGCTGCTGCTGCTGAGCGTTGATGGTGGAGCATTGTGGATGAAGGGACAGTCAAACTGGCTGCTTTGTCCTGGATGGTATAAAGCTTCTTGAGTGTTATAGGGGGCTGCACTCATCAAGACAAATTGGGAGTCTTCTATCACACCTCTGACTTATGCATTGTAGATGATGGACAGACTTTTGGAAGTCAGGATGTGAGTTACTCACCGCAGTATTCCTAGCTTCTGAACTGCTCTTATAGTGACTGTGTTCATGTGGCGAGACCAGTGAGTTTCTGAGCAATGATTACCCACCACGAATTTGACACTGGGGGCTTCAGTGATAGTAACACCATTGAATGCCAAGAGGCAGGTTAGATTATATTTTATTGGTGATGGTCATGGTCTGGCATTCGTGTGGCCTGAATATTACTTGCCACTTGTCAACCTGGATACTGTCAAGATCTTGTCTCATTTGAACATGGACTGTTTCAGTATCTGAGGAGCCACAAATGTTGCAGAACATTGTACAATCATTGGCAAACATCCCCACTTCTGACCTTAAAATGGAGGGAAGGTCATTGATGAAGTAGCCCTTTAGAAGTTTTTGGTCACTGCCCGAGGGACTCCTACAGACTTGGAGCTGACTTGACTGACCTTTATCAACCATGACCATCTTCCTACGTGTCAGGCATGATTCTAACCAGCGGGGAGTTTGCCCCTGATACCCATTGATTCCAGTGTTGCTAAGGCCCCTTGATACCACACATAGTCGAATGCAGCCTTGATTTAAAGGGCTATCACTCTCACCCCACCTCTGGAATTCAGCTCTTTTGTCCATGTCTGAACCACGGTAATGAGGTCAGGAGCTGAGTGGCCCTGATGGAGCCCAAACTGGGCGTCATTGACCAGGGTATTGCTGAGCAGGTGCTGCTTAAAAACACTGAGACCTTCCACCACTTTACTGATGATCGAGAGGAGACTGATGGGGTGGAAATTGGTCGGATTGGATTTGTTCTGCTTTTTACATACAGGAGCAATGATTACTTGGGGTAATTTTCCACGTAATCAAGAAAAGCCATTGTTGTAACTGTATTGAAATAGTTTGGCTAGGGGAGTGGCAAGTTATGGAGCACAAGTTGTCAGTACTATTGACATAATGGTGTCAGATTATGCACCTTTTGGAGTATCCAGGATCTCCAATCGTTTCTGGATATCGAGTGGACTGAATCGAATTGGCTGATGACTGGTAACTGAATTGCTGAGGACCACTGGAGGAGGCTGAAATGGATCATCCACTCAGCACTTCTGACTGAAGATTGTTGCGAATGCATCAGCCTGATCTTATACACTGAAGTGCTGGGCTCTTCCATCATGGAGGAAGGGGTTATTTGTGGAATCTCTTCCTCCAGTGAATTGTTTAATTGTCCCCAACGTTTCTCGGCTAGATGTGGAACAACTGCAGAGCTTAGATCTGTTATTTTGCTTGTGGGATCACTTAGCTGTGTCTATCACTTACTGCTTATGCTGTTTGGCGCACAAGTAGTCCTGATTGTTGGCTTCACCAGGCTGACACCCCATTATCAGGTATGCCTGGTGCAGCTCCTGCCATCCTGCACACTCCACTGAACCAATGTTGATCCGCTAGATTGATGGCAATTGTTGTGAGGGGGATATGCGGGAGGCCATGAGGTTATGCGGGAGTACAACATGGCTGCTATTGATGACTCACGACACCTTATGGACATCCAGATTTGAACTGCGAGATCTGTTTGAAGTCTGCCCTGTTTTGCAACGTGATAGTACCACCCAAAATTGTGGAGGTTATTCTCAATGTGCAGGTGTGATTTTGTCTCCACAATGACTATGCGGTGGTCACTCTTACCGATAATGTCATGGACAGATACTTCTGCGACTGCCAGATTAGTAAGGCTGTGTTCAAGTATGTATTTTCGTTTTGTTGGTTCCTTCCCCACCTGCTGCAGAGCCAGTCGAGCAGTGATATCCTTTGGGGCCTGGCCAGCTCGATCAGTAATGCGTTAGCTGAGATACTCTTGGTGGTGAACATTGAAATCCCCCACCCAGAGTAGATCTTGCGTCCGTGCTACCCTCAGTGCTTCCTTCAAGTGTTGGTCTGCATGGAGGAGTCATGATTCATCAGTTCAGAGAGGCTGGTACATGGTAATCAGCAGGAGTTTTCCTTTCCCATGTGTAAACTTTTGCCAGGAGACTTCATGGGATACGGAGTCACTGTTGAGGACTCCAAGAGCAATTCCCTTCCAACTGTATCCCACTGTACGGCCACTTCTGCTGTGTCCGCCCTGCTGATGAGACAGGAGATAGTCGGGGTAGGTAATGGGGTGTCTGCGATATAGTTATACTCACAGAATCATACCTTACAGACAATGTCAGGCTGTTGCTTGACGAGTCTGTTAATTTCTATTCACCGTTTCGTGCCAGCTCTCCCATTCTGGAAACATAGCCATATATTAGCCCCCAATCCACTCAGATTTGATTTTGCAAATTGGGCTTGGAGCTTTACCGAAATCTTTCTAAAACTCCACATGTTTTACATCCATTGCTTCTCATTCATTTGTCTCCCATTCTGTTTCTCAAACATAATTCCTATTTCATAAATCTACGTCAGTGTTGCCTATGACCATTACTTTCAACCACAATAATTTCTCCTCAACCATTTACTTACTATGTTCTATGTTCAATGTACTCTATCATTTTCCTACACCAGACTTGGTTTTCCTTGTATTGTTTGAAAGTTCTGTGAAGACAGAACTGAAGTAGTGGCTTCATAGTTCTGCATTTTCCCTGTTCCCCATTCTCTATTCTCTGGTTTCAAACTGTCAGGAAACTGCACTTGTTTTCTCATATTTCTCACATTGACATAATTTAACAAGCTATTACAGTTCACTCTTTTAACCCTTGTGAATATACTCTTCAGAAAGCCATCAATTCCTGCCTTAGACTGCTCAATAATTGACCTTCCACATCATACACTCACAGGAGCATAGACTCTGTGCCAACAGAAATACAGCACAATCTATATTAGTCCCACTTTCCTACACCAGGCCCATAGCCTGGAATGTTATGACACTTCCACGTGCTCGCCAAGTACTTTTTAATGATTGTGAGGTTACCCGTGATAATCCCCCTTCTGAGGAAGTAATCCCAGAACCCCACATCCTCGAGGTGAAAAAATATTTAAATCCTCTCTGAACCTCAAACTTTTCACTTTAAAAGTGTGCTCATTTGTTCTTGATCCTCTGACTAAAAGGAACAGCTGCTGTCTATCCACCCTGTCCATGTTCCTCATAATCTCATTCTCCTGAATCACGGACCCCTCAGCTTTCTCTGCTCCAAAGTAAACAACCTGAGCTTATCCAGCCTCTCTCCATAGCTGATATGCTCCATCCCAGGGAACATCCTGGTGAATCACCTCTGCACCCTCTCCAGTACAATCACATCCTTCCTGGAATGTGGCTCCCAGAGCTACATACAGTATTCGATTTTGTCCGAACCAAAGCCCTGTATTGCTCTGATAATCTAATCCTGGTTAGGAAATGCTACACCCAAGGTCCAATTCTTAACTAGTCCATTAACCTGTCCAGTCACATTCAGGGATGTGTGGAGATGCACACTCTGAGTTTCCCAGTGTGCTGCCGTTCATTGAGTCCTCCCCTGCCTGGTTCCTTCTCCCAAAGTGCATCACCTCATATTTATCAGGGTTACATTCCATCTGCCATTGATTTGCCCATCTGACCAATCATCTGCATCTTCCTGTAACTTAAGGCCTTCCTCCTCACTGCGAACCATCCGGTCAATCTTTATGTCAAACATACAGTTACTGATCACACATCCCCCACTGTCCACCTAGCCCCCTCCACATTCACATCGTTTTTTTATGAATAACACAAACAATAAGGGACACAGCACTGATCCCTGTGGTATACCAGGGGACACTGTTTTCCAGTCGCTCAAAGAGCCTTCTCCCACCACCCTCTGCCTGCTGCCATTAAGAGAAATCTCCTTGTAACCTGTCAAGGTATCCTTCATATTGTGAGATTTTACATTATTTCTCAGTATCCCAGCTGGAAATTTGTCAAAGGCCTTCCTACAAAACTAAACAATCGACCTCCTCAAACGAATTCAATCAAATTCATTAGATGCGACTCCCTTCTGATAAAGTCATGATAATTATCCTTGATCAAACCTTGTGACTCTGATTGGAGTTGGATTTTCTCCTTCCCTATTTTATCCAGTAGTTTCCTTAACAGTGATCTAATACTCGCTCATCTATAGTCACCTAGACTATTTCTCCAACTCTTAATGTGAAGTGTAATCGTATTAGCAGTCCTCCAGTTCTCTGGCACCTGCCCTATGGTCAGATTCTAATTAAAATATTCAATCAGGGTCATTGCTCCCTTGACCCCAACATCCGCCTGTGATACAACTCTTTCAGACATGGAGATTGCTCCAAATTTATAGAGAACAAAGCCTCAAATCCCTGCTCGTATTTTACATCAATCTGTTCAAGAGTTGTCCAGTCCACCTTCTTGAATTCTGTACCTGCATCCTCCTTCTCCCAAGTAAAATGGATGTGAAGGTCTCATGTTACAATCCATCAACGTTCTCCAGCTTGACACACAGATTGCCCCTTTGGTTTCTAATGGACACTAACTGTTTGCTGATTATTCTGTTTGACTTGTCCGTGTAGAATATCGTGGGATTCTCCCAGATCTCGCCGACTTGTACTTCCTCATGACCCTCTGTTATTCAGTCCTTTCGATGTTTCTAAGATTCACTACAATCACCTCTCATGTTTCGAAACTCGAGATTACAGGCTGAGTTACCCCGTAAGACAACCTTGCCAACGTAGGGGTTAATTTGGAGAATACCTTTTGAAGTTCCTCTGTAGTCAGTATATTCTTTCTTAGATTGGGACTCCGAACGATACACAATATTCTAAGTTTAGTCTCACCAACGCTCGATGCAACTGGAACACGACATCCTCTATCTTCCAAATACATTCACATGAATGTAAACCTAATTTTTACTTTCCCATTTGCATATATTCTTCCTAATACCTCTCGGTTTAACTTTTCTTATGAGCTCAGTGTTTGGGTTCTTTAAAAAAGCTCATGAATATCCAACTATACGTTATCCAATAGTTCATCATTGCCTATGTCCACAAGAATTATCTTCAAACCATTCCAAAAAAATGTTTGCCACTTCTGGTTTTCCGTTCATCGGTGCATTCTCACACTCCCCGGTTATGTTTTTATCTTCTAAATATCTAGTAGCATGTTCTTTGTAATCGAGCCCAAGAGATACCCGACTGCGGATGACAGGTTAACTGGTCTGTAGTTTACCATTCTCCAAATTCATCCTTTCTTAAACTGTTGGATAATATTTATAACCTTTTCCTTATCCAGATTGGCAAAATGCCTTTCGGGAATGTGTCGGACAATAAAGTGAAAATCCGCGATGCAATCAACATGTCTATTGCTGCTTCCTCTGAAATTCTTGTATGAAGTCAATCTAGACTGTCAGATTTATAAATACTCAATCCAGCTTTCTTTTCAAAGATGATCTCATCACTGATAAGAATGATCTTAGACGTTACTTACACAAGTCCCATGGTCACTTGATATTTCTGGGAGAATTTCTGGACATTCTTCCATGAAGATAGAAACAAAGAAACTGTTTCTTTTCCCTGCGATTTCTCTGTAATCTGCAATAAATTATCCTGAACGCACACCAACTGTTCCACATTTGACCTTGTTTTTATTTTTTTCATACGTTGATAGACGCCTTTTAGCAGTCTTTATGTTTTTCTTTCGTTTGCATGTTTTTTTCTCTTTCTGATTTTGGTCATTCTTTGCTGGGTCCGACATTTCTCTGAATCCACTGGCTTACTGCAACACTCGACATTTTTCTAAGTTGCCTCCTTTCATCTGATAGGTAGATGAAGGTGGGGTTGAAAGTGATAGTCGGAGAGGAGGGTGCACCAGATTTATAGGAAGAAAGGTGGACACATAGGAACATTCAAAAGGGCGGTGCTGACTTGGAAGGTTGGAGTAGGATAAAGTGGGATTAGGGGAAATGGGGAAATGGGGAAATCAACTATGAGCCCCTGTGGTTGGAGGGTCCCAAGGCAGAAGAGGAGGCTTTCTTACTCCAGGCTTCTGTTGGCTCCGGTTTGGCGATGGAGCAGGTCTAGGACTCTCATATCCTTGGCAGAGTGGGAAGGGGAGTTAAAGTGCTCAGCCATTCGGCGATGGTTTCGTTCAATGTGGTTGTCCAAGACATGTTCCCTGAAATGATCTACAAGTTGACCTCCTGCCTCGCCAATGAAGAGAAGACCACATTGTCTTTCATGGATGCAGTAGATGAGGCGTTCTGTCTCCCTTTATCACCTATCACTTTCAACCCAACCTTCATCTACCTATCGTAATCCCAGCAACCTCCCTCCTGCCGCAACATCTTCTCATTTATCTCTCAGCCCCCTAGGCCCATAAGCTTCATTCCTGATGAAAGGCTTATGCCCGAAACATCGATTTATCTGCTCTTAGTATACTGCATGACTGTGCTTTTCCAACATCACACTCTTCGACTCTGATCTTCAGCATCTGTAGTCCCCACTTTCTCCTCACACCTTCATGGTCTGCATGACTCAGATTTCAAATGATTCCTTCAAATACAACAAAAACTGTCGTGTACTCAAACAGTATAAAAGAAAGCCAATACATTGTGGTCACTGTTCCCAAAATGTCCTTTCCAGCAAAATTTTCAATTAGCTCTTCTGATCACTCAACACCAATTCCTAAATAACCTGATCTCGAGCTCAGTGCTCAACATAATGTTCATGAAAACCATCTCACACGCGCTCATGAAATCCATTTTCCCAGCATTAGCATTCAATTGGGTTAACACAGTTTAGATATAATGTAAGCAGTATATAATTACTGCAGTACCCACAAATGTGTATATCTCATTTCCTGTTTTACAACATGTCCAGCATTTGTATTGCAGCTTTCACTTTGATATATAACTCCCATCAATGTTTGCTCCATCTTACTAGATTCTGTGGAATCTGAGCGATGTGGGCTCTGTGGAGATTAATGGTAGAGATCATTTCGCCACATCATTTATGAACTTCTCAAACTTTAATTTCTCCAGATCTCCCGTTATGCTGATGGAGTAGAGAAGGACAATGATTTTCTACCAATTCTCTATATCCCCCAGAGAGCTGAGACAGCTCTAACCTGGGTGGGAACCTTACAACAGGCTGGTAAAATGTTGCTGCTGCTGTACAGGGTCTTAGTGAGATCACATCTGGAGTAGTGTGTACAGATTTAATCTCTTCAGTGAAGAAATGATGTTGTTATATTGGAAGCAGCTCAGAGATGGTTCCCTCAACTGATTCCTGCAATGAAGGTGCTAGCTTATAACGAAAGGATGATCAGGTTGACCCAGTAGCCATTGGAGTTTACAAAAAATAAGGATGACCTTATTTCAACATAGATGAGAGATGTAGTCAACGAGTGAAGCGAATTACACAGATAGTGGAGGAACCATTCCGTTCTCCAGTGTGTTCCACAGGAACAACAGGAGGATATTCAAGCCTTCGACCCTGTTACACCAAAACAGGATGAGGCTATTCAGCCCCTGGAGCCTGATATACATTTTCAGAAGGAGGCCAATCAGTCATTCAACCCTGTAACAGTAGGCCATGCTGCACCAGTATCCTGTTAAACAGCAACAGGATCAGTCCATTCAGCCTCCTCAAGTCTGTAACATAGGAACTGGAAGAGGTCACACAGTGACTGGAGATTGTTACACTGGGATAACAGGAGGCCATTCAGACCCACCGAGCCTATTGCAAGGGAATTGGATAAGGATACAAACTATCTGAGACTTCTTTAATGAGAAAGGAAGAAGTAATTTTGACACATGTCTGTTGTATGGGAACAAGATAAGACCAATCAATCCCTCGGAACCATCTCCGGATACATGAGGAGACCGTTCAATATTTCCATGGAGAAGTATGAGAAGACCCATCAGCCCATCAAAATGTTAGAGAGCAACAGTAAGATTCCATAATCTCCCAATCCTCTAAAGGATCATCGGTGCAGATCATTCTGGCCTTGGAGACGACAATATGGGAACACCAGAAAGATGTCATCCCATCGAGTTTGTACCCCAGCAGGATGATGAGTCCATTCAGCCACACATGGCCCTTACACAGCAATTGGAGCAGATCTCTTAAAAACGTGTGCCCATTAAATAGGAATTCAAAGAAAACGTAAAGGCTTTCGAAAGGGAAGAGCTTATAATAATGGTATACATTAGGGACTAAAGTGTAACAATAAACCATTGTTATTTAAGGCAAATTGTTAGAGTCCATTGTTCAGGACATTTGCAAAGTTAAACCACAATCCATCAGAGTCAACATGGTTTTACAAAGGACAATCAAGTTTGAAGTGTTTGCTTGAGTTATTTGAAGATGTCACAAAAACGATGGATCATGGGAGATGGAACATATCTGGTCTTCCTGAAGGCATTGGATGTGTCGCTTCTCCAAAGAGTAAATGGTACGATCAGACAACATGGGTTTAGGAGTAATTTATTCGCTTGGATGGAGGATTGGTTAACCAACAAAATGGAATCAGATGGAATAAATGTGTCATTTTATTTTGGAAAATGCAATTTGTGGGGTGCCATTGATTTCAGCACTCATGCCTCAATGCATTGATTGGATTACTGTACTCGGTTGACGGGAGAGAAAATACAATGCCTCATTTTCAGATGACTCTTACATCGTTGGGAAATTACTTTGGAATGATGATGCAAGAGATTTTAAAACTATATGGATAGGTTGCGTGAATAGGCCAACATTTAGCAAGGAAAATTAAAGGGAATAACTATGGGACTATTCAAGTTGGCCAGTATAATAGAAAGACAAATTATTATCTAAATGGAGAGAAAGTTCAAAGTGTTTAGGTGCAGAGGGATCTCGGTGTCTGCTTGCATATCACAGAAATCCTGCCTACAGGTACTGCAAGTAATGAGAAATGCAAGCCTAATTTCAGTGTTTATTTATAAAAGATAGAGTAGAAAGGTAGGGAGTGTTGGTGTAACTATGCGAGTCATTAATGAGGATGCAACTGGAGTACAGTTTGGGTGTCCTGCAGAATTAGGCATTTCCATTGGAGGCAATTCAGAAGAGCTTCATTAGATTGATTCCATATTTGAAGTGTTTGCCTTATGAAGAGTAATTGAGCAGTTTAGGCATATACTCTCGAGTTTATAAGAATGAAAGGAGATCTCATTGAGGTCTGTAACATTCTAAAATAATTGAATGTGTAGATATGGAGTGGATTTTTTTTTCATGTGGCGCAATCTACAATAAGAGACTAGAGTTTTAGGATGGAGAGATGGCAGGAAAGTAGAACAGAGGCCGTGTTGACATCAGTGTCATCGAGGGGTTGGATTCCTCACAGATGCTCCTTGTTATTTTTCAACCTTTCGACAGTGTTTCACAGGAATGGGGGAGGACTGAGTATCATACACGAAGCAGGCACTCAGGATAAATCAGTCTCAATCAGTTCGACAGAACGTAACCAGTCGGGTCACACATTGACCAGCGCTGGGTTCTCAAATATTTACAATCTATATTAATGATCAGGAGGATGGAACAGATACACAGATGCTGAGTTTGGTGATGTCGCTGTTGTAAGCAAGAGAATAAATTATCAAGAGAGGGTGGAGAGTCTGCAAATAGATTCATAAATGTAAAGGCAATAGATAATAGTTTGGCAGGTGGAATTTAACATGATATAACCTGTCATTCCATGTACAGGAATAATAGAAAGCAATACGTTACTGAAATGGAGAGTGATTACAGGACTTATGAAACTGTGTACTGGGGGGTTCACTCAGATCCGTTCAGATATGGGAGGTTTTGCTCCATCCCTGATCGTCTACTCCCAGACACCCCAAGTGACCCCATTGCTCTCCGTACACATGGAATACTTTGATGTGGTTGATTGGTGATGGGGATGGTGTTTCGAAACGTGCATCAAGTGGACGGCCTTTATCCAAAATATATTCATTCCTTTCGACGTGGAGACCCGATGACGATGGGAATGGCTGACTGCTTCTGAATGAAGAGACCATGACTGCTGCCAGGACAGTGGGTATTCACCGACATAATGTACTGTGATGGGCACACTGTGACATTAATGGAGAGAGAGAGAGCTCCTTCAGTTCCTCTACATCTCCGCATTGACATGGATACTCTGCAGATGCCATGGATACCATCGGGAATCCCACTAACCAGTATAGATACAACTGGCAGCTCCCTGCTGAGAGAGAAACAATCTATTTACCTCATCCACCATATATATCCTCCATCACCGAATGGTAACATTGATGTTGAGATACTGGGAGATGATGGATATGTCACGTAGTCCTGGGTGGAATGTTCTGGATCATAGAAGCTGAATGAAACAGTGACCCTCACAGCCCCTGGCAGCACCACCCTCCCCCTGGTGTGAAGCTGCAGGACGTGTTGAAGGAGGTGACACCGCTCTGTGACCAGCTCCTTGTTCAGTCAGGGTCCCCTCATACTTTGATCCTGGGTTAAATGGAGTTTGGGAAATTGTTCCTGGAAAATCCGGGGTGGATACAGCAGATCGCTTTCCCCACAAACACTCACTGTGTGATTTCAGAGCTTCTCCTCTCTGCAGCCTCTGCTCCATTTGTTGTTCATGTTGCAAGCTCAGATGCTGTAACTGCAGTCCCCGTGCTCCATCCACAGTTGGGTCACCAAATCCTCAGATCTCCCTGAATATCTGAGGCAACGCTTGGCACAAAGATATATTCAAATACAGATCCTTACAGCAGTTTTCCAATCCAGGGGGAAACAACATCAACAGAGATCTCAGAAAGAAAAGCAGCTGGGGATCATGTATTGAAACTTCCAACACTTCTGGGATCCCCAGCAGCTTCTGAATGCTGCAGCTCAAAGTAAAATGAGGAAATCTGGTCTGGGAGAGCTGGCCACTGCCCTTCCATTGTTACCACCGTTTTAATAAAACCTAAAATCTCAGTTATTTATTTAAACTATTTTCAGGCAGCAGTTCTGCACCTCTGCCTTTAACACCTCTCTTCAAAAAAAAAACTCAAGAGAAAATAACCTTTTTACAGTGATAGTATCCTCACAACTCCATCTTTAATAAAATAATCTATCAATACACAAAGGTGGATTCATTTTAGACATCCTAATCTTCCTCTATTAGTAGACTGAAATGCATATATATTACATTGACTCTGAGCATACAAATATTCACATCTATTTCGATTTCAGTCATTTTACTCCTGCCACAGAGTTCCTTTGTCTTTCTTCATCCAAGTCTCCACACTTTGGTTTTATCGCCCTGCCGCCTGTATAGTTTCAAACTGAATGGCAGCAATAATAAGCTCAATCGAAACAGACTGGTATTTTTCTCCCTAAACTTCTCCAAAAACTTTAAGGGGTTATGATCAGTGATAAAGATTTGTCTCAGGTATGTTATTGGCAATGTAAATCTGAAATATTGTAACGCCAACACCAAGCTCAAGTCATCCCTCCCCATTGTGGATTAAATCTGTTGATGTTTCCACTGGACACTCCAATCACACGTTACATAATGTAGCGCTTCTAATCTCTCCAATACTCCCTCTGAATGACATAGCTCCTCATGTCTCAGCATAAAAGAATTACATGCTTCTGTACCTCTTAATGCTCTAACTTCTTTACCTGCTACTCCTGGCCTATGCCTGTAAACCTTAACAAAACCTCGCACATTCTTCTCCATCTCTCACAGAAACCAAACTTTGATTTCTGAACTCAATCATCATCATCAGCCATTTCAGCTTCTAAACTTGTCGTTTTAACTCTGCTCTTCCACACGAGTTTTCACGACTGCAGGAAGTGAATTGTTGAACTTCTCCAAAATAAGAATCTTTCTAAGAGTGTCATAGGTTTGCTCTGTTTTTAATACCCTTACCACCTTTCAAAATTACTTTGTTTGATCCTTTCAAACTCAATGTGCGTTTAACCAGGGACCCTCTTTTAGATTCCTGTAACGCTGTCTGTCAGTGTCTGGCCCAAGCTCATATGCACTTCAGATGGCTTTCTTCACATCCTCATACTCCCCAGATACCTCCTCCGATAGGGATGCAAATACCTATCAGCTTTGGATCAAATAAATTCACATGGTCACTGGTGTCTGCATTTGTTTAGCCACTTTCTCAAATGAAATTCAAAAGGCTTCCCCATCCTTCTCATCAAATTTAGAGAATGCCTGGATGCATTTAAACAGAACCTCGTTAGGCCATTGGTTACAATAGGGTTGCTCAACCGCACTATCCTCCTCATCCCACCGACATTCTACCTTCAGCTCCGACTTCTATATCAACTTTCGTCTCTAATTGCTAACTTTTTATGTTGAAACTCTCTGCTTTTCTTCTATCCTTTTCTCTCTTTCTTCTTCGTTTCCCTTTCTTTTATTTCTACTTTTCATCATAATTCAAACTCTTTCAATTCCTTCTCAGGTTCAAAGACCATCATTTGAAATTGAATTCCAGCCATTTCCAAAGAGTCTGATGGCGGTTCCACTAAACGTAATTGCCGATCTATAGCTGTAATTATCTCTCATTTTCTCACAGACAATCGCAACCCTAACTCCAGGTTGTCTGTCAATTCCGAAAGCTTTACCATCATTACCTTTTGTAAAACCGCCAACTTCACTCTTCCACACCTAGAGAACTCTTAAGGACTGAATCTTTTTACACAAAATACTGTTTCAACCAACCAAATTCAACATCCAGAAAAAAGACACTATCAACTACCATACGCGACCTTTGAACCCAATAGCCTCCTGGCGCATACTCTCCAATGTCTGTGTGAGCTTATTTTGGATGATTTGGTTTCCTCCCACAATCCAAAGATGTGCATGTCAGGTGTATTGGCCATGATAAATTGTTCATAGTTTTCAGGGATGTGTGGGTTAGTTGCCTTTGTCGGGGTAAATGTATAATAATAGGGTAGAGAAATGGGTCTGGGTCGGCTACTCTTCGGAGGGTCGGTGTCGACTTGTTGGGGAGAATGGCCTGTTTGCACACAGAAGGGATTGTAATTCTAAACCCAATTTGGTATTATCGATATAGAACCAGACAAGAGTCCCCGGTTTGCTATAGTCGAACCAGACTGTCTCAAACTATATTAAGAAGGTAGGTTGGATGCCAACCTTTCCTTACTTTAAAGGTAGATGTGAGTTGGGTGTTCCAGATGTCAAACTATTCAAACCACTCACCATTAAGCAAAACACAATATATTTAAACACTCTAATGAAAATCCAATTAGAAATGTAGATGAATTTAGAATATTTTTTCTATTGGCAATCTTAACCGAATAATGGATACAGTACCTTCTACTCATGAACTGTTCCAATATATCAACATCCCATAAACACACCCCTTGGCAAAAAGGAACATTCAGACATGCATTCTTGCATACAGTTCTCCAATCCAGGAGGAAACACCATCAAGTGAGGTTCCAGAGAGAATAGCAGCTGTGGATAATTTACTGAAACTTACAACCCTTCTGGGACCCCAAGCACCTGGTGATTGTTATAGCTACAATATAAATAAACCTAGAAATCCTGGTCTGTGCCAGCTGGCCATTGTTACTGCTATTTATTTTTAAAAAACCCTAAAAGCCCCATAAGTTATTTACTTGAACCGTTTTCAGTAGGAAGTTTTGCCTTTAAGGTCTCTTACTAAAAAAGGGAGAAAATAACCTCTTATTTAAAAAGTGACAGCATTGTCAGGCAATTTATATGCGTGGGCCTTTACTCAGTGGGCTTCCTTTTGTTAGTAATCGCATGGTCACCTGAGAGCGACAGCCACAGGTACAGACCAAGTTACAAGGATGTTTCTCCTAACTTCTGAAACACGCCTGTCCATGGACCATCACATGGGACATACCAGGAAGTGAACAACAGCTTGACACACGCCATTTTATTATTTCTGATCTACACAATGCCAGCACTCGATACACTAGGGAGGCCAAAACCCAAGACCAGGGAAAGAAAGAAAGGGACAAGAGATTCACATTAAAGATGAAACAGACAGATTATTAACTGAAAAGATGTTGTGGAAATATGTGGAAAACGTCAGGGCAGTGGGACTAACTGGTGAAGTGAGATCTTCGAGAGTAAAATTACAAGAATGAGAACATTGAATAAAGGCATTGTCAGATCAGCTGAAATGGTTTGTTACATCAAGTTCTCAATCTGCTTCACAGAACACCACAAACAACATAAACTGGGACAAGATGACAGCCCAGCATGGAGAGCTGTGCAGACCATGCTAGTGTGTTGCTCTGTAAACTGCACTATCTGCACAGCATGAGAGTATTGCAAACCTTACTATCATATGCTAACTATACTCGCAAAAGATTTACTGCTTACAGTGGGAAGGTTTGCTCTCTCTGCGTGTGTGTGTTCATCAGAGACTGAGAGAAAGTGTGTGTGTGTATGTGTGTGTGTTCATCAGAGACTGAGAGAGAGTGTGTGTGTGTGTGCGCGATTGGCGTGGTTGAGTGCAAAACTCATTGTTTGAGAAGGAACGCACATGGAGGAAATTATTTTAAATACGAACAACAGTCAAGCTTTTTGTTAATCAACAGAGAGAGCGAGAGAAGTTTCATGGACAGATGAGCTAAAGTATTTGAGAATGTTAAAATAAAGGCATTGCCAGACACAATAGCAATATCCATTGGCGTGCACATGAATGACAGATGGATGGGTGTTTGGTGTGAGGTTGAATCAGATTTGCTTCAGCAGGTTTGAAGCGCGGAGTGTCAGCAGAACATTATTGGTTTTATAAAGACTGTATTTCATAGCTCAAGGTTCAAATAACAGATCGAATAAACCAGTGAGATATATTCTGGAGTGGTGAGTATTTCAAGTTAGAAATGTTCAAGGCATGGTGTCAAGAATCAGCTCATAGTCAAAGGGATCTCCCACAGTTGTCACCTGACTGCTTCAGCTGCAGATATTGGCCAGGAATGGGATGGAAACAGTGGAAGGAAGAGGAGTTTGTAACCAGAAGAGTAGAAAGTGACCTCTATGCTCTTAACAGTAAAGGCAATGAGACAATGCATTGTGGTTCTCCCCTGAAACCGAATAGTTCAACACAGAGACCCGTGAGTAACACTGCCAGAGCAGAGAGCGAGACAGTAATTGAACACCTTCATTGATGCAGTTAGTAGTGGTCTGTAGAGTAAATATCTGGATGGAGAGATTCAACAGGAACAATAACAGTGGCAGGAAGTGTAGACTATATGAAATAACAACAATACAGTCATAACTGGTTTATAGAAAACAAAATCTGGATAGTGACACTCACCAGGAACACCAACGATAGCCAGGAAGGGATAATAAAAGTATTGAATAATGAGAAGAGTGTAATAGATCTGCGATGATAATGACAACCAATCAAATGTGGAAAGCTACCAAACATAATCGGATAAACTCCTGTCTATTGTTGGAATATTCCAGTCTAATGTTCTCAAATTCTGATCCATTGTTGGAATATTTCAGTCCAATGTTCTTAGATTCTGATCCATTGTTGGAACATTCCGGTCTAATGTTCTCAGATTCTGATCTCTCCTCCCCCTTTCTCTAGATCTGCTGTTCCCTGTCAGTGCTGTCAGTGATGCCCCCGCTCATGTTATGGGTTGACACATTGAATGGAGCCCATTTATCATTAAAAGATGGAAACCCTCCACTGGGATAATTAGAATCCATGGAGATTGGCATTAATCGCAGTCACTGAACAAATAGCCTCAGTTAATCCATTCAATACATCACTTTTCATTTACTGGTTTTGGACGGAATGGATAAGGTTGCTGAGGGATGGACAATGAATCTTTCAATATTTTTAATCTTTTTTTCCCTGGTATATGAGAGTATTAACAGAACACTGCAGCGGTCTATATATGTTCCACTCTGTTTATGAAAATAGGCAGTTATAAAATGACAGATCTGATGCGTAAAAAAAGAAAAACGTCGGGTGGGCAAGTTTCTAGATACCTGAAACAAAGTACGGTACTTATTGACCAGTGTGAGGCCACTCCTGGTTTTAATGCCCTGTTTTCAAATCCTTTCATAACCTTGAGACAGAACATTGAGACTGCTGCTCAGTAACAGGCCAAAACAATTCTGTCCCTATGGGCCCCTTCCAGAGGGATAGGAGAAGGCCATTCAGCCCATATTAACCTGTTGCTACTTGAAAAGGTGGAAAGTTGGAATATTGGCACATTTTGCCAACAGAATCATTCAAAACAAAGAGATTTGTCGATGCAACTGTATGAGGTGTTACTGAGAGGGCACCTGGAGTACATTGTGTTGTTTGTGTTTATGTAACTGAAAAGGAATGGGTCTCCATTAGATACAGTTTACTGGCTGCTTGTAATCCACACGTTTCTGCGTCCGGATCTGTTACACAGGGACAGGAGGAGGCCATGCAGCCTCTCGAGTGTGTTTAGAAGAACTGGAGGAGGCCATTAAGTCTCTTGGGTCTATTACGAGGGACAGCATTTCCAGTGTAATACAGAGGGACAGGAGGAGCCTATTCAGTCTCTTGAGCCCGTTATAGAGGCACAGGAAGTGTTTATTTAACTTTCAAGTTTGTTATGCATAAATATTAGTTTTAAATTATTTATGGAATCGGAAATACCTAATGTCAACATTAAAGTTCTAGCTTTGAACAAGGCCAATTTTGAAAGTGTTAGGAGAGCTCTGTGAAAGGCTGATTGGAATACCTCTTCACAGGTAAAGGGATGGTTGGAAAATGCAAGGCCATCAAAACTTGGTTTCAGTGAGTCTAGAGCCAACGTGTTCCTATTAGTGAGATGGGCAAGGCTGGTGGGTGCAGGGAGTTATGGATGGGTGGATATATTGATGCTCTGGTCATGGTGAGAAAGGAGGCATATGTCAGGTAAACAGAGCTGAGATCAAGTAATCCCGAGAGGTGTATAAGGGCAGCAAGTGTATCATCAATCAGGAAATCGGGCCAGAAAAATGTGGACAAGAGATGGCTTTAGAAATTGGGTTAATGAGGCATTGAAGAAATTCTACAAATCCTTTAATGGCAAAAGATTAACTAGGGAGAGAATAGGGCCCCTTAAAGATGAGTAAGGCTACCTATTCATGGAACCACAACAAAGTTGAGGGATACTAAACAAGTATTTCTCCTCAGTATTTAATGTGGAGGAGGTTAAAAGAGCGAGAGAATGAAGAAATATGCAATGATACCTTGAAAAGTGTCTATATTACAAGGAGGTGTTGGACATTTTAAAACACATAAAGGTGAACAAATCCCTGGGACCTGATCAGTTGTATCCCAGATGTTTGTGGGAAGCGAGGAAATAGATTGCTTATGCATTTTGCTGATATATTTGTAACATTGATTTTCACAGGTGAGGTGTCAAAAGACTGGAGGGCTGCTAACATAGTGCAATTGTTTAAGAAAGTAAAGAAAAAGCAGGTAACTCTAGATTGATGAGCATGACGTCAATGGTGACTAAATTCTTGGAGGGGATTTCGAGGAAAAGGATCGATATGTATTTGGAAAGACAAGGACTGAAGAGGGCTTTGTACAATTGAGATTACGTCTCACTGACTCGGTGGATTTTTTTTGAGGAAGTGATGAAGATGATTGATGAAGGCAGGACAGTGGATGTTGGCTTTATGGAATTCAGTAAGAAAACCAAAATGTTCTACATGGTAGACTGGTTAGCAAGGTTAGACTGCCTGGAATCCAGGGAGAACTCGCCATTTAGGTCCAAACTTTTCTTGAATATTGGAGACAGGGCGTGACAGTGACATTTGTTCATTAAACTTGGAGACCTGTGACCAGTGGCGTGCCGCAAAGATCAATTGTTGGTCCACTGCCCTTTGTCACTGATACAAATCATTTACATTTGAGTATATGAAGTATGGTCAGTAAGTTTGTAGATAATAACAAATTTGTTGGTGTCGTCGACAGTGAAGAATGATCTCTCAGACTATAATGGGACTTTGTTTAGATGAACCGAGGAGTGGCAGATGGAGTTTATTTTAGTTAAATGTGAGGTGTAGCATTTTGGCAAGACAAATCAAGGCAAGACATATAGGTAGGGTCCTGTCAAAAGCTGCCAATCAAGGAGAATTCCATAGAAGTTATCGAATCCCTACAGTGAGGAAACAGCCTTTTCGGCCCATTGAGGCCACACCGACCCTCTAAACAGTATCCCACGAGACAAACCCCGACTCTATCCCTGTGAACCTGCATTTCCCATAACTAATCCACCTCGCCTGCACATCCCTGGGTACTGTACTCAATTTAGCATGTCCGATCTACCCTTATCTGTATATCTTTATACTGTCAGAGGAAAACATAACATCCGGAGGAAACCCGTACAGACACGGGGAGAATGTGCAAACTCCACACAGGCAGTCATTCAAGGATGGAGTTAAACCCAGATCGCTGCGCTCTGAAGCAGCAATGCTAGTCACTGAGCTACTGTGTCACCTGGTGGTGCAGGTTCTTCGTTCCTTGAAAGTGCCGTCACAGGTAGACAGCGCAGTGAAGAAGGCACTTGGTGATCTTCCCTTTATTGGTGCGTGCTTTGAGTCTAAACATTTTCACGACCCGTTGCATCTGTACAGGACATTGGTTTGGCCACTTTTGTAATACTGCCTTTAATTCCAGTTTCCCTGCTGTCGGAAAGATGTTGTCACACTTGAAGGGGTGCAGAAAAGATTTAAAAGAATGTTGCAGGTGTTGGAGGGTTAGAGTTACAGGGAGAGTTTGAATAGGCTGGGGCTATTTTCAAGTGTTGAGGCAGAGGGGGGACTTTAAAGAGGTTTATAAAATCATGAGGGGAATAGATAAGGTAAACAGTCAACGTCTTTTCCCAGGATAGGCGAGTCCAAAATTATAAGACAAAGATTTAAGGTGAGAGGGGAAAGATTTAAATAGGGACATGAGGGACAACATTTTCACACAGAGACCGCAGTGTGTATGGATTGAACAGACAAAAGAGGTGGTGGAGGCAGGTACAGTTACACCATTTAAAAGGCATTTGGATGGATACATGCATGAGAGATGTTTAGACGGAAATGGGCCAAATGCTGGCAAGGGGAACGAGATTTATTTAGGATATTTGGTTGGCATAGCCGACCGGACTGAAGGATCGCTTTCTGTACTGTACATCTCTGAGACTCTGTTGCCTTTTGAGTGTATAACACAGGAACAGGAGGAGGCTACTCAGCTTCTGAATTCTGTCAGTCAGATTGTTTGCTCAATTACTGAGAGCAAAATACAAAAATACATCATTCAGATTTTGATGGTGACTTACAGAATCAGGAGAATTGCTTTTAGTCAACAGAAGCTGTAAGGAATGTGAGGAGGCTATTCAGTCCGTCAGTTCCATTCCACAGGAGCAGGAGGTGAGCACAGAGCTATTGGAGCCTGTTACTCAGGAGCAGGAGGAGGAGATGTATTTTCACAGACTAGGGATCAGGAAGCAGTCATTCAACTGCTTGAGACTGGGACACAGGAACAGGAGGGAGTCACTCAACTGCTTGAGACTGGGACACAGGAACAGGAGGCAATCATTCAACTGCTCAAGACTGGAACACGGGAACAGGAAAAGGAACAGGAAACCGTCACTCAACTGTTCGAAACTGGGCCACAGGGAAATCTGGAGGCTAGTGAGGCCTCAGGATCCTGCTATGCAGGAACAGGAGGAGGTGACTCACTCCCCACCAGTATGGGACACTGGGAGAGAAGAGGAGTTTGCTTGGAACAAACATAAATACATGAACAAGCTGCATTAGTGGTCCATTCAATCCTGCCCCACCATTCACTAAGACCACGGCTGATCAGACTGTGATTTCCTCATTCCATTTTACGGAGACTGTCCTCTCTGCAGCCTCTGCTCCATTTGTTGGTCATGTTGCAGATCCAGGTGCTTTAACAACAGTCACCATCACTCATCCAGATGGTCGGGTCTAAGGATGAGTCAGGATTTGAAGGATCCAACAACAAGAATGAAAACATAAAATAAATGTATAGCCAGATGTTTAGTTCTCTCACATTCGCAATCAAACTCACATAAACAGCCCATCCATAATACATTCGGGATGTAGCACTGTGTAGATATGGCTAGCGTACTGCTGAATGCAACCCAACAATATCCAGAATGGAACTCTGTGCAGCCCACACCGATACGTGATCTATATTCCTGGGATAAATGTCCAGCGTGGGGAGATGTGCAGACCTCACTGGTTTATTCATATATAAACACAGGTTGTTCCAGTTTTCGGTAACACTGTGTTAGATCACTGCCCTGTTTGGGGAAACTTGCTGGAAGTGACAGGATGTGCAGCTCCCATCCAGTTACAGCGCCATATCTCCACTGTACCTTGACAAGTTTTGATGTAGATGTGAAAATCATTGCAAGGGAGAGATGTAAATGGAAACCGTTGAAACACCAATAGTTCTGATTAAGGCGAGTATCCCACAAGTATTTAAAGATGAAATAACTGAGATATTATCCGATGAGGTTCTGTGAATGGTACACGGAAGTAAGAGGGGGTTAGTTGCCTCCAAATCATCAATGGGAATTAGAGGAACAAATATGCAGGGAAACTGGTGAGAGTAGCAGGAGTATTAGGATTGTCATAATAGGTGATTTAAATTTTCCTAACATAGACTGGGACATCCAGATGGTTAAGAACTTCGCTGGAACGTAATTTCTTAAGTTTGTTCAAGAAAGTTTCCCAAGCAGTATATAAAGGGTCCTACACGGGAAGGGACAAACTCGACCTACTGTTGTGAAATAGGTGACGGTGGTAAAGTGGGGGAGTATTTTGGGAAAAGTGACTGGCGTTGTATTAATTTTAAAATAGTTATGGGAGGGACAAAATTGATCCACAGATTCAAGTTCTAAATTGGGGCAAGGCATATTTTGTTGGAATTAGACAGAGGATTGCAGGGGTTAATTGGAGTTGTTTGTTTTCAGGTAAAAGGGTATTGGGCACGAAGGAGGGCTGTAAAAGTGAGATAGCTCGAGTTCAAGGTTTACATGTTCTTGTGAGGGTGAAGGGACAGTGAGGCTTGAAGAGAAAACCCTGGATGACAAGAGATATTGAGGCTCTAGCCAGGAAAAAGGAGGCTTGGCTCAAGTTCAGGCAGCTGGAATTAAGGGACTCCCTGGAGGTACACAGGGAATACAGGAGTTTACTGAAGAAGGAAATCAGGAAGGCGAAAAGGGAGTATGAGATAGCCTTGGCTGAGACGATTAGAGTGAACCCAAATTCACTATAGTAAAGAAAAAGAACAACTAGAGAGAGAATAGGACGTCTTAAAAACCAAAATAGGCACGCATGTGTAAAACTACAAGAGATGGTTGAGGTCCTCAATTTCCCCTCTGCGTTTACCATGAAGAATGACATGAAGTCCTGTGACCTTTGGGAGGTTAATTGTCATATCTTGGTACTGTCGAAATCACAGTAGAGGTGCTGCTGGACATATTAGAATGCACAAAGTCAGATAAATCTCTTGGTCCTGACCAGATATATCCAAGAGCACTGCAAGAGGTGAGAGAAGACAGGGGCCAAGGTCCTGGAAGACTGGGCGGTAACAAATATAGTGCCCTTCTTCAAGAAGGGCTGCAAATAATTGTCTGGGAAATACAGACCAGTAAGCTTCACATCTGTTTGCAGTAAACTGCTTGAGAAGGTTCTGAGGTACAAGATATGCATGCATTTGGAAAGACAGAGTTTGACTTGGAGCAGTCAGCGTGGCAGATCATGCCTTACAAATATTATTAGGGTTTTTTGCGGAAGTGACCAGGAATGTTGTAGAGGGCAGGGCGGTCAACATAATCTATATGGATTTCAGTAAGGCCTTTAGTAAGATTCCACATGAAAGGCCGCTCTAGAAGGTTAGATCGCACAGACTCTAAGGTAAGCTGGCAATTTGGTGACGCAGTTGGTTTGACATTATAAAGCAAATGGCTATGGTGGAAATATGCTTGTCGGACTGGAGGCCTGTGACTAGTGGAGTGCCTCAGGGGTCGGTACTGTCCCCATTGCTGTGTGTTATCTAGATCAATTATTTAGACGAGAGTGCACAATGCAGGTTAGTAAGTTTGCAGATGGCACTAAAATAGGAGGTATTGTTTACAGTGAGGAACATTATCAGAAATTGTAGCACTACCTTGATCAGCTGGGGAAGTGGGCTGAGAAATAGCAAATGGAGTTTAATATAGATAAATGCAACTTCTTTCATTTTGGAAAGTCAAATTCAGGTGGGAGTTTAATGGTGAATCAGAGGGCCTTAAGGAGTGCAGTGGAACAAAAGGATGTTGGAAATCAGGTGCATGGTTGTCTGAATTTGAGTCGCAGATATACAGGACAGTGAAGAAGGCCGTTGGCACACTGGCCTACATCAGGGCATTGGCGTCCTCCATCGCAGGACCGTAGCAACACGACGCCTGGAGGAAGACTGCCTCATCTTCCACCTAGGAACTTTCCAACCACAAGGGATGAATGCAGATTCCTCCAGCTTCTTCATTTGCCCTCCCCCCAACTTTTCTCAGTCCCTCAGACTCAGCACCGCCTTCTTGAGCTGCAATCTTCTTCCCGACCTCTCCGCCCCACCCCCATCCGGCCTATCACCTTCACTTTAACCTCCTTCCACCTATGGTATTCTCAACGCCCCTCCCCCAAGTCCCTTCTCCCTATCTTTTTTCTTAGCCTGCTTGGCACACCCTCCTCATTGCTGAAGAAGGGCATATGCCCGAAACGTCGATTATCCTGCTCCTTTGATGCTGCTTGACCTGCTTCGCTTTTCCAGCAATACATTTTAAAGCTACATTTTAAAGTTGTTGGGAGCAGTGGAAGAGTGGTATAAAAATGAAACAGTGACACCCTCCAACCTCAGTCAGAGCAGGAATTTGGAGAAATTCACCAAGTGGGAATTTATTCCAGTGGGAATTCTCTTTCCCGGAAGTTTGGGATGGCTGAATCTTTATATTATATCGAGGCTGGCTTCGATATAATATAAAATGATTTTCCACAAACAGGTGAATCAGGGAGAATAGTGCATCAAGAGCAAAGTGCAGCTGGGAACACAATGAGATGAATCACAACCTTATTTACTGGTAGAGCAGTTTCAACGGGCAGAATGGCCCACTCATGTGCCACAGCCCCATGTTCTGATGTTATGTTAAACCCTTCAGACCTGCTACACAGAGGCACATCGAGGCCACTCCGATGGTGAGGTGTAGTTTTGGAAAACTACTTGGAAAATGCAGGCTGGGTCAGGAACCGACCCCCACCCCCAAGCTCTCTTTCCAGGCTTCCCCTCTCTGTAACATCTGCTCCAGATGTGGGTCATGTTACAGACCTAGATATGCTGGGTATACAGCCCCCATACCCCACCTAAGGTTAACCTAAACAAATCATCTGCTGTCCCTGAATGCAACATTGTGCAACACGACTTCCAGGAAAATATCCTGTTAGTTTCCAATAGCGTAACATGCGAAATTAATAAATAGGAACGGAAGTAGGTCATTCGCCCCCTCAAGCTTGCCCTGTCATAAAATAAGAACATGGCTGATCTACTCCAGGGCTCAACTCCACATTCTTGCCGACTCCTGTATCCCTCCACACCTCTCTGGGTTAGGGAATTCCGGACATTCACTACCTTCTGAGAGAAGGCATCACTTTGCATCTCAGATTGAAATCGATGTTCCTTATTCGGTATCTTTATCCTCGAGTTCGGCATTCTGCCCAGGAATGGGAGCAACTTCTCAACATCTACCTTCTCAAGCCCGCTCTGTATCTTATGTATTTCAGCAGTATCCCTCTTCATTCATTTAAACTCCAATGAATAATCACCTCACCATTATAGAGATTATGAATAACTCAACCCTTTCATCTCTGGAAGCCGGTTAATGATCCAACCGCATTACTTGCTGCATCAGCATGCTGACGTGATGCTTCATACTCCGGAAGACTCAAATCACTTTGTACTCCTCCTTTTCTGGAAATCCTCTCCATTAAATAACAGCCAGCCTTTTGGTTCTCAGTGTCTTCCACAAACTCGGATGTATTTTGCACTCAGCTCCCTCCTTCAGGCTGTCAGTATAGATTGTAAATAACTGATGCCATCGGACTGATATGTGTGGTGATCCAGCAGATGCACCTTTATCATAAAGATCCATTAATCCTGACTCACTGATTTATATGTGTTAACCAGTCATCATCGCATGTTAATACATTATCCGTCATCCTACGAGCTTCAGGCTTGAGTAAGATCTTTTATTTTGTAATACCCTGCGGAAAATCTCTGAAAAGCCTCTTGTCTACCAGATCCCCTTTATCAAGTCCGCTTGTTATATTTCCAGGCATCTCCATAAATCTTTGCATGATCTTACAGGCCAAAATGTAATTTCCTTTCACAAACCCTCACTGACACTGCGTGAAGCTTTTCTTAATGTCCATGCTGGCCAGGTTTTCCAAACGAAACTAGCCCCATCTGCTTTCATTTGGCCCATAGGCCTCGAAATGTTTCCCATTCGTATGTTTATCCAAATGAGTTTTAAAGGTTAAAGCTTTATTGGCATCTACCACTCTTCCTCTGAAAGCTCATTCTATACCCGTACCACTCTGTATAAAAACACTGCCCCTGCGTCCCTTTTAAATCTTCCCCCTTTCACCTTAAACCTATGCCTCCTATGGTTGAACTCTCCCCTCCTGTGGAAAAGCCCTTGGGTATTCACCCGATCCATACCTCTCATGATTCCATAAACTTCTATAATGACAGCCCACAACCTTCTACACTCCATCTGATACTAACTTCAAGAACAAACATTTAAAGATAAGTGCTGCAAATTTGAAACTGTATTAAACATGACAGTAAAACAATACACAACCAAAACTTCATTCTATCATTTGTTTTTCTCCATATTACAATACTGAGGCAGCATGAAACGCTTATTTAGTGCCAATAACAAGTCACGCACCTGAATTTATTTGTCTAACGGGGGTGATGATCTCGACAATGAAAACGTAACTATGGCCAGATCGATATAATACCATATAGTCAACATTCCCCGTCCTGGCCTCCCAATGATCTTCTGTGCTTGTATCTTCCTTATCTTGCACTCAATAGAGGCAACCTCTTTCACCATCGCATCTTAATTTAAACCCGTTTCACAGAATCTTCTTTTATTTTTTGCCACACCCTCTTTCCCCTGTCACCCATTCCCCCATCTGGCTCGGGATTTAAAGCACATTTTCCAATTATTTTGAGTTCTGAAGAAGTGTCATACTAGACTTGAAACACTAATTCTGTTTCCCTGTCTCTGCAGATGCTGACAGACCTGCTGAGTTTCTCCAGGAATGAATAGGGGCACAGAACAAATTTTCAATTAAAAAATAACGATCGATACTGGAAATAAAAATACCAAACATTGCTGGAGAAACAGAGAGCTTTGTAGAAGGTTCAATGGACCTGCAAGTTTATATCTGCATTCACTCCAGAAGATGCTGCAACATCTTCAGCAATTTCTGCTTTTGAACAATTTCCAACGATGAATGTCAAAGATGCCCAAACATCCTGTCGAACATGGAGTGCCGTACACTGGGAACTGAACGATAACGCATGGTGACAAGTTCCTTGACTCTGAAACTGCATAAGGCTGGCATCATTGACATTGCAGTGCTCTGATTCATGGTCAGGGAGAAAAACACAAGGAAACACATTCACTTCAAATACAGAAGATGGCATTACTAAAAGAAAAAGATTTAGATTCGTACCTTAAATTGATTCAGTTCAAGTAACAAATTGGAGGCGTGACACCAAGGAAAGAATTTCAGCAGAATGAGAATTTGAAAATGGAAGTGTTACCGCATCAGAAACCAGAGTAGGTCACTGAATACAGGGCTGTTGGGTGAATGGGTCTTGGTGTGAACTGGGGGACAGTCAGTAGAATTGAATTGTAGATATTGCAGATTAAACTGGGTTATCATCTGATTCTGTAGGTCACAGCAGCAACAGCAGAAGCAGAATTGTATTCAATGACAATCTGTAACCTTTCCCTCAGGATAATCCCTCAGTCCACCATTACCCTCAAGCCGATCTATAGTTCAGTGACGAGTGTGGGTGAACATGCCAGGGTCAGTACCATGTGTACCTTTACCTGATGACAACCCATTAAAGCTACCGCAATTGGCTGGTTAGTCTGGAAACAGCAGAACTAACATCTTGTCCAGAGGCAGAAATTATACCACGAGTAACGAATCAGATCGAAGCACTGTCATCCTGACAAATCCAAGCATAAATGTCGATGGACCATTAAACAACGGACTGGAGGAGAGGACTCCACAAATATCCCCATCCTAAATAATGGAACAGTCCTGTACATCAGTGTAAAAGTCAAGTATGTGGTGTCTGCACAGTCCTCAGCCAGACGTGTTGAGTGGATGTTCCAACTTACCCTATCATGATGCCCACAGAATCACAGATGCCAGTCTTCAACCATTTCGACCTGCTGCACGTGAAGAAACCGCTGAACACAGTAGATACAACAAAGGCAATGGGCCCTGACCCCATTCCTGCAATGGGACTGAAGACTTGTGCTGCACAATAAGCCGTGTCACTGGGGAAGCTGTTTCATTCCAGCTCCAACTCTGACATCTCCCTGGCAATGTGGAAAATTACTCAGCTATGTCCAGTTTCCTAAGAAGGGAATAAATACAATCTGACCAATTACTACCCCATCAGTCCCATCACGACAGTCAAATTGGTGGGAGTTCTATATGACAGAGCTGTCAAGTAGCACAGAAATAACCTGCTCAGCGTGGTTTCAGATCGGTCTCCATGTGGAGATGGTGCTGTTGTGGAATTGTCATTGGATTACTAATACAGACCAGGCTCATGCTTGGGCAGCTGGTGGAAGATAAAAACAATTATTAACATATCAAGATCTAAAATCTGGTGTCAGTAATAGTGATCTTGTGTCCATTGTTGATTGTAAACATCGATTTCCTTCCCCAATGTACTTTCAGGCAGTGAATCTCCCGTATCTTCCTGGTCTGGCCTAAAAGTGACTCCAGACGCACAGACATGTGATAAACTCTTCAATAGTCCCTGAAACGGCCAAGCAAGGCACTCAAGTGTATTAACTGTTCCGAACTCTTAAAGGATATACCCGGAGAGAACACCTGGCTCCAACTTTGGTGTCGGAAAAGGGAACGGGAAACATAGTCCTGTTGACCCTGCAGAGACCTCCATCCCAACATCTGACGGTATGTGACAACATTTACTGAGCTTTCCCACAAACTGTACAGGAACTTCGGGAAATGAGTACGTCACACAACACATCGAGCTTTCTCTGTGCAAGTTAATGGTCGAACATCTCCTTAATGCAGTTTTACCCATACAATATTCATATCCCTTAATATGTTTAAACATTGTGAAATATAAAGTGAGAACTGATGTAGTCCCTTCAGCCCATCAATTTTGCTCCTCCATTCAATATACAGGCAGTTCTCAGATAACGCGTGTTGATTAAATACAATTTGGTTGCAATGTGATTCATGAACCTTTTTCCATAAAGTGAATTCCCGTTCATTGTGACGCAATTCCTTGCCGGGAACCAACTGAACAGCAAAGCCCAGCCTCAGGATCCTGTGTCTGCAAAATGTACAACAATGTGTTCAGCTAAAACAGGAAAGTAATCCGCTCGGGAAGCCTTGAAAATGAGCCTGAAACGGGGAATAGTAGTATCCATTTCGAAAGAACTTTATTTCAAACTGTGGGGAGAATCTTGAGGAGAACTGAAATTTCCCCATCGGCATCACGTGATCAGTCAACCTCACACGCTTTCTGGTGAAAAGTGTGGTGAAAGGTACACTGCTGTAGTCAGTGATCTGTATTTTGAAAGTGTTACATTTACAGCACTGTTTTATTACAATATGGGACTTAAAGATTTATTTAGACTGTGCTAGTATGTGTGTTAGACTAAATTAAATTTTTGGCTTTACTAATATTTTTGGGGGTTTGCCACTTACCCTCTTTTTTCCCATAGACCCCATGATTAATATTGCACGATTTTGCACAACACGGTGTTGCACAGGAACACAGCTACTGAATTATTGGAGAACCACCTGGATTGATAGCTGATCTTCTATCTTCACACGATACTCCGCTATCCTTTTAATTTCCAGAAATCCTTACTTATATTCAGTGCCTAGGTTTCCACAACCTGAGCTGGGAGAGAACACTCTAGTTCGCCAGTCTCAGAGTGAAGACATTTATTCTCATCTCAATGCAAAGTGGCCTCTCTGTACTTAATGCTGTGGCCCCTTGACTGAGGCATCCAAGCCAACTTCCAATCTGTTGCGCCCTGTCAGAGTTTTATATATTTCACTGTGATCACCACTGATTTTCCTAAATCCCATGGAATACAGGTCCAGTCGCCCAAAACTCTGCTCCCACAACAAGTCTGTCATCCCAGAGATCAGTCTGGTCATCCTTCGCTGCTCTCCCTCAATGTCAGCTTTGCCCCTTATTGGGTAAGGAGCGCAAAACTGCACACAATACTGTACAATGTTCGAGATGGGGACTCACCAAGGCCCTGCACAGCTGCAGTAGGATACTCTTACTCCTGCACTCAATTCCCCTGAAATGAAGGTGAAATACATCATTTATCTGTCTACCTGCTTTCTGCTCCTGCAATATTTCTTTAGTGACTGGTACAAGGTCATGCTTCAATGTTACAGCTCCCCACTTGCTGGGTCTATGTGCACTGGTCAGCGTGTCAATGCCATTCCCAGTATTGACTTCTGGCTTCAGACTCACTGTCCTGCATGTACTCAGAGGGCTGTGCAGAAATAAACGAAAATGCAGCTTAAGTTCCTTTGTAGAACAACATTTTTCAACCATTCCCTTTTCAAATGAGAGGCTGCCATTCTATTGTTCCCATCAAAGTACACAACATCACATCTCTCCCATTGCTCTCCATCTGCCACGTATTATCCAAGGAATTTCACTTGTCTCAGTCACTTTGGAGCATTTTTACATCTTCGTCACCAACTCACATGCTGACATTGTTTCGTGTTGTCAGCAGAATTGGGAATATTGCATTTGAGCCCGTCAAACAAATATATGATGTGTATTGGGAATAGCTGTGGCCCAAGACACGAACCTTGCTATATCCTCCTAGCCTTCCATTTTAAAAAAATGTTGTTTTATTCCTGCGCAGTGTTTCCTGCCAGCTTTCCCATTATAAAACCATGATCATACGTTAGACCCAGTCCCACAGGATTTGAATTTGCACAATAGGCTTGGGGCTTTATCAAAAATCTTTCTGAGATTCCACTCGTATTACATTGATACCTTCTGCATAATGTTGCTAAAAGCCACTTTCTCAAATATGATTCCCATTTCATAAATCTCTGTTGACTTTGTCTACGCCCATTAATTTCATTCCGATACTTTCTCTAAACTGTTTAGTTGCTAATTTCATTCTATTCCCTTTTTCTCACCAGACTAAAGATCCCTAGTATTGCTCGGAAGTTTTCTTTTTTATTTTGTTTTCCTCTGTGAAGGTATGACTGAAACTTTTGTTCCATAGTTCTACCATTTCCCGGTCCTCAATTATCTGACATCAAACTGTAAGAAAGCTGCACATTTCTTTCTCTTAAATTTTCCATTAACATATTTTCAGAAAATATCATAAGTTCTGTCTTATAAACTTTGTTAAGACATTCTTCAGAAACCTATCAATTCCAATTTTAAGGTACTCACTGATTGGCCTTCTGCAGCCAAACAATCACAGAAGCAAAGACTCTATCAGAAATACAGCATGGTCTACATCAGGCCCACTTTCCGACACAATACGCCTAGCCGTGAATCTTAAGGCACTTCAAGTGCACAACCGTGTATTTTCGAATGATTTTGAGTTTGCCATGACATCTCCTCTCTCAAGAAGTGTACTTCAGACCCCAATACACACTGGCTGAAAAGCAATACTCAAATCCTCACTAAACCACAAACTCTTCACTTCTATAGTGTGCCCCTTTGACTAAAAGGAACAGCTGCTGTCCATCCACCCTGTCCATGCTCCTCGTAATCCTATGCTTTTGAATACGTCCCCCTCAGCCTCCTCTTCTCCAAACTAAACAACTCAAGTTTATCCAGCCTCTCTCTATAGCTGATATGCTCAATCCCAGGGAACATCCTGGTGAATCTCCTCTTCAAACCCTCCCGTGCAGTCACATCCTTCCTGTAATATGGTTCCCAAAACTACACACAGTATTCCATCTTGGCCTCAACAAAGTTCCGCATAGCTCTTATAATCTGAGCCTCAATGAATCAAGGTTATGTTAACATTCCTCTATGCTTTCCCAAATTGTGTATGAACCTGTCCACTCACATTCAGGCATGTGTGGAGAAGCACCCTCTGAACTTCCGAGTGTGTTCCCATTCATTGAATCCTCTCCTTCTTCCAAAGTGTATCACCTCATGTTTATCAGGGTTACATTCCATTTGCCATTGATCTGTCCATCTGACCATTTCATCTGCATCTTCCCATAACTTAAGGCCTTCCTCCTCACTGCCAGCCAACGGCCAATCTGTGCATCAAACACAAACTTACTTACCACACTCCCCACCCCTCGTCCATATGCACAGCTACATCATTTATGAGTACCACAAATATTAAAGTGTTAAATCACACAACATCAGGTTAGAGACCAACAGGTTTATTCGGAGGCACTAGCTTTCCAAGCGCTACTTCTTCATCAGGTGATTGTGCGCTTTGATGAAGAAGCAGCATTTCAAAATGTAGTGCCGCAGAATTAACCTGTTGGACTCTAACCTGGTGTTATGAGATTTACAGCATTGTCCACCCAGTCCAACACCAGCACCTCCGAATCACAAACGATAAGAGATACAGCACTGATCCCTGTGGTATACCATTGGACACTGGCCTCCAGTCACACAAGGAGTCAACCACCACCTTGTGTCTCCTACCACTAAACTTCATTTGGATGCAATTTGGCAAGTCACTAATGAGACCTACCTGTTCCCTGGTTATTCTGTTCCGCTGGACACACTCGTAGAATAATTGGGAATTCTCCCTAATCTTGCCCTGCCAGCAGGTTTCCATGCCCCTGTGTTAGTTAGTCCCCTACGCGTGCAGAATTTCCTTCTTATTGCAGCCTTAAATGGTCTGTCCTTTATCCTGCCATTATTTCCCTTGATTGTGTATTAGGCAGCCGGAGAAACATCCTGTTAATTTTCAACTTGTCACATGTTTTGTGAATTTTATACATTGCACAGTGACCCATCTCTCATTCTTTGAAACTCTAGAGAACACAGGTCGAGTTTCCTCATCACGCAATCTCGCCAATTGAGGGATTAATCTGGAGAATGTCCATTGAACTTCCTCTGTGGTCAGTATATTCTTTCTCAGATTTGGTGACCAAAACTGTCCTCAATATTCCAGATACAGTCTCACCAACATGCTGTTAAACTGCTTCAACATGTCTTTACATCTATATTCTGACTCCCTTAAAGGAAGGCAATCCAAACTTTAACTTACCACTTGCATATATTCCTCCAAATACCCTTCACATTCATTGCATTTACAAACTCATTGTGTGAGTTCTTCTGGAAAGCCTTCTGATAATCTAAAATATGCCAATTGTACTGGTTCCCCATTATCTATGCTGTAAGAATCAACTTCAAACAATTCCAAAGCTTGTCAAGTATGATTTCCCTTTCAGAAATGCATACTGATTCTCTCCAATGTTGCTGCTCATTACTAAATAACGAATATCACATCCTATATCATAGAATCCAACAGTTTCCCCACAAATGTCAAGTTAATTGATCTGCAGTTCTCCACACTATATCTTCTTCCCTTTGTAGATGCTTGGATCACTACCGTACATCTATAGTGCTTGGATCCAGACTATGCAGAATACACTGGGTAATAGAACACAGTTATCGACAGTGCAACAAATACTTCTATTAGTGGTTGATTTCTGAAGATTTTGGTATGAAGTACATCTAGTTTGTCAAGGTTAGCAATGCTCAATCCAGCTGTATGTTCAAGTAGAGTCTTGTTACTGATATAAATTGACTTTATGTCTTTCGATCCACAAGTCCTATATAATGACGTTGTATTTCTGGGTGATTTTCTGGATCTTTCTCCATGAAGACAGATAGAAAGTAACTGGTTATTTGCTTGGCCACTTTCCTGTTATCCATAATAAGCTCGTCTCTCCTGATTGCAGATTTCCACATTTGACTTTGCTTTTCGCTTTCCTTTGAAATATGTATCATAGATTTATGCAGTCTTTGTGTTCGTGTTTGTCTGCATGCATGTTCGCTTTTTGATTTCTTTACCCGTTTCATGGCCCTTCTTTTCTGGATCTTAATTTTCTGAGAATTCTCAGGATTCAACAATGTCTGGAATTCTTCTCAAGTTACTTCCTGTGATTCGTGTAATCTTTAATTTATCATGATAATCATTGTTAGCTCACCTTCTCACTCTAGTTGTTTTACCTGAAATAAATAGACGTATTTTTCAGACTTTGTAGTATTTCTATCAATCACCTGGTCCTGAACATATATATTCAGGAACACTGCAGGAGGACAGGAAAGAAATAGCGGGGGCCCTGGTTGGTACTTTAGCATCATCGGTCATCAATGGGTGAGGTCCTGGAGGACTGGAAGGTAGTGAATGCTGTGCTGTTATTCAAGAATGGCTACAAATAAAAACCGGGGAACTATAGACCAGTAAACCTAAAATATGGAGCAGGTAAGTTACTTGACAATATTCTGAGGTGCATTTGGAAAGACAGGGCCTTGTGAATGGAGGATTATGGCTCACAAGTTTGTTAGACTGCATTGATGAAGTGACCAGTAACTTTGGCAAGGGCATGGTTGTATATATAGATTTCAGTAAGGCCTTCAATAAGGTTCCACATGGTACGCTGCTCTGGAAGGTTAGATCACATGTAATTGAGGGGGAGTAGGCAAATTAGGTCCAAAAATAGCTTGATGATAGGAAGAAGAGGGTAATCGTGGAAGGATGCTTGTCAGACAAGAGGCCTGTGATGAGTGGAATGCCTCAGGGTCGGTGCTGGGACCATATATTCATATATTACACATATCTAGATTTAGATGAGAAGGTACAGGTATAATTTGTAAGTTTCAAGGTGACACTAAAATACGTGGTGTCGTGGACAGTGAGGAAGGTTATCAGAAATCTCAGAAATTGCAGCAGTACCTTGATCAGGTGGAGAATTGGGCAGAGAAATGGCAATTTGAGTTTAATTCAGAAAAGTGTAAGTTCTTGCATTTTAGAAAGCTGGAGTTTCATGGCGAATGACAGGGCTTTAAGGAGTCCAGTGGAACAGAGTGACCTTGGGAATTCAGGTGCACGATGTTCTGTAAGTGGAGTCCCAGGTAGACAAGGCACTGAAAAAGGCTTTTGGCTCACTGCCCTTCACCAGTTAGAGCACTGAGTATCGAAATTAGGGAGTTATGTTGCAGTCATACAAGATGTTGGCGAGTCCCTACTTGTAGCGTCATGTTCAATTTTGTTCACTTTGCTCGTGAAGGGATGTTATTAAACTGGAAAGAGTGCAGAAGAAATTTACAAAGAATGTTGCCAAGACTCAATGGTTTGAGTTATAGTGAGAGGTTGAATAAGCTAGGAGTTTTTACTTTAGAATGTATGAGGCTGAGGGATATCTGATAGTAGTGTATAAGGTCTCGGGAGGCATGGATAGAGTCTTTTTTTTCCCCAGGTTTGGACAGTCACGGACTAGAGGGCATCAATTTAAGGTCAGAGGGGAAAGAGTAAAAGGGAACTTGAGGGGCAATTTCTTTTACACACAGGGTGGTATGCATATGGGATGAGCTGACAGCAGAAGTAGTTGAGGCGGGTACATTCACAAAATTTAAAATACATTTGGACAAATAGACAGGTAGGAAAGGATTAGAAGGATACAGGGAAATGGCAAGGAAATGGTGTTAGTGTGAATGGATATTTTGTTCGGAATGGACCAGTTTGGGCCGAATTGCCTGTCTCCGTGCTTAAGACTATATGGGTCTAACAACCATTGTTCTCCGACTGAATGTTATATTGTACTTTCCCAATTCACTGGAGTGAACTTGACCCTCTAACCTCTGGGCTTCCATGATGTTTGACCAGAATGTTCACACATTCCACATTGAATGCAGACGCCGTGTAAAATACAACATATTAATGTCACTGTTCCTCCAAAGCTGCTTCAGAGGAAGGTTAGTAATTAGTCTTTCCGACCACACAATAGATAATAAACAATAGGTGCTGGAGTAGGCCATTCTGGCCTTCGAGCCTGCACCACCATTCAATATGATCATGGCTGATCATCCTTAATCAGTATCACACAACACCAAATCCGAAATAATCTGCTCTCTAGTTTGGTTCACAACATACTCTCCAACCTACCTGATATACACTTAAGGAATTTATGTTTCACAACATTAGTAGTCACCTAGTTAACTCAGTTTCGATGCAACTTGACACCACCCATTATTACTGAAGGACCCAAGAGTATTTGTTACTCGTTCACAGAATGAGGGCTTAGCTGGATAACCAGCATTTACTGGCCATGTCAGAGCGCAGTTAAGAGTCAACAGCGTTGCCTTGGATCTGGAGTGACATGCAGGCCAGACCAGATAAGAACAGCCGTTTGCTTCCTAAAGGATACTAGTCAACCAGATGAGTTTTTCCAACAATCAGGAATGGATTCCTGATCATCATAAACCCTTGATTCCAGATACATATTGAATTCAAATTCCACAATCTGCCATGGCAGGATTTGAAACCATGTCCCCAGAACATTACCCGGGTCTCTGGGTTAAGAGCCCAGCGGTAATATCAGTATGTCATAGCTTCCCTTTGAGTATAGCTGCATATATAATTTCCAGAGCATATGATGCAAAATATTTGCGTGACAGTTTTGGTTCAGATATATAACACAACAAGTTTGTTTCTCCTTGCTATTTGTAAGACCCACCCAAACTCATTCTGTGGAATCTGAGGGACAGAGCCTGTGTCGTTATTAGTGATAGACTTGGATAAGACATTCAGGGAGGTTCACCTCGATGCTGAGATGATCTGAAGACAGGTCCAGCGATATCGGACAAGCATCAATATCCATTCCGCTCTGTCAGGATAAGTGTCACCGTATATTCTCACTGCTCCCTCACACTCACTGTATGTCTCTTATAGCACCTACCCTCGACCAAGACTCACACTGCAAAAGGGCTCAAGTACGACCACACTCACAGTTGAATTCAGCACCTTCCCTCCCCCACATTTTCTGTCCCTGATGCAATAGCCCCGCACACTAATAGCACTACAGGGATACAACACTATGGACAGACTCCCTCCGGCCACCTCACCACATCACACCTCACCTAGTCCAGCACTAACAGCAGGACCATCCACTTCCACCCACACTCATTCCTTCCCTTTCTCCCATTCCAGGAGAAACAGCCTGGAATAGGACAGAAAGGGCCACGCCGGGTGGTGGAGTGCCAGATATCTGTTCCCTCATACCCCTACCCTGATATGTGGGAGGATCCTGGAGAGAGCTGTAGAGGACCAGGAGGGCTTGTATGGAGATTCGGAAACATCCACGTCCCACCAACCGAATAAGGAGCAGTGTTTAGTAAAGAGCAATTCTCAATTCAAACCTCCTGTCAGTTCCAAACTCATCTCTCTCACTGGTAGAAGAACAGATACCCCATTGCACAGAGATGCAGGTATTGAAATACACAGACTATTGGTAAACACCCCAATATTTTAACATACACAATGCATACAAGGAGATAAGCATGCACACACGGAGAAGCACACAAAGACATAAACAGTCACACACAAATGGACACAAACACAGATAGAAACACACAGGCTGATACAAAGACAGACAGACATAGTCACACAAATACAAAAGTAACAAGTACATGGACAAACACACACTTAAGTACACATTAAGACACAGACATGAGTGTCATTAAGACTCAAATAAATTAGTTTCTGGTTTATAAGGGGATCAAGGATTCTGGGAGAAGGTAAGAGAATGATGTTGAGGAACATTATAGAAATGACTTTAAGGTATATCAGACTCGATAGGCCAAATGGTCTAATTCTGCTCCTTTTTTAATGCTCGTGTGGTGTTATGCTATCTGGTATTCTCTTCCTGAGACAGCAGCAGCAGCATATTTGATTGGAAACAGTCAGTGGTAATGTGGGAAAAGATTGGAGGGGAGAATGGTAAATGTCTATTCCTAGTTATTGTACCACTATATCTGAAAAGGGGCAGTGATTTGATATGAGTTATACACAGTTTTAAAAAAAAATGTATCCCACAATGAAAGAAGGATGTCCCTTTCCGTTTACTGTTGTGCGATCTGTGGTGTCCTCATCCTCAGGGAGCAGTGAAGACTCGGTAAATTCAGGTATTTTAGTTTGAGCTTGACTGATCTTTGCTACACAGGAGAGTCAAAGTTTATTGGGAAGAGACAGGAGACGGATGGTCAGACACACTCGGATCAGCCATGAGCATTCTGAATGGTGCCGCTAAATGGCCAACTGCTGCACCTTTCCAATGTGTTGTTCCCTCAATCCACCACTCGATGCTGTTACAGAGATATACTGCTGCCCCTACCCCTTGTGCTGATCCCTCAATCCACCACTCGATGCTGTTACAGAGATATACTGCTGTCCCTACCCCATGTGTTGTTCCCTCAATCCACCACTGAGTGCGATTACAGGGTAGAGGACTATCCCATTCAGCCTGACTGGATCGTTACAATTAGACGGGAGGAGACCATTCTGCCCCTCCAAAGAATTACACAGGAATATAGGATGAAGTAATTCAGCTCGTTGAGTACATTACACAGCCCAGGACGAGGCCATTCAACCCGCCTGAACTGCTGCACAGGAACAGGGATGCTGTCACTAACAGGAAGTAGATAGTAGTGATATATGATCTTTTTAAACAAAACTGTAACTAGTTTTGACTCAGCGATCACTGTAGGGTCATCAATGATAAATAATCTATGTAAAATATCTCGATGAAGGGACTGAATGGATCAAAGCTGAACTACCTCGTACACCAAAATGATCATTCAATAGATCTTCAAATGGAGGGAGTAAATCTGCATTATGATGGAGACAGGGAAGGTTAGTGAGCGTACCCTCAGCAGAAATAATATAATGTGAGTTGTCTATTGCAGTCGGGAACAATTTAAATGGAGAGAGATTGCAGAACTCTGTGATGCAGATGTTTTTCATATTCTTGGTACATGAATCATATGAAGTCTGTCTGCAGATGCAGCAAGTGATTTAGAAAGTAAGTGGAATGATGCTGTTTGTGGCAACGGGTATTGTGTTTAATTAGGAATATTTCACTGTATCTGCACAGGGCATTGCTGCGACCACATCAGATACATTGGGTGCAGTTCTGATCCTCTAAACTAAAAAAACGGATACAATTCCTTTCAGAGATGTTTAAAGATGCTTTCCTTTACTCATTCCTGAAATGAAGGTCTTTTGTTATCGGGGATTATCTGTTTAGATCTTAGATGAGTAATCTTACTGAACCATGATTTTCAGAGAAGTCTTTCAGCTGGATACATATTTTCTCTTGTTAAGAAGACTAAAGCTAGATAATAATTTTTTGAATGAGATGCGTTGGTATTAACACAAATATTAAGAAGATATCAACCCATTTTTAAAAATTACTCAGATGCATATAAGCATCTCATCAAATCATAAAACGGCCACATTATTTTCATTTGCTGATGCAAAGCAGTGTGCACAACAACAGCAATGATGCTGCATACAGCATACAGTCTATTATCATCCATTCCAGAGAATGTACATGGAGAGTGCACATGGTCCACTTTGGTGTTCAGTTGACATTCATGTATTTTTCCAAACAGAGCCGGAGAAAAATATTACCTGCCTCAGAAGCAGCAGCCAATTGGTTTCTCTGTCTCTGACTTTGTTCTGCCCGAAAACAAGGTGTGAGAGCAGAAAAATCCTGAGTCATCTTTACCACTCGTGGAGGACTCCTGGTGAGGATTCATAGGAATCTCTGCACAGCTCGAAGCAAAGGGAATTCAGCCAAATCCAACTGTTCGGGGAAGAAATCCACATTCCCAAACATTTGTGTGAACAGAATAATTTCAATGTCAGAAAAACATTTGGAACAGTATCATTTTACTATTTGTTCAGAGTTCAACTTTCTGTGTCTCAGATTTTTCTACAAAATTACCCAGTCCAATACTTATATCATTGGACATAGCACTCAACTGGTTACATTTAAAATTTGCTTTCACCAATAGAGGAGTGGGAAAAGACATGGGTGACCCTCCAACATTGGTCAGAACCCGAACGAGAGATTCCCAAAGGGTTGTTAAGGTGTGAATTCCCTTCCACAGAAGATTGTGATGCCTGGATATTTCCATTTGTTCAAAATTGTCTATGTAAGACATTTGAAAGACAAATGAATGTAAGGAGATGGTACACTGACAGAAAAGTGCTGCTGAGACCTTAATCAGACCATCGTGCATGGATGAGCAGTGACAAAGTGTCTGATGTCCAACTCTTGCTCCACTGTCCCGTGTTAATAAGATGCATTCAGCCTCTCACAGCTCCTGCAAGGTGCAGATGGGAGCAACTTGCTCCAAATACCTGGTCCACAGTAACACAGGATCTCATTTCATCCCTCACAACTGTCACACACAGATTGGTACGGATTGGAAAATGTTATTTGGAAATCGAGGCTAGGTTCGAAAGAGGGCTCTGGTCTGTTTACAGAGTGCCCCCTCTCTGCAACTTGTGCTTCATTTGTTGGTCTTGGTCTAGACCAGGATTCATTATGAAAAAACTCCATACCTCACTCAGAGATGACTCAAAAATACTTTGCTCTCTCTGATTACAACATTCAATAACAGAACATCCAGGAAAATTACAGCCATTTACTTTGAAATTACAGAAAATGAAAACATAAGGAACAGGAATAGGTAATTCTGACAGTCAAGCCATTGTATACGATCATGGCTGATCTACGGTTCGCATTAACTCCTCCTTAATGCCCAGTTCTTTACCCCCTCAGCTCTCTGAAGGTCAAAAATCCATGTACCACCTCTTTAAATACTTTCAGTGATGTAGCTCCCCGAACTCTCTATTCCAGATAATTCATGACATTGATTACCCTCTGTGAGAGGAAAACACTCTCTACACGTGCACTGTCAGCTATTGATATGAACAAGAGGTGAACACAGGGGCTCAGGGAAGAGTGAATGGCCTTGATATAAAGGCAGTGTTTGACCTGAGGATGTCATCGGGACCACCTAAATATTTGAGCTTAATAGGAATCGGGTGTAACCTCCCCACTGGTCGGGGTTTTTCAGACCACAAAGAAAGATGTTTGTAGTCGGTGGCCGACAATCCTCTCAGTCCCGAGACATCTCCACAGACAACTTTCTCAGCAGAAACATCTTCAACTCCTTCGTTAACGTCTAAGTACCCCAACTCCCGCCGCCCCACATCCATCACAAGATCAGAAGCGGGGTGATCACTGAAGGTCACAAAATATTCCGAACATTTTGTCCCATCTCAGCTCCTGAACCCGTCTCTGTGTCCATGTGCAGCAAGACCCAAACAACATTCAGGTTTGTGCTGTTAAAGTGTCGGTAACATTCATGTAACAGCACGGCCAGACACTGTACATTTCCACAGTTAAAAGAGGAGCTCATTCAGCACCTCAAGCTGGATACACACGGATATGTGAAGGCCATTCTGTCCAACGAAACGACTGAACAAGAAGAGGGACAGCCCATTCAATTCTCCAGCATGTTCCATAAGAAGAGGAGGGGCCTGGTCACCACTTTGAGCTGTTAAACAGGAATAGGCAGAGCCCAATCAGACCCCTAAACCTGTTCTATGGAACCAGGCGGAGACCATTCATCCCTCAAGACACTTATACAGGAACAGGATGGTGTCATTGATGCTCCAACCAGAAAAACAAATGGAGCAGAGACTGCACTCATAGACTGTTCACATTGTTCCTCGTGGCTCCATTGCCTGTGGAACAAATGATACTTAAACGTGTTTTGCTGGCAGTGAGGAAGGAAGCTAAATGTTTTGTGCCAAGCCTCAAGGAGGCAACTTCCATCTCCAAGAAGACAGACCCATGTTCTCCGTGGGGGATAGAAGCTTGTAGGAAAAGTTAACTGTTTTAGAATGAAGGTATTGTGGCTCCTATCGGGATGGTGAATAACGTGAGGTTCTATGCATGATCACACACGAAATGCACTGTACTAATATGGGAAAAGTTTAGTCAAAACTGGCTCACCCTCTCTCAATCGAAATTGGGGAGTTGTGTGGAGTGAGATTAACATTCTCAGAGGCTTTTAAGCCATCGAGAATCACGTATACCAAGTAACAAGCAAGCCATGGATTTTATCACCGTATTACTGTCTGTTTAGAATATAATGAATGACTGTCCATCCCCTTAAGTTTCAAAGCAATCACCTCTTATTCTCTCCAAGCGCTACAGATTAATCCTCATGCATTCCCGATGGTACAATCATTCCAACAATGAGTCTGGTGAAACTCCTTTATACTCTTTCTGCCAAGAGGATTATTCTTTATAAAGGAGAGAAAATCTGTGCATAATACCCCAAATACTATCTCAGCAACACTCTCAGGGTTGATCACAATAATCCTGTTCCCTCACTTAGCTGTCTCAGCTTCTTTCCTGTGGTATAAAAAGCCATTCCTTCTCTCTACACTGCGAATATTGTGGAATTTTGAAGTATCTTACATCTTTGCATCAGTCATCACCAGAGGTGCCGATGGAGATGAATATCACACTCGGAGGGAGACTCAATCAGAAAGAATTCACTCGAAACAGGGAATGGTCACCTACCTGAATGAAAATGACTTGCAGGAATATGGAAATCAGACAGAGGAAGGGAGGTAGCTTTCCTTTTGTTCGTCCCTGACGGGATGTGTGCAGCCCTGGTCAGGCCAGCATGTTCTGGCAAACTTGAACCGCGTGGCTGTTTCAGCTGTTCAACAGGACAGTAAAGAGTAAACTGTATTGCTGTGGGTTTGCAGTCCCAAAGAGACCGGACCAGGGAAGGATAACCCATTGCCTTCTCTAAAGGACATGAGGCAAACAGATAGGCTTGTGTTTAAAACAAGTGGTGATGATTCCATTTGCATTCCATCAACTTCCTTCATGAGACACCAAAAGATCATTATTCTGTTCCTCTCAATTATGAGTCAATGACTTGACCACCATGTACTGTCTGCCCATCTGACAGATTCTGTGGAGAGAGAACAAATTAACCATCTCAAGTGCAAATATTTTGTGACGGAAGCATAGTTAGAAGGGAGTTGAATCGGTTATATCTGGACATAACAAAGGCACAAACGATAGATTATTCAGCAGTTGCACTGAGGCTGAGAAGGAGACTGAAATATCCTGATAGTGGTCCTGGGCAGGGTTGGTGAGTGGGGAGAATATGTAGAAATGTAAATCTGAATGGAGATAAAAAGATCATGGAGTTTATGAAGAGTCTGTTTTCTCCTCGGGTATTGTTGAGTAAGTTGTGAATAGTAACTTGCCAGTTATAATTCGCAAGGAATAGCATTTTTGACCTAATCTGAAACTGACGACTTCCAAAATCTAAAATTTAAATATGAACGGCAATTCAGTTCAACTCGGTTTAATGGTCAGATGGAATGACTTACTAAGAACACCAACTATAGCGAGGATGGGATAGTAACCGCCTTGAATAATTCAAAGGACATCTTCGATCCGTGAGGCTAATGATATCCAAGGTTGAGAAAGGCAGTAAAGACCAAAGGATAAACTCCTGTCTGTTGTAATATTTCAGGCTAATGTTCTCAGATTCTGATCCATTATTGGAACATTCCAGTCTAATGTTCTCAGATTCTGATCTGTTGTTGGAACATTCCAATCTATTGTTCTCAGATTCTGATCTCTCCTCCCCCGTCTATCGATCTGCTGATCCCTGTTAGTGCTGTCGGTGATACTCCCGCCCATAATATGGGATAACACATTGAACTGAGTCCCTAATTAATAGAAGAGGCAAACCTTCCAGTGACACATTTAGGATCCACGGAGACTGACTTCAATCACAGTCGCTGAACAACTAGCTCCAACCAACACCTTTTAATTCAATGCTGTTTTATTAAAATTAAAAACAATGATTTTTGTTTGCATTCTGGATGGGGTATGTGAAGGTGACTGGTGGAGAAAATGTTGAGGCTGGTAGATCAATTGAGTGTAACCATTCAATCTGCCTTGTACATGGGAGTAATGCCATAAGTTGATCAGAATGTAAACATGCTTCTCTATTTATAAATGGAAACATACATTCTGTAACTACTGACCAAGCATTATAATTTCAATAAAACATTAAGACAATTTTTATAGTGCATGATCTGAGGGGAATGTATGCCTGAGACAACGTGGTGTTAAAACAGACAAATGGCATGGATATGTTAACAGAGAATTGTACGTGACATGTGCAATTCAGTTTGATATTCCAGGATCAGAGAGGGCCGATGAGGACTGTGCTATTGATGCATTCGATATTAATTAACTGTGTCGAAGTGTCATTTATTGGACTTTAATTACAGTGTGATTGTGGCATTGTGGAGGAGACAGAAAACAGAGAGAATTGGGGGACATGGCAGTTCAGACTGGAGGGAGGGGCAGTAATATTCCCCAGTCATCAGTATTGGAATGTTACTCTTTATAACTCATATGAATAACAGATTCAAGGGTACTTCTAAAGTGAGGAATGAGGACTGAAATCTGTTTATTGAACACAAAATACAGGGACAAAATGATTTTCTGTCCATACTAAACTATGGAACGTACATAGAGATAAGATATTTAAAATACACACAAGATATTGAGCTACATACATTGAAATGGATATTACAAAACCATGGAAGTGGTATCGGTAAAAACAATGACTGCAGATGCTGGAAACCAGATTCTGGATTAGTGGTGCTGGAAGAGCACAGCAGTTCAGGCCACATCCAAGTAGCTTCGAAATCGACGTTTCGGGCAAAAGCCCTTCATCAGGAATAAAGGCAGTGAGCCTGAAGCGTGGAGTGATAAGCTAGAGGAGGGTGGGGGTGGGGAGAAAGTAGCATACAGTACAATGGGTGAGTGGGAGAGGGGTTGAAGGTGATAGGTCAAGGAGGAGAGGGTGGAGTGGATAGGTGGAAAAGAAGAGAGGCAGGTAGGATAAGTCCGGACATGTCATGGTAACTATTACTGAGTTGGAAGTTTAGAACTAGGGTGAGGTGGGGGAAGGGGAAATGAGGAAACTGTTGAAGTCCACATTGATTCCTTGGGGTTGAAGTGTTCCACGGCGGAAGATGAGGCGTTCTTCCTCCAGGCGTCTGGTGGTGAGGGAGCGACGGTGAAGGAGGCCAGGACTTCCATGTCCTCGGCAGAGTGGGAGGAGGAGTTTAAATGTTGGGCCACGGGGCGGTGTGGTTGATTGGTGCGAGTGTCCCGGAGATGTTCCGTAAAGCGCTCTGCTAGGAGGCGCCCAGTCTCCCCAATGTAGAGGAGACCGAATTGGGAGCAACGGATACAATAAATGATATTAGTGGATGTGCAGGTAAAACTTTGATGTATGTGGAAGGCTCCTTTAGGGCCTTGGATAGAGGTGAGGGAGGAGGTGTGGGTACAGGTTTTACAGTTCCTGCGGAGGCAGGTGAAAGTGCCAGGATGGGAGGGTGGGTTGTTTGGGGGCGTGGACCTGACCAGGTACTCGTGAAGGGAACGGTCTTTGCGGAAGGCAGGAAGGGGTGTGGAGGGAAATATATCCCTGGTGGTGGGGTCTGTTTGGAGATGGCAGAAATGTCAGCGGATGATTTGGTTTATACGAAGGTTGGTAGGGTGGAAGCTGGGCGCCAGGGGCGTTCTGTCCTTGTTACGGTTGGAGGGGTGGGGTCTGTGGGCGGAGGTGCGGGATGTAGATAAGATGCTTTGGATGGCATCTTTAACCACGTGGGAAGGGAAATTGCGGTCTCTAAAGAAGGAGGCCATCTGGTGTGTTCTGTGGTGGAACTGGTCCTCCTGGGAGCAGATCCGGCAGAGGCCGAGGAATTTGGAAGTCGTGTGCAAACTATATCAATCATTAATTGACCCACACATTAATTGAGATGCTGATTCCCCCTCTATCAGTGATCCCCCTCACTGAGATTCACTCGCACAGTATTTCAGTATCGAGGGGGGTTCTCAATTCTTGCTGCTGTTCTATTTAAATTAATCCATTTTCTCCTGGTAAAATAATAAACCTTTTGGTCTCTTTATATCTGCCATCAACAAAGCTCTGTGATATTATTGAAGATAAATGATCTGGGACCACAGCCAGTAACCGCACAGTGCAAACAGGGTATGGCATCAGACAAAGGCCTTGCGGTCCGTGAGAATTTCTGTCTTTTTCTATCTCCCCTCATGTTGTCTTCTGATCTATCCAACTGACCCTCGTTTAACACCCTTCCAATCACTCCCTGTTTCCAAATTGTGCAGTTGTACATCTTGATGTGCAGCCATTTTGGAGAAATGGGTAGAGCAGGGACAGGAATGATTTTTGTAGGTTCCGGGGTTTAGAGGCTTCATTAAGAACAGGGAAGGTACTAAAAGTGGGGAGGGTGGCATTGTTCATCAAAGGCAGTATTACGGTAGCAGAAAGGATGTTTGATGAAGACTCGTCTACTGAGGTAGTATGGGAAGAGGTTAGAAACAAAAACGGAGAGATCACCTGTTGATAGTTCTCTATAGACCTCTGAAAAGTTCCAGAGATGCAGAGGAAAGGATTACAAAGATCATACTGGATAGGAGCAAAAGTAACAGAAGACTTTAACTTTCCAAATATTGACTGGAAACGCTAGAGCTCAATTATTTTATATGGGTCAGTTTTTGTCCAATGTGTGCAGAATGGTTTCCTGACACATTATGTCGATAGGCCAACAAGGGATGAGGCCAAATTGGATTTGGTACCGGGTAATGAACCAGAGCAGGTATTAGATTTGGAGGTAGGTGACCTCGGTGATAGTGACCACAATTCAGTTATGTTTACCTTCGCGATGGAAAGGGACAGGTGTATACCGCAGGGCAAGTGTTATAGCTGGGGCAAAGGCAATCATGATGCGATTAGGAAAGGTTTTAGGATGCATAGGATGGGGAAGGAAACTGCAGGGGATGGGCACAATTCAAATGTGGAGTTTTTTTGAAGGAACAGCTACTGTGTGTCCTTAATAAGTTTATATCTGTCAGGAAAGTGGGCGACACGGTGGCACGGTGGCACAGTGGTTAGCACTACTGCCTCACAGCGCCAGAGACCCGGGTTCAATTCCCGCCTCAGGCGACTGACTGTGTGGAGTTTGCACAATCTCCCCGTGTCTGCGTGGGTTTCCTCCGGGTGCTCCAGTTTCCTCCCACAGTCCACAGATGTGCAGGTCAGGTGAATTGGCCGTGCTAAATTGCCCGTAGTGTTAGGTAATGGGTAGATGTAGGGGTATGGGTGGGTTGCGCTTCGGCGGGGCAGTGTGGACTTGTTGGGCCGAAGGGCCTGTTTCCACACTGTAAGTAATCTAATCTATATTCCATACAGAAAGGGGGAAGTGGTGGAGTGAGGGTGCTGTGGTTTACTGAAGAAGGTGACTCTCTTGTCAAGAGGAAAAAGGAGGCTTCCTTCTCCATGAGGTTATGCCTCCCCCCGCAAAAAACCTGGTGCAGCCATGTTTTGAGCATTGTGGTTCTGGTCACCGCATTATAGGAAGGATGTGGATGCCTTGGAAATGTTGAAGAGGAGATTTGCTAGAATGTAGACGGGAATGCAGGGATGGTTGAGGGACTTGAGGCAGTTTTCATGAAAGACAAAAAGCTTGAGAGACATGCAAGATGATCAGAGGATTGGATACTTTGGAAAGTGAAAACCTTTTTCCTCGGATGATCATTGCTAGCATGAGCGGATGTAGTTTTAAATTGAGGGGTGATAGATTTCAGACAGATGTCAGAAATAATTTTTTCACTCAGAGAGTACTAATGGCAAGGAATATGCTGCCCGCCCAACAATAGCAGACTCACCAAATTTAAGGCCATTTAAATGAGTATCGAATAAACATAAGGATGAAAATGTAACAGTGTAGGTTAGGTGGGCTTCAGATTGGTTTCACAGGTCGGTGCAACATTGAGACCCGAAGGGCCTTTACTGTGCTGTAATGTTCTGTGTTCATGGACCTACAATGGCCTGAATAGCTTCCTTTTGTGATGTAACAATTCTGAGGTACTCTGGCCCACAATAAAAGCTTTATGTGCCTTGAGAGACAAGCTGGTCCAGTCAAGGACAGACACTGCGCAATCATCCATCATCTCTTCCTGTTTTCTGATAAGCAGCGGCCTCAAAATATCAGTCCAAACAAAATAAATTGATTCAAATTCACACAGTCAGGAGGACGTTCACCCAAGGGGATTTCCATCGGAGGATTTAATGAATAATAAGATTTCAGAATAACATAAATAATAAAACAATATCACAACAGCAAAATAATTGTCAGCAGAGTAAAACTTACAGTTCCAAATAGTTCCAAGTTCAACATTGCCTTCTGTTTTTGTCACTTTGCTATTAGGAAGGATATTATTAAACTGAAACTTTACAAGGTTCTTGCCAGGACTTCAGAGTCTGAGTCATAGGCAGAGGTTGGATAAGCTGGGACATTTCTCTTTACAGCACAGGAGACTGAGGGGGGCATGAAGTGCTTCGAGAGGCTAGTCATGGCCTACATCAGTTCAAGTCTCCCAGCCTGCCTCGATCCCCTCCAATGTTCCTACCAGTGGAGTGGGTCTATAGTGGGTATCATATCCCTAGAACATCTGGACAACAAGGACACCTACATCAGATTCCTGCTCATTGATTATAGCTCCACCTTCAAAACCATTATTCCTCTCAGACCAATCACAAAACACCGTGACCTCAGACACGGCTCCACCCTCCGCAACGGATCCTCAGCTTTCTGACCCACAGTCCACAATCAGAGAACATAGGTAACTGTGCCTCTTCCACAATAACTTTCAACACGGAAACCCCAATGGATGTGTCCTCAGCCCCCTACTATACTCCCTGTACACCCACGACTGTATTGCTAAATTCAGAACGAATGCCATCTGCATGTTCACTGATGACACCATCATAGTAGAACAGATTTGCAATGATGGCAAGTCAACATACAGAACGGAAATACACGGCTTGGTGATGTGCTGAACTGAGACTAACCTCTCTTCCAACGTCGGCAGAGCTAACCAAATGATCAATGAGTTCAGAAAGAAAGGAGGAACACATGCCCCCATCTGCATCAATGGAACTGAAGTTGAAAGAGTGGAAAGCATTAAGTTGCTTGGAGTGACGATAACCGACTTCGCATGTAGATGTGACAGTCGAGATGGCACAACAACGCCTCTTCTTTCTTTTGCAGCTCAGGACATTTGACATGTCCACAATGACCCTCACCAATGTCTACAAATGCACCACTGAGAGCAAACCATCCGGGTGCATAATGGCCTGGCGTGGCAATAGCCCTACCCAGCACAGGAAGAGAAATGACAGAAGGTTTTGTGCATGGCCCATGCTATTATGGAAGCCAACCGCACGTCCATTGACTACATTTACATGACTTGCTGCTGCAGAAGGGCTGACAACATTATCAACGATCCATTGCACCCTGGATCTCCTAACATCTCTTCCATCAGGCAGACAATACAGAAGCTTGAACACACAAACCAGTGGCTCATGAACAACATCTTCCCAGCCATTATTAAACTGAGGAATGGATTCTCTAACTTCAAATAATGCTGATCTTGCTCAGGTTGATCTTGGCTATTGCATGCCCTTTGTGTTGTAGCCAGTATGCCTCAGTCTAAATTTTGCCTTTCCGCTCTGTTCTGTATGTTACATATACTCACTTGGTGGGTCTATGTACACTGGGCAGCGTGCCAATTCCAATCCCAGTATTGACGTCTGGCTTCAGAGTTCACTGCTGTGAATGGACTCAGACTTCGGTGAAGAAGTCAACAAAAGTATGCACATCCGCCTCACCCAATCAATTCTCAGTTTGGTGCCATCAGTAGATTTTGAAAGATTACATTTAGTACCCTCGCGCAGATGTTTAATCTGCTTCCTGAATAGATGTGTGCCAAACATCAATTCCGGGATTATCCTGTTCGTAATTGCTTTCCATCCCAAAAAAGGAGCTGTTTATTCTGACTCACTTTTTCTTTCAGCTCTCTACCATTCTCAACCCATGCCAGTATATTAGATCTCACTGTGGCACACTGTTATGGGCCAGGACAGAACACCTCGAGTCATTTCAAAGAAGTAGTACAGACTCAAACTTTGCTTGTTGCCTTAAGCAGGTGTAAGGCAGATATTCCAGGAGTGACGCAGCTGGTCAAGCCACTTAGTTTTAAATAAAACAGAATTTATTTTCAAGGTTACGGAATGAAACACAAAGAGAAGAGAATAGCATGCAGAATAACAATCTATCCGAAAACCCAACAGATTATCCTAACTTAATGATGTTAGCAAATTAAATTCATAAGAAGTGGGTACATGGGAAGACCAAGAACTGACTTTCAATCCAGCCGACAAAAATGTAGGGCATTACTGTGTAACATGATTAGGGATGACAATACCAAGAGGCAGCCAATTAGAAGCCATATACATGCTACTAGTTCCACAGTAATTAGAACTAAAGTGACTTTTCCCAGCTTTTGTCATTTTAAAGTTTTGTAAATAAATATTAAAAAATATTAAAAGTTTGTTACTCAACTAATCTTCCCGGTGAAGCTTTCTGGTCTTCAGTAGCACTCCACTTCTCAACTGAGAATCTGAAAATGGTTGAAAGCCATTGGGTGGTACCGTGGCACAGTGGTTAGCACTGCTGCCTCACAGCGCCAGGGACCCGGGTTCAATTCCCACCTCAGGCAACTGTCTGTGTGGAGTTTTCACATTCTCCCGGTGTCTGTGTGGGTTTCCTCCGGGTGCTCCGGTTTCCTTGCACAGTCCAAAAATGCGCCGGTTAGTTGAATTGTCCATGCTAAATTGTGCGTAGTGTTCGGTGAAGGGGTAAATGTAGGCAAATGGATCTGGATCGGTTGCTCTTTGGGGGGTTGGTGTGGACTTGTTGAACCAATGGGCATATTTCCACACTGTAAGTAATCTGTATCTGAATAATCTAAGGTGTTGTTCGAAGTACTTGAAACAATCCCCATAAACACCCCATGGAAAATTCGAAAGGAAACATCAAACCCAGGTTCTTCAAGGAGAGATATCGGGGTGGGGGGGGGGAGGGAATCAGCATGGACCTTCTTCTTTGGCCTGATAGCTTCACAACTGGCTGCCTGCTTTCAGTAAACAGCCAGTCTGTGAAAGATCAGTCCAAACAAATCAAAACAGAGGGTCTGGGCTGGGAGAACTGGCCACTCACCTTTCATAAGAACAGAAGGACTAGGAGCAGGAGTAGGCCATCTGGTCCTTGTAACCTGCTCAGCCATTCTGTAACATCAAAGCTGATCCACTCGTGGACACAGATCCACTTACCCGCACTCTACTATATCCGTAATTTACTTCATTTTTCAAAACATATCTATCTCAGCTCGAAAAACATTTACTGAAGTAGCGTCAACTACTTCACTGGGCAGGGAGTTCCATAGAATTATAAGCCTCTGGTGAAGAGGTTCTTTCTCAATTCAATCCTAAATCTGCTCCCTCTAATATTGAGGTTATTTCATCTTGTCCTTGCTTCACCTGCCGGTGGAACCATCCTCTCTACTTTTTTCTTACCTCTTCCCTTCATAATATTTTTATGTTTCTATAAGATCCTCCACTCATTCTTATAAATTCCAATGAATATAATGCTGATCTACTCTATCTGTGCTCATAAGACAACCCCCTCAACTCCAGATTCACCAGAGTGAATCTCCCCTGCACCACCTCCACTGCCAGTACATCGCTTTGCTATGAAGGAGGACAAAACTGCTCACAATACTCCAGGTATGACCTCACCAGCACCCTGTACAAGTGTAACATAACCTTCCTGCTTTTAAATTCAACCCCTTTTGCAATGAAGAGCATTTACCTTCCGAATTACTTGATGTACCTGCAGATCAACCTTCTGTGATTCATGTACAAGGACACCCAGGTCCTTCTGCACAGCAGCATGCTGCATCTTTTTACAATTCAAGTAATCATCCTTTTTACTGGTACTCCTAACAAAAAAGATTACTTCATATTTATTAATATTGTATTCCATCTGCCAGACCTTTACCTATTCATGCAATGTAACTATTTTCCTCTGCAAAGTTTCACAGTACTCTGCACACTTTGGTCTACCGCTCATCTTCGTGCCATCTGCAAATTTTGACCAACTACGCATGCTCCCAACTCCACATCATCTATATAAATTGTGAATAATTGCAACCCCAACACTGATCCCTGAGGCACACCACTCAGCACTGATTGCCAGCCAGGATAGCACTCATTTATACCCACTCTTTGCTTCCCGTTAGTCAACCAATCTTTTATCCATGCTAATACTTCAGCCGTAACGCCATCCATCTTTATCTTATGCAGCAGCCTACTATGTGGCACCCTGTCAAAGCCTTTTTGAAACCTAGATACACCACATCCACTGCGGCCTCATTGTCTATCTTGCTCGTAATGTCTTCGTAGATTTCCAAAAGACTTGTTAAGCATGATCTGCCCTTCATGCATCCTCGCTGCATCTGTGCAATGGGCTGTTTTCTATCAAAATGCCTTGCTATTTCTTCCTTGATCATACAGTCAAAGCATCTTCCCCACTACACAGATTAAGTTAACTGGTTTATAATTCCCCAACTTTTATCCACCTGCCTTTTTAAACAATGGCTTCCCATTTGCTGCTTTTCAATCTGCTGGGACTGCTCCAAAGTTCAGCAAATTTTAGAAAATTACCACAAGTGCACTTGTTATTTCTCCTGCTATCTTTTTAGTACCCTGGGATACATTACATCAGGGCCAGGGGATTCGTCTAACCTTAGCTCCATTACTCCATTAGCTTGCCCAACGCTACCTCCTCTGCAACAATGATTGTTCACAAGTCCTCACCTACCTTCATCTCTTTGGTAATAGCAAGGACTGCAGATGCTGGAAACCAGATTCTAGAGTGGAGCTGGTAAAGCACAACAGTTCAGAGCATTCCTGATGAAAGGCTTTTGCTTGAAACGTCGATCATTCTGCTCCTCAGATGCTGCCTGACCTGCTGTGCTTTAGCAACACCACTCTAATCTAGAATCTTCATCTCTTCGTCGATCACTGGCATGTTATTAGTGTCATTCATTATGAAGACTGATACAAATACCTGTTCAATGCCTCAGCCATTTCATCATATCCTGTAAATAAATGCTCCTTCTTATCCTCTCAAGGACCAACATTTAAATTAGCCACTCATTTTCATTTTATATATTTAGGGAATCATCTGCTATTTGTCTTCATATACTGTGCGAGAGATTTTTTTTTTGTCGTGTTCTATCCTACTTTTCTTTATAGCTCTTTTCGTGGCTTTCTGTTGACCTTTAATCTTTTCCCAGTATTCTAGGTTCCTGCTGTTCTTGGCCACTTTCCATTCCATCTCTTTCAATTTGATAGCCTTGCATATTTGCTTAGACACCCACGGCAGACTTACCCTTTTCTTACAGTCTTTCCTTTTCACTGAATATACGTTTGCTTAGGACTTTGAAAAACTACTTTGAAAATCCTCCACTGCTCGTCAACTCTCACCATAACGCATTTGTTTCCAGTCGACTTTTGCCAAGTCCTTCCGCCATTCTGTTGTAGTCTCCTTCGTTTAAGCACAGGACCCTGGTATTGAATTTTATCTTGACTCTCCATCTGTGTTTTAAATTCAACCATACTGTGATCATTCCTGCCAAGTTGATTCCTAACTATGAGGTCATTACTTATTCCTGTCTCATTACACAGGACCAGATCTAGCATAGCTCACTCCTCATTGTACGTATTTTAGTTTTAGACTCCCAAGTATTCAAACACAGACTCTTTGGATTCGCTGCTTTTCAGACTGCTATGAAAGAAAAACAAGGACAGCATAACCTTGTTAAAGGAGTAGCATTGTCACAACACGACACTTGGGACGTCATCAAATATGTTTCTGAAAATTCAAATTCACTGCATATATTGATTCGCCATAATTTATTTCACAGTCGGATTCATAAATATGATTCGCCATTAATAATTTGATATTAACTTGATCCATGTTCATTACTTTCAAATTAACATAATTCTCAAAGTTCACTGGCAAAGCATTCTTTCTAATAAACTCTTGTATTGTCCTGACTGCTTCTCTTGTGCTAAGCAGACTGTAAATCTCTGTGTCTCCCTGCCTCCTTTAGAAATATTGGGGTTACATTTGCTGCTCTCAAATCTGTCAATTCAATCATCTGGAATTTGGAAGACGGCAAGCAAAGTATCCATTATTGCCATGTCCACGTCCTTTAGGAATCAGAGATATAGATTATCATTCCATGGGGATTTATCAGACTTCAGTACAAATAATTTCTCCAAAACTGCTTATTTAGTGATTTGCTTCTATTTCTTTTCTTTCTCAGTAGACCTAGAATTGATTGGAACCAAGTTATTAAAATCCTATCATAAAGGCAGAACTGAAGTAGATGCTTCATAGTCTGCCATTTTCCTGTTCTCCATTCGTTGGTTTTGGACTGTAAGGAAACTACAAATATCTTCTCCAACATGTCACCTTGGTATATTGTACGTTGAGAAGATTTTACACTTCATGCTCGTTAATATATTCTTCCAAAACCCATTAGTTCCTGTCTTTAGCTGTTCAATGATTGACCTTCCACAGCCATACAATCACAGAAGCATAGACTCTGTACCATCAAAAATACGGCACGGTCTATATTATTCCAAATTTCCTACATCAGTCCCGTAGCCATGAATGGTGTGAGGTGACCCGTGATACCTGCCCCCCTTAGGAAGTGCATTCCAGATACCTTGACCCTCTGGGTGAAAAACAATCCCTGATTCATCTCTAAACCTCAAATCCTTCCCTTTAAAAGTGTGCTCCCCTGTTCTTGGCCCTTTTGACTAAAAGGAACAGCTGCTGTCTATCTACCCTGTCCATGTCCCTCGTAATCTTATACTTCTGAATCACGTCTCCCTCAGCCTTCTCTCATTCAAATTTAACAATCCGAGCTTATCCAGCCTCTCTCCATGGGTGATATGCTCCATCATTGGAAACATCCAGGTGAATCTCTGCACCCCCTCCAGAATAATCACATACTTCCTGTAATGTGGCTTCGAGAACTCCACACAGTATTCCATATTGGCCTCACCAAAGTGCTACATAGATCTTGTAATCTCTGCCTCGATGTGTAAAGGTTATACCTACTGCTTCCATTGACTTCTTACGTAACCTTTTATCCTCCTGCGTCACATTCAAGAATGTGTGAAAAAGCTCCCTATGAGCTTTCTTGTGTGATACAATTCACTGTGTATTCCCCATTTTGTTCCTTCTTCCAAAGTGCATCACCTCAGTTGTCAGAGTTACATTCCATCTGCCATTGATCCACCAATCTCCAGGCATGTTTCCAGGCGGATTTAAAATTGAGGCAGACTGAGAATGCAGAAAAAAGCAAGGATAACTTAGGACATATGACTTCCAACATCTCTAATGATAAGGAAGTTAGCATTAAGGCACTTTACCTGAATGCACGTAGCATTCATAACAAAGTCGATGAACTAATGGCACAGATAATATTGAATGATTATGATGTAGTAGGCATCACAGAGATTTGGTTACAGGGGGCTCAGGACTGGCAGTTAAACCTCCATGGTTTTTCAACTTATCGAAAAGACAGAGAGGTGGGCAGAGGGGGTGCGGTTGCCTTGTTAGTTAAGAACAAAATTAAATCTATGGTATTGAATGACATAGCGTCGGATGATGTGGAGTCTGTGTGGGTGGAATTGAGGAACCACAAAGGCAAAAAAAACATAATTGGAGTTGTGTACAGACCTCCTAACAGTGGTCAGGACCAGGGGCGCAACATGTACCGGGAAATAGAGAAGGCATGTCAGAAAGGCAAGGTTACATTGATCATGGGTGACTTCAATATGCAGGTGGACTGGGTAAATAATGTTGCTAGTGGATCTAAAGAAAGGGAATTCATGGAATGCTTACAGGATGGCTTTTTGGAACAGCTTGTCATGGAGCCCACAAGAGAGCAGGCTATTCTGGACCTAGTGTTTTGCAATGAAGCAGACTCCATAAAAGATCTTAAAGTAAGGGAACCCTTAGGAAGTAGCGACCATAATATGGTAGAGTTCAGTCTGGAGTTTGAAAGGGAGAAGGCAAAATCTGATGTAATGGTGTTACAGTTGAATAATGGTAATTATGAAGGCATGAGAGAGGAACTGACTAAAATAGACTGGAAGCAGAGGCTAACCGGGAAGACACTAGAGCAAAAATGGCAGGAGTTTGTAGGTATAATTGAGGACACCGTACAGAGGTTCATTCCCAAGAAAAGAAAGATTACCCAGGGAGGGATTAGACAACCTTGGCTGACAAAGAAAGTCAGGAAATGTATTAAAGAAAAAGAGAGATCCTATAAAGTGGCTAAGAACAGTGGGAAATCAGAAGATTGGGAAGGATACAAAAGCAAACAGAGGATAACAAATAACAAAGAGAGTAATAAGAAATGAGAGGATCAAATATGAAGGTAGGCTAGCCAGTAATATTAGAAATAATAGTAAAAGTTTCTTTCAGTACATAAACAAACGACAGGCAAAAGTAGACATTGGGCCACTTCAAACTGATGCAGGGAGCCTAGTGATGGGAGATAAGGAAATAGTAGGAGAACTTAACAAGTACTTTGCGTCAGTTTTCACAGTGGAAGACATGAGTAATATCCCAAAAATTAAAGGGTGTCGCGGGGCTGAGTTGAGTATGGTTGCCATTACGAAAGAGATAGTGCTAGAAAAGTTAAAAAGTCCTAAAATTGATAAATCTCCTGGCCCCGATGGGATACACGCTAGAGTTATGAGAGAGGTTGCTGAGGAAATAGCAGAGGCATTGGTTGAGATCTTTCAAGAGTCACTGGAGTCAGGGAAGGTCCCGGATGATTGGAAGATGGCTGTAGTAACCCCTTTGTTCAAGAAAGGATCAAGGCAAAAGATGGGAAATTATACGCCAATCAGCTTAACCTCGGTTGTTGGTAAAATTCTAGAATCCATCATTAAGGATGAGGTTTCTAAATTCTTGGAAGAGCAGAGTCTGATTAGTACAAGTCAACATGGATTTAGTAAAGGGAGGTCATGCCTGACAAACCTGTTGGAATTTTTTGAAGAGGTAACAAGTAGGTTAGACCAGGGAAACCCAGTGGATGTGGTCTATGTAGACTTTAAAAAGGCCTTTGATAAGGTGCCACACGGGAGGCTGCTGAGCAAGGTGAGGGCCCATGGTGTTCGAGGTGAGCTGCTGGGATGGATTGAGGATTGGCTGTCTAACAGAAGGCAGAGAGTTGGGATAAGAGGTTCTTTTTCAGAATGGCAGCCGGTGACGAGCGGTGTCCCGCAGGGTTCGGTGCTGGGGCCACAGCTGTTCGCATTATATATTAATGATTTGGATGAGGGAACCGGGGGCATTCTAGCGAAGTTTGCCGGTCATACGAAGTTAGGTGGAGAGGCAGGTAGTTCTGAGGAAGTGGGGAGGCTACAGAAAGATCTAGACAGGTTGGGAGAGTGGTCCAGGAAATGGCTGATGGAATTTAACGTGAGCAAGTGCGAGGTCTTGCACTTTGGCAAAAAGAATAAAAGCATGGACTACTTTCTAAATGGTGAGAAAATTAATAAAGCCAATGCACCAAGGGATCTGGGAGTGCGAGTCGAGGATTCTCTAAAGGTAAACATGTAGGTTGAGTCTGTGATTAAGAAATCGAATGCAATGTTGTCTCTTATCTCAAGAGGGTTGGAATATAAAAGCAGAGATGTACTACTAAGAATTTATAAAGCTCTGGTAAGGCCCCATTTGGAGTACTGTGTCCAGTTTTGGTCCCCACACCTCAGGAAGGACATACTGGCACTGGAACGTGTCCAGCAGAGATTCACACGGATGCTCCCTGGAATGACAGGTCTAGCATATGAGGAACGGCTGAGGATACTGGGATTGTATTCGTTGGAGTTTAGAAGATTCAGGGGAGATCTAATAGAGACGTACAAAGTAATACATGGCTTTGAAAAGGTGGATGCTAGGAAATTGTTTCTGTTAGGCGAGGAGACAAGGACCCGTGGACACAGCCTTAGAATTAGAGGCGGTCATTTCAGAACAGAAATGCGGAGACATTTCTTCAGCCAGAGAGTGGTGGGCCTGTGGAATTCATTGGCACGGAGTGCAGTGGAAGCCGGGACGCTAAATGTCTTCAAGGCCGAGATTGGTAGGTTCTTGTTGTCTAGAGGAATTAAGGGCTACGTGGAGAATGCTGGTAAGTGGAGCTGAAATGCGCATCCGCCATGATTGAATGGCGGGGTGGACTCGATGGGCTGAATGGCCTTACTTCCACTCCTATGTCTTATTGCCTTATGGTCTTAATCTGACCATTCCATCTGTATCTTACTGTAACATGAGACCTTCCTCCTCACTGCCAACCACCTGGTCAATCGTTGTATCAAACACAGACTTACTAACACACTCCTAATCCCCCTCTACATTCACACCTGCACCATTTATGAATACCACATTTAATAAGGGACACAGCACTGATCACTGTGGTATACCAGGGGACAATGGTCTCCAGTCACACAAACAACCTTCTACCACCACGTATTTTGTGCAAAATTTTCTTTAACACTGATCTGAAACACACTGGTGTATCGTTCCCTGCTCTATCACAACAACCCTTCCTATAAAGGGTGTTCTCCCGTCCTCGGACACCTCACCTGTGACCAGATTCTATTTAAACTTTTGCATCAGCGCATTTCATCCCTTGTCTCCAACAGCAGCCTGAGATGTAACTGATCTGGGCATGGGCATTGGTCCAATTTTATACCAGCCAATACATCAATCCATGCTCACATCTTATATCAATCTGTAAAAGAGCTTCCCAGTCCATCTTCTTGAATTCTATACCCGCCTCCTCCTTTTCCAAAGTAAAACAGACGTGAAGTTCTCATATAACACTAAATCAGCATCTTCAGTTTCACGCACAAATTTCAGCCTTGATCCTAGACCAATTCTCCTCAGCAGACCATTGTGCCATCTGAGGAATTAATCTGGAGAAAGCCAATTCAGTATATGTGATCAGTATATTTTACTTAGATCACGACATCAAAATTGTATAGGTACAGTCTCCCCAACTCTCTGTGTTACTTGTGCAGAATTTCCTTACATCTAATAGGAGCAAATCACTGCAGAAGCAGAATCTGCACTGAAACCAACACATGCTAGAGATCACAGTGAGTCAGACAGCATCTGTAAAGAGAGAGCAAGCTAACACTTTGAGTCTAATTGATACTTCATCGTCTGTATTCGGATTCCGTTTAAATGAAGGCATTTAAAGGGACACAGCACTGGAACGTGTGGCACATCAGCGTACACCGGGCTGCAGTCACACAAACAGCCTTCTACAACCACCTATGTTCTCCAATAGTTTCTCCAGTGCTTACCTTCCACCGTTTGCATATGTTCCTCCCAATACACTTTGCTGTAATGTTTTCTGCTAACTTACTGTGTTTGCTGATTAAAACTCCTCTTGAATATCTGACTGTACCGTATTCACTGATTCGCCATTATTTACAAATACAAGAGATATCTTCAAGAAAAAAATTATAAATTATAACTTCCCTTTCATAAATGCAGAACAATTCACTTGAAATTTGCTATTACTTTCTTAGTGTCCAATAAGATCTTCGTTACAATAGGTTGCAACAGATTCCCTACTGTGGATAACAACTAACTGGCCTGTCGTCCCCCACTCTCCTACTTCTTCCCTTCATAAATCATTTGAATGCATTCATAACCTTCCGAAGTGAATACAGAGAAATACAGTGGCCCCTTTTGCAATCAATATGTGTATTGGTGTTTTCTCTGAAATTTCAGTTTGAATTATATCCGGTCTGTCAGACTGATCAATCCTCATCCCAGTTCTGTTTCCAAATACTACCTCGTAACTGTATATGAATTATTTTAGTCTTTAGTTACAAAGGTCCTGTGGTGACTTGGTATTTCTGGGAGATTTTCTGGATCTTCCTCTTGGAAGAATGATGCAATGTAACTGTTTCGTCTCCTTGTCATTTTTCTGTTCTCTACAATAAATTCTCGTAACCACACGTTCGCTTTGCCAAATTTGATCTTGATTTAATTTTCCTTTCAAGTATCAACAGACGCTTTTCGCCAGTATTTACAATTAACAAAGAAAATCACAGCACAGGAACAGGTCCTTCAGCCCTCCAAGCCTGTGTCTATCCAGATCCTCTATCTAAACCTGTCGTCTATTTTCTAAGGATCTGTATGCCTCTGCTTCCTCATATTTAATGACGCTATCGTCACCGCCTCTGCTACCTCAGCTGGCAACGCATTCCAGCCACCCACTACCCTCTGCGCAAAGAACATTTCGAGCATATCTCCAATAAACTTTTCCCCTTTCATCTTGAATTCTTGACCCCCAGTAACTGAGTCCCCCACTCTGGAATAAGCTTCTTGCTATCCACCCTGTTTACATCTCTCAAGATTTGTAGACAACAATCAAGTCCTCCCTCAACCTCCGTCTTTCTAATGAAATTCATCCTAATTTACCAAACCTCTCTTTATATGTCGTTCTCTCCATACTAGGCAACATTCTGGTGAAAATCCTCTACCCTCTTTCCAAAACATCCAGATCCTTTCTGTAATGTGGCAACCAGAACTGTCCGCAGTATTCCGAATGTGACTGAACCAAAGTCCTATACAACTATAATATGGCCTGCCTACTCTTCTACGCAATAGATTCCGACAGATCCCCTCCTGTTGGTGACGAGTTAACTGGTCGGTGGTTCTCCACTTCTTAAATTGTTAGAATGCATGAAGGAACTATGCTGTATGCCTTCTTCATCATTCTATCCACCTGCCACTTTCAGCGACCAATGGACCTGAACACCCAGATCTCTCTGTACATCAGTTTTCCCCAGGGTTTTTTCCAGTTAATGTATAATTCGTTCTCGAATTGGATCTTCCAAAATGCATCACCTCACAACTGCCCTTTCTCCACCCAACTCTCCAATCCATGTTCATTCAGCTGTGTTCTCTGACAGTCCCCTCAACTTTCTGCTACTCTACCAATCTTAGTTTCATCTGCAAACTTGCTAATCAGACCACCTATATCTTCCTTCAGATCATGTAAGTATATCACAACAAACAGTGGTCCCAGCACGGATCCCTGTGAAACACCACACAGAACAATTGTCCATTTTGAGAAACTCCCTTCCATTACTACTCTCTGTCTACTGTTGCCCAGCCAGTTATCTAATCCATCTAACTAGTACACCATGGACCCCTGCGACTTCACCTTCTCCATCAGTCTATCTCATCAAACGCCTTACTGAAGTCCATGTAAATGACATCTATATCCCTTTCCGCACTATCAACTTTGTCATTTCTTAAGAATTCTATTATGTTTGCTAAGATGTGACCTTCCCTGCACAAACATGGAAGGTCTTGCGTGGAGTCCGACTTGTTTTACCCTGGAGTCATCCTGGTTTTATTTCCCAAAGCAGGACTTTATAAAATGCCACAATGATTGGCTGCGTACAAATTGAATGTTGTTTTGAACAAAATACAATCTATCCACAAATACAAATCTGCAAACGCAAATTAACCCCCCAGATTTATAGGTGTGTCTGTGCGAGAGATGCGGTGTGTGTGTGTGTTTGGGGGGAGGGTGGCATGCGAGTGAGAAAGAGAGGATGTGTCTGTTTGTTTCCATGTGTGTGAGCGAAAGAGGGTGTGTGTGTGCACGTGCGTGGGTGTATGTTTAAGGACGAGAGTGAGAGTCTGTGCTCACGTTAAGACTCAGACAGATTTGGCAGATCCCTTTCCCGACACACACCCAGTCCGTGGTTTCAGAGCGTCCATGCTCTGCAGCCTCTGCTCCATTTGTTGTTCATGTTACAGACACTGATGCTGTAACTACAGTCCCCGTGCTTCATCCAGAGTTGGGTCACCAAATCCTCTGGTCTCCCTGAATGTCTGAGGTAGCTCACAGCACAACCTCCAGCAAATGATCCCCAGCCCCTCCACTAACTTTTCAATAACAGGAGACAATCAGACTTCCATCCACTAAAAGTGAGATATCTACTCCTTTATAATTATACTTCAGGATCCTCTTCGTGTTTCTGACCACGTGATCAGTTGAGAGGGACAAACACAGGCGTTCAGTAGACAGGCACAGACCAAGTTTTAAAGACATGAGTCAAAGATGCTGAAACTCCCTGTCCAACATGAAGCACAACTTGGGGCACACTGGGAAGTGAGCAATAACCCGAAACACAACCCCCTATCCATGGAGCACCACATGGGACACACCAGCAAGTGAACAAAAGCCCAGGACACACACCGCTGTCCAACATGGAGGACAACGTGGGACACACCGGGAAGTGAACGGCTGCCCTGCACACACACGCACCTCTTCATGAAGCACCTTAAGGGACACACCAGAGAGTGAACAACAGCCCAGCACTCCCTCCCCTGTCCATGGAGGACCAGATGGGACACAGCGGGAAGTGAACAACAGCCTGATACACACCATTACATTATTTCTGAACTTCATAATGCCAGTAGTCGATACAATACACACCCAAAAACCAAGGCCAGAGGAAGATCCAGAAGGACAGAGACATTCACGTAAAAGATAGAAACGGACAATTAAGACAAAACCAGAGCATGTTGTTGAAATATGTGAAAAAACAAGGGAGTGGGTCTATCTGGAGCAGTGTGACCTTGGTGGGTCAGGCCACAAAAATGAGAACATTGAATAAAGGCATTGCCAGAGCAGCTGAACAAATTTATTCACTAAATTCTGAATTTGCCTCACAGAACAAACGCAGAAACTATAGACTGGGACACGTAGACAACCCAGCGTAGAGAGCTATGCAGACTGTGCCAGTGTATTGCTCAGTAAACTGGTCTATCTGCCCAGCATGGGGGGCTGTGCAGACTGTGCTAGTGTATTGCTCAGTAAGGTGGAATATCTGGCCACATGGGGAACTGTACAGACTCTGCTAGTGTATTGCTCAGTAAGGTGGACTATCTGCCCAGCATGGGGCTTTGTGCAGATTATGCTAGTGTATTGCTCGGTAAGATGGACTATCTGGCCAGCATGGGGAGCTGTGCAGACGATGTTCGTGTATTGCTCAGTAAGGTGGACTATCTGCCCAGCATGGCAGTATTGCAATACTTTGCCGGTATATTGCTGTTACATTTGCACTGCGTAACTGACTAACATTGGGCAATTTGCCGCCCATACTGCGAGTGACAGTAAATGGGTTCCCACAAATTAATGTCTCTGTATCATCATGCATCAGTTCAAGACAAGGGGTTTTATGTGTGCTTTTGTGTGTGGTTCTGGGGCAGTGTTAAATGTGAAAATTATTGTCTAAGAGAGAGCACACCTGGAGGAAATCAGTTTAAATGTGAACAACTGTAAGGGCTTGGTATAATGGACAGAGAGAGATAGTTCATGGGCAGCTGTTAATGACGTTCTTGAGAATATTAAATAAAGGCATTGCCAGACCCAATAGCATTATAGATCAGTATGCACAGGAATGATGGATGGATGGGGAGTTCTGTGTGATATCAGATATGAGCTGTGGAGTATTGACTCGGAGTTCTTTCTGCAGGTTTGCAGCTGTGAGTGTCAGCAACAGGCGAATGCCATCTTTAAGACTGTATTTCACAGCTCATGGTTCAAATACCAGATGGGATAAGCCAGTGAAGTATATGCTGGATTTATCAGGAGTTATAATTAGGAATGGTCAGGATGTAGTGTCAGGAATTGGTTCATGTCCAAAGGGATCACCACTGTTGTTATTTGTCTATTTGTGCTTCAGATATTGGTCGGGGATGAGATGGAGTCAGAGGAAGGAAATGCAGTTTGCAACCAGAACAGAAGATAGTGACCGCAATGCTTTCAATATTTCGATAGCAAGTGCAGTGATACAACGAATCATGGTTCACAGCTGAAACTGAGCAAGTCAACATAACAACCCATGAGTAACACTGCCAGAAGCAAGGATGGAGAAAGTGAATTAACAATTTAGTAGTGGTTTGTCAAGTGAATATGTGGATTTAGAGTCTTAGAAGGAACAATAACAGTGGCAAGGAGGGTAGAGTCAATGATGGAACAGTATTACTGTCAAACATGATATATAGAATTAATGACTGAACAGTGAGATCTACCAGGTACACCAACGAAAGCCAGGATTGGATAATAAAAATATTGTATAATGTAAAGTGCATATTTGATCGCCACGATAATGACCATTGATCATAATATGTAGAAAGAAGCCAAACATCCAAATATAAACTCCTGTCCATTCTTGTAATATTCCAGTCTAATGTTCACAGATTGTGATCCATTGCTGTAACATTCCAGTCTATTGTTCTCAGATTCTTAATCATTGTTGAAACATTCCAGACTCATGTGCTCAGACTCTGATCTCTCCCCCCGTGGTCTCTGGAGCTGCTGATTCCTGTTAACACTGTTGGTGATGCTCCGACCATACTGTGCGATAACACATTGAACGGAGCCCAATTTTCATTAAAAGATGGAAACCGTCCACTGGGATAATTGCAACCCATGGAGACTAACATTAATCACAGTCTCTGAACAAACAGGTCCAGTTAACCCCTTCCTGACATCACTTTTCATATCCCAATAAAAGTGAACATTTATTGGGTGCGGGTGGAATGGATGGGCGTTGCTTAGGGATGGACCATAAATCTTTCAATATTCTTATTGTTTCTTCCGTGCATGTGGGAGTAGTGCCAGAACACTGCAGGACTGTGTATATTACATACTGTTCATAAAGGGCGACAGTGAAAAAGTAACAGACCCGCTGCATAAGGTGACTGGTGGGGCAATTTCCAGAGCCAATAAACCAGTGTATATATTTATTGTCCATTTACTATGTGTAATGTTTCTCTTGGTTTTATGTGCACTGTTGTCAAATTCTTCCATAACCTTAGGATATCATTCAGAGCATCGGGACTGCTGCGCAGGGACAGGAGGAAGTAATTCTGTTCCCACACCCCTGTTACAAAGGGACGGGGGAGGCCATTTAGCCTCTCAAGTCTGTTACAGAGGGACAGGAGGAGGCCATTCTGCTTCTTGAGCCTGTTATGCAGTAACTATCAGTTGTAAAATACTTACGGACAAAAATACTCCTAATTTAAATTTTAAAGTTGTAAGTTGACTCAGGCCAACTTTGAACGTTTTATTTTGACACTTTGAAAAGCTGCTTTGGAGAAGCTATTGGCCGGAAAGTGGGAGGCCTTCACAAATGAGTTACAGAGTCTAGCGACACAATGTTCCTGCCAATGAGCAGGGTAAGGCAGGTAGGTGTAGGGAATGCTGAATGGCGAGCAGAATTGAGGCTCTGTTCAAGAAAAGGCGGAAGTATGTGATTGTTACAGACAGTAGGGATCGAGTGACTCCATCGTGGAGTACCAGGGATGTGGGCTAATGCTCAAGAGGGAAATGAGGAGGGCAAAATGGGGACATAAGATATCTTTCGAAAATAGTGTAAGGGACATTCCAAAGAGATTCTACAACTACATTAAGGTCAAAAGAATAACTAGGGAGAGAACAGGACCCCTTAAAGATCAGCAATGTTGATCTATGTGTGGAACTACAGGAGATCGGTAAGATACTAAATAAATATTTTGCATCAGTATTTACTGTGGAGTAGGATATGGAAGGTAGAGAACTTGGGGAAATGAATAGTGATATCTTGAAAATTGTCTATATTACAGAAGATGAGGAGCTGGGTATTTTAAAATGTATTAAGGTGGATAATCCCCTCTGACCTTTTAAGTGACTCTTGGTTAGGCACGTGGATTTTAGTACAATGAAGGGCATGAAGGTTAGTCTGACCTTAGAGAAGGATAAACTGCCGGCACAACATCAGCAGCTCAAGGGCTTGTGCTGTGCAGCACTGATCTATGATCCATGAACTAATCAGATGTACCCCAAATTTGTTGGGAAGCTAGGGAAGTAATTGTTCGGTCTCTGGATGAGATATTTGTATCATGGACAGTCACAGGTAAGGTTGTGTCATTGTTTAAGAACAGTTGGTAAGGAAAAGCCAGGAAACTGTTGACAAGTGGGACTGATGTCATTGGTGGGTAAGTTGTTGGAGGGGATTCTGAGGGACAGCATTTACTTGTGTTTAGAAATGCAAATTCCAATTAGCAATAATCAACATGACTTTCTGCGTGGGAAATCGTGTCCCACTAATTTGATTTATCGTTTTGAAGAAGTGACGAATAAGATTGACAAAGGCACAGAAATAGAACTGTAGAATAGAATATAGGATATTGTAAGGCATTCAAAAGGGTTCCGCGTGGTAAACTGGTTAGCATAGTGAGATCACATGGAATACAGGGAGAGTTAGAGGTAATTGACTCGAAGGATAGTAGACGAAGGAAATGTTTGTGAAGTGTTATACAGTTTTGGACTAGAGTTCTGTGACCAACCGTGGACCACAAGGATCGAATGGATTTTGTCATTTCATATAAATAATTTGGATGTGAATACAGTAGGAATTGTGAGTTTGCAGATAAAACCAAAATTGGTGAGGTAGTGGACAGTGCAGATGGTTAAATCAGAGTAAAACGGGACGCTGATCAGATAGGCTAAAGGGCCGAGGAGTGGCGGATGGTGTTCATGTCAGACAAACGGAAGATGTAACATTTTGTTGAGGCAAATTGCATTAGCGCTTATAGTTAGGCTCCTGAGAAGTGTTTTCAAACAGACAGCTACATAGAAATTATAGAAGCCCTGCAGTGTGGAACCAGACCATTTGGCCCACCGAGTCCACACTGACCCTCCAGATAACATCCCGACCAATAAACCCAAAGGTTACCCCGGTAACTCTACATTTCCCATCGACAATCCAGCGAACCTACACATTCCTGGATACTGCGGAGTAATTTAGTGAGGTCACTGAATCTAATCTGGACATTTTTGGCTGAATGGAAAACCAAGCACCCAGAGGAAACTCACGCACACACAGGGAGAAGGTGCAAACACCGCACAGAGTATCACCAAAGGGTGGAATCGAACCCAGGCCATTGGTGCTGTAAGCCAGTATTGCTAGCCAAAATGCCACTCAATGACCAGCTGCGAGAGAAACTGCATTCTCCAACTTTCTCTGGATCTGTCGCATCTGTTCAAATGATGTCCAGTTCCAGTGCGGTGCTTTTGATAAGCCCTCCTTTACCTTCACCTCAGGATTCACATTCTGGTGGACAGGGCCTTAAGCTGTGACGGACACATTGCCTGCTCTTCTGTCCTCACCCCTTCCCCTTCTTCCAAGTTGTCCATTAATACTGCAGCATGCAAGATAATTGCTGATCTAAAATAAAACAAAGAGCTGCATATACTGCAGATCGAAAACAAAAGCTGTTCTGATGAAGAATTCCCAAATTAAAAAAATTGACTCACTGCCTTCCTTCAAAGGATTAGGAAAAAGTGAATTCTGAAGTGAATTCCTGATGAAGGGCTTATGACTGAAACATAGACTTTCCTGCTCCATGGATGCACCATGACCCGCTAAACTCTTTGAGGGCCAAACTTTCGACTTTCTTCCTTCAAATAGTACCAGACCCGTTGAGTTTTGCCTGAAAACGCTTGTATATCTAATTTCCTGTTTAGAACGTACACATTTTTTCCCTGCAGTATTGACTTTCATACACATCTCCCACCAGTGTTTGCTAATACTTCTTGTTTATAACCTCCAGTCAAATTGTTTCTGTGTAATCTTATTGCTGGGGTGAGATGAATTGTAGATTCAATGAGATCTTTCCTGAGGCCTTTCTTGACATCACAAAACCTCGCTGCACTTTGTTCGAACAATATATGAATTGAAAAGGCAGAGAAAGATATGGGCCAAGTGCAGGGAAATGGGGTTAATGTGGATGGACATTTTGGTTGGTATGGACCAATTTTGGCTGAATGGCCTGTCTCTGTGCATGACTGTAAATGAAAGTGGTTTTGGGTATAGACACAGAGGATGAGATTGAGCAATAATATCATGGAAGGATGTGCTCACAGGTTTCAGAATGCTGAGAGATAGACATTTCAATAACATCCGGCAAAATAAGCCAGTATTACTAGGAGTGATGGTGAATGGAACATAGCAATGAGTTCAGATGATGGAGAGTTGTGGATGAGGACTTGTGCTGCAGCTCTGTAACTGTGAATGGGGTCAGCAGAATCTTCGACTCGTCGGGCTGAATCTAACAATAATTTATCTTGGAGTGATTTTCATTGGGTGTGACAGGGGGATCGTCTGCACGAGGCCGAGCTAGTTTCCTGGTGCTGTCATATCGAACTCACCCCATTAACTACCCATCCTACCCCATGGTGTCCCTCTCATTCAATGCTAGCCCCATTCTCCCACCCATCTTGGCTGGAGGTTCCCACCATCGCCCGGATGCCCCTGGATATACTATTATACCTTGTACTGTTGTAATCTTTAAAAGGACAATGGCTCTCGATTGAGCTTTCCTCAGTTTGGAGCTGTCATGTACAGTTTACCCAGAGCATCGCAGATAAGGGTCAATTACACCACGGTTTGTCAACAGGTTCACAGATATCCTGGTGGATGGGTTAGTACATCTCTTCACAGAGTGGGCTACACCACCAGTCCCACCGAGCATGATCTGAGCTCACCACACAGCTAAGTGCAGTACCTGTGATCTGTAGCAATGTCCAGCAATACAGGACAAAGATGAATAACATTCCCCACGCTGCGAAGATAAGGTCATTGTATGCTCTCTGGTCCCTCATGCTAAATGTATGTCTGTTCCAGCACCGACACCCGAACAAGGCTCATGCTCCACCACTCTCACTCCTGCATGCAGCAGCCACCCCTCTGTCTCTGTGTCTCTTGCCTTTGTAATATCCCCACAGTTGGTAGAATGCTCTGGAGAATGCTGATTATGGAATATTCCAAATAATATTCCAAATAATTCCCAGTTTCAGGAAAATGGTAGTGCCCCAGTGTGTAAAACATTAGGTGAAGGAACAGAGTGTTTCTTTTTAAGTCGCATGGAGCTAATATCCATAATGAGTCCATTCAGCCCTTCAAATGTGCTGTACCATTTAATAAGATTGAGGGTGATCTGACTGTCTCCTGAGTTTCACGTTGTAGGAACTTTCAGTCATTTACAGCCCTCTGGTTTCCTGTCACTGACCAGACAACACTCACGCACTTCCTACCTTGGGTTTTTTCAAGCATGTGTTCTGTATGCATTTCCCATGGGGGCCAACCCTCAAAACATATATTCCATCAGCTTTTTACTTTCAGACAATGGTTAGCATGCTTCACACAGACCAGACAAAATTTACTTATATTTGATAGATATCGATCTCTAATCACAATTAGTAATTCTGGTTATTTCGCTTGGGTCACCTTATTATATTCAACCAAATATAGCATCCAATCAACTGTTTCGCTATAAAATACAATTTCCAGCGAAGCAGTTTTTTTCCTCAGCCATTATCTTGACCGTTATCTGAATTGTACCTTTTTACCTTCTAATCAAAATTTATATTTTACTTTGACTTTGGCATTTTCTATCTATAGCAGTTACACAGTCTCGCAATCTGTTGGCTGGATGGATGGCTTATGATGCAGAGGAAGGCCAACAGCGCAAATTCAATTCCCCACACAGACAGAGGTTGCCACGAAGGGGACGCCCTCTCAACTTCATCCTGTCACCCATGGTGTGATGATCCTTAAGATAAACCATAATTTGTGGTCTCACTAATGAGAAAGTGGTCCTTTGGTACTCTATTCTATCCATGTTTACATTTTAATTTTTTCAAAAATATTTTTATTCAGAGAAAATCTTTTTAGTGCTTCAGTGAACTCAAAAAAACAATGCAAATTGAACACAATTACACACATGTGCATGTACATAAAAAAACAAGGCAAATCAACGGACCGAAGAAAAATTTAAAAAATTAAAAATCAAATAGTAGAACTCAGTGTAACAAAACTATAGATCTCAACCTTCAAGAGCCTTAACTAATACACATTCATTTGTTCGTAATTCTTCCTCTGTGGACATTAGATTCATTAGTCAAGTTCGTCATAGCTATATAAAAGTCCTTATTAGAGTAGCAAGTCAGCCTGTACCTTGGTAATTCAAAAAGGGCTGCCATGCCTTATTTCCTTTATTTTCTGGTGCAACATACCTTTACAAAAGTCCAAAGAGCTATGCTCGATGAAGAGGTGACGACAACCCAATAAACCCAGGCGGTTTTCAGACACCCAATACAACAGAACTTTTTTTCTGAAAAAAGAGAATGGGGCTATCGAAGTATTTTTTTTCATATGCACATCTGAGTAAGGTAGACTGGGCAGGCCCAGGAAAAGGGAAACCTGATCCATCTCCAATTTGGTCAACAAGATTCTCTCAATCCCATCGAACACACCGCTCCTATAGCGCTGGTGGAAGGTCAACAAGCAATGAGTAAGAGTGTCCATAGTCATTCTGTATTTAAGACATACTCCCATCTTGAATTCTGAGAGAGGATCTGGGGCCAAATATATGAAGAATCTTTAACTACACGGCAAGAGTCTTCTCACAGATCGAAATCCTTCTTGCATTTTCACAAATATCCTCCCCTGTGTCCGAAGAGATCTGAACGCCCAAATCTCTTTGCAGACCTCAGAAAGGCACAAAGTCACGTCTGAGGACCCACTCTCCATCAAATGATAAAGGGTACTGACAGAGAGTGTGTTCTTAGCACTAAGCACCCTCTTCTCTGTAGCTGATCTCTACGGGTCTGTTAAAAGCGTGGTTCTTCTCTGAATAATATGTCTGATCTGATGAAAAGAAAACAGAAGAGATCTCTACTCGGTAGTCTATAGTTACAACTTATTTGATCAAAGGACTTCCTTGTTTCTCCCTCAGATAAATCATCATAGCAAGATATACCCACGAGTTTCCCATAGTTTAAACATGGAATCCAATATCCCCGGTCGGAAAAACGGTACACCACATTTTTGGATAAGAAATGAGGTGGGGCAATATTGCCCTCGATCGGACACATTGCCCTCCCAACTTTAAAATCATTGATATTCATTGGAAAATGGCAATTCTTTGTGCCTGTCCTCATTTTGTCTATGAATATCAGACTAATAAGGGAGCACGTTGCCTGAGAAGCTTCAATATGTCACCATATTGATGCCGAGGCCTCACTAACATCGGGTAAAGAAGAGCTTAATTGATAGATGTTAATATCCGGGAGAACTACTCACCACAAACTGTGGGGTCATTGTAACTTGGTTAACATGATATCGGGTAGCTTATGGTGACAAATCCAAAAGCTAAATCATCCATTAAGTCTCCTAAATGTCTGCCTGGGAAACATTGAAGAACGCATTCACACGGGGTATAGCGAACATGGGAGGGAATTCATTTTAATAAGAGCTATCTGACCTAGCCAGGACACAGGAAGAGCCTCCCATCTTCGAAGGTTTTGTTTAATTTTGTCAAACACATGTCTGAATTCCACGTTAATTGTAAGTTCAAAGATAGGATTAATGAAATTAACTAAATAGGGAATATCCCCATACCCCCAGGACCATTGAAAAGGTAACCAAGATTCTCCATCAACATCAGGTATTTCCCCAAGATCGCCCATAGACATGGCCTGCGACTTTGTAAAATTAATGGTACAGCCAGAAACGGCACCATTCGTACTGATGCATTACATGAGGTGAGGTACCAAAAACTGTGGGATTTAACAAAATATTAAACCATCATCTGCAGACAATGTAATCTTACGTGACATCACTCCCGCTTCTGGGGCAGCTATGTTGGGGTCCCTGCAGATGGCTTTCAATAGTGGCTCAATCACCAATGTAAACAACAGTGGCAGAAGGGGTCTACCTTGGACTGCCTCTAGGACTATTACTGTTATAGGATCGCACAACATTGGTGAGAAACGTGGCCAGAGGATCGCTTTCAAGGGCCCTCACCCACTTGGTAAAGACTTTGCCTCGACCAAACCATTGTAACATATAGAAGAGATACAGCCACTCAACCCAATGAAATGCTTTCCCTGCGTATAAAGGGATCACTAATACCTGTATAATTTGTTCTGGACACGCTGGGACCATATTGAGTAATCTCCTAATATTGTTAGTGTATCTGCAGCCCTTTATAAGCTGGTGTGGTCCAGTTTGACAATGGAAGGATACAGATTTTCCAGCCGTAATGTAAGGGTCTCAGACAGGATTTTGAAATCAACATTTAAAAGTGGGATGGGCCTATAAGAAGCAAAATCTTCCGGTGTCTTCGTTCTGTTAAGAATAAGAGAGACATGAACCTCTCTTACGGATGGTGGGCGGCAGTCGTGACTGTGGGAGTGACTAACATGGTCAGCATCGGCCCTGACAATAAGTTTACAATTTCAACATAAAATTCACTTGGAAATCCGTCGGGACCGGGCGCCTTTCCGCCCTGAAGCTGCTCTACACCCTCCAGCACTGACAATGGTGCATTAAGGCAAGACACTTATTTGGAGGTTACCCCTGGAAGATCCAAGTTCTTGAAGAAAGACTCCATCGTAGTCCACCTATCCTCATAATGCTCAGTCTGATGTAAGTCGGAGTAAAATCTCCGAAATGCTGCTTTAACCTTTCTGGGATTTCAGGTAAGGGTTCCAGTACCTTCCTTAATTGAGGTCGTGGCTTTGGGGCTCTCTTTTACCTCGCAAGATAGGCTAAATACCAGTCCAGCTTATCACCATGCTCAACAGACTTTGTTTTGCAAAAGTAAGTTCCTTCTTGGCTGTCTGTGTGAGCGTGGAATTCATTGTAGACCGAAGTGTTGTGATCCTCTGCAGCCTAGCCACCGAGGGTCTATCACAGTATGCCCTCTCAGCTGCCTTCAAACGTGTCTGGAGCAAGCGTTCCTGCTCCAATTTTAGATTAGATTAGATTAGATTACAGTGTGGAAACAGGCCCTTCGGCCCAACAGGTCCACACCGACCCGCCGAAGCGCAACCCACCCATACCCCTACATTTACCCCTTACCTAACACTACGGGCAATTTAGCATGGCTAATTCACATGACCAGCACATCTTTGGAGTGTGGGAGGAAACCGGAGCACCTGGAGGAAACCCACGCAGACACGGAGAACGTGCAAACTCCACACAGTCAGTCGCCTGAGGCGGGAATTGAACCCGGGTCTCTTGCGCTGTGAGGCAGCAGTGCTAACCACTGTCCCACCGTGCCGCCCACTTCTGCCATATCCTAAGGAATAATTATTCCTTTGGTATAAGCCTTAGCAATTTTCCATAGAATGGATGGGTTACTGGTTGAATCTGAATTAATGGCTCAGAAAGATCTGAATTCATTACATAAATACTCAATGTACTTTCTATCCTTAAGAATAAAGGGATCCATTCGCCACTGTCTCGAATCTGTTATATTGCCCTTAATCTTAACCAATAAGTAAACTGTTGCATGGTCAGAAATTGTAATATTCCTAATTGTACAGAACACCACCGAATTGAAGATTGCTGCAAGATGTGGAAGAGGTCAACCCTCGTGTGGCATTTCTGCGGGTTAAAGAAAATAGTAAAATCCCTATTTATGAGGTGGATCGGCCTCCAAACATCCACCAGCCCCAGTTCCACACAAAAATCCACTAACTGCTCAGATCGTAAAGATGGTCCTGGGGATTTTGGGCATTCTGTCCACCGTGGGTGCAAAAGACAATTGAAGTCTCCTCCTACAATAATGTGCTGCGAAGAAAGATTACTTAATTTGGAAAATGCATCTATCAGGAATTTAAGGCTGTGCACCAGGGGACAATAATCATTCAAAATACCATTTCTTCCCCATATACGTTTGAGGATTATGATCCTCCCGTGGATGCCTAATACAATCTCGTAATTTAAATGGAAGATTCTTCCTCACCAGTATGGCTTCTCCCATACTCCTAGTATTAAAAGACTAGAAATAAACCCGATCAAACCCACCCTGCTGCAATGTCAAATGTTCCTTGTCATCAATGTGCATCTCCTGCAATAGGACAAGATCCACCCTCTCCTTGTTAAGGCTAGAAAGTACCTTTTTCCTCTTAATTGCCTCCCCTTAATGCTCCAGATACACCATTGAAGCATGACATTAGCCATAACACACTGGAACAACATTTGAACTCCAGAGAGGAAGAACTCAAATTACACATCGCTGAGCATCAATGAAAAAAGACTCATCGAGCCTCAAAAAAACATACTAACTAAAACTACTACAACTAACAAGCTTTCAAAACGTTCTACAACTAAATACATATAAAGACAAACAGAAAACAGGCTACAAAGTGCCAATGGCAATCAGGAGAGGCATTTAACACCCTCCCACCCACCCCCCTCCCCCGGGGGCATTTGCACGTCACAAATCTTTATCTGCTGCCCCATTATCAATACTACATCCCTGGCAATTAAACACAAAAATCTGGATTGAACTGCCCTTAGGTAGGCATTCAGTCTTCATGATCAGCTTGATAACTCCCTTCAGCTTGAGCCGAACCCGACACACAAACTAAGCAAGAGAAAAACGAGTAGCAATAATAATCAAGTTAACAGTGAGTACTCGATCCATCCCTGACTATAATTTAATATTAATTAATACCAGAAAGATTCAACAAACGTTCTTTAAAACGAGAGAAACATGATTGTCGATATCCATTAAAGCATCCAGCCTGCTTTAGAGTGTCCACAAAATTTTCGCGTCCTCTGGATCATCAATGGATCTATTGAAAGATCCACCAGTGCGTAGAACTATTGAAAGCATATGGAGCACCGCTGCGTTCATGAAGGAATACTGAATCTCAAGTTCCCTTACTCTTCTCATGATATCATCAAAAGATTTTCTTTTCTCAATTACTGCCGCTGAAAAGACCTGGAAGAGCATAATCCTGGAGCCCTCGTCGGATCTTTTCCCTGTGTTCTGGAAGCTGCCATAAGTCTTTGATTGTCTCTGCAACTATGTAATCGCACAAGGACTGGGTGAGGGCTTTGGTCTGAGTCTGACCTGCGCTCCATAACCCGATGAACTGTCTCACTCTTCACTCGTCCCTCTTCAGCTTTGAAGTGAAGGAACACTGCAGCCAGTTCTCGAAAAAAACTCACTGGCTGAACACCTTATGTTTCCAGGAGACCGATGATATGAACATTCTTCATTTTGCACCTGTTTTCCAGGTCGTCACCTTGTTCAGTTAGGTACGGACCTGTTTTCCAAGGGCGAGGATCCGCTCCTTAGAGGAATCGATGACATTCTCTGCCCCTGCAGTTTGACGCTCGACCTCATCCGTTCTGTTTCCAAGGCTTTCAAGTTGCTGCTCATGTTTTTGGAGCACGGCTGAGAGTGGTTCTAGTTTCCTACTGAATATTTCTTCAATCATGGTTTCAATCATTTCACGTAACTTGATTAACTCGGTGACAAAGGCCTGGTGGGTAACTGGGTCCATCGAACGAGCAGAGGGGGTTACAGCTACTGCCTCAGGCATGCTGACAGCTTCTGACGTTGCCCTGCATGTTGGGACTTACTCGATCCTTTCCCGTGTTTTGTCATTTCCACTTGACAAAACGGAATTAGTAAGGATTCTATAGCTCATTTAGTGTTCAATTACCACTGTGATTCAGAGCCCAGCAAAGCAGACCTTTCAGATCGCTGCCGTCTTGTTTCCCCGTTAAAACTTTATCGATGTTATAATTTCGTTTAATTCCTGGATATTCTGGAGCCGTGCCATTCAGTACCACTGACTACATTTTCCCGACAAGGCATATTGCTGCCCATTCCTCGATAATCCTTGACTCCTTTGTGATTCGTGAATCTGCCTCAAAAATATTCAATATCTCTGCCTCGAATAGACTGCAGGAAAGTGTTTCAAAGACTCACAGCACCCTGAGAAAATAAACATAAACCGACTGATCGATGTGCGAGATTAGTTTTATTTTTGTATCCAGATCTGAGAAAGGATATAGTAATATTGGAAGCAATTCAGAGGTGCTTGCCTTCACTTATTCCATGGATGAAGGGCTGACAATATGGAGACCTTAACAGGTTACTCTTGGAATGAGAGCTGGTCTTATTGAAATATACAATGCCTTGAGGTGAATGGATCAACGAGATACCCAATGGTTGTTTGCATAGTCCAAACTTGAAGTCATTGTCATAGAATCCGTACAGTGTGGAAGCAGGACATTCTGCCCATCGAGTCCACACAAATCCACCGAACAGTATCCTACCCAGATATGCCCCCCTACCCTATCCATGTAACTCTGCATTTCCCATGACTAACGTACTTAACCTACACATTCCTCGTCACTCTTACTAATTTAGCATGGTCAATCACTCTAAGCTGCACATCTTTGGAATATGAGAGGAAACTAGAGAACGGGGAAGAAACCCACACAGACACGGGAAGAATGTTCAAACTCCACATAGAGGGTTGGATGAGGTTGGAATTGACCTCAGCTCATTGCTGATATGAGGTAGCAGTGCTAACCACAAATCCACCATACTGCTCCATTAGCCCTAATAGTTGCCTGCGGTTGATGAAAGAAATCTGCCTGACTTGTTCCTGTCACTGAATCTGGCCCAGTCTGAAACCTTTATAATCGGTCATATCACCAACCTGGTTACATATAAAATGTGCTATGAGCAGTGGAGAAGTGGGAATAGAAAAGGAAACTGTTGACACCCTCCAACTTCAGTCAGAACCGGATTGAGGAGAAATTCTCAAAGTTGGATTTCATTAAAGTGGGAATTCTCTTTCTCAGAAGTTTGGAATGTTTGAATCTTTATAGGAAAGCAAGGCTGGCCTCGTCTGATTGTTTATAGACAGGTGAATCAGGGATAATGGTGCATGGAGAGAAAAGTGCAGCTGGGACCACAATGAGATGAGTCACGACCTTATTTACGTGTGGAGTAGTGTCAAAGGGCCGAATGGCCCCCTCGTGTCCCTCAGCCCTGTGTTCTGATGTCCTATTCAGCCCTTCGGACCTGCTACACAGGGACAGATCGAGGTCACTCCGATGGTTAGGTGCAGTTTCAGAAATGTACTTAGAACATCCAGGCTGGGTCAGAACGTGGCTACCAACCTCAATCCTTCTTTCCAGGCTTCCCCTCTCTGTAACTTCTGCTCCATATCTGAGTCATGTTCCAGACCCAGATTCACAACCACCATACGCCACCAAGGGCTAACTCAAATAAATCTTCTGGTCTCCCTGAATGCAACATTGTACAATACGATTTCCAGGAAAATAACCCGTTACTTTCCAAAAGCATAACATAAGAATGCAAGAAAAAGGAACAGGAGTCGGCCATTCGGCCCCTCAAGCCTGAATGCTCATTTAATAAGAACATGTCTGATCTCCGCTTTCCCACGCAATTCGTTGTATCCCTCCACAACTCTTTTGGAATAGGGAATTTCAGACATTCACTACCTTCTGAGAAAAGATTGAAATTGGTGTTCCTTATTCGGTATCTATCTCCTTGAGTTCGAGGCTCAGGGGAAACACCTTCCCAGCATTTACCTTGTCAAGCCCCCTCTGTATCTTGTACATTTCAGTCGTATCACCCTTATGCATTTCAACTGCAATGAATAATCGCCCCAGCATTTTCGATGCACTCAATAAATCAACCCTTTCCTACCAGGAACCCGCCTCATGAACCAACCTAGTTACTTGCAACATCAGCATGCTGACATTACGTTTCATGCACAGGAACAGTCCAATCACTTTGTATTGCTCCTTTTTTTGGGAGTCCTCTCCATTAAATAACAGCCTGAATTTTGGTTCTCTGTGTCATCTACAAACTCGGATGTATATTGCACTCAGCTCCCACCGTCAGGCTATCAGTGTAGATTGTAAATAACTGATGCAATCGGCCTGATATTTGTGGTAATCCAGTTACACCTTTATCATGAAGATCCAGTAATCCTGACTCTCCGATTGCTATGTGTTAACCCACCGTCATTCCATGCTAATATATTATCCGTCAAACTAAAAGCCTCTGTCTTGTGTCAGAACGTTTATTTTGTGATATCTTGTTGAAAATCTCTGGAAAGCCTCATGTTGACCAGCTCCCTTTATTAAGGCTGTTTGCCACATTCTCAGGAGTTCCTGATGAAGGGCTCTTGCTCGAAACATTGACTTTCCTGCTCCTTGGATGCTGCCTGACCTGTTGTGCTTTTCCAGCATGACACTAATCTTGACATTCTCAGGATCGCCAGAAAAAATGTATGATTTTACAGAACAAAAGTAGTTTCCCTTTCACAAAACCATGCCGCTCTGGGTTTAGCTTTTCTAACTGCCCTGAAATTCCTTCCTTATCAACAGGCTCTAGAAGATTCCCAGCAATAATGGTTAGGCAAAATGTTTCCTGCTTTCTGTCTCATTCGTTTCTTGAAGACAGGCGCAACATTGGAGGGTCTCCAGTTTCGCTGGAACATTTCTGTAATCCAGAGTGATATGGAGTAGTTCACACAGTGCTGCTGGTCACTCTGTGACCACTTCTTTTAAAATTAACTATGAATTACTGCTGACCTGCTCCCCTTATTCTTGCCTGTTATTTTAAAACCTTGTTACTTTTGTTGCAGACAGTTCAAGAAATTCCCTCCTACTACCATTTTGTTTATACCATTTAAATGCTTAGAGTACTTTCCCCATGAGGAACCATTTAAAATACTGGTGTAAGTTATTTGCCTGTTCCCTGTGGCCAGTTCCCTCGTTACACCCTCCATATGGCCTCAATGTACTTTCCTGACTGCACTTCTGCCTCAGCTCACAAACACATTTTTAAGCTTTTTTTTAATACAGATGGAAAAAGCTCGTGATACTTGTTTTTATATTTCTTGCAAATTTATTGCATCATATCTTTTCATACATCTTCCTCGTTTCTAGATTCATACAAACATATTGTGTACAAACACACCATTTGGTCCAATTTGTCCATGCTGGCCAGGTTTTCTAAACTAAACTAGTCTCATTTGCTTGCACTGGCCCATATGCCTCTAAACGTTTCCATTCCTATGTTTGTCCAAATGTCTTTGAAACATTGTTGCTGCACTTGCATCTACGACTGTTCCGCTGGCAGCCCATTCCATACTTACATCACCCTCTGTGCAAATAAAGTTGCCCCTTTGTCCCTTTCAAGTTTTCCCTCTTTTACTTTAAAGCTATGCATCTATGTTTGAACTCCCCGATCCTGCAGAAAAGACCTTGGCTATTCACCCTATCCATGCCTCCCATGACATTATAAACTTCGAGAATGTCACCCCTCAACCTCCTACAATCCATCTGATACTAACTTCGAGATAAAATGTTTAACAATAGGCACTTCAAATTTGAAAGAATTATAAAGATGAAAGGTAAAGAAAACAGCCCAAACTTCATACTTTCAGTTTTGCTCTATGTTACAAAACTAAGGAAGCATGAAACTCTTACTCGTGCCAATAAGAGGTCAAGCTCCTGAATTCCTTAGTGTGAAGGAGATGATGATCTATAGAGTGAAAACCTACCTCTTGCTAGATCTATATAATACCACATGGTCAACATTCTCTCTCCTGTTCTCTCTATGACCTTGTGTGGATGTGTTTTCTTTATCTTACACTCAGTTAGAGAGAACCCCTTTCCCCCATTCACATCTTAATTTAAACTCATTTTGCATCATCTTCTCGTTCACCACTGCTAATAGCCCGTTTATGTTTTGCCATGCCCTCTTATCCAAGTCATGCATCCCCCAACTCCGGCAAGGCATTAAAAAGACCAGTTTCCAACCCTTTTCAGTTCTGAACAAGTCACACGGACTTGGAAGGCTAACTCTGTTTCTCTGTCTCTGCAGATGCTGCCAGACCTGCTGGGTTTCTCCAGAAATGAATAGGAACAGCACAAATTTTCAATTAAAGAAATAGCGAAGCTTACTGGAAGTAAAAACACAAAAATGGCTGGAGAAACTGAGACCTTCGTAAAAGGGTCACTGGACCCAAAAGATTGACTCTACATTCACTACAAAAGACGCCCGCAGACGTGCTTTGTTTCTTCAGCATTTTTTGAAGAAGTTCCAATTTGTGAAAGCTTCTCAAACGCCCTGTCCAACACGGAGCGCCGTACCCTGGGAACTGAACGATAATGCAAAGTGCACACATTCATTGTCTCTCAAAATGCATATGGCTGGCGTCACTGACACCACAGAGCTCTTCATCATGGTCAGGGAGAAAACCAGAGAGAAACACATTCAATTCAAACGCAGAAGATGACATTAAGATTAAGAAGATTCAGATGAATATGTCAAAGGATTTGAGTAATGTAACAAATTGGAAGCATGACACCAAGGAGAGACACTCAGCAGAATTAGAGTAGGAAAATTGAATTATTATCGCATCAGAAACCAGGTGATGTCACTGAGTTCACGGCTGATGGGTGAATGGAACTCGATGTGAACTGGGGAACAGTCAGTAGAATTGAATTGCAGATATTGCAGCTCAAACTGGGCTATCACGTGATGCTGTTGACAACAGCAGCAATAAAAGCAGGATTGTATTCAAACATAATCTGGAACATTTTCCCCAGTATATTACATCAGTCTACAATTACCACCAAGACAAATGATGGTTCAGTGATGTGTGTGGGTGAACATGTCAAGGTCAGGACCATGTGGACCTTAAGCTGATGACAAACCATTAAAGCTACCGCACTTGAATGGTTTCATTCCAAACAGCAGAACGAACATCTGATAGAGAGGACGAAATGATCCTAAGACCAACAGATCAGATCTAAGCTCTGCAGTCCTGCCACATCCAGACATAAATGTCGGTGTACTATTAAACAACTTACTGGAAGAGAGGACACCAGAAATATCCCCATGCTAAATAATGGAACAGCCCTGTACATCAGTGAAAATGACAAGGGTGTAGTATCTGCACCATCCTCAGCCAGAGGTGTTGAATCGATGATTCATGTCACCGTCGTCATGATGCCACAGAATCACAGATGCCAGTCTTCAACGAATTCGATTCGCTGCACTTGACATGAAGAAACAGTTGGACACGTCGATACAACGAAGGCAATGAGCCCTGACACCAGTCCCACAATGGTACTGAAGACTTGTGCTGTACAACAAGCCGTGTCCCTGGGGAAGCTTTTCCATTCCAGCTCCAACGCAGACAACTCCCTGGCAATGTGGAAAATTACTCACACTATGTTCCGTCCCCTAATAGATTAATAATTACATTCTGACCATAAAACACTCCCTCAGTGCCTTCACGATAATCACATTGGTGGGAGTTAATTTTGACAGACTGTCAAGCAGTACAGAAATAACCCGCTCAATGTGATTTCCGATAGGTTCATTTGTGGACATGGTGCTGTTATGGAAATGTCACTGGATTACTAATCCAATACAGGATAATGCTCTGGGAAGCTGGTGGAAGTTAAAAAAAAAATAAAATATCATGATCTAGAATCTGGTGATGGCAACAGTGACCTTGCATCCAATGTTGATTGTAAACATCGATCTCCTTCCACAAAGTACTTTCAGGAAGTGAATCTCCCATACTTTCCTGGTCTGGCCTAAAAATAACTCCAGACACACAGATATGTGATAAAGTCTTCAATGGTCCCTGAAACGGCCAAGCAAGACACTCAATTGTATCACACTGGTCCAAGGTCTTAAAGGATAAAACCAGACAGAATACCCGGCACCAGCCTCGATATCAGAAAAGGGCACGGGAATCACAGTCCTGTTGACCCTGCAGAGTCCTCCTTCCTCACATCTGAGAGCTTGTGACAACATTTACAGAGCTTTCCCACAGGCTGTACGGAAACATCGGGAAAGGAGTAGGCCATTCAACACATTGAGCCTTCCCTATTCTAGTTCATTGAGAAAATCTCCTCAATGCAATTTCCCCGACACAGTGTTCATATCCATTAATATGTTTAAACATTGTGAAATATAAAATAAGAACTGTTGTAGTCCCTTCAGTCCATCAATCTTGCTCCTCGATTCAATATACAGGCAGTTCTCTGATAACACGGGTTTATTAAACGTGATTTGACTGCAGTGCGATTCGTGAATTGTGATCTTTTTTCTATAAAGCGATTCCTTGCCAGACACCGTCTGAACAACAAAAACCCAGCTTCAGGATCCTCTGTCTGCAAAATACACCCTGTGAGTGTTCAGCTAAAACAGGAATGCAATCCGCTCTGCAAAGCCTTGAACCTGAGCCTGAAATAGGGAAGTGTTCTCTCCAATTAGAAGCAACTTTATTTCAAACCAGGGGGAGAATCTTGAGGAGAAATGGAATTCCATGTTGGCATCACGTGGTCAGTCAGCCCTTCGCGCTTTCAGGTGAAGAATTTGGTGAAAGGTACAGGGATGTAGCCAATGGCTGTAATGTGAAAGTGTTGCGTTTACAGCACTATTTCATTACCATATATGATTTTAAGGTTTAATTAGACTGTGCTAGTGTGTGTGTGTTAGACGAACTTTAATTTTGGTTTTATACTGATATTTTGCGGTTCGCCCATTATTCTCGTTTCCCCATAGACCACATTATTAATATTGCATGATTTTCTGCAACACAGTGATGCACAGGAACACAGCTACCACGTTATTGAAGAGCAACATGTAATGATATCTGATCCTCCATCTTCATACCATACCCTGCTCTCTCCCTATCCCTTTAGTTTCCAGAAATCCATTTTTATATTCAGTGCCTTGGTTTCCACAGTCTGATCTGGGAGATAATTCCCCAGGTTCACCAGTCTATGAGTGCAGACATTTATTCTCATCTCAGTGCAGAGTGGTCTGTCTGTACCTAATACTATGGCCCCTTGTTTTGATGTCCCAGCCAGGAGAATTGTCACCACTGCTTCCAATCCGTCTTGTCCTGACAGAGTTTTATATATTTCACTGATATCTCCACTTATTTTCCTAAAGCCCATGGAATTCAGGCCCAGCCACCCCAGATTCTGCTCCCACAACAGCGATCAGTCTGGTCATCTTCGCTACTCTCCCTCAATGTCACCATACTCTTGTATTCAAATCCCCCTGAAATGAAGGTAAATACACGATTTATCTGCCTATCTGCTTCCTGCTCCTGCAATATTGCTTTCAGTGACTGGTGTACAGGGAGATCCAGATCCTTTTCAATGTTACAGCTCCCCACTTGTTGCGTCTGTGTACACTGGTCAGCGTGACAATGTCATTACCAGTATTGACTTCATGATTCAGATCTCATTGCCCGACACTGACCTCGGAGGGCTGCACAGAAGAAACAAAAATGCAGCTTAAGTTCCTTTATACATAAACATTTTTCAACCAATCCCTTTTCAAATGATAGGCTCTAGTTCTGTTTTTCCCATCAAAGGTCACAAGATCACATATCCCCCGCCTCCCCTCCCCATTGCTCCTCATGTGCCACGTATTTGCCCAGACACTACACTTGTCTCAATCACCTTGGAGCTTTTTGACATCCTGCTCACCCACTCACAATCTGATATTGTTTAGTGCCATCTGCAAATTTGAAAATATTGTACTTGATCCTCTCAATCATTATCATGATGTGTATTGGGAATAGCTGGGGCCCAAACCCCAACCCTTGCTATGTCCTCCAAGCCTTCCATTCAAAAAATACATTGTTGTATTTCTACTCACTGCTTCCTGACAGCTCTCCCATTGTAAAACCATGTTAGTCCCAGTCCCATAGGATTTGTATTTGCATAATAGACTTTATCAAAAATCTTTCTGAAAATGCACATATTTCATTAATTGCTTCTCCATAATTATGCTAAAGGCTCTTTCTCAAATATGATTCCTATTTGATCAATCTCTGTTGACTTTGTCTGTGCTCATTACTTTCAGTTCCAATACTTCGTCTAAAACTGTTCAGGTGCTAATTTCATTCTATTCCATTTTTCTAAACAGACTAATGTTCGCTAGTTTTTTTGGGAAGTTTTCTTTTTTGTTTCGTTTTCTTATGTGAAGACATAACTGAAGCATTTGGTCCACAGTTCTGCCTTTTCCCTGTCTTCAATTCTCTGGTATCAGACTGTAAGAAAGTTGCACCTTTTTTCCCGTAATTTTGCCATTGACATATTTTCAGAAGATAAAACAAGTTCAATCTTAAAACCCTTGTTAATATACTCTTCAGAAACCCATCAATTCCTACCTTAAGCTACTCAATGATTGACCTTCCACAGCCATACAAACACAGAAGCACAGACTTTGTCCCATCAACAATACAGCACGGTCGACATTAGCCCCACTTTCCGACACAAAACCGTAGCCGTGAATCTTATGGCATTTCAAGTTCACAACCGTGTATTTTCTAATGGTTGTGAAGTTACCATGACAATTCTTCTCTCAGGAAGTGCATTCCCGACCCCAGCACCCTTTGAGTGAAAAACAATCCTCAATTCCTCTCCACATCTCAAATCCTTCAATTTAAAATGTGCTCCATTGTTCTTGGCCATTTGACTAAAAGGAACAGCTGCTATCTCTCCATCCTGTCCAGGTTCCTCGTAATCCTATCCTTCTGAATCTTGGCCCACTCAGCCTTCTTTCCTCCAAACTAAACAGCCCGAGCTTATACAGCCTATCTCCATAGCAAATATGCTCCATCGCAGCGAACATCGTGGTGAATCTCCTCTGAGCCCTCTCTAGTACAATCACATTCTTCCTGTAATGTGGTTCCCAGCACTACAATCAGTATTCCATCTTGGCAAAGCAAACTTCCGCATATCTCTTATAATCTATGCCTTGATGAATAAAGGTTATGTCTACGGTCCCGTAAGCTTTCTCAAATTGTGCATTAACCAGTTTAGTCACATTCAGGAATTTGTGGAGAAGCACACTCTGAGCTTCCTCGTATGCTGCCATTCATTGAGTTCTCCCCTGTCCAGTTCCTTCTTCCAAAGTGCATCATTTCATATTCATCAGGGTTACATTCCATCTGCCATTGATCCACCCATCTGACAATTCCATCTGTATCTTCCTGTAACATAAGACCTTCCTCCTCACTGCCAACTACCCGGACAATCTTTGTATCAAACGCAAACTTAGTTGTCACACTCCCGCTACCCCCGTCTATATTCACAGCTGATTCAATTATGAAGACCACAAATAATCAGGTTAAAGATGACACAACACCAGGTTACAATCCAACAAGTTTATTCAGAGGCACTAGCTTTGAAGAGCTGCTTCTTCATCAAGTGGTTGTGCGCTTTGAAATCTCGTGCCTCTGAGTAAACCTGCTGGAGTATCAACTGGTGTGATGTGATTTTTAAGTTTGTCCACCCCAGTACAACACCAACACCTCCGTATCACAAATAATAAGGGACACAGTACAGATCCCTGTGATACATCATTGGACACCGGTCTCAGTCACATTAACAGCCTTCAACCACTACCCTCTCTCTCCTAACAGTAAGGTGATTTGGATGCAACTTGGCAAGTCACGAATATTTGTGACCTGTTCCTTTATTATTCTTTTCCACTTGACACACTTGCAGAATATCTGGGAATTCTCCCTAATCTTGCCCTACCAGAAGGTTTCTATGCCCCTGTTTTAGGCAGTTCTCAACAAGTGAAGAATTTCCTCATTATTGCGGTCTTAAATGGTCTGTCCCTTAAACTGCAATTATTTGCCTTGAATGTGGAACTCACAGCCAGGGAAATGTCCTGTTTATTTCCAACTCGGCATATGTTTTGTGAAGTTTCCAAGTTTCATTGTGACCCTCCTCTCATTCTTTCAAACTCTAAAGAACACAGGCCGAGTTTCCTCATCAGGCAAACTCGCTATCTGAGTGAATAATCTGGACAATGTCCATTGCACTTTTTTGTGGTCAGTATATTCTTTCTCAGATTGGGTCACCACCACTTTACGCAATGGATGTAGGTTTGCTCGTTACATTTCCAGACGTTTCGTTATTTTACTAGGTAACATCTTCAGTGGACCTCACGCGAAACAATGCTTAAAATTCCTGTTTCCATTTATATGTTTGAATTTCTTTGTGTTGGTGATGCTATTTCCTGTGGCGAAGTCATTTCCTGTTTCTTTTCTCAGAAGGTGGTTGATGGGGTCTAAAAACTAATAGCACATCAAGTTAGACATCTGTCACGAATACAGATGGATTTTCTCCATTGTTGCTGTTAATTCCTAAATATCCAATATCACACGCTGTATAATAGATTCCAACAGTTTCCAACTTGCAGATGTCAAGTTAATTGTTCGGCAAACTATGTCTTCTTCCCTTTATAGATGCTTGGATTCCTTCCATCCATCTATAGTACTTGGACCACGTTTGCTAACTTCCATTTATCCACAATGGCTTCCAGCCTCTTCAGAATGCACAGGAAAATGAAACACAATCATTGACTGTGCAATTAATATTTCTATTGCCGATTTATGTCTGACATTTTAATATGAAGTACATTAGGTTTGTCAGACTTAGCGATGCTCAATCCATTTACATTCTCAAATACCACCTTGTTACTGATATAAGTTGACTTTATGTCTTCCGTTGCACAAGCCCAACATGATCACTGGGTATTACTGGGTGATTTTGTGGATCTTCCTCCATGAAGATAGATGCAAATTAACTGGTTATTTTCTTGGCCATTTTCCTGTTTTTCACAATAAACTCTCCTCTCCCGATTACCAATTTCCATATTTGACCTTGTTTTTACTTTGTTTCCTTTGAAATACAGATTGTAGATTTATGCAGTGTTTTTGTTCTTGTTTGTTAGCATTCATGTTCTGTTTTTGATTTCCTTATCAATTTCATGGCCCTTGTTTCTCGATCGTGAATTTGTGAGAATTCTCAAGTTTCCACAATGACAGAAATTCTTCCAAAGTCGCTTCCTATGATTAATACGTTTTTTAATTTGTTATGTTAAACATCATTGTGCCATTTTCCCTTTCTTTTTTGTTTATATCTGAAATAAATAGACGTATTATTCAGACTTTGCATTATTTCTATAAATCTCCTTCTCCTGACCAGACATATTCAGGAACACTGCAGGAGGACAGAGAAGGAATTGCGTGGGCCCTGGCTGATATTTGTGCATCATCGCTGGCCAATAGGCGAGGTCCCGGAGGACTGGAGGGTAGCGAATGCTGTGCTCTTACTCAAGAAGGGCTAAAAAGAAAAACTTGGGAACTGTGGACCACTAAACCTAAAATCTGTAGCAGGTAACTTACTTGAAAAGGTCCTGAGATATAAGATATATGTGCATTAGGAAAGACAGTGTGTGATTCTAAGCAAGATTAGAGTGTTGCTAGAAAAGCACAGCAGAGCAAGCAGCATCCGAGGAACAGGAAAATCAACGTTTCAGGCAAAAGTCTATCATCAAATTCAGCACGGATTTGTGCATTGGACACCACAACTCACAAATCTGTTCGAATTCTATTACGAAGTGACCAGCAACGTTGAGGAGGTAAGGGTGGTATGCGTAGTCTATATAGATTCAAGTAAGGCCTTCAACAAGCTTCCACATGGTGCGCTGCTCTGGAAGGTTAGATCGCATGAAAATGGAGGAGGACCTGCCAAGTTGGATACAAAATTGGCCTGATGGTAGGAAGCAAAGAGTAACAGTGGAGGGATGCTTGTCAGAATGGAGGCCTGGGACGAATAGAATGCATTGGGGCGATGCTGGCACCACTATATATTACATATATCTATAATTTAGATGAGAATGTACGTGCATGATTTGTAAGTTTGAAGGTGAGAATAAAATAGGCGGTTGCATGGAGAATGACAAACGTTATCAGAAATTTCAGATTTTACAGCAGTACCTTGATCAGCAGGGGAAGTGGGCCGAGAAATGGTAAATGGATTTTGATGCAGATCAGTGTAAGTTCTTGCATTTTAGAAACTCAAATCAATATCGGAGTTTTATGGTGAATGGCTGGGTCATAAGGAATGTAGTGGAACAGAGGGACCTTGGAATTCAGGGACATAGTTCTCTGAAAGTTGATTCAGAGGTAGACAGGGCAATGAAGAAAACTTTTGGCACACTGGCATTCATCAGTCAAGGCACTAAGTAGCGAATTTGGGGAGCTATGCTGCAGAATACGGGGCACTGATGAGGCCATACTTATAGCGTTATGTTCAGTTTTGTTAACTTTTCTATCGGAATGATGTTATTAAACTGGAATGAGTGCAGAAGAAATTTACAACGATTTTGCCAAGGACTCAAGGCTCTGAGTTATAGGGAGACGTTGGAAAAGCTAGGACTTTTTATTATTGCGTGTATGTGACTGGGGAGAGCATCTTATTGAAGGGTATAAGATCATAACAGGCATGGATAGAGTGAATGCACTCAGCCTTTACTTCCGGGATTGGACAATCACGGACTAGAGGGCATCAGTTTAAGGACAGAGGAGTAAGAATAAAAGGGAACCTGAGAAGCAACTTTTTTACACACAGGGTAATACACATATGGAATGAGCTACCTAATTTTCCTAATTCACTGGAACAAACTTGACCCTCTCGGCTCCATGCTTCCATCATTGACCAAAATGTACAAACATTCTATATTGTATGCAGACGCCGTGTAAAATACAACATATTAATGTCACTACTCCTCCAAAGCTGCTTCAGAGCAAGGACATTGATTAGTCCTCCTGACCACACAACACCAAATCCGAAAAAAACTTGATCTCTCTTTTGGTTCAATACATACTCTTCAACACACCTGATATACATTTAGGGAATTTATTTTTCACAGTTACTTACTTAACGCAGTTGAGATGCATCTTGAGACCATACAATAAGAATGCAGTATCCATGATATTTGCATGTCTAATTTTCAGAGCATATGACGCTCAGAATTTCTGCAACAGTTTTAGTTTCGATATATAATACACCAATGTTTGCTTCTCCTTGTTATTTGTAAGCTCCCCTTAAACTGAATCTGAGGGACATGGTCTGTGGCGTTATTGGTGATAGACTTGGACAAGACATTCCGGAAGGTTCACCTTGACGCTGTGATACAGACCAAGCGTCAATAACCTTCTCTGCTGTGACAGGATAAGGGTCACCATATTCTATCTGCTCCTTCACACTCCCTGTATGCCTGTTATAGCACTGACCCCCGAACAAGGCTCACACTCTATTTCCAAATAAGGCTCAGGCATTTCCAAACTCACGATTGAATTCAGCAACTTTCTTCCTCACTTTCTCTGTCACCTACACAATACCCCCCACACTAATAATGCTAAATTGATTTACAACTGTCGACTGACTCATTCCGGACACCTCACTATTCCTCCTAGCCCCACATCCACCAGCACTAACAGCAGGGTCACCCATTTCCACTCTCCCTCCCTCTCTCCCTTTATCCTGTTCCAGGAGAAACGGCCTGGAATGGGACAGAAAGGGCCAAGACAGGTGGTGCTGTGCCTGATGTCTGTTCCCTCACACCCCCTTCTCCCGCCATGTGGGGAGGAACCTGGCATGAGCCGGACAGAAACAAGATGGCTCATGGGGAGCTTCTGAAACATCCACTTCCCATCAACTGAGTACAGAGCAGCATTCAGTTCTCACTTTAAACCCACTGTCAGTTCCACCGTCAGTCCATTCACTCCCAAACAAAAACAGACACCTCACTGAACAGAGATGCAGACACTGAAATGCACAGACGTATTGGTAAACACCCCAACATACTAACATGCACAACACATATAAGGAGATGGGCATACACACAGATTACAGCACACAGAGACATATACAATTACACACAAATAGATACAAACACAGATAGAAACACAGAGGCTGATACATAGGCACACTCATGTAGACACACAAATACACAGAAAACAAGCACATGGACACACACACATACACATAGAGACACAAGCACTAGTGTCATTAAGACACAAATCGACCCTTTTTTTGGTTTATAAAGGGATCAAGGAATCTAGGGACGAGGCAGGAGATTGAGTTTGGGGTACATACAAGAAACTATTGAATGGCATATCAGACTTGATGTGCCGAATGGCCTCATTCTGCTCCTTTTTTCATGCTCATGTTGTGTTATGCTGTCAAGCATTCACTTTCTGAGATTGCAGCGGAGGGTGGATTTGATACATATTTGACTGGAAAGAGTCAGTGGGAATGTGGGACAGGTTTGGAGGGCAGAATGGTTTATGGTTATTCCTAATTATTATATCCTTAAGTATGAAAAGAGGTGGTGATTTGATGTGAGGTTAGCATAGTTTTAATGTTATTGGTCCGACAATGAAATAAAGATGACCCTTTCCATTTAGTGCTGTGTGGTCTGTGGTATCCTCATCCTCAGGGAATAGGGAATATTGAGCATATTCTAGACTGAGCTCGACTGATCTTTGCTGGACAGGAGAGTCAATGTTTATTGGAAACAGACAGGAGACGGATGATCAGAGACAATTGGACCAGCCATGAGCATTCTGAATGTGTTGTTCCCTCAATCCACCCTCGATGCTGTTATAGAGATATATTGCTACCCCTACCCATGTGTTGTTCCCTCAGTCCACCACTCGAACCTGTTACAGAGATGTACTGCTGTCCCTACCCAATGTGTTGTTCCCTCAATCCACCCCTCGATGCTGTTACAGGGTAGGGGACCACCCCAATCCGTCAGACAGGATCGTTACAATGAGACAGGAGGAGACTATTCTGCCCCTCTAAGAAATTACACAGGAATATAGAATTAAGTAATTCAGATTGTTGAGTACATTACACAGACCAGGACGAGGCCATTCAACCCGCCTGAGTGGCTACACAGGAACAGAGAATATGTCGCTAGCAGGAAATAGAGAGTAGAGAGAAATGTTTACTTTCAGGCTGCAAAGCTCTAACTGATGGAGTGCCTCAGAGATCACTGTGGGGTCATCAATGACCAATAATCTGTATCAATGATCTGCAGGAAGGGGAGGGAATGGTTGGGAGCTCAATTAGCACGTACACCAAGATGGTAATTCATTGTGTCGTCAAATTGAGATACTGAGTCTGCAATATCATTATAGACAGGGAAGGTTAGTGTGCAAACCTTTAGTCGAAATAACATAAGGTAAATTGTCTGTTTTGGCATGAAGAATACAATAATGGTAATCAATTTAAATGCAGAGAGATTGCAGAACTCTGTGAAACAGGCGGTTTCCATGTTCCTGGGACATGAATCATGTGAAGTCAGTCTGAAAATGCAGCAAGTGATTTGGAAGGTAAGTGGAATGATGCTCTTTTTGACAAAAGGTTAAGGTTTAATTGCAGGAATGTTTTATTGCATCTGTGCAGGTCATTGCTGAGACCGCAGCTGATGCACTGTGTGCAGTTTTGATCCCTAACATTAAAATAAAAGGATATAATTATTTTTGAAATGTTCAAAAAGGGTTCCCTTTTCTCATTCCTGGGATGCCGGCCTTTGATTATGGGGGATAATCAGTTCCGATCTTAGCCTAGAAATAGTATTGAACCACCATGACTTTCAGAAAAGTGCATCAGCTGGATGCTGATTATCTCTTGTCAGGGAGACTAAAGCTAGAGAATATATTTGAAGAAAAAGATGCATTGATATTAACACACATACTATGAAGACACCTACCAATATTTACAAATTACACAGACACGTGTAAGTATGTCATCATATTATAAAATGGGGACATTTTTTGAGATTGAATGGAATTGTGTACAACAAGAGCAATGATGCCCCTGCATATAATCCATAATCAGGTTTTCCAGAGAATGTTCCAGGAGAGCACACATGGTCCAGTCTGGTGTTCAGTTGACATTATTGTATGTTTCAACACAGAGAGGGAGAAAATTGTTCCCTGCCTGAGAAACAACAACCGATTGATCCCTTTCTCTTACTTTGTTCCACCAGACAGTAAAGTGTCAGTCTATAAAATCCCTGAGTTATCTTTGCCCCTTGTGATGGATTCCTGGTGAGGATTCATTGGAAACTCTCATATGCCCGAAACAAAGGGAATTCAGCCAAATCCAACTGTTCCAGAAAGAAATCCCACAACCAGTAGCTTATTTGAACAGAATAACTTCAAAGGCAGAATAACATTTGGAGCAGTCTGTCATTTTCCTATTTGATATGAGTTCAACGTTCTGTGTCTTACATTTTTTTCTAGAAAATGACCTACTCTGAGACCGATATCATTGGCCACATCATTAAACTGGTTACATTTAAGATTGGTGTAACCAGTGGAGGAGTGAGACGGAAAAGGAAACAGTGACCCTCCAACATTGGCTGGAACACAAATGAGAAATTTTCAAAGGGCTGTCCAAGTGGATATTCCCTCCCCAGAGGTTTGTGGTGCCTGGATGTTTACATTTATTCAAAGTTGTATTTGTTGACATTTGACAGAAAAGTGAATGTAGAAAATGGTAGACAGACAGAAAAGTGCTGGGGAAATCACAATCACATGACCCATAATCTTTGTGCATGGTGGAGCGGTGACAAATTGTCTAATGGCACACTCCTGCTGCTCAGTCCTATGTTCCTATGTTCCATCCAACCACTCACAGCTCCTGCAAGGAGCATTTGGAGGCCACTTGCTCCAAATACCTGATCCACAGTAACACAGCATCTCATTCAGTCCCTCAAAACTGTCACACACACACGGTTTAGTGTGGGTTGGAAAAGGCTACTTGGAAATCCAGGCCAAGTTCGAAACACGCTTCTGGTCTCTTTGCAGAATGTCTCCTCACTGCAACTTGTGCTTTATTTGTTGGTCATAATACAGGCCCAGATTTACTGTGAATACAACCCTCATATCTCACCCAGAGATGACTCACAAAATACTTTGCTCTGTCTGATTGCAACGTTCAATAACATAACGTTTAGGAAAATTACAAACATTAACTTTGTAATTACAGAATATAAGGACATAAGGAACCGGAGCAGCTAATTCGGACAATCAAGCCATTGTCTACCATCAAGGCTTATCTACTATTGGCATTAACTCCTTTATAATGCTCAATTCTTCACATCCCTTAGCTGTCTGACAGGTCAAAAATCCATCTCACTCCTCCGTAAAGACTTTCAGTGATGTAGATCCCATAACTCGCTAGCCCAGATAATTCCTGACATTGATTACCCGCTGTGAGAGGAAAACATTCCCTACACATACATCGTCACCGAATTGATATGAAAGAGAGGTGAACACAGGGGCTCAGCAAACAGTGAATGGCTCTGATATAAAGTGAGCATTTGGACCACCCACTTATTTGAGCTGAATGGAAATCAGGTATAACCTCCCACCTGTCTGGGTCTTTCAGAGCACAAAGAAAGATGCTTGTGGTCGGTGGCCAACAGTCCTAACAGTTCCTGGACATCTCTGCAGGAGATCCTCAGGTTAGCCTCCTCAGCACAAACATCTTCAACTGCTATATCAATATCTTTCCCCATCATAAGATCTGAAGTAAGGATGATGACTGAAGATCACACAATATTCAGAGATTTTGTGCCCCCTCAGCTCCTGAACCATCCTGTGTCCATGTGCAGCAAGACCTGGACAGCATTCCGTTTGTGCTGTTAAAGTGTCCGTAACATTCATGTAACAGCGCTGCCAGACACTGCACATTTCCACAGTTAATAGAGGAGCTCAATCAGCATCCCAGGCAGGTTGCACACTGATATGTGGAAGCCATTGAGCCCGTAGAAACTACTGAACAAGAAGAGGGACAGCCTATTCAATTCACCTGCTTATTCCACATCAAGAAAAGGGTCAGTACATGGAGCTGTTAAACAGGAACAGGCAGATGCCAATCAGACCCTTAAACCTGTTCCATGAGACCAGGAGGAGGCTATTCAGCCCCACGAAATAGTTATACAGAAACAGGAGGGCGTCATTGATACTCTAACATGACAAACCAATGAAACCGAGACTGCATTGATAGGGGGTTCCTTGGTGTTAATCATGGTTCCATTGTTTGTAGAACGTGTGCTACCTTAACATGGTTTGCTGGCAGTGATAAGGGAAACCAAATATTTTGTGTAAAGTCTCAAGGAGGCATCTTCTATCTCCGAGAAGACACTCCCATGTGCTCTACGTAGGTCAGAAGCTGCTGGGAAGAGTTAACTCTTTTATAATGAAGGTAATGTTGCTGCTGTCGGGATTATGGATGGCATGACGTTCATTGCAGGATCACGCACCATTTGAACTGTATTAACGTTGGGAGAGTTTTTTTTTCAAAAGCCTGAACCTCTCTCTCTGTTTCTGAATCGAAATAGGGAGTGGAGATGGATGGGTGGAACGTTCTCAGAGGCTCTTAAACTATCGAGAATCATGTAACCCGAGTGAAAAAAAAATCCAATGAATTTATCACCGTAACAGTGTCTGTTTAGAACATCATAAGTGATTATGCATCCCCCTTAATGTTGAATGCAATCACCTTATTCTCTCACTGAGCTTTACTCACTGTTCATGTTGCCATCATCCCAGAGATTAGTCTGGTGAGACTTGAGAGAAAGTCTATCCACAGTACCCCAAATACTGCCTCAACACACTCAGGGATGATCACAATAATCCTTTACTCTCACTTAGACATCGCCGTTTCCTTCCTGTGTTATGAAACGCCATTATTTATCTATGAACTACGACTGACATGGAATTTGTAAGTTCCTTATATCTGTACGTCAGCATCAGTACAGCCAGCACCAGAGTTGCCTATGGGGATGTGCATCACACTCGGGGAGCATTTCAATGAGATCGAATACACCTAAAAGATGTAATGATCACCTACCTGAATAGAAATGAGCTCTACAAATACGGGAAACAGGTAGAGGATGGGAGCTATCTTTACTTTTGTTATTCTCTCACAAGATGTATGCAGCCCTGGTCAGGGCAGCATGTTACACCAATCTTAAACTGAGTGGCTGGTTCAGTTGTTCCACAGGACAGTAAAGAGTAAAACACATTTTACTGGGGGTTTGTAGTGTTACAATTCAGGATAAATTCTCCTGCTCAATTAAAACCAGCAACACAGAAAAGATTTATCGAATGCAGTAATCTGTGATAGTTCTAGAGTCTAAGAGCTATTTAAAGTAAAAAATAACAACTTTATTTCTTAAAGTTTTACGGAGAAAATAATCGAACGAATATTTACAACTTCTTCCTCTAACCTGTCTTTGACCTTCCCCTTCCACAATACGAGTCAGATAAGACTCCTAATTAAGGTTTACAAAATAACCTTATCTCAAAGGCAGGAAGCTTTTGGTTCTTCTCCATAGTCCTGTCTTCTTTTCTTCTGGGGGATTCTGCTTCACTAGTTACGAATCAATGAATATACTTTTAAGGGAACTATTTTTCAGGCAGTCTTTGCGTGCTTGTAGCTTGGCAGCTCTGCGCTCAACTGTTCAATTTTCCTCGGTTTTATACCTCCGAACTATTGGATTGTGTCACTGACTTTTAAGATTATCAATCTATTACATTCAAACTTGATTGGAAGTGGGTCATTTAGGGTATAATTTGAACTGTTTGGCTGCATTTGTTTTTGTCTCAAGACAATGAGCTAATCGAGTTGTTCGACCAAATGTTAAATTATATCTACTTTTCAGAAGACTTGGTGCTGTCAGGTAGTTTAAAGGTACAGTACACCCACATGTTCATCACTGAAGTCACACGGAAACCTGATTAGGGAAGGTTGACACATTGACTTACCTAAAGGACTTCAGGCAAGCAGATGGGCTTTTATAACAAATGATAATGGTTGCTTTTAAATTCCACCACTTTCCTTCATAAGATATCAACAGACTATTATTCTGTGGCTCTAGATTATGAGTCAATGACTTGACTACCATAAACTGTCTTCCTGTACGTGCAGGGAACACGTCAAACATCCTCAAGAGCAATTATTTAGTGATGGACATGTGATGAGAAGGCACTTGAAACTGTTGCATCTAGATTGAACAAAGGCAAAAATCATGGCTTATTCAGAAGTTGCACTGAGTCTGCAGACGAGACTGAGATATCATGATGGTGGTTTTGGACAGGATTGGTGAGTGGGGAGGACATGGAGATGTAAATCCGTGAAGGACAAAATGGATTATGGAGTTTGTGAACATTCTGTGTCCTTCTCGCTTATCAGTGAGTAATTTATAAATAGTAGTTTGATAGTTATGATTTATAAGGAAAGGATTTTTTGTTTGGAACTGAAGACATTGACTTGCACTTTCCAAAATTTGTATATCATGAGCAGAAATTGAGTTCAACCCAGTTTAGTAGACAAATATAATGACTTACCAGGAACACCAACTATCGCAAGGATGGGATAGTAACCACCTTGAATAATCCAAAGGATATCCAGGATCCGTGATGTTAATGGTATCCAAGGCCGAGAAAGGTAGTAAAGACCCGAGGATAAACTTCTGTCCATTGTTGGAACATTCCAGTGTAATATTCTCAGATTCTGATCCATTGTTGGAATATTCCAGTCTAATGTTCTCAGATTCTGACACATTGTTGTACCATTCCAGTCTAATGTTCTCAGATTCTGATCCATTGTTGGAACATTCCAATCCATGATCCTCAGGTTATGAATCATTATTTTAACGTTCATGTCTAATGTTCTCTGATTCAGATCTCTCCTCCCGCTCTCTCTCTCAAGCTGCTGATCCCTGTTAGTGCTGTCAGTGATGCTCCTGCTCACACTATGTGATATCACATTGAACAGAGCCCATTTATATTTCAATCATGGAAACTCTCCACTGCCATAATTAGGATCCACTGAGATTGATATTAATCTCAGTCACTGAACAAATAGCTCCAGTTTACCCCTTTGAATTCAATAATGATTTTATTAAAATTCAAAAGAACTTTTAAAGTTTACACATTTGGCATGGGATATGTGTGGGGGGTGAACAGGAAGAAATATTTGAGATGGTAGATTGGTTGAATGTAATCATTCAATCTGCCTTAGATATGGCAGTAATGACAAAGGATTGTCAGAACTTAAACAAGTTTCTTGGCTTATAAATCGAAATATACTGTCTGTAACTACTGATCAGTGATTATAATGTCAGTAAAATATGTCGATAACTTTTCTAGTCCATAATCTGACAGAAAATTACTTATGACAACATGAGCGATAACAGACAAATGGCATGGATATGTTAACAGAGAATATGATGTGACACACAATTCAGATGGTTATTCAAGGATCAGAGAGGGCAGGTAAGGGTCCTGCTGTTAATGTTATCGATGTCAATCAACTGTATTGAAGTAAATGTCACTGGATTTCAATTGCAGAGTGATTACGATATCGGGGCATGGCTGCTGAGAGTGGAGGGAGGGAACATGATATTTCCCAGCCATCAGTATTGGAATTTTATTCTTCATAAATCATATGAAGATCAAACTCAAGGGTACATTGCCAATGAGGAATGAGGAGAGCCAATATTAACCACACAACCAGAAGACATTGGGACAGAGATTTGGCCATTAGACCAATTGAGCCTGCTCCGCCATTCAATGATGGCTGTTAAGCTTCTCAACCCCATTCTCACACTTTCTACCTGTAACCCTTGATCCCCATTACAGTCAAGAACCTATCTGTCTCACACCTAAATATACTCACTGACCTGGACTCGACAGCCCTCTGCAGCAGTGAATTCCATAGATTCACCGCTGTCTGGCTGAAGGGGTTTCTCCTTATCTTTGTTCGAAAAGATCTTCTCTTTCCACTGTCCGTTCGGGTACTAGTCTCTCCTACATTGGATGCATCTTCCCAAAATCCCCTCTCTCCCAGGTCATTTAGTATTCTGTAAGTTTCAATTAGACCTCCTAACATCCTTCTGAATTCTACCAAATACAGACCCAGAGCCCTCAAATATTTTTAATATGATAAGCTTTTATTTCCTGGCACCATTCTCGTGAATCTCTTTGAAAAACGCACCAGGACCAGTGCATCCTTCCTGAGATATGGGATTCAAAACTTCGCACAATAATCCATATGTGGCATGACCAAAGCCTTGTAGAGCCTTAGAAGTACATCCCTGCTTTTATATTTAAGCCTTCTTGAAATAAATATCATCATTATATTTGCCTTTCTAACGACTGACAAACGGCAAGTTTACCTTTCAAGACTCCTGGACTAAATCCCCTAGTCTTTTTGCCCTTCAGACTTCTGAATTTGCTCGCTATTTCGAAAATAGTCCATGCCTCTATTCATCCTGGCAAAATGCTTTCCCACACTTTCCCACATTGTACTTATTCTACCACATCTTTGCTCACTCTCCAAACCTGTTAAAGTCCTTCAGCAGGTGAAAGTGAGGACCGCAGATGCTGGAGATCAGAGTCAAAAAGTGTAGTCATAGAAAAGCACAGTCTGTCAGTCAGCATCGGAGGAGCAGGAGATTCGACGTTGCAGACATAAAACCTTCATCAGGAATGTGGGGGGGGTGGAAGGAGGTAGAGTGATAAATGGGGGGGGTGGAGCTGGCGCTGGGAGAAAGGTAGCTTGGAAGGCGACAGCTAGATGAAGGTGGGTGATGATACTGATAGGTCAGAGTGGAAGGTGGATTTGATACTTGGGAAGGTAGATGGACAGGTAGGACAGTTCAAGAGGGCGGTCCTGAGTTGGAGGGTTAGATTTGGGATAAGGTGGAGGGAGGGGAGATAAGGAAACTGGTGAAATTGTCCTTGATACCCGTGTGTTTGGAGGGTCCCAAGGCAGAAGATGATGCGTTCTTCCTCCAGAAGTCAGCTGGCTAGAATTTGGCAGTGGAGGAGGCCAAAAGCTTGCTGGGCTTTGGCGGAGTGGGAGGGGGAGTTAAAGTATTCGGCCACAGGGAAGTGGGGTTGTTGGGTTTCTGTGTGTTCCCTGAACCATTCTGTAAGTTGACATCCTGCCTCGCCAATGTATAGGAGACAGGAGCAATGGACTGACTAGATTAGGTGTTTGGATGCACAGGATGTTCTCTGACTGATGTGGTAGGATCCTTTGGGGCCTTGGGTGGAGGTGAGGAGGGAGGTATTGGGACAGGTTTCATACCTCTTGCAGTGTCAATGGATGGCTTTGGGAGTGGAAGGTGGCTTGGTGGGGGCGTGTGGACCTAACGGGAGAGTTGTGAGGGAATGTTCCCAGCATGGGGTGGGGAGGGAAGTATATCTCTGCTATTGGGGTCTGACTGTTGGTGGCAGAAATGGCGGAGGATGATGCGTTGTATCCTGAGGTTGGTGGGATGGAAGGCGAGCACCAGAGAGGTTCTAACCTGTTGTCGTTGGAAGGGTGGAGTGCAAGGGCGGAGGTGTGGGAAGTTGAGGAGATGCACGAGAGCACCCTCCTGCAGCCGAACCAACTCTTCAATGCTACCTGCCCCTCTGTCTATCTTTGCACTGTTTGAAAGCTTAGCCAGAATGCCCTCTGTTCCTTCATATAGATAATGAATGCAAAAAGTAAAAAGTTGTGGTCCCAACACTGAGTTTTGTGGAACACCACTTGTCACTTTTTGCCATCCAGAGGAGAGCACTTTTATACCCACTCTATGCGTTCTCTCAGGCAGCCAAACTTCTATCCATGCTATCACCTTGCCTCTAATACCATGGGCTCATACCTTTCTCAATAGCCTCATGCATGGCACTTTGTCAAAGGATTCTTGAGTGCAGATGGATAACATTTATTGGTTCTCCTTGATCTAATCTGCTCATTACTCCCTCATTGTTTTCTAGCCGGTTTGGCAGGACTGATCTCCCCTTGATGAAACCATGCTGACTCTGTCCTATTTTACCAAACACCTCCAAGTATCAGAAATCCCATCCTTCACAATGGATTCCAGGATGTTACCCACAACCAAGGTTAGGCAAATCAGTCTGCAGTTTTCCATCTTCTACCTAACTCCCTTAATAAACGGGCTGTCATGTTAGCAATTATACAGCCACTTTGCCGTTTCCTGATTTTCGTCATTCCTGAAAGATTACCACTTACGCTTGCACTAAGTCTTCAGCTATCTCCCTTACAAGGCTGGGGTGTAGTCCATCTGGTCCAGGTGAGCTATCCACATTCAGGCTATTTCCTTTTCTAACATGCTCTTCTTGGTGATGACCACCATATTCAGGACTGCCCTCTCACTCTCGTCAATTCTTGAGAAATTACTCGTGTCTTCCACCGTGAAGACTGATACAAAGTTCCTCAGCCATTTCTTTATTTCCCACTACCGTCTCTCCAGCATAATTTTCCAATTGGTCCATGTTCACATTTACCTCTCTTTTGCACTTTATATATCTAAAGAATCTCTTAACGTTTCCTTTGTGTTAATGGTTAGAAGGGCTTTTGCCCTAAACGTCGATTTCGCTGCTCGTTGGATGCGGCCTGAACTGCTGTGCTCTTCCAGCACCACTAATCCAGTATCATCCTACCTGTACCATGCCTTTATTGCTCAGCATGTACCTCTGCAGTGTCTCCTGAATTAATCTTGGAATTTTCTGCCATTACTGTTCCGCTGTCTTTCCTGCTAGACCCCTGTCCCGGTCAATTCTACCCAGTTACTCACTGTGCCTCTCCAGTTACCTTTATTCAGCTGAAATATTGTTAACTCTGATTCTACTTTCTCTCTCTCAAATTGCAGAATAAATTCAACCATGTTCTAATCACCGCTTCTGAAGTTTTCTTTCACCTTAAGCTCCCTTATCTAGCCTGCGTCATTAAACCTAGTGTCATCTGTTCCAGAGTGGGCTCCACCACATGATGCTCCAAAAAGCCATCCCATAGACATTCCTCAAATTCCTTTTCTTGCGATCCACTCCCAACCTGGTTTCCCATTCCACTTGCATATTGAAAATCCCCTATGATCACTGTAACTTTGCCTTTCCGACAGATCTTTTCTATATCCTGGTGTATCTTGTACCCCAGCTCCTGACTACTCTTTGGAGGCCTGTGCAAGGCTCCAACTGTGGTTGTCTTATCTTTGTGATTCCTCAATTCTACCCACGCAGATTCTACACCATCTGACTTTACTTCCTTTCTTAATATTGATTTAATTTCATTTCTTAGTAATAATGTAAACCCACTCCCACTGCTACCTATCTTTTCGGTAGGATATATGCCCTTGAATATCCTGATCCCCTTGCAGCCACTTCTCTGTGATGCCCATCACGTCATACCTACCAATTTCAATCTGTGCCACAAGCTCACTTACTCTATTCCTTATACTGCGTCCATTCAGATATAACCCCTTCAATCTTGTATTAACGGTCCCTCTTCTCATTGTTATTTGTTTGTCCAGTGCGCTTGAAGTCTGATTGCTTACGCTTTCCATACGCTCTGGCTTATTTGCGTCTGTGCTGGAGATTTTAATAACCTCTCCTGAGCTCTGTGCATTTACCTCCTCTTTTCTAATTAAACCCTATAACGGACCCCCCACCCTGCCAACACAAACACTCTCCAAATCAGTTTAGAGCTCTGTCTACAGCCTTAGTTAGGATTCAATCGGACTCTGGTCCCAACACAAAATAAAGGGAGAAAAAACAAGCTTTTCTGTACATACCAAAACATGAAAACTACAAAGATGCAAGATTGTTAAAATACACTTACGATGTGGAGTTTTATGAATTGAAATGTGAATTTAAAAACCACGGACGAGGTTTTCAACCTTTATCAGTCATTATTTGACCCACAGCTGAGATGCTGATCTCCCCCCTGTCAGTGATCCCCCTCATTGAGAATCTCTCGCCCTGTCTCTCACACCGTGTTTAGAGGGATTACAAGTTCCTGTTGGCCCAGAATATTTAAATTAATTCACCTTCTCCCTGGAACTAATCTATTGTTCTTTTGGATCATGTTCAGCGTCAGCAACCCGGTTCTGTGATATTATTAGCGATAAATGATCTGGGATGACAGCATAGTGCTCACAGGGTACGGACCAGACAAAGGGCTTGCAGTCTGTGGGAGTTTCTAAATGAAATTTCTGTGTATTTCTCCTCATGCTGTCTTCTGATATAACTTCAGACTCGTCTGACACCCCTTGTTCTCACTCACTCTGTCGCTCCATTTTCTCTCCATTACTTTTATCCCTCTTCACTTCCTTTTTTCTCTTTTAATCTTTCTCTGTCTCACGCACACACACACAGACACAAACACATTCTGTTCTCTCTGTTGACAAATTGTGCTGTTGGAGAGCTCATCGGTGTACAATGGGCTAAATGGCCTCCTTTAGTGCTCTATCAATTCTGAAGTTCTCTGACCCACAATAAAGACTTCAGGTGCCTGGAGAGACAAGCTGATACTGAGAAGGACACAGTGCAGAATCATCCTTTGTCTCGACCTGTTGTCTGATATGCAGCGGCCTTGAAATATCAGTTCAAAAGAAAAGATAGAAATTCGAGCAGTTGGGAGAACGTTCACGAGATGACTTTGCTGTCAGGATTTAACAGGCAGTTCCCATACAAAATTGGATTTGCCTGATAGCAGCTCCTCCCAATTGACACGTCCGAGCTCTGTCTGATGCTGACGTAATTTGCCTTCCGCCAATTCAGTAAATTCCCACAAGGTCCTGACATATCCGTGTTCATAGCTATCTTAAATCTGAAGGAACTGTGACCACTGTTTCTAACATTATGTCCCACTGAAAGGTCAGTCACCTGGCCAGGCTCATGAGGCAATACGAGGTCCAGTATGGTTCTTCCTCTCGTTGGACTATTCACATACTGCTGCAGTTAACAAATTCTGCCCCGTCTAAGCCCCTTGCTCTCATGGACTTCCAGTCATTATTGGGGATATTAAAGTCACTCACGATGACCACTCTTTTTTTAATACACCTTTCCTTAATCGACATACATATCTGTTCCTCAATCCCTCCGTGGCTGTTGGAGAGATTATAGTAACGCAGTGCTTGTATCCATCTTATTTTTGAGCTTGACCCATATTGCTGCAGTGGATGTTCCCTCCTGTATGTCCTGTTCACGTGCAGATGTAGCATTTTCCCTGATCAGTAAAATAACTCGTCCACCTCTTTTAGCTTCTTCTCTATCTCGCCTAAACCAATGAAACCCTGGATACTTTGTACGGCCAGTCCTTTGCCTCTCTCAACCAAGTCTCTGTAAACCCGCAACATCATAGTCCCATGTAGGAATTCAGGCTCCCAGTTCATCGTCCTTCCCCATAACAATTCTTGCATTGAAATAAATAAACTCCATCAGATCCTGACTTGATATTTGGTTTGTGTTTCCCTGATGTAAATTCCTCCTCGTCTATTCTCTGGTAGCAGGAGATTACAAAGGACTGTCAGTAAAGCAGAAAATATTGTAAACGGACAATTTCAGTTTCCTCCCTTGTCCCTTCAATCTTTACATTTCACCACACACTGTCCAATTCCAATAAACTGATGAATATATATTATGCTTCAAAAAACCGTCTCCAGCCTCTTACGACACATTCTTCAACTCACTCTGGTCCCATTGGATTGATAGTTTTCTGATCCCTCTCTCAACCAAATCTCTGTAATATTTGTCTCATGGTTATATATATTCATCTGTCTTGCCTGTCACACTGCTCACATTAAAATCAGCACACTTCAGATTTCCAGTCCCATTGTGTTCACTCCCCTCTGCCAGTTTGTTGTTGGTCTTAGCTGTACTGGGATTAGTCTCCAACTACTCTTCAGTCACTGTGCTTGTTGACGTACTGCTCTGGCTATCACCCCCACCCCCACCCCCACTTCCCCCCAGTGCCACATTAGTTTAAAACCTCCTGAGTGACAACAGCAAACCTGCCTGCCAGGAGATTGCTGCCAGTTCACATCCATCTCGTCCTTCTTGTGTATTTCATACTGACCCAGGATTCCCAATAGCCCACATATCTGAGATTGCTGCCAGTTCAGCTGCATCCCGTCCTTCTTGTGTCTATCCTACCGACCTCGGCATCCCAATGATCCACATATTGGAAGTGCTGCCAACCCTACCAGCTCTTTGGCCATGTTTTTAACTTTACTACCTTCCTATTCCTAACTTCACTGGCACGTGGCATAATCTAGTCTCCCCAACATTCAAATATGCTTTCAGCACAACTCCAGCAAGACCTTTAATTTAAAATGGATAGACTTGACAATAAAAACTTAAGGGTGATCTCATTAACCAGGAACGTGGAGCCCAACGAATCAGTCGTAATGATCATAGGATCTGAAATCTGTCTCCTCCACCAAACCTGTGTGACAAGACATACTTATGGAGCATCTATTTGTACATGGACGAGGATAAGCAGAAATTAGTCCAAAAGACCTGGAAATGTCATAACAGATGGGTGCCAGTCAGCCTGTTTACTCTGCTTTGCTGTTCAATTGGATTTTAGCTATTCTGTTCCTTTTAATGGCTGGGTCTTTAACCCGGATCCCTAGCGCGTCAGAAAGTGCCCAGTGTCTTTGTGCGCTCACTGTGTAAGGAGCATCCAGTGCCAGGCGATGGGGTGTGGGGAATCCCGGGATGGCTCAATGAAAGGCTGCATGCAGTGATGGATGGACTCAGGGACTGAGAGAGACAGAGTAGGTAATCAGGGACATGCACTCACATAAGTAGCTGGGCAAGATTCCCAAGCACTCAGGAAGCCTGAGGACCAGAGCCACTTTTACAATAAACCCGTCATATTTGCACCAATTCTCCATCAAACACAAGCAAATATACTGTAGATGGCAGAAACCTGAAACAAACACAGAAACATACTGTGTAGAGAGAAAAGAGGCAATTCTCCCAATGCAGAGATTGCAAAATCTCCAGAAAGACAGGGTCCAGAGATTGGAATTGAACCCGAGTCCCTGGCACTGTGAGGCAGTAGTGTTGTGTCATCACGCGATCCAATAATGGACAACAGGATTAGGACAGTTACATTAGTATATTTTCGACAGTTAGTTAACAGGAATGCTCTCACGCAGCCTACCTAAGATTGGGAAGCCTTTATACAGCAGCAGAGGACAATTCAAGAACCAATAAAGTGATAAACACGAAACATGTAAACTAGCTTGCTTTAGAAAAGGAGATTGCAGGAGTTTTGTTAAGATATATATATAAGGGGAGAGTGAGTATTGGACAACCAGAAATTGAGGATGGCTGCAGAGAAATGGAAAACAAAGTATTGGAGGATGAATTGAATAGGTACTTTCCGTCAATCCTCACAATGGCAGATACTGTGAACATTCCAGAACTTAAAGCGAGTCAAGGGTGAGGAAAGGATGTAGTGATCAGCGCTGAGGAGAAGGTACTGGGGAAGCTGCAATGTTTGAAAATGGATAAATCACACAGACAGGAAGGATAATAACCAATGTTCTGAAGGAATTAGCGGAGGAGATTGTGAAACCATTGGTCGTGACTTTTCAGGAATAACTATCATCAGACAGAGTCCCAGAGAACTGGAAAATGGACAATTTAAAATCTCTGTGTAAGAAGGAAGAAAGGCAAAATACAGGAAATCGTAGGGCAATATAGCCTGGCATCGGCCGTTATTAGGGATTTAGAATGCATTGCTAGCATGAGATTGCAGAGTACTTGGAGGTGCATGGTAAAATAGGGCTGAGTCAGCATGGCTTCATCAAGGAGTGGTCCCGCTGACAAGTCTGTCAGAATTCTATTAGAAGGTAATGAGCAGGTTTGACAAAGGGAGGATGTGATCTCATTTGCTAATAGGCAGCGTGTTAACTTTGAATCTGTGTTACATTGAATAATGTTAATTTATTGGTTACAACTTGCATAAGCAGATGTACATAAACAAATAAAATTGCAGAGGAGCAATTCAATAGTAGATAAATAATATAAGGATGGAGGTCGGGTGATGTGTTGTTTCTACATGATGTGGGAGTGGTCGACCCCACTGTGGGTGACCATGTCTGGAGTAAATGTCGCATGCAAGAACAACTCTGGTTCTGAGTCGGTGAGCTGGAGTTTGAGCTTCAAACATTGCGAGGCATCAGGGAGGGGGAGAGTTCCCTGGATGCTGTGATTCAAGAGACAGTTACACTCCTTAGATCAACTGACTCAAATTCAGCCAGTAGTTAGAAAGCAGAGAGATTATCTGTGAGTGAGGCAGATAAAGGGATCCAGGACGTAGAATTGCTGGAGACTCAGCCCCTGTCCATGTCTAACAGGTTCAAGAGTTTGTTCCCTGTGTGGATGGGATGGGGACTGCAGGGAGGATGAGCTGATTGGCCACAGCACCGAGCTGAGGAAAGCTTTTAAGTGGGGCAAGAGAAGAGAAATGTTCATGTAACTGGGTATAGTATAGTTAGTGGCATAGACACTGTTCTCTGTGACCTGGATTGAGAGTCCTGAATGCGGCGTTACCGACTGGTGTTTGGGTAAGGGATATCTCATCTGGGCTGCAGGGGAACTTCGAGTGTGAGGGTAAAGTTCCATTGGTCATGGTCTGTGTAGGTACCAACGACAGAGATAAAACTAGGACAGAGGTTCTGCGAAGGGATACAAAGATCTCGGAGCTAAATTAGAAAACAGAATCAAAAAGGAAATAATCTCTGAATTACGGCCTGAGCCCTGAGTTAATTAGCACAGGGTCAGCAGAAAAATGTGTGGTTCAAAGTCTGGTGTGGGAGAAATGGGTTTGTATCATGGGACATTGACACCAGACACTGGGGAAGGAGCGCACTGTTCTGATCGGATGGTCTTCATCTGAACCGTGTTGGGCCCAGAGTCCAAGCAAATCGCATAACGACGGCTGTAGACTAGGCATGAAGCTAAATGGATGTGGGGTGGTGTCAGTTATAGGGAAAATTATAAAACCCGAATTAAAGGAGCGGGTAAGTTTGTAGATCTCAAGAAGAAGGCGTTTGGTATGCTTTCCTTTGTTGGTCACAGTATTGAGTACAGGAGTTGGGAGGTCATGTTGCGGCTGTACAGGACATTGGTTCGGCCACTGTTGGAATATTGCATGCAATTATGATCTCCTTCGTATCAGAAAGATGTTGTGAAACTTGAAAGGGTTCAGAAAAAAATTACAAGAATGTTGCCATGTTTGGAGAATTTGAGCTAAAGGGAGAGGCTGAACAGGCTGAGGCTGCTTTCCCTGGAGCGTCGGAGGCTGAGGAGTGATCTTTTACAGATTTACAAAATGATGAGTGGCATGGATATGATAAACAGACAAAGTCTTTTCCCTGGGGACAGGGAGTCCATAACGAGAAGACACAGGTTTAGGGCGAGAGGGGAAAGATATAAAAGAGAACTAAGGGTCAACGTTTTCACGCAGAGGGTGGTACGTGTATGGCACGAGCTGTCAGAGGATGTGGTGGAGGGTAGTACAATTGCAACGTTTAAGAGGCATTTAGATGGGTATATGAAGAGGAAGGTTTTGGAGGTATATGGACCGGGTACTGGCAGGTGGGACTGGATTGGTGATATCTGATCGGCATGGACAGGTTGGACCGAATGGTCTGTTTCCATTCTGTACATCTCGATGACTCTAAAACTCTAAGTTATTCAAAGCTTCAGCACAGACGCAGAGTATGGAAAGTGTTAGCAATCAAACTTCAAACACTCAGGACAAACAAATACCGATGAGAAGAGGGATGGTTACTACAGGGCTGAACTGTTTTATAGGAATGCAAGCAGTATAAGGAATAAGGTAATTAAGCTTGTGGCTCAAACACAAATTGGCAGATCGCCATCATGGAGACGTTGCTGCAAGAGGATCAGGATTGGGAGCTGAATATTCAAGGATATACATCCTATCAAAAAGATAGGCAGTTGGGCAGAGGGGATGGGGCTGTCTTATTAGTAAGAAATGCAATTAAATCAATAGTAAGAAATGATGTAAAGTAAAATGGTGTAGAATCAGTGTCGGTAGAATTGAGGAATCAAAAAGGTTAAAAACAAGTAGTTGGAGTTCTGTTCAGGCCTTCACACAGTACTCAGGAGCTGGGGTGCAAGATACACCAGGAGCTAGAAAGATGTGTAGGAAATATAAAGTTACAGTGATCATGTGGGCTTTCATTACGGAGGTGGGCTGTGAATTCATATTGATGGTGGTTTCCAAGGAAAGGAATTTGTGGAATATCTATGAGATGGCTTTTTGGAGCAGCTTGTGCAGGCAGATTAGATGAGGGAGCTTAAGGTGAAGAAAATCATAGGAGGCATTACCGTAATATGATTGAGTTTACTCTGCAATTTCAGATGGAGAAGTTATATTCAGAAGTAACGGTATTAAAGCTGAATAAAGGCAACTACAGAGACATGAGAGAGGAGCTTGGTAGAATTGACTGGTAGAAGGGCCCAGCAGGAGAGACAGTGGAGCAGCAATGGCAAGAGACTTTTCGAGTAATTCGTGATGCAGCAGAGATTTACCCCGAGTAAAATGAGGCAGAGTACATGGAGAATGAGGTAACCATGACTGATGAGGGAAGTCAGCTATAGCAGGGAGTAAGGAAAAATTATTTTTAAAACCGCAATGAATAGCTTAATCTCTGTCGTGGGTAAGATCCTGGAATCCATTGTGAAGGATGAGATTTCTGAATACTTGGAAGTGTTTGGTAAAATAGGGCAAAGTCAGCATGGTTCCATCAAGGGAAGGTCATACCTGACAAATTTGTTGGAAATCTTTGAAGAAGAAATGAACAGGCTCAATCAAGTACAGCCAATGGATGTTATCCACCTGAACGCCAAGAAGGTCTTTGACAAGGTGTCACACAGGAGATGATTGAGTATGATTAGGGTGTTAGAAGCAAGGTAGAGGCATGAATAGGAACTTACCTGTCTGACAGAAAGCAGAGACTGGGGATAAAATGGTCCTTCTCAGAATGGCAGCCGGTGGCAAGAGGTGATCCACAAGGCTCAGTGTTGGAATCGTAACTTTTTACCTGTTACGTTAACAATATAGATGATCGAACTGAGGGCACTCTGGCTAAGTTTGCAGACGATACAAAGATAGGCAGATGGACTGGTCGCATAGAGAAGTTGAAGAAGGAATTGACTCGGTAAAAGTGTTGGCAGATGGATTCCAACGTCACAAAGTGTGAGGTCATGCACTTTGTCACGAAGAATCGAGGCATGGTCTATTTTCTAAATGGGGAGGAAATTCAGAACTGTGAAGTGCAAAGGAACTTGGAAGTTCTAGTGCAGGGTTCTCTTAAGGTAAGCTTGTAGGTTGAAGCAGTAGTTAAGAGGGCAATTGCATTTATTATTGATGGCATTTATTACGGGAGGAATTGAATATAAGAACAGGCTGTATACAGTTTTGGTCAGACTACATTTGGAGTGTTGAGTGCACTGTTGTGTCCCATATCTCAGGAAAGGTATACTGACACTGGAGTGTGTTCAGAAGATTTTCACGGGAATAGTCATAGGAGTGAAAGGTTTGTTGTATGGCGAATGTTTGAGTCTTTGGGTCTATACTTGATAAAGATTAGAAGGAAGAGAGGAAATGTAATTGAAACATACAGAATACTGAATGACCTGAACAGAGTGGATGTGCATAAGATGTTTCCATTGGTAGGAGAGATGAGGATCCAAGGACACAGCCTAAGCTTAAAGGGAACATCTTTTTGAACGTTGCTCAGGTGAAACTTCTTTAACCAGGGAATGGTGAATCTTTGAAATTTATTTGCAGAGAAGGCTGTGGGGCCAGGTTATTGAGTATATGTGAGACGGGTATAGCTTTTCAGATTATTCAGGGGATCAAGGGTTACGGGGAGAAGGTTGGAAAATGGGTTTGAGAAACTTATCAGCGATGACCAAATGGCGGAGCAGACTCGATTGGCTAACTGGCCTAGTTTTGGCCCCTATGTCTTATAGTATTATGGTTTAAACTTTAAGGAGTCTTTTGCATCTCTGAGAATATGGATTCGTGTTCTTCATGAAGGTCAGAAGCTGGTGGAAATAGACAATAGACAATAGACAGTAGGTGCAGGAGTAGGTCATTCTGCACTTCGAGCCTGCACCACCATTCAATATGATCATGGCTGATCATCCTTAATCAGTATCCTGTTCCTGCCTTATCTCCATAATCCGTGATTCCACAATCCTTGAGAGCTCTATCCAATTCTTTCTTAAATGAATCCAGATACTGGGCCTCCGCTGCCCTTTGGGGCAGAGCATTCCACACAGCCACTACTCTTTGGTTGAAGAAGTTTCTCCTCATCTCTGTCCTAAATGGCTTACCCCGTATTTTTAAGCTGTGTCCTCTGGTTCGGCACTCACCCATCAGTGGAAACATGTTTCCTGCCGCCAGAGTATCCAATCCTTTAATAATCATATATGTCTCAATCAGATCCCCTCTCAGTCTTCTAAACTCAAGGGTATACAAGCCCACTCCCTCCAGGCTTTCAGTGTAAGGTAATCCCACCATTCCAGAATTGACCTCATCAACCTACGCTGCACTCCCTCAATATCTAGAATGTCTTTCCTCAAATTTGGAGACCAGAACTGCACACAGTACTCCAGGTGTGGTCTCACCAGGGCCAAAAATAGTTGACTGTTTTTGAATGAAGATATTTTGGCTGCTGTCAGGATGGTGGATATTGTGACATTCAGTGCAGAATCACACACTAACTGCACTGTATTAATGTGGGGAGTGTTTATTTAAAACCTGGACCTCTCTGTCTCTGTCACTCGCGTGGGGAGTGGGGGTTGGGGTGGGTAGGCGTAACGTCCTCAGAGGCCTTCAAACTATCCAGAAGCATGCATCCTGAATGAATCAACAGTCACGGAATTTATCGCCTTCTCATTGTCTGTTTCGAATATAAGGAGTGATTGTCCATCCCCCTCAAGGTTCAGTGCAATCACCTCTTATTATCTCACAGCGCTAAAGATCAACCTTTACTCACTCCTCATGGTGCCATCATCCCAGGGATTAATCCGATGGGACTCTTGTTCATTCTCTCTGTGGTAAGGAGATCACTCCATATAAAGGAGATAAAATCTGTCCACAATACCCCAAACCCTGCCTCAACAACGCTCTCACAGTTGATCACAATAACTCCTTTCCCTCACTTAGCTGGCTCCATTTCCTTCATTTGACACAGGATACCATTCATTTACAATGCACAGCCACTGACGTGAATTTAAACCATCCTTCCATCTGTAGGTCAGCATCAATAAAGCTAGCACCAGAGGTTCCTATCGAGATGGAAAACACTCTCGGAGACAGACTCAATCACAAAGAATACGTCTAAAAGTGTGAGTGACCACCTACCTGAATGTAATTCAGCTGCAGGAATATGGGATACAGGCAGAGGAAGGGGGTTATTTTTCCTTTATCATCTGCCCTCTCGGGATGTATTCAGCCCTGGTCAGGCCAGCATGTTATGTTGACCTTGAACTGAGTGGCTGATTAGCTGTTCCACAGGACAGTAAAGATCAAAACACAGTGCTGTGGGTTTGCAGTCACACAGAGACCTGACCAGAGAAGAATGACCCATTGCCTTCACTAATGGGCAAGAAGCAAGCCGATATCAACAGATTATAATTTTGTGGCTGTAGATTATGAGCCAGTGACGTAACCACCATACACTGTCTTCCCATCTTTCTAATTCTGTGCAGAGAACAATGTAAACATCTCAAGTGCAATAATTTTGCAATAGACACATGGTAAGAATGGGTTTGAAGAAGCTGTATGCGGAGATTAACAAAGGCACCAATGATAGTTATTCAGGAATTGTACTGAGGCTGAGGAGGAGACTGGGATGTCATGTTGGTGGTCCTGGACAGAAATGGTCAGTGGGGAGGATATGGAAATATAAACTTGTGCAGGAGATAATGAATCAAGGAAAATAGTTTGTTTCATCCTCACATATTGGTGTGTAATTTTTAAATAATTATTTGCTAGTTATAATATGAAAGCAATGGAATCTTTGATTGGAACTGAAAACATTGACTTGCAACTTTCCAAAATTTACATATCATGACCATCAATTCAGTTCAGACCGTTTCACTAGACATATAGAGTGATTTACCAGGAACACCAAATATCGCAAGGATAGCATAGTAACCAGATTGAATAACCATCAGTACATCTTCAATCCGCGATGCTCATGATATCCCAGGCTGGGAAAGCCAGAAAAGACCCCAGGATAATCTCCTATCCATTGCTGGAAATTTCCATTTGAATGTTCTCAGATCTTGATCCATTGTTGGAACACTCCAGTGTACTCTTCCCAGATTCTGATCTCTCCTCCCTCTCTCCTTGAAGCTGCTGATCCCTGTTACTGGTGTGCTCCTGCTCATACTATGGGATTACACATTGAACACATTCCATTATTGATAGAAGACTGAAAATCTCTGGGGACCCATAGGATCCATGGAGACTTGCATAATCACAATCGCTGAACAAACAGCTCCAGCTAACCTCTCTCAATGTGATACTGTTTTAATAAATTCAAAATAACTTTGAACACATGCATTCTGGATGTGAGATGTGAGTGTGACTGAAGGAGGAATGTTGGAGATGACATATTATTTGTGTGTAATCATTCAGTCTGCCTTGGATATACAGGTAATGCCAGAGGTTTTACTGAACATAAACATGCTTCTCTGCTCATAAATGGAGAAATAAATCTGATAATTACTCATCAGTCATTGCAAAATCACTAAATCGTTGAGAGTACGTCTTCCATCTGTGATCTGATGGCAACATGTGCCTAAGACAATGTGAGTTTATAACAATCAAACAGCATGCATATGTTAACAGAGAATTGTACGTGACAACTACAATTCAGATTGTTATTCCATAATCAGAGAGGGCAATCGTGGGTGTTGATGTTATCCATGTTAAGGAACTGTGATGAAGTATCATTTACTGACTTCAATAACATTGTGATTATGACATTGGGGAAAAGACAGAAGATGGAGAGGACTGGGGGACATGGGTGTTCAAACTGGGAAGAGGAACATTGCTGTTCCCTAGTTATCAGAATTGGAACGTTACACTTTATAACTCATATGATGAACAGGTTCAAAGATAAATGTATAATGAGAAATTAGCAGAGACAATATTAATGAAATGTATTTAAAAATGCAAAATGCAGGGACAAAATGATTTTCTATACAGACCAAAATATGCAAAGTATAAACAGATACGTTTGTTAAAATGCACTCCTGATATTGAGTTATATAAATTGAAATGTGGATGTGAAAACTGGAAAGGTGATGTGCAAACTATCAATCATTATTTGATCCACAGCGGAGATGATGATTTCCTTTCTGTCAGTGATCCCCCTCACTGAGATTCTCTGGACCAGTCTGTCACACAGTATCTGGTGGTGGGGTGGGAGTGTTGGGTGGGGTTATCATTTCCTGCTGCTCATGGCACAGTTTATTTTTTTTTAAATCCACCTTCGCTATATAACGAATCGACGGTCTTTTGGGTTCTGTTTAGCTGTCAGTAACATAGCTCTGTGATATTATTGGAAAACAATGATCTAGGACGACAGCCAGTATCAGCAGAGTGGTCACAGGGAATGGCACACAGACAAAGGGATTGCAATACAGAGGAATGTCTAAATAAAAATTCCAACTTCTGTCTGTCCGTATTTATCTACCCTCATGCTGCCTTCTGATCTATCTGACTTCACTCTCATCTAACACCTCTTCCTCTGCCACTCAGTCAGTCGCTCCATTTTCTATCCTCTCTCAGTTTATCTCCATTAACTTTCTGTTCCCCGGTTTATATCTCACTCACGCCATCTATATCCACACGCTCTCTCTATCTCTAGTTGTGCAATTGAAGAGCTTGTGACCCCACAATGGGTTGACTGACCTCCATCGGTGTTATAATAATTCGGCAGTTCTCTGATCCACAAGAAATACTTTAGGTGCCTGGTCAGATAAGCTGATGCGGTGACAGGTACAGTGCACAATCACCCATTATCTCTTCCTGTTCTTCTCTGACGTACAGCTGCCTTGAAATGTTTGTGCAAACAAAATAGACTGAATGAAATTCGAGCAGTCCAGAAGACGTTCATGACGGTGGATTTAAATTAGGATTTAATGATGGATGAGATTCTAGAATAACCTAAGCAATGAAAGAAAAACAGGGCAACACAAGAAATAGCATATGAATACAACATGTGGCACCAAGTAGGCCTCATGGTATTATCGCTAGATTATCAATACCGAAAATCAGCTCCTGTTCTGTGGACCCATGTTCGAAACCCACCACTGCAGAAGGTGGAAGTTCAACTCAATATTTTTTTAAAAGCTGGAATTAAGAATCTACTGATGAGAATGAAATCTTTGCCAATCGTCAGAAAAGAAAAACCATTTGGCTTACTAATATCCTCCAATGAAGTAATCTTGCATCCTCACTCCAGACCCAAAGCAATGTGATGACTCTCAGTCGCGCTGTGAAATGGACTAGAGTGTTATACCAATCGCTACAAAATCTCAAAGAAATGAAACCAGATGGACCAACAGTTATCGATCTGACCACCGAAAACGTCAGTTGGAAACATCACTGTCCGACCTGCAAAGTTCTCCTTAGTAACACCTGAGGACTAGTGCCGATATTGGAACAACTGCCTTACAGACTAGTCAAGCAACAGCCTGATATAGTCATGCTCATGAAATTATAACTGACAGAAATACCCCAGAAACCACCATCACCATGACCGAATATGTCCTGGCCCAAGGTCAGGACCAATCCAGCAGAGGGGGCAGCTCAGTGCGATACATTCTGGAGGTAGTTGCTCTGCGAGTCCCCAAAATTAACACCAACCTCAATGAAGTCCCATGGCTTTAGATTAAACGTGGGCAAAGCAGCCTTACTGATTAACATGTAACGTCATTCCTCAGCTGGATCAGTACTCCTCCATGTTGAATAACACTTGGAGAAAACACTGACTGTGAAAAGGGCACAAAGTTTATTCTCGCTGAGGAATTTCAAAGTCAACCACTAAGATTGGTTTGGCACCAGGACTACCAATCACACTGGTCGGATCCTAAAGGATATATCTACTTGATTGGGTCTGCAGAAGGTAGTGAGGGAATGAACGAGAGGGGAAAAAACATACCTGACCTCATCCTTACCAATCTAAAAACTGCAGATGCATCTATCCATGACAGCATCGGTAAAACTGACCACCGCACTATCGTTGAGGAGACAAAGTCTCACGGTCACATTGAGAATAAACACTATAGTGTTGTGTGGCGCTATCACCATGCTAAATGGCGCAGACTTCAAACAGATCTAGCAACTCAAAACTGAGTATCCATAATGCGCTGTGGTCCAACAATAGCAGAAGAATAATATCCCAGCACAATCTGTAATCTCATGGCGCAGCATATAAACCACTCAATCATTACCATCAAACCAGAGGATTAACCCCAGTGCAATAGAGAGTGAAACAATGAGAAAAAAACTGCTCAAGTACGTTCTGTACATAAAACTTAGGATAAATTCAAACCAACCAAATACCGCCTCATCAGTCTACCCACCAGCATCAACAAAGTGATGGAAGGACTCATCAACAGTGCTATCAAGCAGCACCGGCTCAGCAATAACCTGCTCAGTGACGCCCAGTTTGGGTTCTACCGGGGACACTCAGCTCCTGACCTCACCACAGTCTTTGTTCAAACATAGAAAAAGGAACTGAATTCCAGCACTTGAAAATCAAGGCTGCATTCTTTCAAATGTGGCATCAAGGAACCCAAGCAAAAAGGATATTTCGAGCAAGTATTTCATTATTGGAGTTATACCTGACAGATAGGAAAACGGTTATTGTTGTTGGAGGTCAGTAATCACACTTCCAGAATATTTCTGCAGTAGTCCCTCAGGATAATGCGGACGTAGGTTTGCTCCATGAGTTGGAATTGTCATTTTCAGATGTTTCGTCACCATACTAGGCAATACCTTCAGTTGCCCTCCGGAAGAAACCTAGGTCTAAACACCTTCTGTTGCTTCATCAATGGCCTTCTCTCCATCATAAGGTCAGAAGTGGCGATATTCGACGATGAATTCACAAAGTTTAGCACCATTTGCAAATGCTCAGTTATGGAAGCAGTCCATGCCTAAAGGCAACAGGATCTGGACAATATCCAGGCTTGGGCTAATAAGTAACAAGTAACACTCGCACCACACAAATGCCAGACAATGACTATCACCAATAAGAAACAATATAACTACTTGGTATTAAGCAGCATATTTGTCACTAAATTCCCCTCCCCACCACACTATCAATACACTTCGGGTTATCAATGACCAGAAACTCAACTAGACTCGCCACATAAATATAAGAGCAGATCAAAGGCTAGGAATATTGTGCGTTTAACTCAACTCCTGTCTTCCCAAAGCATGCTCACCATCTACAAGACACAAGTCAGGGGTGAGATGAAATACTCCCCAATTGCCTGAATGAGTGCAGCCACAACGACACTGAAGAAGCTTGACACCATCCAGGACAAAACAGCCCTATTGAGTGGCACCACATCCACAAGCATTCACTCCATTCACCACCTATGCTCAGTAGCAGCAGTATGTACTATCTACAAGACAGCACCTTTCAATCCTACAATCACTTCCATTTGAATGACAACGGCAGCAGGCTTTGGCGAACACCACCACCTTCAAACTCCCTTCCAAACCAGTCAACATCCTGAGTTGGAAATATATCACCATTCTGTCACTGTTGCTGGGTCAAATCCCTGGAATTCCCTCCCTCGTAGCATTGTGGATCAACTCACAGCAGGTGGACTGCAGCAGTATAAGAAAGCAACTCAGCACCACCTTCTCAAGACGGTAACTAGGGACGGAAAAGAAATGGTGGGTCCATCCAGCGATTCCCATAACCAAAAAAAAAAGTTTTAAAAGTTCCAAGTTGAACACCTCAATATAACAGGTTTTCTGATTTGAACATGAACAGCAAAGCAGTGTTTCTGATACTGAACATTTTCGACCTTTCTGTTATTAGAAAGGTGTTCAGTGTTCCATGACATATTGTTGCTGAGTGCTGTGATAAATTGCACCTGTTTTATTAAATGCAAAATTAGTGGAACTGGATCGATCTTTCAAAAATACCAGACTGAAAATGACAATCATCGTCGAGACAATGTCCTCCCGCCAGATGAGACTCACAGATAGCAGCTTATATTCAACATCTTACTGCGCTACTGCTTAACACTGACTCCTCCCACCGTCCATATTACAGGGATTACCATTGACCAGAAGGTGAATTCAAATCAAAATACAGATTCAACGGTTACAAGAGCAGGTCAGAGATTTACAATTCTGCACTGAATAATAGACTGTACGACAATACAGGCATGTTATATAGCAATAGATTTAGGCCATTCAGCCGATCTCTTCACTCTGAAACTGTCTAATTTTGTCATAGTCTCTAAGACTTGTGGCAATATCTTCTATACTCAAACTGTATCAATCTTTGCAGTAATCGCTCAGTTTCAATCAATTGCGCCCCCCCCATTCTTCTAAATTCCATTGAGTACAGACATAGAGCCCTCAACTGCTGCTCATATGACAAGCCATTATTCCCAGGATAGATCATGTCCAACACCCGTAGATCCTTCCCCAGAACAGCTCACAATACTCCAAATCCAGTCTGTCCATAGCCCATTACATTCTCAGCAGTATGTCTCCGCCCTTGTATTCTCACTCTCTTGAAATAAATGCTAACATTGCATTTGCTTTCCTAACTGCCAACGTCACCTGCGCATTAACCGTAAGAGAGGACGATGACTCCAAACTCCTTTTGTGCTTCAGATTTCATGAAGCCTTTTAGAACATAGTGTCTGCCTGTATTCCGTCCACTGAAGTGCATAATCTCACATGTTCCCATATGGTGTTCCATCAGCCATGTGTTTTCCCAGTATCCTAAACTGTCCAAGTCTTTCTGCAGCCTCCCCACTTCCTCAATATCAGCTGCCCATCCAATCATCATTGTATCATCTGCAAACCTAGTCAAACTGCCAGGTCAGATGGTTCACGTAAATGGTACTTCTTGACTCCCTAAGGACTATCCACCATTGGAAAGGCACAACACTCAAGATGTTTGACTCCATTTAGTTTAAAGCAGCATGACTGGAATTACACCTGCAATGCCTTCACTCCTTGCACCACTGGCACTGACACCCTGCTCACTATTTTATTATGAATTTACCGCATTATGGTGACACAGAACATGATGCCGCACGATCCCAGTCTATTAATGGCAATCTGTCTCAATGCTGACTGTGTGGTGCTCACACCACGAATATCATTTTGTGTTGAAGGCGACAGAGGGAGGTGGGGGGAGGTGATGTCGATCATAAATGACTGTGTGACTGTCACTGAGGGCTGACACAGGCCGCCAAAGCCGCAGATGCAGCTATGTCTGTTGTCGCCGCTGCAGGCAAGGTCAGCTTTTCAATGAGTCAAATCAAAGAAAGTGATGGGCCTGGACAGTGTTCCTGGCTGAGCATTCAGATCCTGTTTGTACCAACTAGCAGAGGTATTCACATACAACTTCAGCCTCTCCCTCCAGAAGCCGAAGTCCCAATCTGATTCAAGAAGGCTATCATCATCCATGAGAAATCACATGGAACATGCCCTTATAGATGACCATCCAGTGGCTCTGACCTCAATAATCATGAAGTGCTCTGAGAGAATGGTTATGGCCTACACCAACTCCAGTCTCCCAGCCTGACCTGCTGCACTATAATTTGCCGACTGATGTAACGGGTGCACAACAGATGCCATATCCTAGCCTGCATGCATCACTGGAAGATCTAGACCATAAGGACACTTACACCAGACTCCTGCTCATTGACTAAAGCTCCACATTCAAAATCAATATCCCCTACTGACTAATCCCAAAATTCCATGACCTTGGTCTCGGTTCCATCCTCTGCAACTGGCTCCTCAGATTTCAGACCCACAATCGTGAAGATATGTTAAAACCACCTCCTCCACAATAACAATGAACACTAAAGCTGCTGAAGGATGTGTTCTCAAGACCAGACAATACTCCCTGAACACCCACGGCAGTACCCTCAGCCCACTACTGTCCTCCCTATACACCCATGACTGCGCCCTCAGCACCTTACTGTACGCCCTGTACACCCACAGATGTGCCCTCAACCCACTATTGTATTCCCTGTACACCAACGGTTGTGTCCTCAGCCCTCCACTGTCCTCCATGCACACCCAAGTCTGTGCCCTCAGCCCCTTACTGTATTCCATGTACTCCCACATCTGTGCCCTCAGCCCCTTATGGTACTCCAGGTACACCCACGGCTGTGTCCTCAGCCCCCCACTATCCACCCTGTACACCCACGGATGTGACCTCAGCCCCTTAGTGTGTTCCCTGTACACCCACGGCTGTGCCCTAAACCAACTATTGTACTCTTTGTAAACCCACGGTTGTTTCTGCAGCCCCCTAATGTCCTCTTTGTACACCACGGCTGTGCCCTCAGCCCCCTACGTAATCTCTGTACAGCCACGGCTGAGTTTCCAAATTCCAAACAATGCCAGCAACAGGTTCGATGATGACATCACGAGAGCTGTACGGATATTTAACAATAACGCGTCAGAATCTAGGAAGGCGATAGAGAGTTTGGTGGCATGGTGTATTGATAATTACCTCTCTCTCTAATCCGGCAAATGTCAAGAACTGATCACTGACTTTATGAAGAAAGGAGGGGAACACACCCCATCTACCTCAACCGTTTGGGGGAGGGCAGAGCATCAAGTCCATCGGAGTGATGATAACTCACAACCTGTCCTGAACTTCTCACATAGGACCGAAGGTCGGAAAGTTTAAACAATGCCTCTCCTTCCTGAGGTGATACAGGAAAATCAACATGCACTACTTCTACAGATGGACCATTGGGAGCGTATTGTCCCGGTGGATAACAGCCTGGTATGGCAACTGCTCTACTCAGGATTGTTAGAAACTACAGAAGGTTGGGTGCTCAGCTCTGACCAACACGGACTCTAACATCCCAACCATTGATTCCATTTACATGGCTCATTGCCGCAGAAAGGCTGCCAACATCTACCCCAGATTACTGAGGGAAGGGAGACAGGAAATATCTGGGGCATTAACAGATATCTTTGTAGCATCCTTGAACACGGCCGAGGTCGTGGAAGACTGGAAAATTGTTAAACCCCTTGTTTAAGAAAGGTAGTAGGGATAATCCCGTCAATTATAGACCGGTGAGACTGATGTCAGGGGTAGGGAATCTGCCAGAGAAAATACTGAGGGATAGGATCTACTCTCATTTGGATGAAAATAGTCTTATCAGTGAAGGACAACATGGTTTTGTGCAGAGAAGGTCATGTCTTAACAACTCAATAGAATTCTTTGAGGAAGTGACAATGTTGATTGATGAGGGAGAGACTGTAGATGTCATGTACATGGACTTCAGGAAGGCGTTTGGTATGTTTCCCCTCGGTCGGGTTATGGAGAAAGTGAAAGTCACATGGTGCACTAGCTACGTGGAGAAAGAACTGACTGGGCAACATGAGGCAGAGAATAGTAGGGGGAGGGAGTTTCTCAAAATGGAGAACAGGAAGGAAATCACGGTTTATTTGCGATATTCAGAAATGACGATTGTGAGAATGTGGAAGGTGGGGAGCAGTGAAATGATGACCAATGTTATGGATGACACAAAGATGAGCTGGGTGGATCACAATCAGGAGGAAAGTGTTAGGCTACAGGAGGATAGAAGCAGATTATTCAGATAGCTAGATCAATAACCTGATTAAATTTAACACCGATAAATTAGGAAGATTCAAGTCAGAAGTAACAAGACAAGTGAGTACTCAAAAGTGAGTATGAAAGAGGAGGGCTACATTTGCTCGTTTTTCTTTGCAGCAGGGAAGGTTGAGGAGGGAACCTGGCACAGGTGTACAAGAGCATAAGGGGTATGGAGAGGATGAACAGACAACAGCTGTTTTCCTTAGTCAAAGAAACAAAAGCAATGGGACACACTTTTAAAGTGAAAGGCAGGAGATTGAGAGAGGATTTATTGAATGGAATATGGAATATGAACTGAGAGGGTGGTATGAATCTGGAATGCGTTGTCTAGGAGGGTGGTTGAGGCAGGAAACCACAAAAACCTTTAATAAGCCTTTGGATGTGCACTTGCTGGCAAAGACCTGATCAGACTGCTTTTCATTGCATGATTCTTTGCAGTGGCAGCCAAGAACACTCTGATATATTCTGAAACAATAAGCAATGGCAGTTGCTGCTTTGTTCCTTTAACTGTACTCAATAAAAAGCTTTATTACAAACCAGCATCATCTCATGGAGCTTCAGCACTTACTCAACCAAACTCAGCCCAGCCATCTCTTGGAACATCCAGTGTAATTCACATGCTCTGTGTAAGCATTGTCCAACAACAGCACTGATAATATTCTAACTGTTTGCCACCATTATTATAGTCACAGCCATAACTTGAACACAACTTTTCCTCCATTATAATACAGATCTTTAGCAATAAGGATGTTATTTCTCTGAAGCATAATAAATTAATTCCCAGGTATTCACTTTGACAAACAGCAAGTTTTCCTGTGTTTTTTCTGCCAGTTGTTTGTCTCAGAATTCACCACCCCAAACGTTTCCCACTTTAACATTTTCTTGTGCACTGTCTCCCTGATCTCACACACCTGACTCCCTCACATCCCCCACACTCTCCATCCTTATTGATGAATCTCTGAAAAACCTGCGCCTCATCTCGATAATTTATTCCAACTCCCAACTCACATCTTGGACTGATTTGATTCCTTCTCTCGGCATGGTCATTAGACTGGCCGTGCCTGATGTCCTATTCACCTCGACCTTCTACTCAGTTCCTGATCTGCTGCTTTGGTTCTCACCCTCCTGGTTTATTCAAATCCATATGACTCGCACTAGCAAACCTCCCCACAAGGATGTTGGTGCTCGTCCACTTAAGATACAACCTACCATTTTTGTACAGGTCCCCACCTGATTTGGAAGAGATCCCAATGATCCAACAATCTGAAATACTCACCACTGAAGTAGCATGTTAACAACATGTTCAGCTATACTGTCTTCCTCATCCTTCCCTCTTTTCCACATGGCACGGGGAGTAATCCAGACATTATAGAGGATTAGTCTCTCTCTTTCTCTCTCCCCCTCTCTCTCTCCATCTCTCTCTGTCGCAGCCACCCACCCCCCCACACACACACCCACACACACATTCAGGATAAAGACAGACAGACAGACACCACATTACTTTGCAGAAGAATACAAATAACCCAACCCTAAAATAATCGTAATGATAACGGGAATGAAGGGTTTAGTTTAAGGGACGATGAGAGAAATTGCGCTTCTTCTGGATGTCAGTTTGCTCGCTGAGCTGGAGAGTTCATTTTCAGATGGTTCATCACTGTACAAGGGAACATTATCAGTGAGCCTCTGGTGAAGTTCTGGTATTATGCCCCACTTGCTATTTATGTGTTTAGGTTTCCTTGAGTAGTGATATAATTTCCAGTATTGGTGATTTTATGTCCCATTCTTTTTCTCAGAGTGTTAGATTGAATCAAAATCGATGTGTTTGTTGATCGAGTTGATAGAATGCTATGCTTCTCGGAATTATCGTGCGTGTCTCTGCTTGGCTTGTCCTAGATGGATGTGCAGACGCAGTCGAAATGGTATACTTTCTTATCTGTATGTAAGGATACTAGTGATAGTGGGTTATGTCTTTTTTTTCTGGCTCGTTGTTCATGTATCCAGGTGGCTAGTTTTCTGCCTGTTTGTCCGATGTAGTGTTTGTTACAGTTCTTGCAAGGCTTATTCTTCCTGGAGCAGAACAGACAAAGATGTGAACTTATTGCGGTACTCAAAAGTATGAAACGATGTAAAACAGGAGTACTCAGTTTCCATGAGTTAGCATTACAGCATCAAGGAGTTCTAATTTCAAGATTATCAGCATAAGAGCCAGGAGTGAGATAAGGAAAATCTTCTTTATTGAGAGAATTGCTAGGATTTGGAATGGACTGCCTGGGAGAGTTGTGGATGAGCCAGACCTCTGTGGTGGGCAAGTTGTTGGAGGGAATCCTGAGGGACAGGGTGTACATGTATTTGGAAAGACAAGGACTGATGCGGGATAGTCAACTTGGCTTTGTGCGTGGGAAATCATGTCTCACGGACTTGATTGAGTTTTTTGCAGAAGTAACAAAGAAGATTGATGAGGGCAGAGCAGTGGATGTGATCTATATAGACTTCAGTAAGACGTTCGACAAGGATCCCCGTGGTAGACTGATTAGCAAGGTTGTATTTCATGGAATACAGGGAGAAGTAGTCATTTGGATACAGAACTGGCTCAAAGGTAGAAGACAGTGGGTGGTGGTCGAGGGTTGTTTTTCAGAATGGAGAACTCTGACCAGTGGAGAGCCACAAGGATCGATGCAGGGCCATCTACTTTTTGACATTTATGTAAGTGATTTGGATGCGAGCATACGAGGTACAGATAGTTTGCAGATGAGACCAAAATTGGAGTGGACAGCGAAGAGGGTTACCTCAGATTACAACAGGATCTGGGCCAGATGGGTCAATGGGCTGTGAGGTGGCAGAAGGAGTTTAATTCAGATAAATGCGAGGTGTTGCATTTTGGGACAGCAAATCTTCGCAGGAATTATACACTCAATGGTAAGGCCCTAGGGAGTGTTGCTGAACAAAGAGACCTTGGAGTGGAGGTTCATAGATCCTTGAAAGTGGAGTCGCAGGTAGATAGGATACTGAAGTAGGCGTTTGGTATGCTTTCCTTTATTGGTCAGAATATAGAGTACAGGAGTTGGGAGGTCATGTTGCAGCTATACAGAATATTGGTGAGGTCACTCTTAGAATATTGCGTGCAATTCTGGTCTCCTTCCTATCAGAAAGATGTTGTGAAACTTGAAATGGTTCAGAAAAGATTTACAAGGATATTGCCAGGGTTGGAGCATCTGAGCTACAGGGAGAGGCTGAAGACGCTGGGGTTGTTTTCTCTGGACCGTCGGAGGCTGAGGGGTGACCTTATAGAGATTTACAAAATTATGAGGGGCATGGATAGGATAAATAGACAAAGTGTTTTCCCTGGGGTCAAGGAGCCCAGAACTAGGGGACATAGGTTTAGGGTGAATGGGGAAAGATATAAAAAAGAGAGCTAAGGGACAACTTTTTCACACGGATGGTGGTACGTGAATGGAATGAGCTGTCAGAAGATGTGGTGGAGGCTGGTACAATTGCAATCTTTAAGAGGCATTTGGATGGGTATATGAATTGAACGGGTGTGGATAGATATGGACCGGTTGCTGGCAGGTGGGACTAGATTGGGTTGGGATAACTTGTCGGCATGGACAGGTTGGACCAAAGGGTCTGTTTCCATGCTGTACATCTCTATGACTCTAACTGGGTATATATTTGGAAATGTGAACTTAACAGGCTGCAGAAATAAGGCTGGCAAATGAGAGGGGCTTGGGAGACACTCCTGGAGCTAATGCACACACAGTGACCAAAGGCCTCCTCCTATACTTAAAAGTTTTGCACTCTATCATGTGTCTGATGTGAATAAAAGTCAGTATCCGATTATTTCCCATTGTAAATGCTCGCGAATATCTGATTATTTAGTGCAGCATAAGCATTTAAAATACAAGTATTGCAAGGCCAGCATCATTATATAGTCTAATTATTGGTCAGAACATGAATATTTTAAATGTTAAAAGTTTGTGAGATGATTTGCAGCTCGGCTGCTCCTTGTTGTCGTTCTCTTCACCGAGCTGGGAGTTTGTGTTGCAGACGTTTTGTCCCCTGTCTAGGTGACATCCTCAGTGCTTGGGAGCCTCCTGTGAAGCGCTTCTGTAATGCTTCCTCCGGCATTTATAGTGGTTTATCTCTGCCGCTTCCGGTTGTCAGTTCCAGCTGTCCATTGCAATGATCGGTATACTGGGTCTAGGTCGATGTGCTTGTTGATTGAATCTGTGGATGAGTGCCATGCCTCTAGGAATTCCCTGGCTGTTCTCTGTTTGGCTTGTCCTATAATAGTAGTGTTGTCCCAGTTTAATTCATGTTGCTTGTTATCTGTGTGTGTGGCTACTAAGGATAGCTGGTCGTGTCGTTTAGTGGCTAGATGGCGTTCATGGATGCGGATAGTTAGCTGTCTTCCTGTTTGTATTGTCTCCATCTAAAACTAAATGTGGAATGGTCTATTGATTTGCTGTTAGTTGCAGAGTGGGTAGTAATACTTTGGTTCCAGAGGCTTCAGTGAGAAGCAGCTCAGCAAAAGTTGGAGGTAAGCTCAAGTAAAGTCTTTTTAATGCTAGTCTGCCAGCAGTTGAGATGTCAGTTAGGGCAGTTGCATGTTCCTCCTGCAGTATGTGGGAGCTCAGGGAGATTTCCACCGTCCCTGATGACTATACATGTGGGCAGTGCAACCAGCTGCAGCTCCTGGGAGACCGTGGTCAGGAGCTGCACCTGGCTGGTCTCCGGATCATCCAAGATACTGAGAACTTCATAGGTAAGAGCTTTAGTGAGGTGGTAATGCCCATGCCCCCCCCCCTAGCCACGTAAAGACTATAATATCCCAGTCCCATCATCCACACCCTGAGTTCATATGCATTACCTGTCAGTCCTGTTGCATTTAAATAAATGAAATTTAATCCAACAGGCGTTCGACTACCAGGAATGGCAAAGGGAATAGGCAGAGAGTGCAGGAATCCCCTGTGGTCATTCCTCTCGAAAACAAGTATACCATTTTGGTTACTGATTGTGTGTGTTGGGAGATGGGGGATGGGTGTCAGGCAATGACCGTTCAGGGGAAAGCAGCAGTAGCCAGATTGCTTGCACTGTGACTGGCTCTGGGGAGCAGCAGGATAGGATAAAGATAAACAGCGTCTTAGAGATAGGAGATTCGATTGTTAGGGAGACACAAACGGGAACCCAGGATGGGGTGTGGCCTCTCAGGTGTCAGGGTTCAGCATGTCTCTGAGTGGCTGCTGAACGCTTTCGGGGAGCGGGGGTGTTTGAGCTGCTTGAAGTAATTATGCACGTTGATACAAATGACACAGGTAGACATAGGAATGTGGTCCTACAGAGTGATTAGTGAGAGCTAGGAGAAAAGTTAAAAATAAGAGCCTTGACAGTGATAATCTCCTGATTACTTCCAGTGCCATGAGGTGGTGAATGTAAGAATAGGAGGATATGGCAGATAAATATGTGACTAAAGAATTGGTGCAGGGGGAGGGATTCATATTTTTAGATCATTGGGAGCTTTTCTGTGACAGTTTTGAGGGGGACTGGTGGCACATGCACTGGAGGGAGTGGGGGGAACCAATATCTTCTCAGCCAGTTTTGCTCGTGCTGCAAGGGAGTGTTTAAATGAGATTGGCAGCAGGTGGTATCCTCAAGAGCTGGGCAGCAAATGTGAGGTTGGAAGGCGATCCAGTATTCAGAATAGTACGTTGAAGAGATACATCAGGCAGGAATACCATAGGGAGCAAGGAATGCCTATGGATTAAATTGTACTTATTTCAATGCAAAAGGACTAAAAGTTAAGGCCGATGAATTTAGGGTGTGGATCGGTAATCGGCGCTGGATAGAGTAACTATTACAGAAACATGGCTGAGGGATGGATAGGACTGATGGCTTAATGTATCAGGGTAAAGTGCATTAGGAGGTACAGAGGTGGTGGAAAGAGGGGACGGGCTTGCATTTCTGATTTAGAGGAGTACCACAGCAGTGATCAGAGATAAAATAACTGGTGAATCATCCAGTGAGGCTTTGTGGGTGGAACTAAGAAAAAAGAAGGGGATGGTGACATTAATGGGGTTGTACTATAGGCCCCCAAAGAGTCAACAGGAATTACAGGATCAAAAATATACACAGACATTGGGAGGACGTGCGGAAACATTCGGGTTGTCATAATAGGGGTTTTAGTTTTTATAACACAGACTAGAACTGCCAGAGCATCAAGCCATTCGATGGGATAGAATCAAGTAAGTGCGTCAGGAATCTTTCCTCAAGCAGTATATAGAGGGTCCTAATCGGGAAGGGGCAAAATTTGACCTAAAAATAGGTCAGGACAGGTGAGTGAGGTGACAGTAGGTGTGCACTTTGGGACCAGTGACCATAGTTCTATTAATTTTTAAATCGTTATGGAGTAGGGAAAATAATTGGTCCAAAGATTCAAGTTCTAAATTGGGACAAGGTTAATTTTGATGGACTTAGACAGGAGTTTGCAGGGGTTGATTAGAGTAGCCTGTTTGCAAGCAAAGCGAGCTCCAACAAGTGGGAGTTTAAGATCTATATGTTCCTTTGGGGGTGAAAGGAAAGTTGACAGTAATGAGGAACCCTGAATTACAAGAGATGTTTAGGTTTTGACAAAACAAAATGTGGAGGCGTGGGTCAGGTAGAGACTGCTGGAATCAAGAAAATCCCTGGAGTTGTGCAGGGGATACAGGAGTTTACTGAAGAAGGAAATCAGGAGGGCGAATAGGGGGTATGAGGTAACCTGGCCTGAGAAGATCAGGGTGAATCCAAAGAGGCTGTTTAAGTATATTAAAGGAAAAACATTAACTAGAGAGAGAGAATAGGACCCCTCAAAGAACAAAGTGGACATGTATGTGTAGCACCATAACAGATAGGCAATGTCCTCATCAAATATTTCTCCTCTATATTTACAGTGGGGATACTTGGGAAGTTGGGGAAATTAGTGGTGATGTCTTGGGGTCAGTCCATATCACAGTAGAGGAGGTACTGGATGTACTAGAATGTTTGAAGTTGGAGAAATCTCATGGGCGTTACCAGATATATCCAAGAACACTGCAATGGGCTAGAGAAGAATTTGCGGGGACCTTGGCTGATAATTTTGATCATCAGTTACCACAGGTGAGATCCCAGTAGACTGAAGGATAGCAAATGTTGTGTCCTTATTCAAGAAAGACTGAAAAATAAAGCCTGGGAAATACACACCAGTAAGCTTAACATCTGTGGTAGGTAAATAACTGGAGAAGATTCTGAGGGATAAGAGGTGCATGTATTCGGAAAACAGGGTTTGATTAGGAATAGTAGGGAAAGCGTTTTGAGTGGAAGTTCATGACTGACGAATTTCCTAAAACTCTTTGTTGACGTGACCAGAAAGGTCGAGTAGGGCAGGCCGGTAAATGTCCAAACGTGTGGTGCTCGAAAAGCACAGCAGGTAAGGCAGTATTCGAAGGGCAGGAGAATCGACATTTCCGGCATAATTCCATCATAAGGAATGTACAAAACATCGATACTCCTGCCTGACCTGCTGGGCTTTTCCAGTGCCACACTTTTCGACTCTGATCTCCAGCATCTGCAGTCGTTGAAGAAAATGTATTCCAGTTATACCAGAACAGGATGAAGCTTTTCAGCCCCTGGAGCATGTTATAGAGTTACAGGAGGAGATCAATCAGCCCCTTGAGTCGATAGAACAGTTTAGATCATGCTGCAACAGTATATGACTATTCAGCTACTTGAAGTCAGTAACACAGGAGTTGGAACAGGCAACAAAGTGACAGGACTATGGGGTATACTGGAATAGCACCAGGCTATATCGCCCCTCAAGCCTGCCCTTCCCTCCAGTAAGGTCAGGGCTGATCTCTCTCAACCGCAATTTCTCTTTCCTGTCCAATTCTTTGTAGCCCTCAACCCACTGATGGGTCAAAATCCATTAACATCTCCCTGTGCCCCAAATCATTTCAGAGGTTTAGCTGTCTGGGATAGAGAAGCCCCAACAGTCGTTACCCTCTGAAAGACGGAAACAGTCCCCATACATATACCTTGGCCTATTGACATGAGCAAAAGTTATGGACATAGCGTCCAGCTGTCAACTGGATTCATTCCTATTATTGAGCAACTGGGTGGTATCCTTTACCTGTGTTCTCCACCTCACCATGCCGCCTCCCCCTACTCCCCCACCTCGCCTCTTTATCAGTACAAGCACCCCTAGTCCTAAAGAAAGGTATGGACTTCTTCTCCTGATGCTGCCTAGTTTGTGGTGTTCTTTTAGCCTCCTGCATTCCAACATCTGCATTTTTAAACCAAAATATCTTCTGGAATAATAGGTCAAGGAGAGTGAACGAGCTGTGCCTCTTCTTATCCAATAGCTGCGATGGGCTGAAAGGCGTTCTCATGTTTCCGTGAAACCAGCTTTAGATGCCGAATGAGCTCCTCATTTTTCGTCCTGTGGAAATGTTCAGATTCCAGTAGTAGTTTTACATGTGAACAGCACGAGCTTGAATGTTGTCTAGGTTTTGATGTTTTATGCGATCTTTTCTGAGCATCCTCACTTCTGATCGAACTATGGAGGGTCAGACGTTGCTGAAGCAGCTGAAGGTGTTTGTGCCGAAAAAGCTACCTGGAAGATCACCCAAAGAGATATCCTAGGACTGAGAGGATTGATCTCCATCAGCCACATTGTGTTCTGAATGGCCAACCAGTGGGAGTTTACAACTGATTCCCACTAGGTTCAATTTATTCATTCTCCTTGACACCTTGTTCAGTCATGGGGTAAAAACAAAGACTGCAGATGCTGGAAACCAGAGTCAAGATTAGAGTGGCGCTGGAAAAGCACGGAAGGTCAGGCAGCATCCAAGGAGCAGGAAAATCGACGTTTCGGGCAAAAGCCCTTCATCAGGAACAGAGGCAGGGTCCCTGCAGATGCAGAGATAAAGGAGAGGGGGGTGGAGGTGGGGAGAAAGTAGCATAGAGTACAGTAGGTGAATGGGGGTGGGGTTGGAAGTGATAGGTCAGGGAGGAGAGTGGGAGAAGGTAGCAAAGAGTCCAATGGATGAATGAGGGTGGGGATGAAGGTGCTAGGTCAGAGGAGAGGGTGGAGTGAGTAGGTGGAAAAGAGGATAGGCAGGTAGGAAAGGTCATGGGGTCGGTAATGATCTGGAAGGTTGTCACTGGTGTGAGGTAGGGGAAAGGGGAAATGAGGAAACTAGTGAAGTCCAACTTGAAGCCCTGGGGTTGAAGTGTTCTGAGGCAGAAGATGAGGCGTTCTTCCTTCAGGCATCTGCTGGTGAGGGAGCGGCAGTGGAGGACGCCCAGGACCTGCATGCCCTGGAAGATTAGGAGGGGGAGGTGAAATGTTGGGCCATAGGGCGGTGTGGTTGATTGGTGCAGGTGCCCCGGAGATGTTCCCTAAAGCACTCTGCCAGGAGGCATCCAGTCTCCCCAATGTAGAGGGGACCGCTTTTGGGAGCAACAGCTGCAATAAATGATATATGTGGGTGTGCAGATAAAATTTTGATGGATATGCAAGGTTCCTTTCGAGCCTTGGATGGAGATGAGAGAGGAGGTGTGGGCTCAGGTGGCTGGGCAGGGTGCCAGGAAGGGAGAGTGGGTTGTTGGGAGATGTCGACCTGATCAGGTAGTCACGGAGGGAACGGTCTTTGCGGAAAGTGGAAATGGCTGAGGAGAGATATATATGATGGGGTCCGTTTGGAGGTGGCGGAAATGTTGTCGGATGATTTGATGTATGTGAAGGTTGGTAGGGTGGGAGATGAGCACCAGGGGAGTTCTGTCCTTGGTTAGAGGGATGGAGTTTGAGGGTGGAGGTGCGGGATGTGGATGAGATGCGTATGAGGGCATCTTTAACAACGTGGGAGGGAAAATTGCGGTGTCTAATGAAGGAGGCCATCTGTTGTGTTCTGTGGTGGAGGTGGTCCTCCTGGTAACAGATCCAGCGGAGGCAGAGGAATTGGGAATGCGGGATGGAATTTTTGAAGCAGGTGGGGCTATGGGACTCGGTTGGTTTGGGAAATGTCCTGTGGAAATGTTTAGGTAGCTATGAGATTCGTTAAAAATGTCATTGTCAAGTCAGTCATCATTAATGGAGATGGAGAGGTCCAGGAAGGGGAGAGCGGTGTCAGAGATGGTCCCGGTAAATTAAAGGTCGGTGTGGAATGCGTTGGTTAAGTTGATGAATTGCTCAAAATCCTCGTGAGAGCACGAGGTGGCAACAATGCAGTCATCAATGTAGTGGAGGAAGAGGTGGGGAGTGGTGCCGGTGTAATTACGGAAGATGGACTGTACTACGTAGCCAACAAAGAGACAGACATAACTGGGGCCCATAGGGGTGCCAATGGTTACCCCTTTGGTCTGCAGGAAGTGGGAGGATTCGAAGGAGAAATTGTTAAGGGTGAGGACCAGTTCAGCCAAACGAATAAGAGTGTCGGTGGAAAGGTGATGTTGGGGACGTCGGGAGAGGAAAGAACGGAGGGCTTGGAGGCCTTGGTCATGGCGGATGGAGGTGTAGAGGGATTGGATATCCATGGTGAAGATGAGGCGTTGGGGGCCGGGGAAATGGAAGTCTGGGAGGAGGTGAAGGGCGTGGGTGGTGTCTCGAACGTATGTGGGGAGTTTCTGGACTAGGGTGGATAGGACAGTGTTGAAGTAGGTCGAGATGAGTTCAGTGGGGCAGGAGCATGTTGAGACAATGGGTTGGCCAGGGTGATCAGGCTTGTGAATCTTGGGAAGGAGGTAGAATCGGGCAGTGCGGGTTCCCGGACTATGAGTTTGGAAGCTGTGGGTGGTAGATCTCCTCCTGAGGTGATGAGGTTCTGCATGGTGTGGGAGATGATGGTTTGTCTTTTGGGGGTGCGGACATGGTCGGGGGGAGGTAGGAGGAGGTGTCTTCCAGTTAGCGTCTGGCTTCAGCAGTGTAAAGATCAGTGCGCCAAACTACCACTGCACCCCCTTTATCTGCTGGCTTGATGGTGAGTTTTGGATTGGAGCAGGGGGAGTGGGGGGCTGTGCGTTGTGAGGATGAGAGGTTAGAGTGCGGGAAGGGGTAGACAGGTTGAGATGGTTAATGTCTTGGCGGCAGTTGAATATGAAGTCATCGAGGGCCGGTAATAGGCCAGCACGCAGTGTCCAGGTGGATGGAGTGTGAAATAGGAGGATGTCATTGATGCTACAAAATGACAAACCAACGAAGTAGAGACTCCAAAGACAGACTTCTCCATGTTGTTCCTCCTAGCTCCCTTGATAATGGTTCACATGCGTTACATTAACGTGGTTTCCTGATGGTAAGGAGACACACCGGATGGTTTGTGCGATGTCTCAAGGAGGCAACTTCCATCTCTGAGAAGACAGACTAATCTTCTGCACGGATGTCACAAGTTTTTGAGAATGGCCAACCCTATCAGTGTGTGGCTGCTGACAGGTTTGTGAACAACATGATGCTCAGTGCAGGGTCTCACTCCAACTGTACATTCAGACGGTGAGAGTTTGTTCAGAGCATGGAGCTCTCACTCAACCAACATGGGGGCTCCACACAGATATGTAAACTATCATAGAGTAATAGAGTGCAACAGGTCCTTTAGCTCAAACTGGCCCATTCTGACTAAAATGTTCATCCATGCTAACTCCATTCCCTGCATTTGGCCCATATCGTTCTAAACGTTTCCGATCATAAATTTGTCCAAATGTGAAAATATGTATTGCTGGAAACACGTTATATTTCACAATATCAATGTTTTGTTTTGGAAATAATGACTGTTGGTTAATACCGCTCAAGTTTTATTGCAATCACATTTTATTCTTTTGTCGCATTACAAGTTAAACACTCATTTCCTTCACAATCTCTCTATGGTACCATCACGGCATGGATTAGTCTCGTGTAGCTCCTTTACACTGTCTCATTGTGGCAAGGAGATCATTCCTTAAAAAGGAGAGAAAATCTGTTCAGAGTGGCCCAAATACTGTCTCAATATCACTCTACAACTTCAATAAAGTGTCTTCACTCTAATACTTCCATCATTTTTTCAAAGAAGGACAGCACACATGTACTGTGCTGATTCCATACTGCTCCGTATGAATTCTGTCAGTGGCTCATAACCAAGAACATCCAGCTCCTTTTCACTTAGAGCACTTCCCATTATCTCGCCTTCTCATAAATACAAAATAAGAAGGATGGTATGTTTAATTGCCTTGCAGAGCGCTATGCTTTAAGCACAGCCACGCCGACCACACAACACTATTGCCATGGATTGAAGATGCTGAGGAGGTGATGGCCTAGCGGTGTTATCTCTGGAATATTAACCCAGGGACACAGGTGATGACCCAGACCTCGGATTTGAATCTCTCCACGGTAAAGGTTGGAATTTGAATTCTATAAAATATCAGGAATTGAGAATCAAATGAAACCATGAAACCACTCTGTTTGTCCATCTGCACACTGATGCCCTTCAGGGACGAAAATCTACCACCTTCACCTGGTTGGTCTTACATATGACTCCAGATCTACAGCACTGTGGTTAACACACAATTGCAATTTGAAATGGCCAAGCCAGCCACTCTGTTAGATCAAAGTCTACAAAGAAATAAAACCGAGCAGATCTCAGCACTGACTACTTACAGCCCATGGACTGTAGTGCATCAGGAAGGCAGCTCCCCAATACCTTCTCAGGACAATGAGAAAAGTAAATTAATTATTGGCCCAGCATCCTATCAATGCATAAAGGAAGATAATCACACTCACGGAAGGGAGACAAAGGGACATAACTCACTTCAAACCAAGACTTTGATGTACACCTTACACGGGCATGAATTTCAATATAATGGGAACAGGAGAAAAATAAATAAGATTAATCTGGATTTTTATTTCCATTCCAGCTGATCATCAACAATCCCTTTGTTTGTTTCTTCCTCTCTATCTCTCTCTTTCGTTATCTATTCAACTCCCTCCTTCTCCCCTTCACAACAGACATCCCTGTCACCAACATCAGTCACACTATTTCCCAGTTGCGTTCAGTTTTGATGTATGGTCGTTGTACCCGAAATGTCACTTCTATTTTTTTCTTGACCTGAGGCAGTAAAATCTCTTCAGTTTCTCTGGCACTTCCTCATTCTTTTTGTTTCTGAGCTCTAGCATCAATCTTTGTTTTTTTTTCAACCTTTCATGTTATTATTACATGGGATGTCTGCATCACTGGCAAGGGCAACACTTGTTGACCTCACTAAATGCCTTTTACTGTGAGGCCATTCCTAAAGGCAGTTGGTCTGACGTCAGTCTTAATCCAGACCAGATAAAAATGCTGGATATCTTTAACAAAGGACAATAGCAAAATAGATAAACTTATTGACAAAGTACTGGTGGGATTATATTAGTAAAATTCGCTTTTATTTCCTGTTCCTGTCATTTGAATTTAAGTTCTGTCATTCTCTGAAACAGGATTTGAAAGTGTCTTGAGTGTAGTACCCTGGGCCACTGAATTACGTGACAGCGGCATTACTACTCTGACACAGTGTCCCTGTCATGAATTTTCAGACCATAAAGTCTGAATTTTACCAAGGTATAGATAATTGTTTATTTAGCACCCGCACTGCCGTCAAGATGGGTCTGGGGATATCATGGAGCTGGTCGTGGGTAGCTTTGGTGATGGAGAGAATACCAAGACATAAATCAATTCATGGCAAATAGGTACTTCGGGATTGTGAACAGTCTTGTTCTCAGAGGTTTGTGAGGGCGGAGGTGTGGGGGGGTTCTGAAATTTGTGGAGAATGAATGGATTTGCATTTGAAACTGAAGACAAAAGGTTCGATCTTTACTAAATATTGATAACAGAAACATCACTGAAGTTCGCCATGGCTCGTGGGATTAATAAATCGATAGAGATGGAGAGACTTACCAGGAACGCCAACAATAGCAAGCATGGGATAGTAACCAGCCTGAATAATCAGCAGTACACCGTGTATCCGATCTGATAAAATGTGCCAATACCAGGAAACGAGGTAAAGACCCCAGGATAAATTCCTGTCCATTGTTCCACCATTCCATTCTATTTTTCTTAGATTCTGAACCGCTGGTGCGACATTGCAGTCTACTGTTCTCAGATTCTGATCCATTTTTGGAACATTCCAGTCTATGGTTCTCATATTCTGATCTCTCCTCTCCCTGTCTCTGCTACAGCTGATCCCTGTTAGTGTTGAAGGTTATGCATCCGCAGCTATAATGGGATAAAGCAGTGCAAGAAGCCCCTTACATATAGAAGAGGAAAGCCATCCAGTGACATAATTAGGATCCATGGAGACTGACATCAATCACAGTCACAGAACAAACAGTTCCAGTTAACTCCTTTCAGTATGCTACCTTCACTTCACAATAACAATTGGATTGAATTGAATGTTGACATCGCTGGATAATGGTGGATAATCCCATCAGCAATTACTGTCGTGAAGTTAGTTGTAAGGGAAAATGATGGATGCTTTCTTGTCGCAGGCTCGATGCTTCTGCTTTGTTGTCCATTTGCAATACTGTAACTGCCTGAACGCTCCACCATGACTACCCAAAATAAACACAATCTAGATATTGTTAATATGCTGATTTCGTCTCGACTAGAACGAGTGCCTAGCAACAGATTTTCAGTGGGCATATTTGCCGTGAACATGCACAGGAAGTGCGGATCTGCCTGGACATTCCTCTCGTTGCTCTAATAAGACAATGTTGAATCTTCAACACACAATACGATTAAGCACTGTTTTCTGTAAACTCACGAACACCTTAATACACTTTATTGACTTCAAAGCAGTAAGATTTATAATTTTGGAATTCACTCCAAAGCCAAATGTAGAATGTTTGTCCCAAAACCAGTCCTTGATTGTCCTTGATTTCTTTAAATAGGCTCTAAACGACCCAAGATTCTAATATGTCAGAATTTTGAAAGGTTCTTTGGTGCCCTTTTGTTTATACCTAACAGAAAATGCCTCATCCAGAAACCTTTCATGTCTTTAAAAAGAAATCTGTATAATCAAGAGGACGTGGCCAGCTCCCTAGCTGGACAGGTTGGATCAGTTCTGGGGTTAGTTGAGTCAGGGTCACTGGACGCTCTCTGCCTCCTTCTGCGCTTCTGACCTTATAACCTGTCATCAGTTGTGTCAGTTTTACACTTTTGCGAAGGAGTTTGTTTATTGGGATTTTTGCAAGTGTATTGGAAAAGCATCATTAAGTCATAATAGCCTGCTGGTTTCAGATACGATACGTTATTCAGGAATTCTATTTTCGGTTCCTTATGTTTAATTTGGTAAATTGGGAAATAAATGTTATGTATTTAAAACTCGGCGGTCTCACCAGCTAATTCACTCTGGGAATATCAGCGACACACTAACCTTCAACAAGCAGCAAAGATATGGTCTGGGCTACCTGCTTAAAATGTTTCGAGGGGTTGGGTTTGGCCCATAACGGACTGGGGGCCCTTTGCCGTATTTAGATAGCGAGTGGCAGGTGTTAGTGTCTCTTATTTCGTGTGTTGATTGGCGAATAAACAGAGCTTCAGATGGCGATGTTCTTGCAGGAACCAAGCTTGTTTTGGAGGTGGAAAAAGTGAGCTTGGGGGTTTTACAAAATGTACATTAGTCCAAGCAGCGAGAATTAGTAAACGAAGGGAATTGAAGCTACCTCCTAATGTGAGGAAAGATGAGATGATTGCAGCAGTAGCTCAGTATTCCAATTTGCTGGAAACTCCATCAGGATCTGCAGAGATGACTAAACTTCAATTGCAATTGAAGCAGCTTGAGTTAGAAGCAGAACTGAATCAGTTTGAGCTAAGACTAACATTAGAAGAGGAAGAAAGAGAACGAATAGGTTTAGTGGAGGAAAGAGATAAAAATAACAAATAGCTTTCGCAGGAGAGAAAGGAAAAGGGAGAGCATTTGAGCATCAGAGGTGGAGACTTAGAGAAAGTGGCTAAACATTTTCAGTGGCCAGTGACCATGTGGGCTTTGTTGAACCAAACAAATCTTGTAGGTAGAGCTAGTGAGGTATTCACAACACTATCAGAGGAGGGATCTGGGGTGAATGAGGAGGGGACATGTGCATATGAGCTTGTGTCAGAAGCCTACAGACAATGTTTCAGGAATCTAAGGAGGGATCCTGGTCAAATTAATGTTGAGTTTGAAAGGATCAAACAAAGTAATTTTGATAGATGGATAAGAGCTTTAAAAAGAGAGCAAACCTACAATGCTCTTCGAGAAACAATTAAATTGGAGGAGTTCAAAAATTCACTATGTGACATAGTGCAAACTCATTTGGAAGACTGGCCGCTGAAGTGGCTAATGATTATGACTAGTGATTAGTGATTATAAAACTTGTTTTGGCTTCCAGAATCAATTTCAGTCCATGATGGATAGAACCTGGGGCAAAGAGAAATCCTCAAGTAGAAAGGGAAAGGTAGATCTCGGTGAAGATCGAAATGATAACTTTCCACAGGGTAAAAAGGAAATACTTGAAGGAGACAAAGAAGTTAACGAGCTCTGGTGTTTTCATTGCAACAAATTAGGACACATGAAATCACTGTGTTGGTGGGTTCAGGGAAAAAAAAACAGACGCAGGAAAACGGAATAAGCCTGTGAGTTTTTTAGGAGTGGCAGCAGAAAACACAGTGAAAGCTAGAAATCTGCATCAGAGTGTACAAACTGATCAGATGTTTGTTAAGGAGAAGTGACAGATCTGCTCAGAAAAATATACCTGCAAAGTGAAAGTTTATTCACATAGGGCAGGTAAAGAGGATGCAATATTACGGGACACCGTATCCTCTCAGTCTATGCTTCTGAAAGATGAGGAGATATGTCCTCCTGAAGAACTATTTCCAGAAAATGTACTGCTAAAGAAAATTCATCTTGAGACAAAAAGTGCAACATTTTGTAAAGCGAGGATATCATATTCAGAAAAATGTGGAGCAATTGTGGGAGGGGTATTGGACAAACTCTCAGCTCCAGCGATGTAATTTATCCTTGCAGAAAATATAGCTGATTCACCGGTTGGAGTCCTGCCTACTCTGGTTGAAGAACCAGTGGAGACGCAGGAAAATGAAGCATTGCAGGAGTCTTATCCTGGAAACTTTCCAGATTGTGGGGTAACAAGTTCCCAGTGTCACCACTTGAAACAGGAAACATCAAAAATGTAAAGATAAGGAAGCTTAAGTGGCATTAACGGAGAATTTGTTCCACCAGATAGTTGATACAAAACAGGAGCAAGTAGGGTATCATGCATGTATTTTGAGTTCAGCTAAACTAATTGAGTCACAGAAGAAAGAAAACAGATTAAACCAGTTGCATCAAAAAGCATATACGTTAGGAATTTTGAATGTATCCCTAAGTGTGATTACCTAAAATGATGTCCAGATAAGGAAATGGAGACAATCACATAGTCAAAGAGATGAGAAATGGGAAGAGATTCATCAAATCATTTTGCCAATCGTGTATAGAAAGGAGGTGATGCGAAAAGTGCATGAGCTACCAACGAGAAGACATTTAGAAGTGACAAAAACACAGGGTGAAATGCAGAGACATTTTACTAGCCTGGACTGCAACAGGATGTAGTTGAATTTTACCAGACGTGTCATACAAGTCAGGTAATTGGAAAAACACAGGCGATAATAAAACCTGCACCTTTCTTAACTATTCTGGCATTTGAAGCACCTTTTACAAGAGTCTTAATTGTTGGGTTGGGCCCCCAACACACACAAAAAAAGTGGGCACTAGTGTTTGGAAACAATAATGGATGCATAGACACGATTTCCAGAGGCAACCCTAAGATGCAATATCATAGCTAAAAGAATTGCAGAGGAATTATTTCCTTTTTAAAATAGATAAGGACCACCAATAGAGCTACAGTGAGATTTAGGGTTCAAAGAACATATTTAAATTATTCACGATAATGTCTTCGGCATAAAGCAATACAAATCTACTGCGTACCATCCAAAATTACAGAGAGCACGATAAAGGTAACATTAAACATTATAGATCATGTTGAGGGCTTATGATCAGGATTATCCAGATGATTCAGTTAAGGAAGTTCCATTTGCGCTTTTTCTGATCAGGGATGCACCAAATTAATAGAGCAAACTCAATTCATTTGAATTAGTGTTTGAGCCATTAATATTGATTAAGGAGAAAGTAGTAAATCAGAATTGAATGGTCGCACTTTTGGACTATGTCTCTATTTTTTGGGAACGATTAATAGCGCTAGGGAATTGGCTGGACAGGATTTAAAAGTAGTGCAGCATGCATTAAAACAAGAAGCGGACAGGAAATTTAAAATTTGCAATTTTGATATCGGCGATAAGTTATTACTGTTGCTTACAGTGATAGTTGAACCTTGAAAAGCAAGGTTTAGTGGACCTTGTAAAATAAAAAGGATATTGAGTGGGGTAATTACTTGATAAGGACTCCAGACAATAAGCCATCTCGCAGTGTATGTCATGTGAATATGCTCGAAAGGTATTTTGACAGGGAAGCAAGGAAAAGAAGGGGAGAAGGTGTTAATGATTATGGCGTTTCTTAAATAAAGTGGACAATGAGGTAGTTGTCTAAAATTTCGATAAATTATTGTGTTACTTTTCTGAGAAAAATTGTAATGACTAGAAAGAGTTATTACTATTACATGGGACGATAAGCAGAAATTAACTTGGAAGTACAACCCAATTGTGCATAATGTAGCTATAGGAGATGCTGTTATGAGTAAGCAACATCCTTACGGGCATAATCCTCTAAAGTTGGCACAGGTTCAGAAGGAGATTGAATGCATGCTCTAAGACGACATAATCAGCATGCGTTACAGTGACTGGAACTCACCCATAGTCATGGTGCCAAAGCCAAAAAATACCCAAGGGTTATGTGTGGACTATTGTAAAGTCAATTCAGTTAAAAGGATTGATCTATGCCCAGTTCCGCAATGGGAAGACTGTGTTGAAAATGTGGGACAAGCAACTTACATTTGGTATGAAATTTGTGCCGGACACATTTCAGGTACGAACCAATAAATTACCAGATTATCCAATGTGTGATGTGCATTGACGACTTGGTGAATTTTAATCAGTCATGGAAGGAACATTTACAGCATTTATTGGATTTGATTATTTGGCATCAGAAGGCAGGCTTGGTGGTAAATCTGGCAAAAATTGAATTTGCCAAAGCATAAATCACCTTCCTGGGCCATGCTATTGGACATAGATAAACGGTGTCATGGGATGTAAAAGTGAAGGCAATTAGGGAATTTCCCATACAGTTGACAAAAGGAGCAGTACTATGGTTCCTGGAATTGTGTAGATTTTATCGAAGAATTGTGCCTCATTTTCGCAATGTGACTGCTCCACTCATTGAATTGTTGAAAAAAGACAAGAGGTTTCAGTGGACAGAGGACTGTCAAAAGGCATTTGAAGGCATGAAATATGTATTAACCACTGCCCCACTATCAGCCACACCTTATTATGCACAACCATTCAAGGTGGCTTTAAATGTGACTGATGTGGGTGTCGGTGCTGGGCTCCTGCAGGAAAACGACGAGAAGAGAGAGAGACCTATTAAGTATTTCTCCGAGAAGTTGAATGCTCAATGGTAGAAATATTCAACAGTTGTGAAATGACTGTGAGCTTTGTGTTAGCACTACAACGTTTCAGTATTTATATTAGCAGCAACACATCTGAGACAACCATTTACATTGAACATAAACCATTGACGTTTTTGGAGAAATTTAAGTACAAAACTGCGAGACGATTTTGCTGGAGCCTGTTGGTGCAGCCATTCAATTCGAAAATTGTGCATGTGGGAGGTCTTGAAAACATGATTGTTGATGCATTGTCAATACTTGAATGACAGATTGAGGCTCTCAGTGATGGGAATACCACACACTGAATCCGGATGTAGTTGTGCGTTTTTGCATGTTTATAGTAAATGCACATACATCCGTATTTTAACCACAATTTATTTTTGGGGGGCGGGGAGGGGTGGTGGTGTGTTGAAACCTGAAGACATCTTTGGATATTGATGATTGAGTTATATATCAGGGGAGTCGTCACAAAGGTATTCACTTTACAAAGTTATGTTGTTCTTGAACTGTTTTCAGAGATTTTCTAACCATCCCAACGTTCCAAGATGTCTCAATTTTGAATGCTTCATTAGGGTGCTTCAGTTTTTAACAAACAAATAATGTCTCAGGCAGAAGGCTTTCAAGTCTCCAACAAAAAAACTGTTGTAATCAAGGGGATGTGGCCAGCTCTCCAGCTGCACAGGTCAGTACAGTTCGAGGGTTAGTTGAGTCAGGATCATGGTTGAATCTAGACGCTCTCGTCCTCCTTCTGCCCCCTGACTTTATAACCTTTGTAAGCTTTTTCTGTGTAATTTTTACTTTTTGTGCTCAGGGGTTTGTTTACTGTGATTATTGCAAGTAATCTGGAACAACATCATTAAGTTGTGTCAGCCTGTCAAGTTCGGATAGGATGAATTATTCAGGTACTGGATTTTCAGTTCGTTGTGTTCCATTCCATACTTTTGTAATTAAATTCTGTTTGTTTAAACGTCGGCAGTCGGACCAGCTAATTCAGTCTGGGAATATCCACCATACACATACTTTCAACAAATAACAATATTGCGGTCTGGGCTATTTGCTTAAAAATGTTTTGAGGCGTCGGGCCTGCTCCATAACAAGGTACCAAAGCTTTGTTCATTAAATGCCATGAATTAATGTGTATGGGAAGGAATAAATATTATATTGTCTATGAGACAGAAAGGACTGGGGCCAGAGGATGAAGAGCCCTGAAGGGAGTACAGTAACTCCCAGTCACGTGTCTTCAACCATCACTATATCTGACAAATGGAATGAAATGAAATGCAGAGCAAGAGAACAGATGACCTTTGGTACATGGAATGCTGAACAACAATGTGAACAGAACAGGTCATCTTTAAATGTGATGTACAGAATTATATTTTATATAGATACTGTTTAATCACAGGTTATACAGGTTGGTAAGATTGTTTTTATCTGGACCGGATATTCAGAAAAAAAAAACAGACACAGATAGCAAAATGTATTGAGACCATAAGACCATAAGACATAGGAGTGGAAGTAAGGCCATTCGGCCCATCGAGTCCACTCCGCCATTCAATCATGGCTGATGCGCATTTCAGCTCCACTTGCCAGCGTTCTCCCCGTAGCCCTTAATTCCTCTAGACAACAAGAACCTATCAATCTCGGCCTTGAAGACATTTAGCGTCCCGGCTTCCACTGCACTCCGTGGCAATGAATTCCACAGGCCCACCACTCTCTGGCTGAAGAAATGTCTCCGCATTTCCGTTCTGAAATGACCCCCTCTAATTCTAAGGCTGTGTCCACGGGTCCTAGTCTCCTCGCCTAACAGAAACAATTTTCTAGCATCCACCTTTTCAAAGCCATGTATTATTTTGTACGTCTCTATTAGATCTCCCCTTAATCTTCTAAACTCCAACGAATACAACCCCAGTATCCTCAGCCGTTCCTCATATGCTAGACCTGTCATTCCAGGGATCATCCGTGTGAATCTCCGCTGGACACGTTCCAGTGCCAGTATGTCCTTCCTGAGGTGTGGGGACCAAAACTGGACACAGTACTCCAAATGGGGCCTAACCAGAGCTTTATAAAGTCTTAGTAGTACATCTCTGCTTTTATATTCCAACCCTCTTGAGATAAGAGACAACATTGCATTCGCTTTCTTAATCACAGACTCAACCTGCATGTTTACCTTGAGAGAATCCTCGACTAGCACTCCCAGATCCCTTTGTGCTTTGGCTTTATTAAGTTTCTCACCATTTAGAAAGTAGTCCATTCCTATATTCTTTTTGCCAAAGTGCAAGACCTCGCACTTGCTCACGTTAAATTCCATCAGCCATTTCCTGGACCACTCTCCCAACCTGTCTAGATCCTTCTGTAGCCTCCCCACTTCCTCAGTACTACCTGCCTGTCTACCTAACTTTGTATCATCGGCAAACTTCGCTAGAATGCCCCCGGTTCCCTCATCCAAATCATTAATATATAATGCGAACAGCTGTGGCCCCAGCACCGAACCCTGCGGGAGACCGCTCGTCACCGGCTGCCATTCTGAAAAAGAACCTTTTATCCCAACTCTCTGCCTTCTGTTAGATAGCCAATCCTCAATCCATCCCAGCAGCTCACCTCGAACACCATGGGCCCTCACCTTGCTCAGCAGTCTCCCGTGTGGCACCTTATCAAAGGCCTTTTGAAAGTCCAGATAGACCACATCCACTGGGTTCCCCTGGTCTAACCTACTTGTTACCTCTTCAAAAAATTCCAACAGGTTTGTCAGGCATGACCTCCCTTTATTAAATCCATGTTGACTTGTTCTAATCAGACTCTGCTCTTCCAAGAATTTAGAAACCTCATCCTTAATGATGGATTCTAGAATTTTACCAACAACCGAGGTTAAGCTGATTGGCCTATAATTTTCCATCTTTTGCCTTGATCCTTTCTTGAACAAGGGGGTTACTACAGCCATCTTCCAATCGTCCGGGACCTTTCCTGACTCCAGTGACTCTTGAAAGATCTCAACCAATGCCTCTGCTATTTCCTCAGCAACCTCTCTCAGAACTCGAGGGTGTATCCCATCGGGGCCAGGAGATTTATCAATTTTAAGACTTTTTAACTTTTCTAGCACTATCTCTTTCGTAATGGCAACCATACTCAACTCAGCCCCGTGACACCCTTTAATTTTTGGGATATTACTCCTGTCTTCCACTGTGAAAACTGACGCAAAGTACTTGTTAAGTTCTCCTGCTATTTCCTTCTCTCCCATCACTAGGCTCCCTGCATCAGTTTGAAGTGGCCCAATGTCTACTTTTGCCTGTCGTTTGTTTCTTATGTACTGAAAGAAACTTTTACTATTATTTCTAATATTACTGGCTAGCCTACCTTCATATTTGATCCTCTCATTTCTTATTACACTCTTTGTTATCCTCTGTTTGCTTTTGTATCCTTCCCAATCTTCTGATTTCCCACTGTTCTTAGCCACTTTATAGGATCTCTCTTTTTCTTTAATACATTTCCTGACTTCCTTTGTCAGCCAAGGTTGTCTAATCCCTCCCCGGTTAATCTTTCTTTTCTTGGGAATGAACCTCTGTAAAGTGTCCGCAATTATACCTACAAACTCCTGCCATTTTTGCTCTAGTGTCTTCCCGGTTAGCCTCTGCTTCCAGTCTATTTTAGTCAGTTCCTCTCTCATGCCCTCATAATTACCTTTATTCAACTGTAACACCATTACATCAGATTTCGCCTTCTCCCTTTCAAACTCCAGACTGAACTCTACCATATTATGGTCGCTACTTACTTTAAGATCTTTTATAGAGTCTGGTTCATTGCAAAGCACTAGGTCCAGAATCGCCTGCTCTCTTGTGGGCTCCATGACTAGCTGTTCCAAAAAGCCATCCTGTAAGCATTCCATGAATTCCCTTTCTTTAGATCCGCTAGCAACATTATTTACCCAGTCCACCTGCATATTGAAGTCACCCATGATCAATGTAACCTTGCCTTTCTGACATGCCTTCTCTATTTCCCGGTACATGTTGCGTCCCTGGTCCTGACCACTGTTAGGAGGTCTGTACACAACTCCAATTATGGTTTTTTTTGCCTTTGTGGTTCCTCAATTCCACCCACACAGACTCCACATCATCCGACGCTATGTCATTCAATACCATAGATTTAATTTTGTTCTTAACTAACAAGGCAACTCCACCCCCTCTGCCCACCTCTCTGTCTTTTCGATAAGTCGAAAAACCATGGAGGTTTAACTGCCAGTCCTGACCCCCCTGTAACCAAGTCTCTGTGATGCCTACTACATCATAATCATTCACTATTATCTGTGCCATTAATTCATCGGCTTTGTTATGAATGCTACGAGCATTCAGGTAAAGTGCCTTAATGCTAACTTCCTTATTAGAGATGTTGTAAGTCATATGTCCTAAGTTATCCTTGCTTTTTTCTGCATTCTCAGTCTGCCTCAATTTTAAATCCGCCTGGACACATGCTATCCTGCTGCTTATCTTTCCATTTACCTCCATACTCCCTGTTGCTTTCACTTTCCCTTCCCCCCAACTTAGAAGTTTAAAGTCCTACTGACCACCCTATTTATCCTCTTCGCCAGAACATTGGTACCTGATCGGTTCAGGTGGAGGCCGTCCCAACGGTACAGATCCCCCCTGTTCCAAAACTGATGCCAGTGCCCCATGAAGTGGAATCCCTCTTTCCCACACCAATCCCTTAGCCACGTGTTTACTTGCCTAATTTTCTTGTCCCTATGCCAATTGGCACGTGGCTCGGGCAGTAATCCGGAGATTATGACCCTTGAGGACCTGTGCTTCAATTTCCTGCCTAGTGCTTCGTAATGCCCAAACAGGTCCTCCACCCTAGTCTTGCCTATGTTGTTGGTACCAACGTGGACCACAACAACTGGATCCTCCCCCTCCCGCTCCAATATCCTTTCAAGCCGGTCAGAGATGTCTCGCACCCTGGCACCGGGCAGGCAACACACCATGCGAGACTCCCGATCCGGCTTGCAAAGGATACTATCTGTCCCCCTAATTATAGAATCCCCTATAACCACTACCTGTCTATTAGCTCCCCCCTCTTGAATGGCCTTCTGCACCATGGTGCCTTGGTCAGTTGGCTCATCCTGTCCAGAGCCCTTTTCCTCATCCGAACAGGGAGCAAGAATCTCGTACCTGTTGGACAAGGTCAAGGGCTGAGGCTCCTCCACTCCTGAACTCTGGGTCCCCCTACCTGCCTCACTTACAGTCACACTCTTTTGTGCCTGATCACTAGCTGAGTGGGAATTAATTAATCTCCCAGGTGTGACTGCCTCCTGAAACAAAGCGTCCAGGTAACTCTCCCCCTCCCGGATATGCCGCAGTGTTTGAAGCTCAGATTCCAGATCATCAACTCTGATCCGGAGTTCTTCCAGCAACCAACACTTGCTGCAGATGTGGTCACTGCCGTTCACAATGGGATCAGCCAGCTCCCACATCATACAGCAACAGCACATCACCTGCCCAGCCATCTCTGCTTAGTTAGTTAATTACTTACTTAGTACAAGTATGAGTTAGAATACCTTCTGATACCTCTCTGCTATAGTTTTTTTTTACCCTACGTAAGGACTTGATGTATACACACAAAAAAAACACGAAGTAAATTTTTTAACTAGTCCCCAGTAAAGAAATAAAAATCCTTACCTTAAAAGAAAAAGCAGAGTAGTTAAGAAGGTTAGAGGAGGAGGGCGGGTGGGAGATACTACAGGTGTAGTATCAGTGAGTTACAGTGAGTTGCAGCAGAGTTAGAGTGAGGATTTAGCTCATACTGAGCTGGTAGAGAGATGATGGGCTGCATGAAAACCATAGAGTCATAGAGATGTACAGCATGGAAACCAACCCTTCGGTCCAACCCGTCCATGCCGTCCAGATATCCCAACCCAATCTAGTCCCACCTGCCAACACCCGGCCCATATCTCTCCAAACCCTTCATATTCATGAACACATCCAAATGCCTCTTAAATTTGCAATTGTACCAGCCTCCACCACATCCTCTGGCAGCTCATTCCATACACGTACCACACTTTGCACGAAAATGTTGCCCCTTAGGTCTCTTTTATATCTTTCCCCTCTCATCCTAAGCCTATGCCCTTTAGTTCTGGACTCCCCGACACCAGGGAAAACACTTTGACTATATATCTTATCTATGCCCCTCATAATTTTGTAAACCTCTATAAGGTCACCCCTCAGCCTATGACGCTCCAGGGAAAACAGCCCTAGCCTGTTCAGCCTCTCCCTGAAGCTCAGATCCTCCAACCCTGGCAACATCCTTGGAAATCTTTTCTGAACCTTTCAAGTTTCACAACATCTTTATGATAGGAAGGAGCCCGGAATTGCATTCAATACTCCAACAGTGCCCTCACCAATGTCCAATTATTCAGAGAAATAAATTGAAAATATTCAGCGACTGAGGAGACAATATGAGTCATAAAACGCACAATGTCATAATTAATTAACTATACCTGTTTTTTCTTCGAGTGTAGCTGTCTCAAAAAGGCCTTTTTAATCGAAATCACTTTCATGAGATCCACGCATTTATTTGCGGAACATTAATAAGAAACAGAATCTCGTGTAATGCATGCGTCACTGGCACAAGTAATGGAACAGGAATGGAGCATATTGTCCAAATATAACCGGGTTCAGCATCTAGCCCAATAAAAAAAAGAAAAATTTTAGAGATAGTGGAAATCTAAAATACAAATGAAAAATGATGGAGAAATGCAACAGATGACGCAGGATCTGGGCAGAGACACAGAGTTAACATATCAAGTCTTAAATGAACATGTTCTGAACAAGTCATAATGGACTCAAAATAAGTTAATTCCGTTTTTCTCTGCCCTGATACTGCCAGAACTGCAGGGTTTCGCTTCAGCAATTTCAATTGGTGCAATGGCAGAAGACAGAGAGTAATGGTGAGCGGTTACCTTTCGGACTGAATGCTTGTGCCCAGCAGTGTTCCACAGAGGTAGGTTCTGGGTGTTCATTGTTTGTCATTTATGTACATAATTTGTGTGAGAATATCGAAGGCATGGTTAGTAAGTTTGCAGATGACACCAAAACTGGTGGCACAGTGGACAAATAGAGTTCAAGCTGGATGAATATGAGGTGCACTCAATTTTGTTTGTTTGTTGCTGTCTAGTGAACCAGGAATGGAATTTTATTCCCCATCTCCTGGGGATCATTTACATATTGATGAAGAAAATTTTCGTGAACACGTTTGACAAATTTTTCACCATCCAACCCTTTAATACTGTGGTCGTCCCAATCAATTTTTAGAAAATTAAAATCCCCCTGTATTACAACTTTATTAAGCTTACATATATCCGAGATCTGGCTACATGTTTGTTTTTCAATTTCTTTCTTACTGTTGGAGAGTATTCGGTACAAAACCGAATTTTTAAGTTCTACCAATATATTTTCACTGGACGATTTGTCACAAATGAGCATTTAGTGGAATCTCTTCAAACAGATCTCTGCTTTCTTATTTTTAATGCTACCCATATATTTTAACTGGATGATTTTTCACAAATATGTTTCTCAGTTGCAGCATTAATTGATTCCTTAATCAAAATGGGTAGACCTCCCCTCAAAGCCAAATGCATGATTTTTCTAACCTTTCTGTGACAGTTAACACCTGGAACATTGAATTGTCAGTCTTGAACATCTCTCGGGTGAAAGTGAGGACTGCAAATGCTGGAGATTGGAGTCGACAATGTGGGGCTGGAAAATTAAGCAGGTCCAGCAGCATCTGAGGAGCAGGAAAATTGCTGATTCAGGCAAAAGTCCTTCATCAGCTCATTCCTGATGAGGGGCTTTTGCCAAAACGTTGATTTTCCTGCTTCTCACATGCTGCCTGTCCTGCTATGCTTTCCCAGCACTACACTCTCGAATTGAACATCTCTCAACCAACTTTCTGTAATAAATATGATGTCCTAGTCCCATGTTCTTAAACATCAGCCTTCCCTGTAAGACCCCTTACATTTAAATAAATGCAATTGATTGCTTCAGAATTATTGTATACTCTTGACTCTCTCGTCTTTTTTTTTCTAATTGACATGCTCTCCTCACATTCATAAACTTCTCCATCCATCCTACAATGTGTTATGCTACCTGGAATATCCCCCTTGCTGTCTCTATCCATTTAAAGTCTCCCTACATAGAATGAGCAAATCTCTCTGCAAAGATATTGGTTGCTTTCCAGTTTTGATTAGACCATTCCTTTCTGAACAGGTCTTTCATATTCTTGGACATTTAACACCCCAGTCCTGACCTTCCTATAAGCACGTTTCAGTAATCTCCACAAGGCCATACTTACTTACCTTTGTTTGAGCTGTCAGTTCATTCATTTTACTCCAAGTACTGCACACATTTAGTTAAAAGGTTTACCAAATATTCAACTCAACTATCATCCTCTTCCTTGCCTCACTTCCAGGTGGCATAGGGAGCAATCCCAAGATTACAATCCTGGAGATCCTGCTTTTAAACTCACTTCGAGCTCCCTGAGCTTTTTTTGCAGGACCTTTCACTCTTCATACCTATGTCATTGGCACCAACGTGTATCACGACCACTGGCTGTTCACTATGCCCTGAACATGCTCTGAGACATTCTTGATCCTGGCACTAACCACCGTTTGTATGAAGAATTCATAGAATCACAGAATCCCTACGTTGGGGAAGCAGGCCGTTTCACACAGCATAACCAGGCTGACCCTCCAAAGAGTAACGTACCCAAACCCATCCCCCTACTCTGTTACTCTGCATTTACCCCTGACTAATGCATTTAACCAGTACATTGCTGAACACTATTGGCGAAAAGTAAACATCCCAGGCCTATTCCACTACACTATGTTGAATCTGCTTTCTCACAACAGACACTGCCAGAACTACATGGCATTTCCAGCAATTTCTGCTTTTGTCACTGATGACGATTGCATATTGATAAGAACATGTGCAACTCAGACTTGAAAAATGCTGAATTTAAACTTTCAGGAGAAAACTAAATATTTGTTTTTTCATTAATCCCAGGAAACGTTCATTAAATTACTTCTGTCCTGTACATGAACGTCATGTGCTCACTTTTCAATCCTGAATAAAGGAGAGTTTTGCACCTTTCTTAATATCAGAAAGCTCGGAAACGTTGCACACTTATTTCTTCTTATGGGAATGTGATTGCATCTCATTCTTTCATGTCAGTTTAATTATAGCGGTTTAATCACAAAACACACATAGACACGCAAACAGACACACATACAATATATTACTTTGTTGAAGAATACCAGTAACATTGTTAGTAACTGGAATCATAACTGGAAAGAAGGATTTAGATAAAGGAAGGATGACAGTAAACGAGTCTTTTTATGGAACAGAATATGCTATTATGTGAACTTACTAAGATAATCAAATTTACAGAAAACAAAAGATATTGTTATGAAGGTGTAGAGGTGTACATTGTTCTGAAAGGAGTTAAAGTATAAAAATTGACTGTGAAGTGGAGTTGCCATGGAACAAAAACAAATTCAAATTGGGCCAGTCTGTTTAAATTATGCCCAAATACACTGAAATCCAATCGAGTTTGAAATATGATGTATTTTATGGCTTCAAAATCAATGAAATGATCCATTTCTTTGAGGTATAAAACCGTTCATTTTGAACATTTAGGGGGAGAACTGCCAAGGACAGCCACAAATATAGACTGCTGGCTGAAGAGCTTTCTAAAAGGTACCTGTCTAGAAGTGGTTTGTACAGCAGAAAAAATCTGCAGAGCAAAATCTACAAAGGAGTATTGAAAAAGCTGACTGGTTTTGAAACGCGATATATTTTTCTGTAAATATTAATCATGGTGTTTTGTTTTATCAGACCAGTATTGTATTGTGGTAGGTATAAGATAGGTTTACTGAAATGAGTTCTAAATTGTTGTTCGTTTGAGTATTCTCTGTTGGACTTAACTAACAAAATTGTTAGTTTTACTTTAAATAGTGAGCTCTGTAAATCGAACTTTGCTCTTGAAATTTAACAGATTCCAGTATGAGGTGAACCTTTTCTCTGTGTCTGGTTTTAATTAGGAGAGGGGTCTATCCTGTGTTGTAACAGTTTGCGGGCTTTTGTTTGGTTTAGACAGATCCAGTCGGAGACATGGGCAGATTTAAATAGGTTTGTGATGTGAAAAACACACAGTAGGTTTAATTATTTGCACATTATTGTCCAACAGCTTTAATTAAAACGTCGGTGAGACAGTTTGTTAAATTTCGGTGACCTGTGATTGGTTAAATTAAAAGTGAGAGAAATGGCTCTTAAACATGTTAAAGAGGTTCTGGGGTTTGCAGATGATTGCCACATTTGCCGAAGGTGTTTAGAAGGAAAGATAAAGGCCAAACTTTTAGAATTAGCAAAGAACTTAGATTTGGGTCTAACCAAGAACAAGAGTAAAGCAGAAATTGTCAGGAAATTACTGAGATTCTAAGGTGCGTCAGAGAAACAGACATGTGCAGGAGATTTAGAAAAAAAACTGAATTACAATTGAAGAAAATGCAGTTTAAAGTTAACCAAAGGGAGAAAATAAGAGAGAGAAGAAAAAGAGGACAAGGTTCTTAGCTGATCAATCAGAGAAGACAGAGGGAGAAAAAGCGAAGGAAATTTATTAGTTGAGGAAAGAGAGAGAGAATTCGAACTTGAGAAATTGCGATTTTGTCAGCAAAGCCAAGTTAACAGGATGGAGATTAAAAGGGGCGTTAGTGATATATACAACTGTATCAAAACGCTGCCACGTGTTGATGAGAAAGGTGCTGAAGCCTTCTTTATTTCATTTGAAAAGTTGGCGAGGCAGGTGGAGTGGTCCAAGGATCGATGGGTAATGCTAGTTCGGACAAAGCTGGTCGGCAGGGCTAGTGAGGTATTTGCTGCGCTCTCAGATGAGGGTTCAGGAGATTATGAAGACGTCAAACAAGCTATTTTAAGTACTAACGGATTGGTACTGGAAGCATATAGATAGCACTTCAGAAAAGTAAGGGAGGAACCAGGTCAGCCTTACTTTGAGTTCGAAAGAATTAAACATAGGCATTTTGATAGATGGGTGCAGGCTTTATTGAGAGCTTAGACCTATGGGGCTCTAAGGGAGATTATTCTGCTGGAGAAGTTTTAAAACTCACTTCCAGAAATGATAAGAATTCACACGGATGAACAAAAAGTTCAGGAATTGAGAAGAGCAGGAGAATGAGCAGATGAATACATGTTGCTGCATAAGACAAGCTTCCAGCCAGAATTTCGTCCTGTGAGGGATAGAATTTCGGAGAAGGGGAGATGCTACAATATAAAAGAAAGAGTAGAGGATAAGAGATTACCACAGGTTAAAGAAGATGCCCAAGAGAGTGGAAAGGATGTGAAAGGCCTCAGGTGTTTTCAGTATAATGGAGTGGGACAAAGAAAATTACAGTATCGGTGGTTTCAGAAGCGCACTAGGAAAATGATGTTTTCACTGCGATAAGGAGGGATACGTATGGTCACAGTGCTGATCGTTAAGAAAGGCACTGTGGAAAAAGATGTGGTAAAACAAGCTAAGCCAGTGGCATTAGTGAAAGTTTTAAAGGAGACCCCTAACACGAGCTGAGGAGCTGCAGGAAAGTGCACAGCCTAGTCAGGGGCTGGGTGTGGAGTTCGTACCTGATATCTATAAAGGATTCATCCCTGTGAGTAATGTATACTCAGAAATAACAGGGGAAGAAGGGCAAGAAGTTATAATTTTGAGAGCTACAGGATTTAGCTAGTCTCTAATAGGAAGGGATGAGCAAATTTGCAATCTTTCTGATCTGTTAACCGAGAGTGTGGTGATTTGTGGAATAGATGTTCAGAAATTTAGCATTCCCCAATGTAAGATCAGATTGGAGTGCCTACTGATGACTGGGGAAGTTACAGTGAGTATGATTGACAGAGAGTCAGTTCCAGCAATCCAGTTTGTTCTTGAGAATGACTTAGCATGGTGCAAGTTGAGAGTGACACCCCTGGCTGTGGAGAAGCGCAAGAAAGACCAAGAAACTGAGGACTTAAATCAGAAATATCCTGGTATTTTCCCAGGCTGTACAGTAACCGGATCCCATTGTCATAAGTCACAGCACAAAGCACCACTAAAGACAAAGATGAAGGAGTTGAGATTCAGTTACCGGACACCCTGCTTGCCTTAATGATGCAAGGAAAACCTGAACAGGCAGTGGGTCAGACTGAGGTGTTTAGTTCTGAAAGACTAAGGGACTTGCAACAGACAGACAAGATGATAAAACATTTATATGTGGATGTGTATTCTGAAAAGGAGGCAGAGGACATTCCAGAGGGTTATTATCTGAAAGATCGAATTTTAAGATGGAAATGGAGACCACGTAAAGTTAGTGCAGAGGAGAAATGTGCCGAAGTGCACCAGATTGTTTTGCGGATAGCATACAGGCAGGAAGTGTTATGGGTAGCTCATGAACTACCTACAGGAGGTCACCTAGGGGTACAAAAGGTTCAGGCTAAGGAAAAAAATCATATTTATTGACTAACTTTTGGTTAACTTTTGACATACATGTCATATATGCCAAATGGTAGGTAGGCCAAAGGCAGTAATGAAACTATGAACTCTGTTGCCAATTCCCACATTCGAAGACCCCTTCATGTGGGTTATAAATGATTGTATAGGTTCCCTCCGGAAAAGTAGAGAAGAAAATCTGGAGAAACAGGGGTCAGTTACTGCCGCGCAGAGTGAGGAATCAAATCCAAATCTTGTGGATTTTAATGTGCCTCGAAGTATGTTAAAAATGCAAAAGTCCTTGAGCAGTCGGAAAGGTTCGTAAACTGTCTGTCTCAGGAACATAGAACAAAGTTGAAAGGTTTGTTTTGCAGTATTAGGACATATGTAAGAATCATATGGGGAGAACTAATGCTATTGTACATGAGATAGACGTAGGGAATACTGTTCCGATAAAACAGCATCCACATTGGCTTAACCCTCTCAAAGCCAGACAGGTCCAGAAGGAGATGGAGGCCATGCTCAATGACGACATCATCAAACCAAGCCAGAGCAAGTGGAGCTCGCCAATTGTCCCAAACCGGACAGGAATCAATAATTTTTCTTGGCAGGTCAACACTGTTACAAATTCAGAAATATCCAATACCAACATTGGAGATCTGTATCCAGAATGTTGGACAAGTCAGTTACATCACCAAGTTGGATTTAATGTGTGGTTACTGGCAGGTATCTTTATCAGAGAAGGTGAAATAAATTTCTGAATTTTAACACCAACTCAGCTGTATCAATTAAAACTAATGCCCTTTGGAATGAAGTACGCACCCAGCACATTCCAAACACTCAAGAACAGATGTGTGGCTGGGTTAACAAACTGTGCAGTCCATTTGAGCGACGTAGTGATCTTTAGTAAGTCCTAGAAAGATCACTTGGTACAGTTGACAGAGCTCTTTGAACGAATACAAGAAACAAAACTGGTGGTAAAATTAAATCCAACTGAATTTGTGAAAGCAGACGTGATGTTCCTGGGACATGTTCTTGACTCCATGGAATACAAAGACAAAAGCTACCGAGGAATTTCCACGACCAACCTCAAAGGAAAATAGTGCTTCATTTCTTCGGACTCAGCCGATTCATTCAGAGGTTTATTCCAAACTTCAGCAGTGTCGTGGCACCGTTAACCGATTTGCTGAAAAAGAACACAAAGTTTTGGTGTACAGAACAATGCCAGGAGGCCCTCGACCATTAAAAAGAAATATTGACCACCAACCCAGTTTTGGATACACCAAATTTTACGAAACCTTTCAAAGCTGCAATCGATGCTAGTGACATAGGAGTTGGAGCTGAATTGCTACAGGACGATGAGATGGAATTGTACTTTTCAAAGAAACTCAACAGCCATGAGAGGAAACATTCCATGATTGAGACAGAACTATTGAGTTTGGAACTAGACTTATGCCATTTTAATATGTAAGTCACGAATAATGCATTGGAGACAATTGTGTACACGGATCCCAATCTACTTACATTATTAGAACGCTTTAACGAATATTTCATTGGAGACTATGTTACAGACTTTTAATTTTAAAATTGTACATGCAACTTGTCATAAAAATGTAATTGCAAAGGCTTTCTCACGGATTTAACTGATAAAGTTTAGGTGACATTTGTATTTATCCAATGTTAAATATAGGTATATGAGAAGAAGTTAAGGTGAACTTGGATTTAAGTTATCAGTATGTTATAGTAATCTGTTTAAAGCATACAAAAAGAAATATGACCATGTTTTCATTATGATGGTTCTTTTTTGAGAGGGAAGGTTTTATCAAGGTATAAAGGGTATTGTACCATTAAGAGAGTTGAAGGATTTACAAGCACAGCGAGTTCTGGAAAAGTTATAATGTAACATTTGGTCCAGAAGCTGGCAGTACCTGGATAGCTATGAGACAAAAATAAAATGAAATTCGATCAATCAGTTTACATTATGCCCCAAGATTCTAAACACCAATCAAGTTTGAATTTTGCATTTTGACAATGTTTAAAAAAATAAAATGACCCGATGCTTTGGGGTATAAAACCGAAAAAAAAGAACAGTTGGCGGAGAACTACCAAGCCACCAACATCTGCAGACTGCCCAGAGAATAGCTCTCCTAAATGTACCTTTATTTGTCAATGACCTGTGAAACAAAAACCCGAAGGAGAAGAAAATATGAGAGAGGAAAATACAAAGAGAAGATTTGACAGCGGTCTGGTTCTAAAATGTGAATGTTTTAGTAAATGTTAATTGGGTTTTTTTTTCAAAGTTTGGGAGAAGATGTTTTCATCGGATCAGTATTGTAGAAGGGAAAATAAAAGACAGGTCAGAGAAAGGAGTTGCAAATAGTTGTTAGTTAATTATTCTCTGTTAGACTTTTAAAAAACAAGTTGTCAATTTTTATTTTAGGATGGTTCTTGGCCTCCTGAATTTTAACAGATTACAGCGCAGGTTCAACCTTATTCTGTGTTGCAGGTTTAAATTAGCGGGGGGGGCAGGATTTACCCCGTGTTGTAACACATTAAGTCTGAATTCTCTGCACAGATGCTGCCAGACCTGTTGAGGTTTCCAGCGCGTTCTGTCATTGTTTACGAAATCTGCAGTTCTCTTGACTTTCTTTGTATCATTGACAACCACGGTTGAGGTCCTGGAGGACAGGAAGACAGCTAATGTTGTTATATTATTTGTAACAAGGCTGCAAGGAAAAGCCAGGCAACTGCAGACCAGTGAGTTTGATGTCAAGCGTGGGTAAGTCTTTGTAGGAGATTCTGAGAGGCAGGATTTACATGCATTTGGAAAGGCAAGGACTGATTACGGATATTCAGCATGACTTTGTGTCTGGGACGCAACGTCATTGCAGTTTTGAAGAGTTGACGAAGAAAATAGATGAAGGCAAAGTAGCAGACTTTGTCTACGTGAATATAGTGAGGACCAACGGTTTCCACGTGGTAGCCTGTTTAACAAGGTTACATCACAGGGGATCAGGGAGAGCTATCCAATTAGATACAAAATTGGTTTGACAGTAGGAGGTAGATGATGCTGGGAGAGATTTGTTGTTCCAATTGGAGGCCTGTGACCAGTGGTTGCCACAAGGACCAGTCTGCTGCTGTTCATTGTTTTTTGTAAATGATTCGGATCATAATATAGGAACCATGGATAGTAAGTTCGTAGATGAAACCCCAAAATTGGTGTTAATATTGAACAGTGAAGAAGGTTATCTTGGAGAACAATAAGATCTTGATCAACTGGGAAAGTGGGCTGATGATTAGCAGATAGAGCTTCATGCAGATAAATGTGAAGTGTTGCATTTTGTAAGACAAGCCAGGACAGGAATTATACAGTTAACGGTAGGGCATTGGAGAGTGTTATCATGCAGAGAGATCCAGGGTGCAGGTACATAGTTCCTTGAAAGTGGAGTCACAGGTAAACATGGTGATGAAGAAGACGTTCGGCACGCTTACCTTCATCAGTTAGAGCATTGATTATAGGAATTGGGATATTATGTTGTGGCTGTACAAGAGAATGGTAAGGCCATATTTGGAGTACTGAGTACAATTCTTGTCGCCGTGCTAAAGGAAGGATGTCATAAACCAGAAAGGAGACAAAATATTTTAAATAGTGTGAGGGAGATTGGAGGTTTTCAGGTATAAGTATAGGCTGTGATTTTGTTCGTTTTGCGTAGGAGGCTGAGGGTTGAACTTATTGGGATTTATAAAATCATGAGGGGCATTTATAGGATGAATAGCCAAAGTCTTTTCCCCAGGGTGGAGGTTCCCAAAGCCAGACAGGATGGGTTTAAGGTGAGAGGGACGAGATTTTAATGAGATCTAATGGCAGCTGTTTCTCACAGAGAGTGGTGTGGACATGTAGCGAGCTGTCAGAGGAAGTGGTATTGGTGCGTACAATTACAACAATTGAAAGGCAATTTGATGTGTACATGAACAGGAACGTTTTGGAGGGGTATGTACCAAAAACAGAAAAATAGAACTCGTTCAGTTTCGGAAACCTAGTGAGCATGGATGAGTTGGGTCAAAGGTTCTGTTTTCATATTGTAAGGGCAAGGGGCTATTCATTCTTCATTGCCCTCAATTCATTTCCAAGTCAAAAGTCCTCTGTAAATACTTTCAGTGATATAAATCTCTGAACTTTCTTAAATACAGAATTCCTGACATTGATGTGGTGCTGTAGACCACAGCAGCAACATCAGCAGAAGCAGCATTATATTCAAGCACAATCTGTAACTTTTTTGAATGGGATAATCCCTCAGTCTAGCACTACCACCAAGCTGACAACTCTGACATCTCCCTGGCAATGCGGAAAATTACTCAGCTGTCTCCACTTCCCAAAGAGAGCAATAGTTGCAATCTGACCAGTTACCACTCCCACAGTGCCATCACAAAAGGCAAATTAGTGGTCTTTTTTTCTGACAGAGCTGTCAAGCAGCACAGAAATAAACTGCTCAGTGTGGCTTCCGATAGGTCCCCATGTGGAAATGGTGCTGTTGTGGAAATGGCACTGGATTACTAATCCAGACAAGGTTAATGCACTGACAGCTGGGGGATGTTAAAAACAATTTTAAAAATATCGGGCTGTCAAATCTGGTGCGAGTAATACTCAGATTTAAGCCAATGTTGATTATAAACACCAATTTCCTTCCCCAATGTACTTTCAGGAAGTGAATCTCCCGTGTTTTCCTCGTCTGCCCTAAAAGTGACTCCAGATACACAGACATGTGATAAACTCTTCAATGGTCTCGGAAACGGTCAAGCAAGGCACTAAAATATATCAAACTGCTCCGAGGTTTGGAAGGATAAAACCGACAGAAAACTCGATATTGGAAAAGGGAACGGGAAACACAGCCCTGTTGACACTGCAGAGATCTCCTTCCTAACATCTGAGAGCATGTGACAGCTGTACTCCAGCTGTCTGCTGTTCCCTTTCGAGTCCGGTAATCCTTTTTATATTTAGTGTCCTGACATCCTCAGGACGTTCTCCCTTATGTGGGAGAGAACTCCCCAGGTTTACCAGTCTCGGAGTAGAGACATTTATTCTCATCTCAATGCAGAGTGACCTGTCCATACTTAATAGAGTTGCCCATTGTTTTAGACGTCCCAGCCAGGGGAATTATCATCCCTGCTTCTAATCTGTCTCGCCCTGTCAGTGGGTTATATATGTCACTGAGATCTTCACTCATTTTCCTAAAGCCCATGGAAAACAGGTCTAATCACCCAAAAGTCTGCTCCCACAACAAGCTTGTCATCCCAGAGATCAGTCTGGTCATCCTTCACTGCACTTCCTCAATGTCAGGTTTGTCTTTTATTAAGTAAGGAAACCAAAACTGCACACAATACTGCACAATGTTCAAGATGGGATCTCAGTAACCCCCTGTACAGCTGCAGTAAGATTCCCTTATTCCTGTACTCAAAATTCCCTGATATAAAAGTCAATACATCATTTATCTTCCTAACTGCTTACTGCTCCTGCAATATTGCATTCAGTGACTGGTGTACAAGGGGAGATCCAAATCCTTTTCAATGTTACAGCTCCCCACTTGGTGGGTCTGCGTACAGTGTGCAGCGTGCCAATGCCATTCCCAGTATTGTCTTCTAGATTCAGAACTCACTGCCCTGCATGAATATTGGAGGTCTGCAGAGAAGAAGCAAAGTAAGAACATAAATCTCTTTAAAGATCAACATGTTTCAACTAATCTCTTTTCAAATGATAGGTTGCTGTTCTACTGTTCCCACCAAAGTACATACCATCACAGCCACCCAATTGTTCTCCATCTGCCACGTATTTGCCCATTCACTCCAATTGTCTCAACTACCTTGGAGCTTTTTTACATCCACCTCACCCACTCACAATCCAACCTCGTTTAGTGCTGTCAGCAGGTTGGGAAATATTGCATTTGATTCCCTTAACTAAGCGTTTGACATGCATTGGGAATCGCCGGGGCCCAAGCACCAATCCCTGCAACACCCAATGATCATTGTACTTCAAAACAGAACGTTTTATACCTGTTCACTGTTTCCTGTCATCTCTACTATTCTAAAACCATAATGATATTTTAAACCCAATCCTGTAACATTTGACTTTGCAAATTAGGCCAGGGTCTTTACCAAGATCTTTCTGAAAATCCAAATGCATTGAATTCATTGCTTCTCTGTATGTATCAACCAGTCAGTTTCTCAAATGTGATTCCCATTTCATGTTGACCCATTGCATAAGAACTAGGAGCATCAGTAAGATCATGGCTGATCATTTCATTGCCTCAGCTCCACTTACCCGCCCGTTCACCATAACCCTTTGTTCCTTTACTCTCCCCCAAAAAATCTATCTGACATTTAAAGGCATTCACTGATAAAGCTTCAACTATTTCACTGGACAGGGAATTCCACAGATTCACAACCTTCTTGGTCAAGAAGTTCCTTCTCAAATCAATCCTAAATATGCTCCTCCTAATTTTGAGATTTTGTCCTCTTGTCCTATTCTCACCTGCTACTGGAAACATCCTGTCTATTTTTATCTTATCGATTCCCTTCTTAATTATACCTGTTTCTTCTAGATTCTCCCTCATTCTTTCAAATTCCAATCACCATATAATTCTAGTCTACTCAGTCTCTCCTCATAAGCCAACCGCCTCAACTCCAGACCAACCTAGCGAACCTCCTCTGCATACACTGTAGTGCTAGTACATACTTTCTCAAGTAGGGAGACCAAAACTGCACGCAGTATTGCAGGTGTGACCTCCCCAGCACATTGTACAGCAGCAACATAACCTCCCTGTGTTTAAACTCAATCCTTTTCGCAATGAAGGACAACATTCTATTTGCCTTGTTAATTACCTGCTGCACCTGCAGAGCAACTTCTGTGATTCATACACAAGGACACCCAGCACCCTCTGCACAGACGCATGTTGCATTTTTAAAATGAAAATAATAGCCTTTTATTTAACTGTTATTCCTACCAAAATGGATGAAATCACATTTATTATATTGTACTCCTTCTGCCAGTCCTTTGTCCACTCACTTAAACTATTTTTGTCGCTTTGAAAAGTTTATCAGTCATCTGCACATTTGCTCTGCCACTCATTTCCGTATCATCTACATTATTTGTGATATTACACGTGGTCACCAACTCCAAATCGTCCATCTAAGCTGTGAATAATTGCGGTTCCAGCAGTGATCCCAAAGGCAAACCACTAGTCACTGATCAGCAGCCAGAAAATCACTCATTTATTCCCACTCTCTGCTTCCTGTTAGTTAACCAATCCTCTACCCATGTGAATGCATTACCTGTAACGCCACACATCTTTACCTTATGCAGCAGCTTTTTTGGCGGATCTGTGTCGAATGCCTTTTGTAAATCTCGGTACACCACATCCACTGGGTCCCCGAGTCATAATGTCTTCATAGCTTTCCAGTAAATTAGTTAATCATGACCTGGCTTTCATGAACTAATGCTGTGTCTGTCCAATGGGATAATTTCTATCTAGATGCATTGCTATTTTTTCCTTGATTAGAGCTTGAAGTATTTTCCCCACTACACATGTTAGGCTAACTGGTCTATAATTCCCAATTTTTTTCTACCCTTTATAAACAGTGGCATCTGATTTCCTGTTTTGTACTCTGCTGGAACTGGACCAGAGTCCAGTGAATTTAGAAAACAAATCATTTGCTATTTCTTCCACCACCTCTGTTAGTACCCTGGGATGCATTCCATCAGGCCCAGGAGACTTATCTAACTTTAGATCCATGAACTTGCCCAACACTATCTCTCTCATGGGAATGGCTGTTTCTAGGTCCTCACCTACCTTCCTCTCTTTGACAATTCTGGACTGTTATTAGTGTCCTTCACTGTGAAGACCGACTAAATATCTATTCAATTCCTCGGCCATTTCCTCACAAAATAACCCTTCTCACCCTCTGAAGGACAAATGCTTCCTGAGCCATTCTTTTCATTTTATATATTTTTAGAATTTTTTGATATCTGTCTTTATATTCTGAGGTAGTTTGCTCTCATAATCTATCTATCTTATGTTTCGTCACAGGTTTTTTTGTTGCTTTCTGTTAACCTTTATAGCTTTACCAATCGTCTAGTTACCCACTGATCTTTGCCATTATTTATGGCATTTATTTTATTTTGATAGCCTCCCTCATTTCATGAAACATCCATGGCAGATCACCCTTTTCCTACAGTCCTTCCATTTCACTGTTATATGCTGTTGCTGCCCATTTGCAAAAAATAAAACTGCTTTGAAAGCCAGCCACTGTTCATCGATGGTTCCACCCGAAAGTCTTTACTTCCAGCCAACCTTAGCCAACTCCTCCCTCATTCTTTTGTTGTCTCCTTTTTTCAGCTCAGGACCCTGGTATTGGACTTTATCTTTTCACCTTCCATCTGTATTCTAAATTCAACCATACTTTCAGTCCCAATAATTTCGCCCAAAGCATTCATTTACTAATTTCATTCTTTTTTTCTCCAGACTTACGCTTTGCAGTCTTGCTGGGAAGATTTGATTTATTTGGTTTGTTTCCTTCTGTGAAGACAGAACTGAAGCAATTGCTTCATAGTTCTGCTATTGCCCTGCTCTCTATTCTCCTTCCTCTGTGTTCAGACTGTAACGAAGCTGCACTTGTTTTCTCTAACATTTTCCATTGACAGATCACCCTTATAAATCTTGTTAATATTCTCTTCAGGAGCCCATCAATTCATGTCCACACCATACAATCTTAGGAGCATAGTCTTTGTACCGTCAGACATACAGCACGGTCTACACTCGTCCCACTCTCCTACATGAGGCCTGTAGCCGCGAATTTTATGAAACTTCAAGAGCTTGTCCAAGTCCTTTTTAGCTGTTATGTGGTTACCATGACAACTCCCCTCTCAAGAAGTATATTCCAGAACCCAACACCCTCTGGATGAAAAACACTCCTCAAATCCTCAAACCCTTCACTTGAAAAATGTGTTTCCCTGATTTTGCCCCTTTGCCTAAAAGGAACAGTTGCTGTCTATCCACTCTGTCCATGCCCCTCGTAATCTTATCTATCTGAATCACACACCCCTCAGTCTTCTCTGCTTCAAAGTAAACAAACCAAGCTTTTCCAGCGTCTCTCCACAGGTTACATGCTCCAACCCAAGGAACATCCTGGTGAATCTCCTCTGCACCCCCTCCAGTAGAACCACATCCTTCCTGTAATTTGGCTCCCAAAACTCAATGCAGTATTCTACCTTGGCCGAACTAAAGTCCTGTATAGCTCTAATGATCTATGTTCCGATGAGTAAAGGCTATTTACGATTCTCAATGCCTTCTTAACTCAACTATTACCCTGGCCAGTCACATTCAGGGATGTGTGGAGAAGCACCCTCTGAGGTTCCTTGTGTGCTGCCATTCATTGAGTCCTCCCCTGTCTGCTTCCTTCTGCCAAATTTTTATTTGGGTTACATTCCATCTGCCATTGATCTGCCCATCTGACCATTCCATCTGTATCTCCCTGTAACATAAGGCCTTCCACCTCACTGCCATCTACCCGGACAATCTTTATGTGAAAGATACACTGATCTATCACACACACTCCACTCCCTCCACATTCACATCGACATCATTTATGAATAACACAAATAATAAGGGATACAGCACTGATCCCTCGGGTACATCAGGGGTCACTGGTCTCCAGTCACACAAACACCCTTCTTCCACCACCCTCTTTCTCCTGCCTCTAAGACAATTTGAACGTCATTTACCTAGTTACCCATGATACCATGATATTGTACTTTCTTTATCAGTTTTGCATGTGAGGCTTTGTCAAAGGTGTTGCTCAAAAAGAAAACATATAAACGATCTCCTCGAAAAAAAACTCAATAAATTTCGTTCGGCCTGACCACCCTCTCATAACGTCATGCTGTCGACCCCTGATCAAACATTGCCTCTCTCAATGAAGATCAATTGTCTCCTTCTCTGTTTTCCCCAATAGTTTCCCTGACACTGATCTGATACTCACTGATCTATAGTTCCCTGGTCTACCTGCACCAACACCTCCTCTAAAGGGTGCTCTCTATTACTCTGGCAACTCCCCTGTTACGAGATTCTACTAAAACATTTGAGTCAGGGCATTTCCTATCTTGTCTCCCACTGCAGCTGTGATACAACTCTTCCAGACCTGGGGACTTGTCCAATTTTATACCAGCCAAAACCATCCTTTCCTGCTCGTATCATATATCAATCTGTTCAAGAGCTTCCCAGTGCAGTCTTCTTGAAATATGTACCTGCCTCCTTCTTCTCCCAAGTCAAACAGATGCGAAGCTCTCATGTCACAATCTAGCCGTCTTCTCCAGCTTAACACACAGATTGCTCCCTCGGTGTATAATGGGCCCTAATTATTCCCTGGGTATTCTACTCTGCTTGATGTCCTTGTGGAATACCTTGGGACTCTCGCTGATATTGCTCTCACTGGTCAATGCCCATGTTCGTCACTCCACTCTGTGTGGTTTTTTTAAAGTTTCATTTCGATCACCTCTCATTCTCTGAACTTCTCTGGAACACTGGCAGTGCTCTCTGATCAGACAATCTTGCCATCTGAGGCATTAATCTCGAGAATGTCCTTACAGACCTTACAGTGTTTGTATGAATAAAAGACATTGCCTGTCTTTCATTAAATCATTTTAATGTACTTCTCAAATTCACTGAAGCCAACTCTATCCTCGCATCTTAATGGCTTGCATGACTCAGGCATGTACCATTAATATAAGGGGAAAAAAAAACTACTTTGTATTCAGATGTCACTTAAATTCAAAATATTAAGGTCACTGTTCCCAAAAGCTCCTTTACAACAAAGCCTTTAATTAGCTGTTCTGATCACACATCATCAATTCCAGAACAACCTGATCTCTAGCTCGGTGTTCAACATATCGTTACAGCAACCCACCTCATAGACTCGCGTGAAATCCATTTTTCCAGCATTAACATTCACTTGGGTTAACACTCTTTAGATGTAACTTGAAGCTGCCCATTATTACTGCAATTCCCACAAAGTTGTATGTCTAATTTCCTGTTTTGTTCCATACCCAACATTTGTATCACAATTTTGACTTTGATATCTAACTCTGAATGTTTGCTTCTCCTTGCTGTTTCTGAGCTCCTCTTACCAGATTCTGTGGAATCTGCGTGAAATGGGCCACGGCGAGGTTCTTGGTAGATTCAGGCGAGATGGTTGGTGAGGCATATCTCAACATTGATATCATATCGCCACACATTACCTGTACTTCTCAAGTGTCATTGTGACGTTATCACCAGATCTCCCCTTATGCTGGTGGAGTTGAGAAGGAGAATGATTTTTCAACAATACTGTGTACTTGCCAGAGAGCTGAGACTGCTCTAACCTTCGTGTGAACCTTACAGCAGGCTGGTAAAGTGTTGCTGCTGCTGTACAGTGTCTTAGTGAGATCACTTCTGGAGTAGTGCACACAGATTTAATCTCCTCACTGAGGAAAGGATATTGGAATGAATTCAAAGATTGTTCACACAACTGATTTCTGCAACAAAGGTGTTAATCATAAAATCCCTGCAGTGTGGAAGCAGGCCATTTGGCCCATCGACTCCATACTAATCCTCCGAAGACAATCCCATCCAATCCCCACCACCCACTCCACCCAATCTTTATAACCTGGCATTTTCCAAGACTGATGCCCCTAGCCTCCACATCCCTGGACATTATGGGTAATTTAGCTTGGCCAACCCACCTAACATGCGCATCTTGTGACTGTGGGAGGAAACTGGAAACTGAAATTGAACTGAGGTCTCTGATACAGTGAGACAGCAGTGCTAACCACTGAGCTACCCAGTGTGGTCAACACAACTTTCCTAAATATTTCAGCCCTTGAAAAGTGACATTTGACCAGGGAGATTTCATAAGTCCCCAAACCTATCATTGAGCAACAGGAGGTGAACATTGAGATCTTGAGCAGCTTGGTCAGAAATAGGAGCAGCACATGCAAGTCCATTGAGACGATAATGTCGGAACGGCAGGAGGACATTCAGCAAAGCGGGTGTGAAAAGCAGAAACAGAATGAGTCCAATCAGCCACTCATGCCTCTTATACAGCAATTCGAGCAGATCTTTTAAAGCCTTGTGCCTGTTACACAGGAATTGTGAAAGGGAACATAGACGTTATAGAAAAGGAAGGACTTCGAATAACCAGCTTCACTCGGGAATGAAAAGTCGTGAGAAAACTATTGGGATTGAAAACAATTTTTTAGAATCTATTATGAAGGAATTAATAACAGGAGATTTCCAAAGTCAAGCCACAATCCAGCACAGTCAGCATAGTTTTATGAAGGATATATCATGTTTGAATGATTTGACTAACTTTCTTTTAAAAAGCCGTTACAAGCAAGGTTGATAATTGGGATCATACAGATGTATTATATCTGGACTTCCAGACATCAGTGCATAACGTGCCTCGCAAAATATTAATATGGAAGACAAGGACACATGGGGTTCGGAACAACTTACTTGCCAGGGGAGAGGATTATCTTACCATTAAAAACCATGATATGGAGTCGCTGGTTTTGGACAGGTTTGGACAAGGTCAAAAATCCAATGACACCAGGTTAGTGTCCAATGGGTTTATTTGTCAACACAAGGTTTCATTGCGCTGCTCCTTCATCAGATGTAAGAGGGAGGAAGACATTAAACACAGAAGGTCTAAGAAAAGATCAAATGGTTGTACAGCTTATGCACATGAATTGTCCACACCTAGGATGGCTCTTAAATACTTAATCAGTTAGAATGGAGATGCAAATTTGATTGACTAATATGCAAATCGCAGAATTTATTTGAAGCCACTCCTGGAAATAACTGCAAGAAAATGACGTAACACTTGCGGTCAGACAATGTTTTCTAAGTGAAAGACCTTGTTTGGACGCTGTCTGTGTCTTTATCTGGAGTCAGACTGGTTTTATTTACAAAGTAGGAGTTTGTAAAATTCACACTGACTGACTGTCTACAAATTGTATGTTTTTGGAACAAAATAAAATGAACCTGCAAATACAAATGGGCAAATGTAAATTCACCCTGCAAATTTATATGTGCATACATGTGTGGGTGTGTGCGTATGTAGGAGAGAGGGGCGTGTCTGTGTGAAGGGGGGGAGAGGGAGACACTCTATGGACTTGAGAGAGAGTGAGGAGGAGTGTGCGTGTGTGAGTGCGGGAGGGAGAGAGTGCATGCGTGCGTGTGACAGAATGGAGTGCGCGTGTGTGCATGTGAGAGAAGGAGAGTGTGTGTGGAGCAAATAGGGAGAGTGTGCATCAGTGTATAACACGGGGAGAATGAGAGTATGTGCTTGTCCAGGCGAAAACACAGACAGATACAGCAAATCCTTTTCCCCACACACACTCACTGCGTGGTTTCAGAGCTTCACTTCTCTGCAGCCTCTGCTCCATTTGTTGTTCATGTTACAGACCCAGATGCAGTAACTACAGTCCCCATGCTCCATCCAGAGTTGGGTCAGCAAACCCTAAGGTCTCCCTAAATGTCTGAGGCAGCTCACAGAACAACCTCCAGCAATCCATCCCCAGCCACCCCACTAGCGTTTCAAGAACAGGAGTCAGTCAGAAGCCCCTGAGCTCCAAGTTAGATGCCTGTTCCTTTCCAATTATACTCCAGGATTTTCCTCGTGTTACTGACCGCACGATCAAGTGAGAGAGACAAACAGAGGCGTTCCGTGAGCAGGCCCATACCAAATTTCAAACACGTGAGTCAAAGCTGCTGAAACACCCCTGTCCATGGAGAACCACATGGGACACATCGGGAAGTGAACAACAGCCTAACACATACCATTTCACTGTTTCTGAGTTTCACAATGGCAGCAATCGATACAGGAGGGAGTCAAAAACTAAGGCCATGGAAAGATACAGAAAAGAAACAAATAATTTATTAACTGATAACTGGCTGAAAATATGGATAAGGAGATGAGGGGATTGGAATAACTGGATAAATGAGACAACAGTGGGCCAATTCACAAGAATGCAAACAAAGAATCAAAGATATTGCCAGATCTGCTGGAATGGTTCATTGCCTCAAATTCTGAGAACCAACCCAGGGACCATAAACTGGGGTAACATAACGTCTAAAATGGAGAGCTGTGCAAGCCATGCTAGAGGATTACTCCATAAACTGGACTATCTTCACAATATGGAGAGCATTGCAAACCTTTTCCAGGATATTGCTACTCTCTACCACCACCCTCTGCCTCCTACCTTTGAGCCAGTTTTGCATCCAAATGACTTTGATATGAACCAACCTTGTTAAACAGATGACCATGCACAATGTTATTCAACGCCTTACTGAAGTCCACATCGACAATGTACACCACTCATTCTAAATTAATCTTTTTAATCGCTTCTTTAAAAAAATCTCAGTCAAGTCATTGAGACGCAATTTTACTTGCACAAAGTTATGTTGGCTATCCCTAATCAGTCGGTACCTTTCAAAATGCATGAAAATTTGATAACTCATAATCCATTCCAACAATTTACCCACCACTGACGTCAGGGTCACTAGCTTTTCCTTATTACCCTTCTAAATCCTTTCAATAGTGGCACCACATTAGTCAACCTCCAGTCTTCCAGCATTTTACCTGTGGCTATTGATGATAGCAAGGGGCCCAGCAATCACTTCCATAGATTCCCACAGAGTTTTAGCGTACATCCTATAAAAGCCAGGACATTTTCCTCCCTTTGTATGTTTTAAGACCTCCAGCAGCTCCTCTATAATGCAGTCACTTTCCTAGATGTCACTACTATTTTCCCAAGTTCTCTAGCTTCCATATCCTCCTGCATAGTAAATACTGATACAATATATTCGTTCAGTACCTCCCCCATTCACTGTGGTTCTGCACATAGGCAGTCTTGCTGATCTTTAAGGATGTCCTATTCTCTCCACAGTTACTCTTTTGTCCTTGACGCATTTGTAGAATTCCTTTGGATTCTCCTTAACTCTATTTGCCAAAGTTATCACATGTCCCATTTTTATGCTCGCAATTTCCCTCTTAAGTATACTCTTGTTGCCTTCAGAATCTTCTAGTGATTCACTTTAAATCAGGAATTAAGAGGCTAATGATGACCATTCCGATTGTCGGAAAAATCCACCTAGTTCACTGACACCCTTTAAGGAAACAAACTGCCATTCTTACCTGATCTGGCCTACAAGTGACTCCAGACCCAGAGCAATATGGTTGACTGCTAACTGCTCTCTGGGAAATTAGGGATGGGTAATAGATGCTTGCCTATCCAGGGTCACCCTCATCGTGTGAATGAATTAAGAAGAAACCCACAATTCCTGTTGTCCAAACCTGACATAAGCTTCCCTTTTATCCGTGGCCAGAACCTCAACTTCCCCAACCCTCCAGCATTCCTTACACGTACCAGCCTTAGCCTTCACCCTAACAGAGACATAATGTCTCTGTACTCCTGACATCTCATTTTTGAAGGCTGCTCACTTCTCAACTGACTCCCCTTCTCTGCGAATATCTGTCCCAATCGACTTTGAACATTCTTAGTTAATATCATCAAAATTGGTTTTCAACAAATTAGAAATTTAAATTTTAGACCTGCTTCATCCCTTTGCATCTCTATTTTAAAACTGATAGAATTATGATGACTTGCCATAAAGTGCTCCCCCACTGATACCAAAACCACCCCCTCCCCACTGCCTTATTTCCCAAGTGTAAGGTGCCGATTAGCTCCTTCTCTGTGATGGAGTGCATTGGTCAAGAAACTGCAGCGTTGTCACTAGGATTGGGGTCAGCAGAGTCTTACACTCATTGGTTTGAGTGTAAAAATAATTTATGTCAGTGCCATTTTCATTGAGTGTGACGGAAGGGTTGTCTGGACGAGGCTGAGCCAGTTTCCTGGTGCGATCTTATCGGACTTACCTCATTCACTACCCACCCCACCTCACGGTGTCCCTCTCGTTCAATACCAGCCCGATTCTCCCACCCATCAAGGTTGAAGGTACTCAACATCACCCGCATTTCCCTTGGTATTCCATGATCCTTGGCACTGGTGCCATCGTTAAAAGGCCAATAGGCACATGGTTGAGCTTTCTCAGGTTATAGCTGCCCTGAACAGTTTACCCTGAGCAAGGAAGATAAGGGGCAATTACACCACGGTTTGTCGACAGGGGCACGGAGGTCCTGGTGAATGGTCTAGTACAGAGGGGGACCATTCTCTTCCCAGAGGAGGCCACGCCACCAGACCCAGCGATCATGGTCTGGGCTCACCACCCAGCATGCAATACTTCCCCTTACTCTCTCTCTCTCTCTCTCTTTCCCCTCTACTATAGCTCCTTCACTATTAGAGCCACATGCATACAACACTGTTAACTGACTCCCTCTGGACACATCACCATCTCCCACCCCCTCTCCCCACCTACACCATCTCCTATTAAAGGAGAAACAGCTCGGAATAGGATTAAAAGACTGAAGCCAGGTGGTGGAGTGCCCGCTATCCATCTCCGCAAACACATGTGCCCAATTTACCTGTGTGTCTGTATTTGACTCTGTGAGCCTCTATACATGGGTGCAGGTCTGACAGTGTCTGCGGTGTTTAAAATGACACAATCTCTCCCTCAACTGGCCTCCCCACCCTACTGCAGTGACAGCGGCAGAGGGTGATAACCTTCGAAGATTCAGTCTGGGAGGGAGATAGGGCAGCAGCTCATATCACGATCCAAACTGACAAGCACCATCAACACATACACCTCCCCCCAAACCACCCACCCCCACCCCAACACAGACACACAATGCTGGTAGCTGGAGGGTTGCAAATATACTTGGGCCTGTCAGAATAGAAATGTTCATGCCTGAGTGAACCATTTTGTCAGGAGATGAGGTGAATTTATTTCTCATTCTGTGACTTTCAATGCCAAAAAATTACGCGAGAAAGTATTGAAAAGTCCCGATAAAGGCCCAGTGGTGATGGTAATGACGCAGGAACAACATTGCTTAGTATCAGATAAAACTTTCTGTACTTCCAAAGATATTATTTGAAAAATCAAACGGCCGTGCAATTTGAGAGATTCACAGCAAAGGATTTGTTATCTTCTCAGAGAGTAAAAAACTGTGCCAGTGATGCAGTGCTGCGGGGAGGCTAGCAGAGGGAGGTATTGAAAGAATCTGATCAGAAAACTCAATGGTTTGCACTGGTGCCTCACGGTGTCAGGCACCCAGGCTCGATTCCACCCTCGGGCGACTGTCAGTGTTGAGTTCCACATTCTCGCCGTGTTTGCCTGGATTTCCACCGGGTGCTCTGGTTTCCACCCACAGTCCAACTATGTGGATATTAGGTGAATTGGCCATGCTAAATTGTCCATAGTGCTCAGGGATGTGTCGGTTAGGGGCGTTATTCAGGAGTAAACGTAGGAGAGTAGGGAAATGGGTCTGGGTGGGTTACTCTTCGAAGGGTCAGTGTGGATGCGCTGGGCCAAAGGGCCTGTAGCGATTCTGTCAGATCTATGAACAACAGGGACAGACAGAGAGTGGATGAGGGAGACTTTGATTCCAATTTCGATCTATTTACTTCAAAAACAGCATTGCACGGCCATACAGACAGACCTACACACAAACTGAGATACTGACACTAATACATATAACACATGCCCACAGAGATACGCACGTAGATATGGACATTTACTTACAAACACATGAACATAACCCCACATACAGGCACACACTGCCCTTAATACAGAGCTGTATAATTTTTTTATTAATAAGTTATCAATGGTCAGTCGAAGAAGGCAGGAGAATGGGATTCAGAAACATTTTAGCCACGATCAAATGCCATGGCAGACAAGATGGGCTGAATGGTCTAATTCTGCTGCAGGGTTCATTGCTCATTTGATCTTGTGGTGCCTGGGATTGTCTTTCCACGAGGCCAGTGGAGGCTGAACTGGCTAAGTATTTGACTTAGGAGAGTGAATGGCAATGTGGACAGGTTTGAGGAGCTCAGTGGTTGATAATCTGTTTATAATTGTCGACTCCTTATATATCAAAAGAGTGGTGATTTATTTGAGGAGAACACATTTTTAGAATAAGGGCATTCCCATTTCTGACTGAAGCAGGGATATTTGTTTCTCTTTCGGGTTGTGTGATCTGTGGTGTTCTCGTGCCCAGGGAGCAGTGAAGACTGGGTTACTGAAAACACTCAAGGCTGAGTTCCATAGATCTTTGATGAACAAAATAATCCATGTTTATTAGGAACAGACAAGAATGGGATGTTTACTTACAACCACATCATCAATGCACATTCTGAATGGTGCAGCAGGTGTGAGGGGCTGAATGACCAGCTGTTGCTTCTTACCCATCTGTTGTTCTCTCAAGCGCTCCGTACTCTGACAGGGGTAAACAAAGATCTCATTCAGCCAGTCAGCATAATTATAATGAGACAGGAGGAGACCATTCTGCCCTCTAAGGATTTATGCAGGAATAGATTGAAGTCATTCAGCCCGCTAAGTACATTACACAATGTAAAATGAGGTCATCCAACTTTTCAGTCTTCTGCCTGCAACAAGGGTAACCCGATTAACTATCTGGGAATAAATATTCTGGATAGATGATTATTTTCATGTTATAAATTTGTAACTTGTTGGAGTGTCTCATGGATCAGAGTGAGATTATCAGCTATTTACAATCTATACCAATGACTTGGATGAGAGGACAGATTGGCTTGGAGCTCAATTAGCTCATTCACCAAGATAGTTATTTAACTGGACATGGAGACTCTGCAATGGGATACAGACAGGGGACGTTCGTGAGCAAATCTTTGGCAGAAAACAGTATAATGTGGGTTAAGGGAAGTTAGTGTTGCGTTGAAAAGACAAAATATGGGGCAGTACGGTGGCACAGTGGTTAGCACTGCTGCCTCACAACGCCAGAGATCTGGGTTCAATTCCCGTCTCAGGTGACTGACTGTGTGGAGTTTGCACGTTCTCCCCGTGCCTGCGTGGGTTTCCTCCGGGTGCTCCGGTTTCCTCCCACAGTCCAAAGATGTGCAGGTCAGGTGAATTGGCCATGATAAATTGCCCCGTAGTGTTAGGTAAAGGGTAAATGTAGGGGTATGGGTGGGTTGTGCTTTGGCGGGGCAGTGTGGGCTTGTTGGGCCGAAGGGCCTGTTTCCACACTGTAAGTAATCTAATCTACTCTAAAAAAATAACAGTAACCTTCTTAAAAGGAGAAACATCTATGAACTCATTAGTACAGAGGGATTTGGATGTCTTGGTACATGAGCCACATAAGTCAGCAGATTCAGCAAGTGATTAGGAAAGTGCAGCGAATGATGCTGTTTCATGCAATGGCTATTGGGTGTAATCATCAGGTTGCTTTACTGCATGTGGACAAGACAATGCTGAGACTACATCGGATATATTGTGTGTAGTAATGAAACCCTGAACTGAAAGAATAATAGGCAATTGTTTTAGAAGCTTTTTACAGATGTTTCAATTTTCTCTTTGCTGGCATGAAGACCAAATGGAATTATAGTTTCATACAGAACGGAAATAGACCCTTCAGTCCAGCTCATCTGTACCGACGAGATATTCCAATCTGATGTAGTACCATTTGCCAACATTAGACCCATAGTGCTATAAACCCTTCTTATTCATACACCATTCATTCTCTCTTAAATGTTGTTATTGTACCAGCCTCCACCATTTTCGCTGCCAGCTCATTCCATACACACACTACACTCTGCACAAAAATGTTACCCTTCAGGTATCTTTACAATTTTGCCCTTCCCACCTTAAATCTTTACCCTCTGGTTTGGACTCCTCCGGCCTTGGGAAATAACCTCGGCTGTTCCCCGCCTCCATGCCCCCCATGGCCTCTACAAGGTCATGCCTGAGAATGAGAGATGTTCATATTGAACCATATAACACCATGAAGAGAGTTTATTGGGGGGTAGCTAATGGATGAGAGAATAAAACTAAGGATTCAGTTTTAGAAAACAATATACTCATTTTAATACAGGTACTATGAAAACATAAATTTATTGTTCAAAAATTATGCATACACATATACACATGCCTTCAAATGATAAATTACAAATAATTTCAAAATGGAGCAGATAACAGGGATGGAGTCATGCAATCAGGGAAATGTTCAACCAGACCTGATATCGACCAGGCTAGTGTTCGGGTCACATTATTGTATGTTTCAGATCAGATCGGGGGAAAATGTAACCTGTCGTAGAAACAAACAGCCATTGCTCCATCACTACTTGTACTTCTCTACAGCAACATATGAGAGCTGAAAACCAATCAGCCATCTTTAACACTTTTTGAGGGTTACTGCTGAGGATTCATTGGGATCTCTCCACTGACTGCAGCAAAGGGAATTCAGCCAAAAACCAATTGTTCCAGGAGAAATCCCAGCGCGAGCAGCTTCTGTGAGGCAGAATAACGTCAGAGGCAGAATCACAATTGAAACATTTTCAATTTTGCTTTTGTCATGAAATTAACTGCTTTTTGGACAAAGCTCTTCCGAACTAATATTCTGCAGAGTTACATTTTTTTCTGCTGTGCCTTCAGACGTGTGTGTGTGTGTGTGTGTGTGTGTGTGTGTGTGTGTGTGTCTGTGTCTGTGTCTGTGTCTTTGTGAGCATGTTTCTCTGTCTCAGATTTAGACAAAATAAATGTTGATGTACATATTGTCAATTGTATATCAAATTGTATGTCATTTATGTATCCATCGTAATTCGAGTAACGTTGCTTTGGTTTTAGATTAGATATTTGTAAAAATTGAGGAAACCTATCTGGCTTGTTCCTAACTCTGAACCTGATCCAGTCTGAGACGGATATTATTTGCAATATCACACACTTAGTTACACATAGTTTATGTTTTCATAGTACCTGTATAAAAATGAGTATATTGTTTTCTAAAACTGAATCCTTAGTTTTATTGTTTAATTTGTTGTGACCTCTGGAGGATTGGGACTAGAAACGGAAACAATGAATCTCTAACCTTGGTAGGAACAGGGATAAGGAGGAATTCTCAAAAGGCCATTTGAGAGGGAATTCTCTAGCCCAAGGTTTGTGGTACCTGTGTGGTTGCATTTACTCAAAGATGTGTCAGTTAAATATTTGACGGGAAAGTGACTCAAAGATAATGAGCTGCAGTTGGGAACGTGGGACTGGAACCGCAATCTGATCAGTCACAATCTTAGTTTCTGTTGGGGCAGGGACCCACACCTGTTTCTCAGTTCGACTTTGCCCCATTCCATTCAGCCCCTCGATCTGCTACTCAATAGCAGTTGGAGACCACTTGCTCCTACTACCTGGTGCACAGAAACCGAGGTGACCATTCAGCCCCTGAATACAGTCAGACATGATTTGGTGTGGATTGGAAAACGCTCTTGCGAAAAGAGTGGGTGTTACGATGAAACAGTCCCCTCCTCTCTCTTTACAGAAGTTCTCCTGGTTCCATTTATTGGTCGTGTTGTAGACCTAGATTCAAAGTGAATAATGCCCCCATACTGTACCCAGATGGTGATCACATAATCTTCTGGTCTCTCTGACTACAAGATTCCTTCACAGGACTTCCAGAAAAATAACAACGATGAAACTTCCAATAACAGAATGCAAGAACAAAAGAAGCAGGATAGGACATTCAGCTCCTACTGCCTGCCTTTCCCTTTAATAGGGTCATGGCTGATCTGCTCTCGGCCCCAGCTCCCGCAGTGTCTGACGTGTCAACATCCATCCATCCCTGTCTTTCAAGTATCTCAGTAATCTATCTCCCCTACCTCTCTGAATTAGAGACGTGCCGACGGTCACTCCCCTCATTGAGAAGGAAACACACCGCACACATACAGCGTGACCTTTTGACGTCAACGATATATATGAATACCAGGAAAGAGTGACTGGCCCTGATAACAAGGCAGTATTTGACTGATGATTGTACCAAAGAACGTGAAAAAAAATGGAACTTAATGGAATTTAGGAGGAATCTCCCCACCAGTTGGAGGGATTCAGCACATAGAAGATGGCTGTGGTTCTTGGACATCCACTACCTCAGTCCCGGGACGTCTCTGCGGGAGATCCACAGCACAATCTTCCTCAGTTTCTCCTCAACATCTTTCCCCCCATCATAAGCTCAGAAGTGGGGAAGGTCAATGGAGATCACAGAATGTTCAGAATTCTGTGTCCTCCCTCAGCACCTGTGTCCACGTGCAGCAAGATCCGGGCATCATTCAGGCTTGTGCTGTTAAAAAGTCGGTAACATTCATGTAACAGTACTGCTGGACACTGTGCATTACGACAGTAAAGGGAAGAGCTCATTCAGCACCTCAAGCTCGCTTCACAGGAATGTGTGGAGCTCATTCAGTCAATCAACACTATTCAATAAGAGTATGGATAGCCTATTCAATCCCGTCTGCCTATTACACAGGAAGAGAAGGAGCCGAGTCAAACACATTGAGCTGTTAAACAGGAACCAGGGATTGTGCACTCAGGCCCTTGAGCTTCTCCACTGACACCAGGAGGCGGCCATTCAGCCCTTCAAGCCCCTTGTACAGAAATAGAAGGATGTTATAGACACTCCACCATGATAAACCAATGAAGAGGAGAGTCTGCATGGATACACTGCTCCATGTTGTTCCTCCTGGCTCCATTGATGATGGTACACAATCGATACATCAACTTGGTTTGCTGACGGTGAAGAGAGAAGACAAATGTTTCATGTGAAGTCTCGATGAAACATCTTTCATTACTGAGAAAGTAGACTGGTGTTCTCTATGGAGGGCAGAAGCTATTGGGAATGGCTAACTCTTTCGGAAGTAAGGCATTGTCTCTGCTGACAGAGTTGTGAACATTGTGAAGCTCAGTGCAGGGTCACATGCCATTTGCACATTGAGGTGGTAAGAGTTCAGTCAGGGCCTGAAGCAGTCTCTCAACCAACATGGGAGCTCCACAGAGCTACATAAAGTTCACAGAAACACGTATCATGGGGAAAATGCAATTTCTCATGCCAGCAATGTCTTTAAATGAAAATAATGTTCGTCCATGTTCTTAAAATTTCAATGTAGTAAACTCTCATTCTCTCACCGTGCTACAAATTAAACATCCATTTCCTTCACGGTCTCTTCATGTTACCATCATCCCAGAGATTATTGTGATAAAATAGCTTTGCACTGCCTCTGTGACAAGGAGATCATTGATTTATAAAAGAGAGAAATTCTGTTTGACACCATTATTTTAAGGACACCAATAACATAGAAACAGACTTCGCTTCATTATTATATAGACTCCTTGTATAAGGTTGTTATTTCTCTGAAGAATAATGAATTCCTTCTCATATATTCGCATTGACAAAGAGTTAGTTTTCCAGCGAGTGGCTTGTGTCACAATCCATCCATCAGCAGTAATATTTACTCCCAGTTAAACCGACATATGAGATGCACAGCTGGAACTCCCTCTCAACAGCCACTTGAATGGACCAAAACCAACTGGACTGGAACGTCTCAACGGCAATTAATGCTGGTCTAGCTCCATTAAAATCCCAAATGAACTAAAAAGACAATTCGATTTTCTAATAATTATTAAACAATGAGGACATCTTATTGATTCAATGAGTTTGTCGCTGTCGTTGAAGTTGTGTGATCTATTTCTGTGAAACCATTTCGTGCATAAATTGAAAGAATAAAAGCTCAGGTCACAGATGCATGGTAAGTCGGCATTTAAACGCAAAATGCCAGGGAATAGTAGGCTGTAGATCTTCAGGTTGCTGGAAATAATGTAGTATGGTGTTTTCTGGCTGATGTAGTTGTATTGGGCTAGAGGGTCGGTTTGAATGCTGTATGACTCTGTCACTTTAATTGTTGGAAACAGAGCTTATTTCCACAGCTTGTGAGCATCAAATAGTGAGGAATGCAATCTCCAAGGGCCCACAGGATTTGAAGCTATATCATTCTCCCTTCACTATCAAATTGTTAAGAACCCCGTTTCTCTCTTTGTAACATACATGTTAGTGGTTCTGCACCACAAGAATGCCTGGGTTTATCACCATATTCTGAATTGAAATTAAACACAGGCAACAGAATGCTGGCCTTGCTAATGAAACGCACCTCACAAGAACAACTGAAAGGAATCTGCATTGTTAAAGTTATCTATTCGACCCAATCTGATTTCTAAAGCAGTTTCAAGCAAGGCTTTCCCATTTTCCTATGCTCCTGACCTCTCGACAACATCATGAATCTTTCCTGAGCGGTTTGGAGTGCCATTTAAAAGTCCCGTATGGAAAGCCGTGCCCCATAAACTGAAAGGAAAAGTCTTCATGCTCATGAGAAACGTGTCATAATTTTTTTCAGTATCGAAAGACAACAGAAATTTAGAAACTAGCATCCGAAGTAAGGAATCAAAACTGCTCCGTTATGCGATAAGATCGTGGATGATCTGATTGTGACCTCAATCACACATTCCTCCTTTGCCCTTACAATGTTAGTGCGTCATTCTTAGTCAAGAATCTGCCGGCCTCTGCCTGAGGAATATCCAATGTCTTATTCTCCATCGCTCTCTGGGAAGAGAATTCCACAAAGACACAACACAATGAGATGATTACACCGAATCACCAACTTCTTCACAGAGACATTCTTCAGTTTTATAATCCATCCACTCATGGTAATCTCTCACACAAGCTGAAACATTGTTTCAGAATTCAACTTGAAAGACTACTTGGAATATTCTGGGATTAAACAAGATCACATGTTGTTCGCCTAAACCCCAGCAGATCCAGAGCCAGTCAATTCAAGATATCCTCCAGAAATAAACGCTCCTCCCAGGAGTCAGCTGAGTGAATCTTCTATGGATTGCATTTCATATCATTGTGGACATCGCTCTCTCGATGTGCTTACACCATTACCTTGTCGATCTGTAGAAAATCGCCCCTACTTTTAAATGTATTCTGTTTTAGAAAGTTTCAACTTTTATCTTAGCTCCCTAAAAGTTTCATGTACACGTAAAGTTTTTATTTTGTAACTCAGGTGCCTGGTTCCTCTGTGCCTAAAGCCAATCTCTCCACTGAAATAATACATTACGTTTCCATTCAACCCGCCAATGTCTTTGAGCACAGACACATTTTTCCTACTATGTTCCATACACCAATATTTGCCTGTTCACTTGGCCCAACCTATATCTCTTCATGGACTCATGTCCTATTCACATCTTCCTTTTCCAACAGTTTCAACAATTTGTACGCTTCCCTAATACAGACAGAATATTTGGCCAAAGAAACACACTGTGGCGACATTTCAAAGTAATTTAAACGAAATATTTTAACTCCATTTCTAAACTATAAATTTAGAACAAAGCTAAAGTGTGCTGCAGTCCTATCACTCAGTTCCCATGACTCAATGTAGGGTCAGATGGTGTGGAATGGTGTGGGTAGAATTGAGGAACCACAAATGTGGAAAACCATATTTGGAGTATTGTATCATTACTCCAATTATCATTACTCCATTACTCCAATTACTTTGAATCATAGTCAGGAGCTGATGTGCATGATAGACCAGGAGATAGAAAATATATGTAGAAAAGGCAAAGTTACAATGAGTGGGGGGATTTCAATATGCAGGTGGATTGGGAAAATCAGACTGGTAGTGGTTTGCAAGGAAAAGGAATTTGTGGAATGTCTACAACATGGCTTTTTGGAGCAGCTTATGATGCAGGCAACAAGGGAACGGCAATATTGGATTTAGAGCTGTGCAGTGAGTCAGACGTGAGAAGTAAGCTTAAGGTGAAGGAACCCTTCAGAGGTAGTGATCGTAATATGATCCAATCTAAACTTCAATTTGAGAGGAAGAAAGTAGAATTGGCGTTAATATTACAGCTGAATAAATGCACCTACAAAGATATGGGGAAGGAGGTGGGGAGAATTGATTGGGAGACAAGCCGAGCAGGAAAGACAGTGGAAGAGTAATGGCGGGAGTTTCTCAGAGCAATTTAGGAGTCACCGCAGAGATTTATCCCGAGGTAAAAGATGCATTGTACAGGGAGGATGAGGCATCCATGGATGACTGGGCAATGCATGTCGAGGGTAAAAAAAAAAGAGAAAGCAGATAACATGGCAAATGGCAGTGGGAAAAAGAGGATTGGGAAGCTTAGAAAGACGAACAAAATAAGAAATAGGGGCGGAGATTAAAGATGAAGTTAAGCTCTCCAGTGATAGAAAGGATGACTGTAAGAGTCTTTTTAGATATATTAAGGGCAAAAACGGGAAGCAGAAGTGGATATTGGGGCACTGGAAAATGACACTGGAGTGATAGTAGCATAGAACAAATAATAGATGAGAAACTGAATAATTATTTCACGTCAGATTTCACGGCGGAAGACATGAATAATATCCAAAAAATTCAAGAGACTGAGGAAGCAGAGCTGATTAGGAGAAGTTGCTCGACAAACTAAATGGATAAATAAGCTGGATGGAGACATCAATGGTGATATTCCAGAAACCATTGGGATCAGGGAGGGTTCCAGAAGACGAGAAAATTACGAACGTGACACCCTGTTTGTTTTTAATAAAAAGTAAATTTTCGAATTTTTTACAAAATTACAAAAATAGTACAAACTAGTGTATTCTGCTTTACAATATAATAACAACCCGAATATCGATTTTTAAAACAAACTGCTAATCTATTCTCCAAACTAGCAAATTATAAAATAGGTTATCCTAAATTACTAAAACTCAACAAAAGGAGGAAAGAAAATAAATAAGTAAATAAATAACTCGATACATATATGTTAAAATATATATTAAGTCATAACAGAACCCGTATTGATACAGGATTCCTACTCCCAGGAGCCCCCGAACCAGCCAGAACTATCCCCACGGCTAAGCAAAGGCCCTGAATAATGTGGCTGATATATCTGTGTCAATGTAGTTTATAAATGTCTGCCATGTTCTATAAAATAATTCCGTCTTTTGGTTCACCATATTCGTAAGGAAATCAAGGGGGATATATTCCATGACTATCCTGTCCCAATTTGAAAGTCTTGGGGAACCTTCGGATATCCAATTCACTAAAATGTTTTTCCCCGGACAAAATGAACGGATAATGAATAATTTCCTCCCGTATACATCCAAAGAAGGGAAGTTTGGGGAGCCCAAAAGTAGAGGCACTGGGTCCCACCCAATCTCAGTGCCCAAAATCTTTAACACGGCATTCGATACTCTGTTCAAGCACATGCAGATCTTACGGCATGTCCTCAGACAATGCGTGGGAGTGCTAACTTCTGTTTTGCATATGGGACACATTAAAGATTCTCCTGCCTGGAACTTTGCAAGTCACTTAGGTGCCATCTGAGCCCAATGAGGTATCTCGAATTGGATAGCCTGAGTTCTGTTACAGATAGACATCTTCCTGACGTTTTCCCAGACGTCCTCCTACATTTCTAAGGAGATTTCCATCCCTAATTCTTGACTGTAGATTTTATATAACCGTTCCATATCCTTTGATACTTTATTAAATAGTTTATGGTAGAGAGTACTGACCACGGGTGGACCCATCGGCCGAAGCACTCTCCTTTCCCTATCCGATTTATAAGAATCAATTATCAATATGGTCTTCTTTTGTATAAAGTCTCCTATTTGAAATATCGAAAAAAGATCTTTGCTATGCAGCCCACACTTCTGACGCAGCTGTTTGAAGGACATCATGACCTCCCCATCGAACAGGTCTCCCAAACAGGAGATACCTCTCGACTCCCAGGTTCTGAATACAGCATCAGGCAGCCCTGGCTGGAATCCCAATATTCCCACTATAGGGGTAAACGGGGAGGATTTTTGTAGGTAACCCTCATCCTGTCGTGTTATCGTCCAGGCTTTGATTGCATTTAATGCAATAGGATTTTCACAATGATACATAATAACTCTAACCTTGTCCATAAATAGTAGATTGATGAGGGGATATTTTGCTTGGGATGACTCAATATCGAACCAGATTGATTGTGGATCACAAGAGACCCATCAGCTACGTAGGCTAATAGAGAGCTCAATTGGCACCTCCTGAAACCTGGAAAATCCAGCCCACCCCTTACTTGTGGAAGCTGTAGCTTTTCGAATTTAATAAGGGGCCGTCTATGACTCCAAATAAAGGAGCCGAGCCAACCATGAAGCTTACATAGCACCTGTCTCGGCAGCATCAAGGGGAGCATTCTCTCAGCGTATAACAGGCGAGGTAGGATGTTCATGTTGACCAAAGCTATTCTATCGAGCCAGGATATCAGGAGATCTTCCCGGTGTTGAAGGTCCTACCATAATTTCTCCAGTAAATGTGTATAATTGACTTTATATAGGTGACAAAATGCCGGAGTATTAAAAATACCTAAGTAAAGAAAACCTCCCAGTGACCACCCAAAGGCAAAACCGGATTCATCCGGCAAATTCGATACACTGGCAAGACCTCCCAGCGACATGGCCTCTGATTTCACAAATTGATTTTATAACCTGAGAACATGCCAAATAATTTAACCATTTGAATTAAGCAGGGCACAGATGTCAATTGATCATTTAAGAAAAGGAGGACATCAGATTATTTTTTACAGTGTGGGAACAGGCCCTTCGGCCCAACAAGTCCACACCGCCCCGCCGAAGCGCAACCCACCCACACCCCTAACCTAATACTACGGGCAATTTAGCATGGCCAATTCAGCTGACCGGCACATCTTTGGACTGTGGGAGGAAACCGGAGCACCCGGAGGAAACCCATGCAGACACGGGGAGAATGTGCAAACTCCACACAGAGAGTCGCCCGGGAATTGAACCCGGGTCCCTGGCACTATGAGGCAGCAGTGCTAACCACTGTGCCACCGTGCCGCCCGCTGCATAGAGAATAATTTTGTGCTTACCCGAGCCTACCTCCGGAGCCATTATATGAAGGTCAGCTCGTACAGATTCCGCCAACGGCTCAATCACTAGCGTAAATAATAATGGTGAGAGAGGGCATTCCTGATGACAATCTCTGCCAACGCGAAAGCCATCTGAACTTAAACTGTTGGTGATCACCGCTGCTTTGGGATCATTATATAATACTGTAACCCATTTCGTAAAGACCTCACCAACACCAAACCGTTCCAGCATATAAACGAGATTTGGCCATTCTACCCGATCGAATGTCTTCTCTGCCTCTAGGGAGACAACTAATCCTGGCATCGCTCCCTTCTGGCAGGCTTGTACCATATTTAAGACTCTTCTAATGTTATTAGTTGATCTGTGACCCTTTATAAACCCCATCTGGCCTTCTTTAACAATGAATCATAAAACCCTCTCCAGTCTTCATGACAACACTTTTGAGAGAATTTTAAAATCCACATTCAACAAGGACATAGGTCTATATGAAGAGCAGTCATTTGGAGCCTTTTCCTTGTTGAGAATGAGACACATATTTGCTTCTCTCAGAGAAGGCGAGAAGCAGCCCTGACTATGTAAGTAATTATACATATTTATCAGTGGCCCGACCAATTCACCAATCAATTCGTTATGGAACTCAGCCTGGAATCTATCTGGTTCGGGCGCTTTGCCACTCTGGAGCTGCCTCACTGCGCCCTGTATTTCCTTGGTTGCTAGGGGGGCATTGAAGAACAGCATCTGCTTCCAGGTTAGGCCCGGGAGGGCAAGGCCTTTTATTAAATAAAGACTTTATCTTCGTTGTTCTATCCTCACAGCCCTGTGGCCTATAAAATTCGAAATAGAACCTTCTAAAGACTGCATTGATTTTTTCTTACGATCACAGGTCAAGTTGCCAGCACTCTTTCTAAAGACGTAATGGCTTGGGCGGCCTTTTTCTTTCTGGCAAGGTATGCTGGATACCTGCCAGGCTTGTCACCGTATTCAAATAGTCTCTGCTTCGTCACTATTATCTCCCTCTTTGCTGTTTGATTAAGTGTGGTATTCAAGGTTATCCAAGTGCTGTGACCCGCTGTAGTTTAGTAATGGAGGGTCTATCCACATACGCTGTCTTAGCCACCTTCAGGTGAGCCTCGAGCAGACACTGTTGTTCTCCCATTTGTCTTTTCTGGGTCACAGAATATGAGATAACCAAGCCCTATGCGTGTGCCTTAGCAGTCTCCCACATCACTGATGGGTTACTGGCCGTGCCTGTGTTGATATCCCAGAAGGTTTTAAATTCTTCAAGAAATATTTTATATACTTACTATCCTTTAATAGGAATAGGTCCATACCCCAATGTCGGGAAGCTATCTCATCATCACTAGTCTTAACCTCCATTTATACTGTGGCATGGTCGGAAATATATATATATATAAAACCTACTTCACAAAACAATATTGAGTTCAAAAGGATCGAGGTGACAGAAACATATTGATTCTGGTATGGCACTTGTGTGGGTTAGAATACAAAGCAAAGTCTCTAGCCTCTGGGTGAAGACACCTCCACACTTCCACCAGCCCCAACTCCCTACTCAGATCCGCCAACTGCCTAAATCTCAAAGATATGCCCGCAGAGCTCTTAAGCATTGTGCCCACTCCGAGGTCGATGATACAATTATAATCCCCCCATATAATTGTGTGGTGCATCCCGAGAGCCATCAACTTGGAGACCGCTTCCATCACAAATTTAAAAGTGTGCACCGGGGGGCAATAAAGGTTCAAAATTCCATATTCCTGCCCATATATTAGTGCATTAATTAATATATACCATCTAGACTCATCTTTTATCTGGCTTACCATTTGGAAGGGAAGATTCTTCCGAATAAGAATGGCTACTCTCCTACTTTTTTCAGCTGAAAGATGAAAAGAACACCGGCCAAAACCACCCTATTGCAGCTTCGAATGCTCCTTAGCAAGTAGATGTGTCTCCTGTAGAAGGGCTACATCCGCCCTTTCCTTTTTAAGACTTGATAATATCTTTTTCCTTTTGATTGGTGAGTGGCTACCCTTGACAGTCCAGGTGCATCACCGAAACGAATGACTAGCCATGATCGTCCGAGCAAGCCCGAGACCCCCCAGGAGGGAGATCCCCACCCAAAGACATTGAATAAAACCAAAAATGATTCACACAAAAAACACTCTTTAAAACAGTGAAATCAAAACAACTAAGAACTACTCCTAAAAACAAATAACATAAAACTTACTTAAAAGGAGACTTTCCCCCTTGTTCACAGGAGGCACTACTACCTTCCAATAATCCCGCCATAACATCTCCCAGCCAGAGACATTCCCTTGGCCCAGGCATTACAAATTAGAGCAAATAAATTCCAATGTCTTATAAGACAGAAGTTAAAGATGGGTGACCCGCCCACTTCCCCCCCCCCCACACACCATCACCTAGATACACTTTGCAAAACAACATAACATGAAAATACATAAAATTACAAAATTACAATCCCAGCAAATAATAAGCAAACAAATAAAAAAAAACACCCAGAAACGTTCCTAACCCGCGCAACCTACAGATAAAAGTCCATAGAAAGGATAATGATTGATCCACACCCTACCCCTACCCCCACCCATCAAGGAAAGATGGATAAGAGAAAGAGGAAGAAAGGAGGAGGAAACAAAACAAAAGGAGGGCAAAATAACGCCATTATCCATACAGTTCAGGTCCCGCAGTCTACTTGACAGCATCCAGGAATTATTTTGCTTCTTCTGGTGATCCGAAGTTATGCACAGATCCTCCATGACTGCAGCACAGTGTTGCCGGATATTGCACGAATATTGAATATTTAAATCCCTCAGACGCTACTTCGCCTCATCAAATGCCTTCCTCTTGCGGTCCACAGACGGAGAAAAGTCCTGGAACTGCATTATCCTGGAGCTCTTGTATATCATGGCATGAGAATCCTTCCCCGAGACTATGGAGGCCTCTAGCAGCATCTGTTTTTCCCTGTAATGCTGTCGTTGAACTAGGACTGGGCGAGGTCGCTGGTCCGACCCGTTCTGGCGCACGGCAACCCGGTGGGCCCATTCAGCCTACACCTGGCCCAGCTCTGACTCTAGTTGCAGCAGCTGTGGGTGCCATTGCTCCAGGAAATCAAAACGCGGGCCTTCCTCTTCCTTTGAGTAAGGCCAAGCAACCGAATATGTTTCCGACGATCTGGATTTCCGATGTCATCAATATGTTCCTCTAAGTTCGGGACTGGATTTTTCAGAGCCCAGACCTGACCCATGGATGACTCCGCAGTAGTCTTGGAGGTCACGGCCTGTTATTCAGCTCTCCCCGACACGCTGCCCGAGTTTCTCGATCTCTCAGTCATATTTCTGAAGCATGACCGAGACTGACTCCCATCTGGACTGGGCCTCTTCAATGGACGCATCAATCTTCTCTCGGAGTTTAACAAGCTCCGAGATCAGGCTCGCCCCTGCAGGTGAGTCCCCCGGGGCGGCCGCAGACGTCTGTGCATGCGGGGTGGGGGGAGGGGTCCCTTTCCGTTGTGAACTGCGAGAACCTTTGCCTTTGGTCATTTTGAAAAGCATCAAATTCTAAAGATTGATGTAGAATGACCAAGGCTCCTGGGAAAAAAAAACTGGTTTAAACAATTTAACAGGCGAGGTAAGGGTTCGGGGGGGGGGGGGGGGTACCGCACTTTGCCCGAGTCTTGGGCAGAGATATGCAGACACATACCTACTGGGTCACCACCCTTTTGCATCTCCATAGCACTCTGTTTAAAAAAAAGGAATATGGCAAAAGCCTAACCCCGGTCATGGGTACGTTCCTGGAATCCATTGTGAAGGATGAGATTTCTGAATAATTGCCAGTGCGTTCTAAAGAAGGGCGAAGTCAGTATGGTTTTGTCAAGCAGAGGTCATGCTAATGAAGCTGTTAGAATTCTTGGAGGATGTAACAAGCAGGTTAGACCAAGGAGAGCTAATGGATACTATCTATTTGGACTTCAAGAAGGACGTTGACAATGTGCTTCACAGGAGGCTGCTGAGTGTCAGGAGGCTCATGGTGTCAGAGACAAGGTACTAGTGTGTACAGAAGCTCAGCTGTCTGGCAGAAAGTAGAGAGTGGGAATATAAGGGTCCTTCTCTGGATAGCAGACGATGGCAACTGGTGTTCCGCAAGGAAACCACAACTTTTTACTTTGAACATTAAGGATCTAGATGAAGGAACTGAGGGCATTCCGGCGCGGCTTTTAGATGACGCAAAGGTAGGTAGAGGGACAGGTACCATTGAGGAGGCAGAAGGATTTAGATAGGGTAGGAGAATAGGCAACGAAGTGGTAGATGGAGTTCAACCTGAGAAAGTGAGTGGTGATGCACTTTAGAGGGTAGAAGAGAGGCATGGACTATTTTATAACTGGGCAGAAAATTCAGAAGTCTGAAGTACAAATAGATTTTCAAGATCCAGTCCGGGATTGTCTCAACGTAAATAAGACCATAAGACCATAAGACCATAAATGTGCAAGTTGAGTCAGTATTTAGGAAGGTGTTATATCTGCCACACAGTGTGCTGGAAATCTTACATTCAGAAAAACAACTGAGTCAACTCTTACAAACAATAATATTTGCTTATTGAACACATTTAATATTAGAACAATAAAATGCATTATAATGTAACGAAAAACACTACAAACGAACTTAACTTTGGATGATCACATACCACCCCACGAGAAGGTGACCGGATTCCATGTGGTGAAGTCTTTTTGTTCTTCTGATAGTCTCTTGGAGGTGTCTTCTCTTCAAGCGGTTATTCTCGAGGGGTTTTGCAGTAATTCTTATCCTTCCAAGTCTTCACGCCTTTTGGGAGGGTGTGGACGATCTGCCAATGGAATGATCAGGTTCATTTACGCTGATCAATCAGATCCAACTGGGGCTGTCACATTGATGACCCAAGGACGGCAGTCCATTGTCCCATTCAGGTCCAAGTTCATGTAGGTATTACAGGGTTTGTAGCCTGTCGAGTTTGTTGGCATTTGTAGGGAGATGCAGCCTGTCTGGATTCTGTAATATGTGCATTACGACAGAGACTTTCGTCAAGGCTGGGTTCTACCTCCCAGCATGCTTTAATTATTGTTCATTTTTGTAACTTCATGGTAAATTCATTATGTCCATCGTAAGATTATTATTTCAGGTGGCCCATCTGGTCAGAAAGGCAAATACACTGATGGCATTTATTTTCAGAGGGCTTCAATATTAAAGCAGCATGGATTATTGTCTACCGCTTTGGGCCTCATAGCTCAGGAAAGATGTACTGCCCCGGAAAGTGTTCAGAGGAGCTTCATAAGAATGGTCTTAGGAATGAAAAGCTTAACATATGAGGTATCTGTGTCTATACTCGCTGGAGTTTTGAAGGATGAAAGTGGCTCTAATTGAAACATACAGAATACTGGTTGCATGTTCAGAGTAGATGTTTGGAAGATGCTTCCACTGTTAGGAGAGAAGGGACTCAAGGACATGGCCTGAGAGTCAAGAGAAGATCTTTTCGAACGGAGATAAGGAGAAATGTTAACTTTGACTTCATGTTAACTTTGACTTCCTTATCAAGATATGGATGATTTTTCCCCGTTATGCAATTCCTTGTCGGTCTTTAGTATCTCCCTAGTTATTTTCCTAATTTCTTCATCTGTCCTGCCTTTCACTGTTCTTTTCTCCCCCAGTCCACCCAGGCCAAATCCTTCTTTAGCCTAGTATAATTATCATTGCCTAACACTAAACCTCTCATGTATGACTCAGTCTTCACTCTTTCAATTTGAATGCGAAACTCCAGCAAGTTGTGGTTCCTCTTTCCAAGGCAAAGCTCATCCACCAATCCTTCCTTGTAACATAATATCAAATCTAAACTGACCCATTCTCTGGTTGGTTCCATGACGTCCTGCTCACAGAAATAATCTCTCATACACTCTATGAATCTTTATTTGAGGCTATCACAGTTGATTAATTGAGTCAATTTGCATGTTCAAACCACCCATAGTTACTGTTTTGCCCTTGGTACAAGCCCTCACTCTTTTCAACCTCAGAAGTGGCTGAAAATTACCCTTCCCCAGCGGTTTCTTATCTTGCTTTTTATTTGCACTGAGATGGATTTTAAACATGTTTTGACACAAAACACTTTGAAAAGGTCTGAGTTCCCACTTGCACAAACAAATGTTTATTTTTTTTTACACTAACCACATTTCACAATAAATATTGAGGAATTAACAGAGCTAAAAGTGGTCATGAGATATCTTTAGCAAACAGGGTTGAGGAAAATCCCAAAGCCTTTGTTTTCATATATAAGGAGCAAACGTGTAACTAGAGAAATGTTTGGCCAACACAAGGACAAAGGAAGAAAGTTATGTGTTGTGTCAGAGAAAATGGGTGAGATTCTTAGGGAGTACTTTGCATCTGTATTCACCAAGGAGAGGGACATGACGGATGTTGAGGTTAGGGGTAGATCTCTGAGTACTCTGGGTCAAGTCGACATGAAGAGGGAGGAAGTTTTGGATATTCTAAAAGCTCGTAATGTAGACAAGCCCCCAGATCTGGATGGGATTTACCACACTTTACTAAGGGAATTGAGAGAAGAAATAAGTGGGGCTTTAAATTATATCTTTGCAGGATCCTTGAACATTGGTGAGGTCCTGGAGGACTGAAGAACTGTTAATGATGCCACTTTGTTTAAGAAGGGTAGCGGGGATAATCCACGTAATTATATACCAGCGAGCTAACATCAATGGTAGGGAAGCTGCTGGAGAAGCTACTGAGGGACTTAAGTAAGGTGTTTTATTCGGTTCCCCATAGTAGTCGGATGGAGTAGGTGAAGTCGCATGGGCCTCAGGGTGTTCTATCTGGATGGAAAGAGAACTGGCTGGAATAAATGAGACAGAGAGTAGTAATAGAAGACGATTTCTCAAAATGGTGACCTATGACAAATGGTGTGCAACAGCGATTCATGCTGGGACCACTGTTGTTTGTGATATATATTAATGATTTGGAAGAAGGTATCGTTTGCCTGATTAGCAAGTTTGCAGATGATAAAAAATGTGTTGTTGGAAAAGCGAAGCAGGTCAGGCAGCATCAAAGGAGCAGGAGAATCGATGTTTCGGGCATAAGCGTCGATTCCCCTGCTCTTTAGATGCTGCCTGACCTTCTGCGCTTTTCCAGCAAAACATTTTTAAGCTCTGATCCCCAGCATCTGAGTCCTCACTTTCTCCCAGTTTGCAGATGATACCAAGTTTTATGGAGTAGCAGAAAATAAAGAGGACTGCCAGAGAATGCAGCAGATTACAGACAGATTGGAGAAATTGGGCACAGATATGGCAGATGGAGTTCAAACTGTGCAAATGCGAGGTGATGCATTTTGGAGGATTCAATTCTGGAGCGAACTGTGCATTAAATGGAAAAGTCCTGGGGAAAATTGACATACAGAGAGATCTGGGTATTCAGGTTCATTGTTTCCTGAATCTGGCAATGCAGGTCAGTAAAGTGGTCAATAAGGCATTTGGCATGCTTTCCTTGATTGGATCAGTTGTTGAGTACGGGCGCTGGCAGGTCATCTTACGGTTGCTTAGGACTTTGGTTTGGCCGCATTTGGAATACTGCATATAGTTCTGGTCACTTCATTACCAAAAGGATGTGGATGATTGAATAGAGTGCAGAGTAGGTTCACCAGTGTGTTGCCTGGGATGGAGGGTGCTGGTTATGGAAAGTGGTTGGGTAGATTAGTATTATTTTAATTATATGGACAAAGGTTGAGGGGGGACCTGATTGACGTCTACAAAATCCATAGAGAGATAGACAGGGTTAATACCAAGAAGCTCTACCACAAATTGTAAACTCATTACCCCTAGTAATTGAGTTCCAAAGTGAGAGGGAAAGGTTTCGGGCCTGAGGAATATATGTGGGAAGCTCGGAGGTGGTAGGGGCAAGAACGATAGTGTCATCTAAGATGTATCTGCCAGATACATGAATGGGCGGGGAGCAGAGGGATACAGGCCCTTAGAAAATAGGTGTCAGGTTTAGAAAATAGGAGGATCTAGATCAGCGCAGGCTTGGAGGGCCAAAGGGTCTGTTCCAGTGTTGGAATGCTCTTTGTTCTTTATCATTCATTCTCAAAATTGCAAGTTTTTAACTTATTGTATTCTACAATTTAATAATATAAACTATTTTTTTTTTGGCAGTGCATGTCAAATTATTGTCATTGCTAAATTTCAGACACAGAGTCATAGAGATGTACAGCATGGAAACAGACCCTTCCGTTCAACCCGTCCATGCTGACCAGATATCCCAAACCAATCTAGTCCCACCTGCCAGCACTCAGCCCATATCCCTCTAAACACTTTCTATTCGTATACCCATCCAGATGCCATCTCAATGTTGCAATTGTCCCAGCCTTCATCACTTCCTCTGGCAGTTCATTCCATACACGTACCACCCTGTGTGTGAAAATGTTGCCCCTTACGTCATTTTTACATTTTTCCATCCCAACCTAAACCTATGCCCTATAGTTCTGGACTCCCCCACACCAGGGAAAATAGCTTGCCTATTTCCCCATTCATGCCCCTCATGGTTTTATAGACCACTATATGGTCACCCCTCAGCCTCCAACATTCCAGGGAAAATATCCCTAGCCTATTCAACCTCCACCTATAGTTCAAACCCTCCAACCTTGGCAACATGCTTATAAATCTTTTCAGAACCCTTTCAAGTTTCACAACATCCTACCGATAGGATGGAGACCAGAATTGCACATAATATTCCAAAAGTGGCCTAACTAACCTCCTGTACAGCCGCAACACGACCTTCCAACCACTGTACTCAATGCTCTGGCCAATTAAGAAAAGCATACCAAATATCGTCTTCACTGTCTTATCTTTGTGTGACTCTACTTTGAGGAACAATGAACCTGCACTCCAAGTTCTCTTTGTTCAGCAACACTCCCTTGTACCTCACCATTAAGAGTATAACTCTTGCTAAAATTTGCTTTCCCAAAATGCAGCATCTCGCATTTACCTAAATTAAACTCCATCTATCGCTCCTCAGCCCATTAGCCCATCTGATCAAAATCCCATCTTAATGTGAGTTAACCTTCTTCGCTGTCCACTACACCTCCAATTTGGGTGTCATCAGCAAATTTACTAACTTTACCTCTCATACTCACAATCAAATCATTTATATGAATGACTAAAAGTAGTGGACCCAGCACCGATCCTTGTGACACTCCACTGGTCACATGCCAACAATCTGAAAATCAACTCTGCACCACCGCCACCGTCTGCGTTCTACCTTAAGTCAGTTCAGTATCAAAATGGCTCGTTCCCCCTGTATCCAACGAGATATACCCTTGCAAACCTCGAACGCCTGAGAGAAGTCCTTATTGTTCACGTCCACTGCTCTGCCCTCATCAGTCCTTTTTTGCTACTTCTGTAAAAAAACTCAATCAGGTTTGTGAGACATGATTTCCCACGCATAAAGCCATATTGACTCTCCCTGATCAGTCCTTGCTTTCCCAAGTAAATGTACAACCTGTCGCTCAGGATTCCCTCCAACAATGTGCCCTCCACTGACGTCAGGGTCAATGGTCTATAGTTCCCTGTCTTGTCCTTACCACCTTTCTTAAACAGTGACACCACGTTCGCCAACCTCCAGTCTTCGGACACCTCACCTGTGACTATCAATGGTACAAGTATATCAGTAAGAGGCCTAGCAATTCTTCCCTACCTACGCACAAAGTTGTGGAGTAAGCTTGATCGATCAGATCCTGGGGATTTATCCACTTTTATGCGTTTCAAGACATCATCTTTTCCACCTCTGTAATAAGGACATTTTTCAAGATGTTATCATCTATTTCTCTGTATATCTACATCTCCCATGTCTTCTCCTGAGTAAACACTAATTCAAAGTACTCGTTTAGAATCTCCTCCATCTCCTGCGGCTCCACACAAAGGCACCTTGCTGATCTTTGAGGGTTCTATTCTCTCCCTATTTACCCTTTTGTCCTCAATGTATTTGTAAAATCCTTTTGGATTCTTCTTCATTCAATTTGCCAAAGATATCTCATGTTGCCTTTTTGCCTTCCTGATTTCCCTCTTTAGTATGCTCCTACTGCCTTTATACTCTTCTGAGGATTCACTCGATCTATCCTGCCTGTGCCTGATATATGCTTCCTTCCTTTTCTTAACTAGACCCTCAATTTCTTTAGTCATTCAGCACTCTCTATACCTACCAGCCTTTCCTTTTACCCTAACAATATACTCTCTCTGGACTCTTTTCATTTCTGTATGCTTTCCATTTTCTAGCCATCCCTTTCCCCGTGAACATCTGCCGCCATCAGCTTTTAAATTTTTTTGCCAAATAACGTCGAAATTGTCCTTTTTCCAAGTTAGAACTTCAACTTTAAGTGCCTGTCTGTCCTTTTCCATTGTTATTTTATAACTAATAGAATTGTTGGCAAATAGCTGGAGGTCACACATTTCAGTGAGAAATTAAATCGATTAATTATATTTAAATATATAAGAATGATAAGTCGATTTGATTGTTCAATCATTTGCTCACTCTGAATATGCAATCAGTCAGAGGTCAACCACTTTGCAAATGATAGAGCAACAATGTATGCATTTCAATACTGAGATTCAACGTGTAATTGTGATCAGCAAAATAGTCAGACAACATGTTCTTTTTCGATACAAAACAAAATGTGCATTCTTTACCTTTGTATCATAAAAGGTTGTTTGGTGTTTAAAATTTAATTCCCTCAATGTAGAATCAACTTAATTGTTTTCAGAGATGGTGCAGATATTGTGCAGTTGAATAATTGCAGCTCATACCTTATTGTTTCCCAATTCACAAACATGGCAAACTCCTGATCATTGTTCATGTTTCATCATGACCGACATGAAAAGTGGATTCCAAAAGGCCTGAATTCGGGTACAGTGCTACTGGACCTTACAGCTGCCTGTGGCACTGGATGAGAGACTGGCCTGCTTCTGAATCTGACCAGAGAGTTTCCATCCTGAGTCAGGGCAGTCTTTCAAATATTCCCTCACAGAGAATCATTTCGAATCCACCTTCAGCAGCAGAAAACTAGCCAACAGGCTGTCACTGCTCTCAGTGTAGGTACAAATGCTGTCTAAATTAGATACCAGCGACTGACCAGGAACCAGGTCTTACAAATTTATCCTCAGTCAGAGCCTGGCCATTGGAGCAGACGTATGGACATGGAGTCTCAGAATCACACCACACAACTGACTTCTGGTGATGACATCTGGCACGTCCCCCAGACTCCATACATTTGTCCCGTGGACCAGACACTGGGTGAAAATGTTCACAACTGGCAGTCTATTGCTGCATTTTGTGTCTCACAGTGAACTCTCTGAAACTGTATCCAATAAATGCACCTTCATATTAAACAGTATCAAAATAAAATTGTACATGTATGTGAATGGTCAGATACTAATTCATAGGTCATCCAACAGAATGTATCTTAAGAAACATTAAGCCAAGAATCGTTTTAATAACTGAACCTGGTGGATTCTGTCTCGTCTAGGTAACCACGCATATTGTGCTGGCATTTAAGTGAATGTAACAATGCACATCAAAACTGGAAGTCTTAGTCTAATATCCCACCCCAGCTCCCTGACCTCACACACCGCACTCCCTTGCACACCTCTCTACCTCGCACACCTCACTCCCTCGCACACCTCACTCCCTCAAACATTTACCAAATCATGGGAATCCACAAACTGAGTGAAACTTGGAACCCATAACAGTACAGCACAGTAAGAGCCCTTCAGCCCTCAATGTTTTGGTGGCCTTTTATCCTACTCTTAGATCAGGCTAACCAACATGACCCTCAACGTACTAACTCCCATGTGCCTATCCAAGAGTCTTCTTAACTATCCCGAATGTATCTGACTCTACTACCACCGCTTGCGGTGCATTCCACCCACCCACCACTCACTGAATAAAGAACCTACCTCTGACATCTCCTCTAAACCTTCCTCCAATCACCTCAAAGTTATGCCCTTTGATGATAGCCAATTCTGCCCTGGGAAAAGGCTCTGGCTATCCATTCTGTCTATTCTCTCAACATCTTGTACACCTCTATTATGTCACCTGTCATCCTTCTTCGCTCCAGTGAGAAAATCCCTAGCTCTCTCAACCTTTCATCCTAAGACATGTCCTCCATCCAGGCAGCATCCCGGTAGATCTGCTCTGCACACTCTCTGAGGCTTCCACATGTTTCCTATAATGAGGCAACCAGAACTGAACCCAATATTCCAAGTATGGTTGAACCACAGCTTTATAGAGCTAAGCAATAACCTCGCCGCTCTTCATCTCAATCCCGCTGGTAATGAAAGCCAACACACCATACACCTTCGGAACAACCCTGCCAACTTGGGCGGCAACTTTGTGGGATCTATGGACATGGAGCCAAAGATCCCTCTGTCACTCCACGCTGCCAAGAATTTTGCCTTTATCTCTGTGTGGTGCATGCAAAAACAACCTTCCAAAATAAATCGCTTCACAATTTTTAATGTTCCACTGTATCTGCCACTTATCAGCCCAGCTCTGCATCCTTTCAGTGTCCTCTTGTAACCTATACCAACCCTCCACGCTATCCACAACTCCACCAACCTTCATATAATCGGCAAACTTATCAACTCACCATTCCACTTACTCTTCAAAGTCATCTATAAAAATCACAAAGAGCACAGGTCCCTGTGGTACATGATGTCCAGGCTGAATACTTTCCATCTGCTACTACCCTCTGTCTGCTATGGGCCAGCTAAATCCATATCCAGACATCCAAATTTCCCTTTGGCACATGCCTCCTTACCTTCTGAATGCGCCTACAATGGGGAACCTTATCAAACGCCTTGCTAAAATTGTTGTTCACCACATCTATTAGTCTACCTTCATCAGTGTGTTTTTTCACATCTTCAAAGAATTCAGTAAGGTTTCTGAGGGATGACCTGCTCCTCACAAAGCCATGCTGACTATCTCTGATCAAACTATGGTTTTCTAAGTAATTGTAAATCCTGCCTCTGAGAAGCATCTCCAATACTTTGCCCACCACTGATGTAAGACTGACAGTTCTGTCATTTCCAGCTAAGCATTAACCTCACCGCTCTTCATTTGAATCCCCCTGTTAATGAAAGCCAACACACAATAGGGTTATCCCTATTCCCTTTCCTGAACAAGGGAATAACATTTGCCATCCTCCAATCATCTGGCACTAATCCAGTGGACAATGACGATGCAAAGGTTATCGCCAAAGGCACACAATGCTCTCCCATCACTTCCTGGAGTAACCTCGGATATACCCCATCTGATCCAGGTCATTTATCTATCCTTATGTTTGTACTTCAACCAGTCTGTACTTCTTATCAACTATTCTACACCTTGTCCAACCAACTGATTCACTGTTTCCATTTCAATGCTATATAGAGAGCTGCCTGCCTGAGTAAGTACGATTCCCAATGTACTCTGAATCACAGAATGAAAAAAAAGGAATCCACCAACGCCTTCCTGATGAAGGGCTTATGCCCGAATCATCAACTCTCCTGCTCCTCGGATGCTGCCTGATCTGCTGTGCTTTTCCAGCACCACACTTTTCGACTCTGATCTCTATCAACTGCAATGCTCACTTTCTCCATGACTGAAGGCTTTCCCCTCTGCACACTGAGCGGGGAATTATCCATCATAAACTCATTGTATGTGGAGCGAATTGCTCAGTTCTGGAAAGTTGCACTTGATGAATATATTTTTTTAAAATAAATTACAGTTCAACAAATGTTCATTCAGTGCCAGAGTTATAATTTTGGTTTATGGTTTGAGCAGCCTGATAAGAAATCGTGAATGACTGAAGAACTCCGAGATACAGAATATTCCAGGTGTTATATTCCAGTTTAGTTAATGCTGGGAATATTATCAGACAGACTAATGTGGTAAAGGAATGAATTGATATGTGGAGGTGGGACATTTTGGCCATCACAGAGACATGTTTTAGGGAGGTCAGGGCAACAACTCAATATTCTGTTATACTGTAAAATATGGGCAGGACATGAGAGGGGGTTGAATAGAAGGTGGTGTTGGATTATTAATTAAGCAGTCAGTTACTGCATTAAGGAGGGGTAATATCATGGAAGTGTCTTCAAATGAGCGTTTATGGGCAGGGGTTAGGAGCAAAACGATGACAGAACACACTGGTGGGGATATTTTATAGAGCCCCAGAAAGATGAAAATACAGGAGAAGATATATAACCTGAGGTGTGGAGGAAAGCAAGGCCGGAGATGTTACAGAGATAGGAAAGCAAAGCTGGTGATGTTACAGAGATAGGAAAGCAATGCTGGTGATGTTACAGAGATAGGAAAGCAAGTTTGCAGATGTTACAGAGAGAGGAAAGCAAGGCTAGAGATGTTACAGAGATAAGAAAGCAAGGCTGGTGATGTTGTAGATATTACAGTGATAGGAAAACATGGCTGGAGATGGCCGAGAGATAGCGTGGCCTGCACATGATAGAACAGGTTAGTGAGGTATTTTTAAATTCAATCACAGGATATAGGGAGAGGTGTAGCAGCTGGAAGTTATACAGATAGGGAGAGATGTAGGGGCTGGCACAATTTCCAGCGATAGATGGGTCTGGAGTTTGAGATAAAGATTGTGGAGATATGGAGGGTTACTGAAATACAGATGGATGCATCGGCTGGAGGAGATGACAGGGAAAAATACAGACATACACGCAGATAGTTTAGAAATCGAATTGAGCGATGTCTTAATAGAGAAAATATTATAGAAATCTTTGGAATAGACAAGGCACTGGGAGGAACTGAAGGAGTGAGACTTGGATTGTCCAATCACGAGAGAAATTAGTCAGTGTCATACAGCACACGACAGGCCCTTCGGTTGACAGTGACACAAATAAAAAAGCCTGCAGACCCTGGAAACCCCTCCTTCCGAACGTCTGGGGGCAAGGGCTAGATTTGGGACAGGTGTCCTGTAGACTGCTCAAACAACAATGTGATATAACAACACCTCATTGTGTCAGATCAAACACTGACACAGAAACCTCCTGCTGACTCCCCTCCCTCAGCTGATGGATCAGTGTCCCTCCACATTGAACAACACGGGGAGGACGCACTGAGAGGGTGACAGAGCTGGAGAATGTATACAGGGTGGGCCATTTCAAACCCCACCAAGAGGGATTCAGCAGCTGCACTGCTGATCGAGATGGTCTTGTCCAAAAGGAGATAGCTTCGAGACTGAGGCTGCACCCGGGCAGGGGGGGGCGGGGGGGGGGGGGGAACGACGGAGATGGAGAAACACTCTTGACCTCATCTTCACCAACCTACTGCTGCAGACACATTGATGATGACCATATTGGGAACAGTGACTACCACACACAGTATTCTGGGAGACAAAGTCACACAAAAATGCACGCACATGTTAGAGATACTATCACCATGCTAAACGGGACAGATTTCGAATAGGTCAAGAACGCAGCACTGGCCTTTGCGAGGTGATTCGAGTCATTACCAACAGCAGCAGAATTGTATTCCAGAACAATTTCCACTGTCACTACCTGGCATATGCTCCACTTTACCCTGCCCATCAGGCCAGGGGATAAACCCTTGTTCAATGGAGAATACATGAGAACCAGCTACACCTCACAATGAGGTAACATTACCAATCAAGACGACTTACTAACCAAATAGCATAAACAGCCAGTGACAGACAGATCTAACCAACAAATCATATCTAGTCTCTGCAATCCTGTCACATGCAATCAGGGCGAATTGTGTGGTCAATCAAACAACTCACTGGAAGAGGAGGATCTACAAATATCACCTTCCTCAGTGATGGAAGAGGCCAGCACAACAATAGAAAAGATAAGGCTGAAAGATTCACAACAATGTTCAGACAGAAGTATCGATGGGATGATTTATTTTAGTCTCCTCCAGATGGCAGTCGTCAGCTAATTCAATTCATTTTTGTTTGGTATCTCCAAGTGGCTGGAGGGATGGGATAATGCAAAAGCTGTGGGCCCTGAGAACATTCCATTCAAGCTGTTCCTGCAGGGTTATTGCACTGGGACCTACCTGACAATGTGGGAAACTATCCGGGCAGGTCCTGTACACACACAGACAAACATCAGACAATCAATGACTGCCCCATTGCTCTAATCCATATCACTAATAAAGTGTTGCAATGTTATTGCAATCTACAGTGCGATCAAGTAGCACTTCCTCAGCACCAACCTGCTGACTGAAACTCAGTTTAGGGTCTGCCAGGGCCACCCATCCCTCGGGCACATTGAAACCTTGGTTTAACGATGCACAACAAGAAAACACACAGCTGAATTCTACAGGTGAGGCGACAGTGACTGCATTTTTAACATCATAACTGCATTTGACCAAGTGTCGTATCCAGGATTAAGGGCAAAACTAGAGCAAATAAGTCTCGTCTGCACCGGCTGAAGTTATACCTGGCACAAATGACGGTGATTGGGGTTGGTGGAGAGCAGCCATCTCAGCAGTAGTTCCCGAGGGGCGGGTTTTCTGGGTAAGCCTGTAAATCAGAAATGGAAAGGTAAGACACCATACTCGTACAGGATGATCGGGCTGCTCTCTCGTTAGACAGAGACGACTGGTGGTAGTTTAACTGGACAGTTATCATGCCTCAAGTAAGGGAAAGGTTGAGTAGGACAGTCCTTTAGTCACCCAGTCAGTGCAGGAATTGAACCCACATTGTTAGCATTAATAGCTAGCCGTCCAACTGATTGAGCTAACCGAGTGCTCACTTAGCTCCTTGTCGTAGATATTGTAATATTATTCCATTCAGATATGTTGCTAAACACCTCTGGAGCAGGTGGAACAAGACGCAAACTTCCTAAATCAGAGAGAGGGACAGTATTAGTGAGATATACGAGTGATCTCTGCCCTAGGCACAATCATAAATGACCATCCCGACAGTGTAAATTCACAAGTGGGGATGTTTGCCATTGATGTTTGCCAATGTTCAATGCCATTCGTGATTTACTCAGATACTGAAGCAGACCTTGTCTAAATGCAACAAGGACCTGGAAATATGCAGGTGTGTACTTATCAGTGACAAAACCATTCCCATTACACATGTGCCAGACAACGATTAACTCTAACGATAGAAAATTGAACCGTATGCTCGAACGTAACAATGCCACCATCATCACTGAACACTCAACTAGCAATATCCTGGGGATTACTGTTAACCAGAACTGGACTGACCATATGATTCCATTACCCATTCCTGTGAAGGCCTTATGCTAAAACATCGACTCTCCTGTACCTCAGATGTGGCCTGACCTATCATGCTTTACCAGCGCCACACTTTGACGTATGTAAATTAATTGGCCACAAGAATATGCCAGGGGCTAGGAATCCTGCAGAAATAACTCACTTCATGACCTCCGAAAGCCTGTACCCCATCGATAAGACACATGTTGAATATGGGTATGATTAAATACCACCCCCCCCCCCCATTTCCTTGGGTGAGTGCAGCTTCACCCTTCATCCACTGATATTCTGTAGTTGCAACATCTGCCATCTACACGGTGCTCTGCAGAAATTTACCAAGGCTCCTTACAACGTATTTCTGAAGCCCGACCATCAAGAAGGACAATGGTAGCTGATACATGGGACCCCCACCATGTTCGCATTCTGTTCCAAGTCATCCACCATTATGATTGGGAAGTATATTGCTGTTCCTTCAGTGTTACTGTTTCAAGGTCTCTCCCGAATGGTAATGGAAGTCTAACTACAACACAGTCCACCTCCAGTGGTTCAGTGCGGCAGTTCACCACCACCTTCTCAAGGGCAACAAGAGACGGACAATAAATACTGGCCCAATCATATTCCATAAATAAATTAAAATGAAAAATATTGTCCAAAAATGCCCAATGCTGGACATTATGCTTTAGGTTTTGTGAGCTCAGGCTGCTTGTGTTCAGTCCATAACTTGCTTGTTGTGAACAGCTGAAGGGTTAATCTGTCAGTTTCTCAGAGGCATGGCCTACATACCGAGCATCACACAGACATTGACATTCACACCCAACATCACTGAGCTCTGCGATAGACATAAGCAATTCAAAATGTATTCATATCTGACTAACATGTTTAAACACACAGTGAAATTGTTACCACAAAAATGATTATGAGTGAATATTACCAGGGAGAAAGTGAGAACTGCAGATGCTGAAGATCAGAGTAAAAGAAATGTGGTTCTGAAAAAGCACAGCCGTTCAGGCAGCATCTGAGGAGCAGGAGAGTTGACTATTAGTTCACAACGTTAATACAAAGGAAAATAATTGCATATTTTCAGTTATTGCACTTAATAATAATGTGATCTTGGGTGTGGGAATGATATTCATCATTTCAATGTCCATTACTGTGAGTTGGGCACTGTTTTCATCATATTGTTGTTATAAAAGTGAACAGAATAAATGTGTGGATTTTAAGCATATTGGACAATTGAAAAGCTGGTATTATGAAAGGATGTCGGAACTTCAGTAAAGAGACTTTGCTTTTAATGGTTCGAACAATGCTGTAAACATTTACACAGAGATTTCCAGCTCAAGTCACACACAAGGAAGTTGGGCTGGGATGATGCCGGCCATCAATGGAGCTGCACAATTCTGTTTGGATACAAACATTGTGGGGCTAACCTACACTGGATATGGTTTATGATGGATTCAATGTAAGATGCCATGTGCTGCGGGAGACCATCACCTTTATAACACCTTCATTCAGGATCGGGTCCAAGGTTCAGAATTACAGAGTTTAGGGACACACCAGAAGAAATATACTTGCAAGACATGACTGTTTACAGGTCATTGTTATAAATATTGAACTGCATCTGGACCAGCGCCGTGTGCGAGTCCATTGAACAGTCTGCCCCACACACATCTCCCTGTTGTTCAGGTATGTCTGTAACCAGTCTATTGTGAGGGATTGCGTGAGTTACTGCCCAGCTCCAGTTTGGATACTCTCTGGACAGATTTTGGAGATGGTCAGTGTTTTGAAGGTCATGGTGAGGGCCAGTAACACTGTGTCTGAATTCAGGTTTTTCCTCAAAGTCATTTTCAACAGCTTTGCTGCCTGCAAGATGGTGTGTTCACTGATCTGAACATGAATCGGCTGTTTACTACAGTCACTGAATTGTGTAATAGTTAGCTGTGCGCTCTGGTATTTCAATTATTGTTCACTTCAATTGTTTTCAATTGGAAAATATTGATGCTTGGTTTATTTTAAAATATGTAAGGAATAAAGTGATATTAACTCTTCACTATACAAAATGTAAAATTGACCTGCTGCATATTTCCTTCAGACTAGTCAAGCAACAATTAGTATTGTCTGGAAAGTAGGATTAAGTGAACAGGACTATTTCCCAGGCAACATCACCATCCTCTCTCGTAGGTTCTGTCCCACTGACAGGACACAGCCAGGCAGAAGAGGGCAGGTCCTTGGCATATAGGGCAGCATGGTGTCTCAGTGGTTAGCACTGCTGCCTTACAGCACCAGGGATCCAGGTTCGATTCCAGCCATGGGCAACTGCCTGTGCGGAGTTTACACATTCACACCGTGTCTGCGTGGGTTTCCTCCCACAGTCCAAATATGTGCAGCTAAGGTGGGTTGCCCTCTGGAGGGTTAGTGCGGACTGGTTGGGCCGAAGGGTCTGTTCCCACACTGTAGGGAATCTATTCTAATCATAGTGCTCAGCATTGATGCTAGATCCTGTGACTGCTCTGCAGCAGGTTTTGTGGGAATCGACCACATTGTCACCTTTCTGCCTACTGCAGCTACACCTCTCCATTTCATACATCTGTCAGAATGGTCACTACACAGTCCTTATAGGGAGCAAGGGCTATCTTCACCTTTTGCAGACCCTCCACACAATGACATGTACTGAATGGTACTGACTTTAAACAGGTTAAACAACTAATGATGATGCATCTATGAGGTACAATGGCCCATCGGCGGCGGCAGCAGCATCATATGCTGTACAACTCATACAGTCTGCAACTTCCTGGAGCGACATACCTGCCACTGTACAGTAGCCATCATGGCCCGACATACTTCCCACTGTACAGTAACTGTCACGGCCCAATATACCTCCCAGTCTACAGGTGCCATCAAGAGCGGTGTGGTGGCTCAGTGTTTAGCACTGCTTCCTCACAGCGCCAAGGTCCTCGGTTCGATTCTGGCCTTGGGTAACTAACTGTGTGGAGTGTGCATATTCCCCCCATGTCTGCATGGGTTTCCACCACAGTCCAAAGATGTGCAGGTTAGGTGAATTGGCCACATTAAATTGCAAAGTGTTTTAGTCATAGGGAAATGGGTGTGGATGGCTTACTCTCCGGAGGGTTGATGTGGACTGGTTTGGCAGAAGGAACTGTTTCCACGCTGTAAGGAATCTAATCTACTCTCAAATCAGGAATATGATAGAATAATCACTTGCCTGAATGAGTGTAGCTCCAACAGTACTCTAGTATGGACTTACTAGCAACAGGCAACACAGTTGCATGCGGAAGATCATGTCTTCAAACTTGATTGAATGTTTCCAGGAAATGACAAAATTGATTGATGAAGGCATGGGGCTGGATGTTGGCCGTTTGGACCTTAGCAAGGCCTAAGATATGGTTCCTTATGGCAGGCTCATACAGAAGGTGAAGTGAAATTGTATCGGTGGTAAGTTAGTAAGATGGATAGAGAACTGCTTGGACATTGAAGAGAGAGTAGTGATGGAACAGTGTTGTTGTGACTGGAGATCTGTAAATTGATTTGTGAAGTTGCAGATTGTGAGGATGATTGCCAGAGAATACAGCATGATAGAGGTCAGCTGCAGACGTGGACAGAGAAAACACAGATGTAACTTTATTTGGACAGTTGTGACGTGATTCATTTTAGAAGATCTAATGCAGGAGAGAAATATAAAGTGGATGGAAAAATACTGATTGCATCAACATACGAAGGGATCACGGTGGACAGCTCCACAGTTCCCTGAAAGTGGTAACACCGGTGGAGAGGGTGATCAAGAAAACTCATGGCAAACTTGCAGACAGGCATCGGAGCATGCAGTATGAAAATTAGCAGGTCATATTGCAGCTATAGAGAAACTTAGTTCGGGCACATTTAGAATGTTGTGTACAGTACTGGTTGCCACACCAGCAGAACGATGTGGAAGTGTTGGAGAGGGTATGGAAACGTTTTACCAGCATGTTGTCTGGTTTGGAGGGTATTAGACAAAAGGAGAAATTGAACACACATGGTTTGTTTGCACCTGGGCATCATTGGCTATGGGGCTACCTGATAGGTATTTACAAAATTATCAGAGGAATAGACAGAAGGACAGTTCGAGGCTTTATCCCAGAGTAGAAATATCAATTACTCAGGATCGTAGATTTTAGGTAAATGGGAGAAAGTTCAGGAGAGGTGATAGGTAAGGATTTTTTTTGCTTTTGGACAGAATGTGAAAGTGCCTGGGATGCACTGATGGATGGGAAGAAGCCAATAGAGCAAGGTTAAAGAGGTATCTTGGCACAAATATGAGTAAGTAGGGAACAGAATGACATAGAGGGTGTCGGAGCAAATACTTTTGTTTTAACTTTAGAAAGACATCAAGTGTCAGTGCGGGCTTGCTGGGCTGAAGGGCCTGTTCCTGTACTGGGCTGTTCTTTAAGACAAGATTTGAGCGCGGGAGAGGCGAGATGCTGACTGAATGATTACTGATGATCAACAGCCACATTATTGTGCATCACCCCCCCCCCCCCCATCAACTTGCAGCTTCATATCCTCCCCCACTGTGGGGAAACTCGTTATGGAGAATTTCACATGAAAGTCAGACCTGATACCTGGTGACTCCAACTTGCCGCTCGCTCCTGCAGACTTTTATCCTGGACACCAACGTCTCGGGGGAAACTGCATGAATAGAAGCTGCATGTACTCCACACCCACCAGTGCTGACATCTGACACATGCCAGCTTCACCATGCCATCTGAGCACATCTCCAACCCACTGACAGTACGCTTCTGTACTTCAATGCTGCAGCTCAGGGTGCACTGACAACTCTCATTGCAATGCTGCTACAAGGACACTGTGCTCACGGACACACACCCAGCTCATGGGCTGACCCTCTGGGCTGCTCACTCAGTGTTTGTACACACTCACTTTGAGCCAACCTGAATGCTCACAAAATTATTGCCTTGCTTACCATGTCTTTAGCAGTTTTTCCCCTCAGCCAGAGCTACCAGGCTCACCGGCCTGCTGTATTTTCTTGGTGTTTAGCGCAGACACAAACTCAGGAAGCTTGATATCATTGTCCACAGTCAGTCACGGTGCCGAGCACAGTGAGTCAGGGGGAGTCTCAGATCCCAGTCCGGGAGCTTGGACACGGTCAGTCACGGTGCCCAGTGAGTGAGTCGGGGGAGTCTCAGATCCCAGTCCGGGAGCTTGGACACGGTCAGTCACGGTGCCCAGCGCAGTGAGTCAGGGGGAGTCTCAGATCCCAGTCTGGGAGTTTGGACACAGTCAGACAGCCTCTCGTGGTTGTTAGGGTCAGGATCCTTCCCCAGTTAGGGGGCGAGGAGCAGAATGTTGGGAGCTCCCTATCCCTCTTGGCTGTTTCTCCTCTCGTGTGTGGTGATTCCTTCCAAAATGTGACAATTACCAAGCGGTATTAAGGGAGGTAGAATTGTTTGTTACAGCTGGTACAGATCGAGAGAAGGTGCTGCATTCAGTGTGAGTGGGAGAACATGAGCCTTTGTGGGAGATGGGTGCAGTAACAGAGAGACAGTGAGGGTGGTACTTACCATGGTGGAGTGGAGAAGGGCACTGACCTCCTTCCAACATTGCTGGGCATTCACCCAGCAGGCTGGCACCTCACTGACACAGGAGTCAACCACCAACCAAGCTGGTAGGATATAGTAACATGGCCTCCCCTGCCAGTCCTGGAGGAAGATAATGTCCCTCTCGTGCACCATGCCATCCACCAGAACTTCAGCGGGCTTGGTCTCAAAGTGAAGTCCAAGTTTTACCCCCTATTTCATGTCTTGGGCAGTTTCGGATTGACAATCTAAGAGTGTAATGACTTTTTTACTAATGGTACCGGGAACAGGGAGGCCGGTGCATTCTGGGATATCCAGGCAGTGATATGGTGAGGGGGAAAATCGTCGTGTTCGTGTCAGATGAGAAGATAACCACGTGTGCAGGGAGGGTAGTTATTGAGGCAGATTGGGGATGATGTCATGAGAAAATGCACTTTACCTTGTGGAGAGAAACCCTCCATTAAACCGGACTAAAATGAGACTTGACCAAATCATAAGATGGTTTAGACCTCTGTTTGTCTGAATCAAAGTAAGGATGCAGTGTGAAACATTGGGAGCAACAAACTTGGAGTGGAGAATTACAAAGGAGATTCAAATCCTTAAAAAGGGGTAACGCAACGTTCCAGACTGTTAAAAGGAGCCGGGGAAAATCCCTGCCTTATAGTTACCGACATTATCCAATCCTCTTTGGATGCAGGGATGGTGCTGGAGGCCTGAAGAATGGCTAATACCGCAACTTTGTTTAATATAGAGCAAGGGACTGACTGAATAGGTCGCGACTAGAATTCTGAGACAGTGGATAAACGGTCACTGAGGAAGTCCCAGGGGCTCCAGGACAGTCTGTCTGGATTTGTGCAAGGAAGATCGTGTGTAATTAATCTGACTGTATCGGTCTGAGGCAGTAACTTGTTGACTTATTGACTTATTTGGATTTAACGAGAGATCCCATGGCAGATTGTCTAAAAACAGAAACTATGGTGTCCAGGTGAACGGAGCAAACAACCCAGAGAAGTGCAAGGCAAGGCATTTGAGGACATCAACAATAGAGAGGAATGGACAATAAATGAGAGCATAGTCTGTGTGGGTGGACAAATGAAAATAGCTGGAAATATCAATAATCTCGTTCATGTAGCAAATGGCATCATTTCCTCTATCAGCCAAAGGGCAGAATTTAAAAGCAGGAAACTTATGCTGGAAATGCATAAATAATGAGTTCAGTCAGAGCTTGGGGACTGTGTACAGTTCTGGTCACCCCATCACATGCAAGGGTGGAATTGGACTGGAGAGAGTACAGACGAGATTCTTCACCCTGTGAAAGTGGAAGTGCAGTTCTGAGGAAAGATATGAATGGAGGATACTGAGAGGAGATTTGATTGGGGTGCACATGCTGTCAGGGGCCTGGGTACAGAGGGAAATAACATCTTCTTCCTGTTGGTATTTTGCTTTACCAGTGTTGAATATTTAATATAATTCGCTGAAATATCCGAAAAGTGGTGAGGAAAGTTGTTATTTCACCCAGAATATGGTCGCGATCTGGGAGGCACACATGGAAGCGAAGTAAAGGCAGAAACTCTCAAACCATTTTAAAAAGGTGCCGGGATCTGCAGCTGAAGTCTTATATAGTATCCGGGCAGTCAGAACTCGGACTTTAAAAAACAACATTACCTCTTGTCCAATGCAGACAGTGGACAGATTGATCTTGTCTATACTGCTATTTTCTGAAGTTTTCAAAGATTACCAATATCTGATAGAATCAATACGCAGAGATGAGGGTGAGGGCAGGGAGGAGCAGTGTGTGAATTGATCAGCATCACAATATTACTGATCCCATCCTTTATACACAATGCTCCTTCACTGTGTTGACCTATTTACCCTTCCTGTAGAAATGGGGAAAACCTTGAATTATCCAGTTCCCAGTCATGGTCACACTGCAACCCCATCTCCAGCTACATCTGAGCTGGTTCACACTGTTTAAAGCTAATATTTTACTGGCCTCGTTGAAAAGTTCCCAGCTTCATTTTTGCCCCATTGAATACTGCTCTCAGTCAACTAATGTTTCTCATTCTCAATAATTGCATATCATTCTCTATCATCATCCTGAACGTTACAATAAAATGATCGCTGCCCCCCAAAACGATCCCCTACTGACACTGGATCCACTTGCCACACTTCTTCCCGAAGGACCAGGTCCAATAGTACATGGTCTCTTGGGCTGGACACATACTCCTGAAGTGATCTCTCCTCCATGTAATCCAGGAACACTCACCCCTCAGGACGCTGCACCACCAGTAACCCAGTCAATATCTGAATAATTAAGTTTCTCATTATAACTAATCTGCAATACTGTCATCGCTCTCAAATGACCCTGCATATTTATTCTCTCCATCATTTCTTTGGTTGCTGGCTGACAGACTGTACCTCACAGTGTATTTGTAGACTTTTTGTTCTGTAGCTCCAGCCAAATTCATTCTGTCCTTGGACGGATCCTCTTTCTCTTGGACTCCTTAACTAACGTTAATCCAAACCAATACTTCTACCTTTATCCTTTCCCTTCCCTTCTATCATTTTGGAATATTTTATACCCAGCAATATTTAACATCCCATCCTGCCAATCCTTGAGCCAGCTCTCGGTGATCCATACATCGGATTTCCACACACCAAACTGCGTCTGTAACTCCGCACACTCCCAGTATTCATGTCCATGCAGCGTACCTCAGATTAAGGCTTTCTTTCTCACTCCATCTTCCACTGTTTATCGTGTTGTTGTAAATTATTACCAACTGTATCTCCCATTATTTTGAGAATCCTGGTACTCTCCTCTACTATTTCTTTTTGGATCCTAAGCATACACCAAGTTATTTACAATCACTCCCAAAAAACAACCCCATAAGAAATTCAGTCCCAGCTCTGTCACGTTAGCCCATCTGGCTTGTACAGTTGCTGGCTTCCCCAGAACCAGTTCCAATGTCCCAGGACTCTGAAGCCCTTCCGGCTGCAACATCGTTCCAGTCACACTCTCATCTACCTAAAACTCCGAGTCCTGTTCTCACTTGGACATGGCACTGGGAGTATTCCTGGGATTGCTACATTTGCGGACTGGCTTGCTAACCATCCACCTAGCTCCCTAAATTCTGACTCCCAGACCACTTCACCCTTCCTACCCAGGTCATTCCTACCAATATTGACATGATCTTTGACTGCTCACTGTCCCCCAGACGAATGCTCTGCAGACACAGTGACATTCTTAACCCCACTATCCTGGAATTAGACACGCTGACACCTTCTTCACTTTCCTGACTCCCCTGTGACTATTGCTCCTCCTTCCTTCTCCCTCCCCCCCTGTACAGTCAGGCTGCTTGTGGGGCCACAGACATGGCTCTGACTGCCCTCCCTTGAGCAGCCCACACCTTCATCAGCTTCCAAACTGGGAAACTAAATTGGGAGGGAAACCCCAGGATATGCTTGTATTCCCTGACTGTTTCTCTTCGATTGGCAACCCCCCACCCCCGACCCTTCCTTCTTCCGGGCCATCATGACTGCAGGGTGATCTGCTCTGTGTGTGTGCTTTCCACTTAATCTCTGCATCACAGATGTCCCATAGTGTCTCTAGTCACTGTCTGAGCTCCATGACCCAGTGTCCATCTAGGACACGAGCAGCGGCTATGACTTCCCAATTAACAGAACACATTTTCCATCTGACAAACATGTCCTAAAATGCACTTTGTCTCGAGTTACTTAATTAACTACTTCGAATGAAGTTAACATCCAGGAAATAACAATATGCTTAAATCCCTTATTCAACTGTGGCCTACTGAGGGTAATTTATTATATTGTCTCACAATTTTATTTCTCCCTCTTATTTCTGTGTTCAACCCGTATTTCAGATGTTGAAAAAAATTTGCCAACTTATAGCAATTAACTGAGTCGCTAATAACAGAGAATGTATCAGCCAATGAACTTACAGCATTTTCTGTGATGGCTCTTGCACTTGTTTAAAACTCAGTGCAGGCAGGTCCCAGCAGCAGAAAGTTATCTCTGTAACGCCCAGGTCCTTCAACTCCCACTCTACTCTGCTCCCTCACAGCGTCACCGTCTCTGTGACTCCCAGGTATGTGTAATCCTCCAGATGCCACTCCACTCTGCTCCCTCACAGGGTCACTGTCTCTGTGATTTCCAGGTATGACTAGGCCGCGATCCTCAGTGCTGATTTATATCCTCTCACTTGGGTGCTTCTAAACTCCCAGGCGTGAGTGAACCTCATGTTCCTGCTTCAAGTTATTCCCTCACATGGTCACTCCCTCTGTGGCTCGGTGCTTATTTCGCGCCCCCTGCTCTGCTGTTTCTCCAAATCCACGTCCCAGTCGGCCTCGATCCTCGCTGCTGATTAATATTGTCCAGCTCTGTGGTGCTCTCTCTCTCAGGTTCTCTCCCTTTGTGACTTACAGGTAATGGTAGGACTCAAGCCTCAGCTGAGATGTATAACATCCCATTGCACACTGGTCGCTCACAGGATCGTGCTGTGCCTGGAAGACAGTGGAAAAGAGAAGGATTAGACAGAGCAGACAGTGTTACAGTAATTGAGGGAGCTGTTGGAGATGGAACAGGTAGGCAGACCTGCAGTGTCTAAAGCAGGTTACTGGAAGATACAGGGAGTGTTGTAGGCACTGAGGGAAACAAAAGAAGTAGAGAGATGGCGGCTTGTTGGTGATGGAGCCTTGTAGAGTCTAAAGGGATTGTTGTGAGCTGCTTACTGAGATGTGAAGATTTCAACAAATTCAAATTGATAGCCAGGGAGTGTTGTGTGGCACTGGAGACTGTTGGATGTTACAGAGTTAGAAGACTCGCAGTAACTAGGGGGTTACAGATGTTTGAGGCATTCGTGGTGTTCAAGGACACTCAGAACATAAGGAGGTACAGAGATGGGAGCATTCTAAATAGTGGGATTGCAGGGGCTGGAAGAGTTAAGATGGATGAGGAGGATGAAAAGTACCAATTTAGCACAACCAGCCTCTGTAATTCACAGAGATTTAAGGAAGGGAACCTGTGCTGTCATTTTATACAGTTATATGGCGAGTTACAGGTACTGAGGAGTTACAAATTTAGAAAGGAAGAGATTATAGGTGATCAGAAGTTTAAACAAGAATAAGGAAATTTGAGAGATCACTAGCACAGATGGCAATGGAGGTGGTGAGACATTCTGATGAACAACAAGAGGTTTCGGCAGAGGAAGATGTCACATATACAGGAAGAGCTGCATTGTCTGTATGCAGTTACAGATATGAGGAGTGTTGTAGCGCCTGCTGGAGGGTACACAGATAACAACAGTTCCAACGACTGGTGCAGTGGTTCAGGAAGGCAGCTCACCAGCACCTTCTCAGGGACAACTCCAAATCAATAATACATCCAGCAATGTTCATAACCACGAGCGAATAAATAAATAAATAAAGTATCTACAAGCAGCACTGAAGTCACTCAGGAAGGCCCTTTCAGCAGCACTTCACTAACCCGGAACCACTATACCCTGGAAGGACACGAGCTCCAGGTGCACGGTAACTTCAGCATTTCCAAGGTGCTCTCCAAGCCACGTTCCATCCTCCCAGCACTGTGTCTGTCCCTACACCTAAAGGATTGCACTGGGTGAGGAAGGCAGCTCCCCACCACCTTCTCCAAGGTACTACAAATGGAAAGGTAATGATGGCCAAGCAAGTGATTGCCACATCACATCAATGTATTTGTACAAATGAAACTCGTGGACTGTCCATGTCCCCTTTGCTTCATCCACACAACCCACATTCCCATCTCGTTCTGTGTCAGCAACAAACATGGAAGCAGTAGATTTTGTCCATCAAATGTATCAAATCCCTTTGTGAATTGTTAGGGGTCAAGCACTAATCCATTTGTTCCCAGTTAGTTTTCTGTTAAAGAATTCCCAATCCGGGCCAGTACATTCCCTCCAATCCCACATTTGCCAATTTTGCTTATCCACATCTTCAGTGGGATCTTGTTGAAAGGTTTCTGAAAATCCCGACAAACCATTCCTCCCTTTTATCTACTCTGCTTATTCACAGCCAGACAGGAAAACAAATCCAGCAGGTTTGTGAAAGAAAAGTTCAGTTTCAGAACAACATGCTTGGCATGGGTAGAGGATTGGCTGATTAGCAGAAGACAGAGTAGGTATAAAGGGGTCATTTTCACAATGGGAACTGGTGACGAGGGGAACTCCGCAGGGGTCAGTGTTGGGACCACGCTGTACATGTTATACATTAACAGTCTGGACAAAGGATGTGAGGGGGTACAAGAACTAGTTTTACAAGAAAGAGCCCAGGATGAAATGTTTGTCATATGAGAAGCTGGTGAAGTCTCTGAGCCTGTACTTGATGAATTTTCAGAGGCGGCGGTGGCAGGATCTCATTCAAACTTACAGAATACTGAGGGGCCTAGATGGAGTGGACGGGGGTGGGGAGATGTTTCACTGCTGGAGAGACCAGGGCTCAAGAGCAGTGCTTCAGAGTGAAGGAACAACCCTTTAGAATGGAGATCTGGAGGAATGTATTCAGGCAGAGGGTGATGAATCTGTGGAATGGTTCCTACCGTAGGGAGGGTTATAGATGAGGGTGGCATTTACTAGATAGGGTACAAGAGCTGGAGAAGGTTATAGAGATGATTAGATGGATGGAGATACTAGAGGAGCTTACATTGGCAGGGTGGGGTGATAGTGACGGGAGAATGGTACACAGATAGTGAGTCTTGCAGGAACTGGATTGGGAGAGTCACAGGCATTGGATTGGGTTCTACTGATCGGGAGTAATGCAGGGACCTATTGGATTACACAGATAGGGAGGATTGTGGGGTCTCCACATGTTGAGAGGTTTTCAGGAAGAGGTTACACCGATAAGGAGGAATGTTGGAGCTGTCGTAGTTTGAAGAGTTTGGGATGTTTGGAGCTGTTTAATTGTTAGAGGGATATTTTTCGGGTCATTAATATAGAACGCAGATGGAGAGTTTAGATTTTATTAGATTCCCTACAATATGGAAATGGCACTTCGGCCCAACAGGTCCACACCAACTCTCCAAAGAGTAATCCAGCCAGACCCACTTCTCTCTGAATGATGCACCTAAAGCTCGGTCAGTTTAGAATGGTCAATTTATTTGACCTATAAGACCATAAGACCATAAGACATAGAAGTGGAAGTAAGGGCATTCGGCCCATCGAGTCCACTCCGCAATTCAATCATGGCTGCTGGGCACTTCAACTCTACTTACCCGCATTCTCCCCGTAGCCCTTAATTCCCCGAGACAACAAGAATCTATCAATCTCTGCCTTGAAGACATTTAGCGTCCCGGCCTCCACTGCACTCTGTGGCAATGAATTCCACAGGCCCACCACTCTCTGGCTGAAGAAATGTCTCCGCATTTCTGTTCTGAATTTACCCCCTCTAACTCTAAGGCTGTGTCCACGGGTCCTAGTCTCCTCACCTAACGGAAACTATTTCCTAGCATCCACCCTTTCCAAGCCATGTATTATCATGTACGTCTCTATTAAGTCTCCCCTTAATCTTCTAAACACCAATGAATACAATCCAAAGATCCTCAGCCATTCCTCATATGTTAGGCCTACCATTCCAGGGATCATCCATGTGAATCTCCGCTGGACACGTTCCAGTGCCAGTATGTCCTTCCTGAGGTGTGGGGACCAAAACTGGACACAGTACTCCAACTGGGGCCTAACCAGAGCTTTATAAAGTCTCAGTAGCACAACGGTGTTTTTATATTCCAACCCTCTTGAGGTAAGTGACAACATTGCATTCGCTTTCTTAATCACAGACTCAACCTGCATGTTGACCTTTAGAGAATCCTCGACTAGCACTCCCAGATCCCTTTGTACTTTGGCTTTATGAATTTTCTCACCGTTTAGAAAGTAGTCTGTGCTTTTATTCTTTTTGCCAAAGTGCAAGAACTCGCATTTGTTCATGTTGAATTCCATCAGCCATTTCCTGGACCACTCTCCCAAACTGTCTAGATCCTTCTGCAGCCTCCCCACTTCCTCAGTACTACCTGCCTGTCCACGTATCTTCGGCAAACTTCGCTAGAATGCCCCCAGTCCCTTCAACCAGATCATTAATATATAGTGCGAACAGCTGTGGCCCCAACACTGAACCCTGCGGGACACCGCTCGTCACCGGCTGCCATTCTGAAAAAGAACCTTTTATCCCAACTCTCTGCCTTCTTTCAGACAGCCAATCCTCAATCCATCCCAGTAGCTCACCTCGAACACCATGGGCCCTCATCTTGCTCAGTAGCCTCTCGTGTGGCACCTTATCAAAGGCCTTTTGGAAGTCTAGATAGAACACATCCACTGGGTTTCCCTGGTCTAACCTACTTGTCACCTCTTCAGAGAATACCAACAGGTTTGTCAGGCATGACCTCCCCTTAGTAAATCCATGTTGACTTGTTCTAATCAGACTCTGCTCTTCTAAGAATTTAGAAACCTCATCCTTAATGATGGATTCTAGAATTTTACCAACAACCGAGGTGAGGCTAATTGGCCTATAATTTTCCATCTTTTGTCTTGATCCTTTCTTGAACAATGGGGTTACAACCGCGATCTTCCAATCATCCGGGACTTTCCGTGACTCCAGTGACTCTTGAAAGATCTCAACCAATGCCTCTGCTATTTCCTCAGCCACCTCTCTCAGAACTCTAGGATGTATCCCATCGGGGCCAGGAGATTTATCAATTTTAAGACTTTTTCGCTTTTCTAGCACTATCTCTTTTGTAATGACAACCATACTCAACTCAGCCTCCTGACTTCCTTTAATTGTTGGGATACTACTCCTGTCTTCCACTGTGAAAACTGACGCAAAGTACTTGTTAAGTTCTCCTGCTATTTCCTCATCTCCCATCACTAGGCTTCCAGCATCAGTTTGAAGTGGCCCAATGTCTACTTTTGTCTGTCGTTTGTTTCTTATGTATTGAAAGAAACTTTTACTATCGTTTCTAATATTACTGGCTAGCCTACCTTCATATTTGATCCTCTCCTTTCTTATTACTCTCTTTGTTATCCTCTGTTTGTTTTTGTAGCCTTCCCAATCTTCTGATTTCCCACTGCTCTTGGCCACTTTATAGGATCTCTCTTTTTCTTTAATACATTTCCTGACTTCCTTTGTCAGCCATGGCTGTCTAATCCCTCCCTGGATAATCTTTCTTTTCTTGGGGATGAACCTCTGCACAGTGTCATTAATTATATCCATGTACTCCTGCCATTTTTGCTCTACTGTCTTCCCTGCTAGCCTCTGCTTCCAGTCTATTTTAGTCAGTTCCTCTCTCATGCCCTCATAATTACCTTTATTCAACTGTAACACCATTACATCCGATTTTGCCTTCTCTCTTTCAAACTGCAGACTGAACTCTACCATATTATGATCGCTGCTTCCTAAGGGTTCCCTTACTTTAAGATCTTTTATAAAGTCTGGTTCATTGCAAAGCACTAGGTCCAGAATAGCCTGCTCCCTTGTGGGCTCCATGACAAGCTGTTCCAAAAAGCCATCCTGTAAGCATTCCATGAATTCCCTCTCTTTGGATCCACTGGCAACATTATTTACCCAGTCCACCTGCATATTGAAGTTTCCCATGATCACCGTGACCTTGCCTTTCTGACATGCCTTCTCTATTTCCCGGTACATGTTGCGTGCCTGCTCCTGACCACTGTTAGGAGGTCTGTACACAACTCCAATTATGGTTTTTTTGCCTTTGTGGTTCCTCAATTCCACCCACACAGACTCCACATCATCTGACGCTATATCATTCAGTGCCATACATTTAATATTGTTCTTAACTAACAAGGCAACCCCACCCCCTCTGCCGACCTCCCTGTCTTTTCGATAAGTTGAAAATCCTTGGAGGTTTAACTGCCAGTCCTGACCCCCCTGTAACCAAGTCTCTGTGATGCCTACCACATCATAATCATTCACTATGATCTGTGCCATTAGTTCATCTGCGTTGTTATGAATGCTACGCACATTCAGGTAAAGCACCTTAATGCTAAGTTTCTTATAATAAGAGGTATTGGAAGTCATATGATGTCCTAAGTTATCCTTGCTTTTTTTCTGCATTCCCAGTCTGCCTCAATTTTAAATCCGCCTGGACACATGCTATTCTGCTGCTTGTCTTTCCATTTAATGCCATACTCCCTGTTGCTTTCACTTTCCCTTCCCCCCAACTCAGAAGTTTAAAGTCCTACTGACCACCCTATTTATCCTCTTCGCTAGAACATTGGTACCTGCACATCTTTGGACTGTGGGAGGAAACCCATGAAGACACGGAGACAATGTGCCAACTCCATACATACAGTCACTGAGGCTGGAATTGAACCTGTGTCTCTGGCGCTGTGAGGCAGCAGTGCTCACCACTGAACCAGCCCAAACTGTAGAGCTACACAAAGAGAGAGTATTTGAGGGGCAGGGAGGAGCACAGAGAGATGGGAAGGGTTGTTGCAGCTGAAAAAGGGTCTGGAGGTTTTTTCACAGATAAGGAGTCCAGTTGGGATGGGAGATGGTTACATAGGTCATGTGGTGCTATGGGCCAGGAGGCAGGAATGTGATCTGGCCTGCAGAAGGTTACAGTGATATCATGTTCTCTTGGGGCTTGGGATAAGTACATAGGTGAGTATTTTTGTCCAGGCTGGAGGATTTCACAGAGACAGGGTGGACTGTAGTTATTGTGGAAAACTACAGAAATAGAGATTATTGTACTGAGTGCAGGTTGAGGTTACTGAGATTGGGCACGTTACCGGGTTTGGAGCAAATTAAACATAGGGAGCGTCGTCAGCATTGGAGTAGGTTTCAAATAAACAGCAGGATTATGGGAGGGGTGGAGGTTACAGAAATTGGAACTTTTCTGTGAATTACAAGCATTCAAGACACTGGCACAGATGCATTGGACCGAAAGGTATGTCTCCTTGCTGTGTGACTCTATCACACGACAAGAGACAGTGTGAGAGGGGGAATATAGAACAGAAAGGCCCCAGGTTTTAATACCACCTTCTTAAGAGAGGTCTGCTTTCCCCTCTGTTGTCCTGATCCTCACTAAGACAGCACAGGCCTGGATTGATAACTGTCAACTTCCTATATTGACATACGAAGGCTCAGTACAGCAGTGATGAAAGTAAACAAGAGAGTGTGGATTGAGTCTGGGCCCATCATGCTCTGTATTCACCCTTCAATACTATATCTGTGTCATGTCTTCCGGACTGAACTTCGTTCCCTTAAATTTGTTCTGTTCTGTTCACTGTGAGTGATCTTACCTGGCTGCAGGATTTATTGAAGGTTCCAGATCTCCCTGCCCTCGGGCAGACCAACTGTGTTCAATGAGATGATGAATGACACACCGAGCAATTGGGAGGTTTATTGAGTCAGGAACATCCTGAGTTCCTGCAGGAGACAGAGAAATAGACAGAATGGGCAATTAGACTGATGCAGTGAGGGTTGCACAGGGAGAATGGCGCTGAGTACCACAGAGATCTGGAATATCCCAGTCTCCATCCCTGGCCTGTGCTGCTGCGTCTCTCTGGAGTGGAGAGTTCTGTTGGCTCAGGATCTGGAGTAACTACAAAAGCTGCAGTCACTGGCAGCAAATAGACTCTCACAGTGACAGATACCACATGGAGTGAGACTGAGTGATAGCATCAAATTGCAGGAAGGTATCAGGATCAAACCACGGTCAAGAAGAAGGGTTTTGATTCATGGTGCACTGGGATCAGTACTTAGGGATGAGGGAGCTATCAGTGGGACAGGCGACGGCCTCGTGTTACTCTCACTAGAGTGTTCGTCCAGAATTTAATGACAGTGGCAGGGATACCCATCTGAATGCTCAATATCCTTTCAGGAACCAAATCTGCGATAGGCAGCTGGTCTGACCTACATATGACTCCAGACCAAGAGCAATGGGGTTGACTCGAAACTGCCTTCTCTAATAGTCTCACAAGGTACTCAGCTCAATGGCAGCTCAAGAGGGGGCATGAAATGCTGGCCAGCCAGAAACAGCAACATCCCATGGAGTGAATTAAAAACAACACTGTTGTTACCAGTGCCCTGGCAAATTATGTCAGTGGGTTTATGTACAGGGCTTTAATTGACAGAGAAGATGCAGGGACAGGGTTCAGGTGAAAGGAGCTTTCCAAATCCAAAGAGAAAAGGGGACACATTGGAACAGCATGGGAATGTGGCTGAAGACAAGCAGAAAGGAACAGGAAGGGACAGAGTTTAACTAAAACTGTACATCAGTGAATTAGTGTGACAGGACATTCTGGGAAAAAGTCAATTACAATGTTCTTTTTTCGGAATGGACAAAGTATCTGCAATAAGGTAATAGACTTGAGACACAGAGATAAATAAGATTTAGTCACCAGGAAGATGTGGTTAGAGGAGAAGCAAAAGGTGGAACATAAATATTCAATTGTACCCATCCTTGAGGGGTCTCAGGAAGTGCAGGATGGGTAACCCAGACAATAATGGTTAACAAAGACATTACAGAGAAAGCATTTGGCATCTGATTATGCAGCTGAATCAGCCTGAATGCAGATTATGAGTAACACATGTCAAAAACAGTTTTGAGGCTGCCTGATAGCATTTCATTGCTCAACACTGTTACACTTTCCAATGAATTCCTGTCTAATGCAAAGGCAATGTGATTATTTTGGGAGACTTCAACCTTTGTCAAAAATGATATTCTCCGAACTCCTCTTCAAGTGTTTGTGTCAGTGTTTCTTTTAATAACACGTTGTGTAAATGGCCAGGGACCTGACTATCTCAGATCGACTGTTGGGTGTAGAAGCTGAGTGAACGAGTAATGTCACACTGAGATATCCTCTGGGAAATTGTAGTGTAGTGGAATTCTGTGAGATGATAGATTTTTAAAGTGACCAAAAAGCACACCCTACAATCACAACCAAAGCCATTTACATGTGTTTGAGAGGAGAATTGACTAAGGTAAACAGGGGAAATCAGTGAAGCGTGTGGCTGGAAATGGACAGTGCAAAACATTTAGTCATAGAGATGTACAGCACAGAAACAGCTCTTCAGTCCATCTCATTCACGCTGCCCACATACACTAACATAATTTTGTCTCATTTGCCAGCACTTGGCCCAAATCCCTCTCAACCCTGCCTGTTCGTATACACATCCAGATGCCTTTTAGATGCAGTAATTGTACCAATCTCCACCACTTCATCTAGCAGTTCATTCCATTCACGCATCATCCTCTTCCTGAAAAAGTTGCCCCTTCGGTTCCTTTTATATATTTCCCTTCTCACCCTGAACCTAGGCCGTCTGGTTCTGGGCTCCACTACCTCAGGGAAAAGACCTTGTCTGTTAAACCTATCCATGCCTCTCATGATTGTATAAATCTCTATATGGTCACCCCTCAGCCTCAAGTAGCCCCAGCCCATTCAACCTCTCCCTTGAGCTCAAATCTTCCAACCCTGGCAACATTCTTGTAAATCTTTTCTGAAACCTTGCAATTTATCCAACATCTTTCTGATAGGGAGGAGACAAGAACTGCATGCAATATTCCAAAAGTGGCTTATCCAATGTCCTGTACAGCCACAACATGACCTCCCAACTCCTCTAATCAGTGCTCTGATCAGTAAACGCAAGCAGAATAAACAACTTCTTCACTATCCTATTTACCTGGGATTATACTTTCAAGGAACTATGAACCTGGACTCCAAGGTCTCTTTGTTCAGTAACACTCCCTAGGACCTTACCACTCAGTGCACCAAGATCCTTCTGTATATCAATGTCCCTCAGTATCCGAACTTTCTTCTTGAATTTGACATGACCTCACACTTGTACAGATTAAACTTAATTTGCCATTTCTTTGCACATCTTTCCAACTGATCAGTAACCTCCTGCAACCTTAGATCTCCTTGCCCATTCACCCAAACTCCATCAATTTTCATTTCATCTGCAATAATTACCTTTGTCACTTCCTTTCGCTTCAATTGTGTGAGAATGTGTAACCAGACGGCAGAAAATCCCAGCAAGAGCTCACCCATTTAAGATGGAGATGAGGAGGAATGTCTTCGCTCAGAGGGTAGGGAATTTGTGGGAATTCCTGACTGCAGGGGTCTGTCGAGGCTGGGTCAATAAGAATACTGACAGCAGAGATGGTCAGATGTTAATGGATCAGGGAAACAAGGGTTTTGTGGAAAAGGCAGGAATGTAGAGTTGGAGAGTATCAGATCAGCCATGATCTGATGGAAGGGCAGAGCATCCTCAATGGGCCAAATGGCCTCATCCTGCTCCTTATGGTCTTAACTCGAACTCAATATCTGCATTATAACACTATGGGTCTTTCCTCACAAAACTCCTCTAAAATGGGTCTATTGGATATTTATTATTACACAGCATTTGAACTCCAATGGACAAATTTGTTGCTGGCCCCTTGATATAATGTTATAGAAAACCATCTCGTATCTAATCCAGGATTCCATCCATTACAGCCCTGATACTCATTAATTCTCCAGTCGGGATGGAGACCACTGTCCCACACAGTTACTGTACTGCCCTTGCTACAAGTACTTTCAGTGTCCTGACTGTAACCATATTGACATTCCCATCACTGCTTGATTCCTTTAAAAGAATTCCAGCCAATGATTGCTGCTGCTGCTTGTTCATTCCCAGCTCCATCCAAATAGACTCCAAATTGTGATCTTCAGTTCCACGTGGCTCTCTCATTAATTCATAAACCTCATCCTTTCTTCACAACTTGGTTGCCTTTTTGCCTGTCCTGCCTCGATCCCAACAACCCTTCAATATTCCCTTCCCAGCGATGGTCATTCTACAGCTACATCTCCGGAATGACAGTTCCATCATATCTGTTCACTGTCATTCCATCTGCCTTATGGCGAATACAGGGAGTCATTCCTCAGTAGTGAGAGGGTGAACGGATGGATAGAGGTTACAGAGATAGGGAGGCTTACAGGGACTCGAGGATTTTCGAGACAACTCTGGGCAATAATGTTCATGGGACAAAGGGGTTTGCGGATTCGAGGAATTTACAGAGGTCGAGGGAGCTGGATTAGATTCTGGAGAAAGGGATAGGGATGGATATAGGGAGAGGCAGGCAGACTGAGAGGCACAGACAGGGAGTATTGTGTATATTGACAGAAATATGGAAGGTTGTAGTGACTGCAGATGTTTACAGATATAAGGCGGCTTCTAGGCTCTGGAGGATGCACAGATCGGAGACAGTTACACAAATGGGGAGGGTTGCACAAAATGAAAGGTTCCTGTGGTCGGGAGGGTTGGTAGGGAGAGGGTGAAGTTTAAATAGAGTAAGATCGAAGATTAGTCGAACAATAAGGAGGTTACGATTTTTTTCACAGGTAAGGAAGGGTTGTAAGAGCTGGAGAAGTTTACACAGATAGGGATGGATGGAGAGGTGAGAGACAAAACACATTTACATGGAGGTTGGCATTGGTAGGAGGAGCTTACAGGGATAGACAGGGCTCAGCAATTACAGGGATGAAGGAATTTAGTATCTACTGGAGAATTCTAGGGATTAGGGTGTCAGGGATTGGAGAACCTGACAGAGACAGACAGCATTGTGTGTACTAGAGGAGATTCCAAATAGAGGAAGGATTATCGGGACTGTAGTATATTACTGAGATCACTCATAGACTATGTGCCAAGACTGATGCCTGGGACCTCCTGTGCAGTCTCAGGGAGTTCCAGTACAGCAGAGGTGACAGCAGGGCCCTCACAATATGGTGGGAATGAAGCCTAGAATGTTGCTGTTCCTTGCCCAGCATTGTAACTATGTCCTGTGTTCCAGGTCTGAATAAAGATGGCCACTAACTCCACTCTGTGCTGTTTACTATGATTGATCTTAACAGCTGCAGGATTTACTGAAGGCTCCAGATCTCCCTCTCCATCCCTCTCTGACTGACCAAGCGTCTTCAATGAGGTGATGGATGAGACAGGAGTTAGGAACATCCTGATTACCTGCATGAGACAAAAATAGACAGAATGGGAAATTAGACTGATGCAGTGAGGATAACTCATGTAGAGTAGCATGGTAAAAACAATGACTGCAGATGCTGAAAACCAAATACTGGATTAGTGGTGCTGGAAGAGCACAGCAGTTCAGGCAGCATCGAACGAGCAGCGAAATCGACGTTTCGGAGGGCTTTTGCCCGAAACGTCGATTTGGCTGCTCGTTGGATGCTGCCTGAACTGCTGTGCTCTTCCAGCACCACTAATCCAGTCATGTAGAGTAGCACTGAGTCCAACAGAGATCACAAAAATCCCAGTCTCCATACCTGGTCTGTGCTGTTATGGATCGGAGGATTCTTTTGGCTCCGGATCCGGAGGAGCTGTAAGAGTGAGAGACGCTGACAGAAGCAGCAATTAGACCCACACAGTGAGGGATAGCAAATGGAGAGAGACTGAGTGATATCAGCAGAGTGCAGGAAGATTTCAGGATCAAACCATGGTGTCAGAAGAAGTGGGTCTGATGCAGTGGGCACCGCCACCAGTACTCAGGGAGGAGTCAGCTATTTTATTGAGATGGTACAGTTCTGGGACTAGTGTCAATATTGAAACATGGGGCTGTGGCTGAGGAAAAACAGGAAGAAACAGTAAGAGACGAAGTTTATCTAAAACTATACATCAGCAGATACGTTTGTGACAGGAATTTGTGATTTCAAAAGTAAATTACTATTTCGTAATTTGAATGCACGAAGCATTTGTAATAAGGGATATGCTCGTGTGACTGTGATTTCGATCTAATCACCATCAGGGAGACGTGGTCACAGGGTGAACAAAAGGTGGGGCCTTAATATTCACGGCTACACAACATTGTGGAAAGTCAGGCAGAGTGGGAAGGAGAATGGGGAACTCTCATTGTTCGGAATAACAATGGGATTATATGGGGCCTCTGATTATCAATCATTAGGAAACCAAATTCTGGGTAATAAGAGTCAGAACACAGAAGGTGAAGGGCAGTGTTAAGGCCCCATTACAGCATTACATTGTGAGGCATGGCATTGGACAGGGAATTATTGGAATTTGTAACAAAGACAGTAGGACAACTGAAAGGAGATTCAACTTCCCTATCTCACCATCTCATTGGTGGTGGGTCACAAATGAGGCTGACTCTCTCCCACTCTCAGGGGAGTCTGTGGGTGGCTGTACAGACCGATGTGGCCTTCCACACTTGGGGCAGAAGGTGGCTGTGGGCTGGGGATGGTTGGGACATTGGTGTGACAACGTGGTCCTTGTGCTGTTTTCTCCTGGATTCCCCTTTTTCCACACATCAAGTGTCGACGCCGTCCCAATACTCCTCCCCCACTTTCGATGGTCTTGGCTCAGTAATTCCCAGGACTTACCAGACTTCTTTAAGCGACGCGCAGAAGACAAAAAAATCTAACCATTCTGAAGAAGCCAATGCTTTAGAAATATGGAAGTATTTGTTAAAGGGATTGTTATGGGTCTACTAGCAGGAGTGCAGTAGGAAGGGGAAACATTGTCAGAGTTTAATAAGATGATAGGAGCAGGGAGAGGTGAAGGTGCTGGAGGTGGTGAGAATGTTACAGAGAGGGGCAAGGGCCTGAACGGTGTTACAAAGCCAGTACGGATTGCTGCGCTGGAGGGGGTTGCAGTGGTAGGGAGGGACACATATTTTCTATTTATTCATTCATTCAATAAGGATGTCACTGATTGATTCAGCATTCTTTGCCCCACAGCTAATTTCCCAGAGGGCAGCTCAAATTCAGCCATATTGCTACGGGTCTGGAGTCACACGTGAACCATGGTGTCAGATGTCAGGTAACAATGTCAGATATCCTTCCCTCAAGGACAGACATGAACCAGTTAACTTTTTCCAGGTAATCAACACTATTTTTATGATGGCCTCACTAATGTCCTGTACAGGTATAACATGACATGACGTCCCAACTCCTAATCTCAGTGCACTGACCAATAAAGGTAACCATCCCAAACATCTGCTTTACAAACCTGTCTACCTCTGACACCACTTTCAAAGAACCTTTTACCTGCATCCCTGGGTCTCTGACTGTACAAGTCCAGCTCTGGTCAGCTTTACCAAAGTGCAACACTGTATATTTCTCCACTTGGTATTCGTAAACTCACTGGTCCACTCTCAGATAATCCTCTTCACTGTCCACTTTACCACCACTTCCTGTCTCACTTACAAACTTGCTAACCATGACTCCTGTATTATCATCCAAACCGTTCATATAAATGATGCACAACAATTACCCAGCACCGAACCCCATGGCACACCGTTGGTCACAGGCCTACAGTTTGAGCAGCAACTCTCTATGAACATGCTCTGTCTCCTAGTCAATCCTGTTTTATATCCAGTTGGTGAGTGATCCCTGATTATGTGTGATCTAAACTTATTAACCAGTCTGCCATGCAGAACCTTGTCAAAGGCCTTGCTAAAGTTAATGTGGACATCTTCCACTGCTCCGCCTTGATCTATCACTTTTCTACCTCCACAAACACTCCATCCAGTTTGTGAGACATGGTTTCCCGTGCACAAAGTCATGCTGACTATCGCTGATCCATCCTTGCCTTTTCAAATGCATGATGATCTTTTCTCTCAGAATCTCCTCCAACAACTGACCCACCTCTTCCATCAGTCTCACTGGTCTGTAGTGGCTGTTGATGATACAAATATTTCTGTGAGGTGCCCTGTAAATTCCTCCCGAGCTTCTCACGGAGCGCTGTGATACATCTGATCATGTCCCAAGGTTTTATCACCCTTTTTCCATTTTGAACCATCCTGTTATCCAATGTGAACTCTGTTCAATACATCACATCATTGACCTTTCAGGGGCCCTATTCTCTCCCAAGCTCATACTTAGCCCCTGTTGAAACTGATCAAAATGCTTCCTAAATTTCAAATATACTTCGACTGCTACAAGCCTCCCCCACCCTTACATATTCTGCCGATTATGGTCACACCAAAATATAGAATCCAACAGATTTTTTTTTAAATTCCCCATTTATAAAACCACGCATCGCCCATTGCACAGACTGAGAGTGTTGTACGCAGTGGATGAGATCACACTGATAGGGATGGTTTTAAAGACGGAGCAATGTTGAGTAATAATGGGGATTGCAATGGTGACAGCAGGTTTCAACAAGTTGGAGGATATAGACCTGAAGGAGGTTACACAGATAGCATGGCTTTAGGGTCTGATGGGGGCTACACAGTAAAGAGGCTGTGGTAACTGGAGGCAGTTACACAGATAGGGACAGTAATAGTGATAGGCAGAATTCACAAAAACGGGGAGGATTGTAGGGTCTGCAGGGCACTACAGACATGAGACGAGTTGTATCAACTTGATGATGAACACAGGAAGGGAGGGTTGAGAGGTTTGGAGCAGTTCACCATGATCGGCAGGAGCACGGAGACTGGAGATGTTATTGAATTGCAGAAGTTTCAAATCACTGTCGGCAGTCAGAGATCATGAGGGAGTGACAATGTCTGCTGGAGTTTCCTCAGATCTGGAGGATTGCAAGGACTTGATGATGTTGTATATGGAAGTAGGGTTGTCGGGACTGAAGCTGGGAACAGAGATAGAGGGATAAGCAGGGGATTAGAAATATGGTGGGTAGTGGTCTCTGGTGGAAGTTCCGCATAGAGGGATGTTTTGTGGAACTATAGGATCCTGCAGAGATGTGGAGAGCTGGAGGGGTTTCACTGAGAAAAGATGATTGGGAGGGGTGGAGCACTTTACAGGGATAAGGATGTTGTTAGGTTGGGGAGGTTTACACAGACAGGGATTGTTTAGGGACCTGAGCAGATGACAGAGGTAAAGACGGTTGCACAGATGGGAAGAACATACAGACTTATGGAGGGTAGTCGTGACAGTAGATGTTTATAGATACAGGAAGGTTTAGGTTGTGCAGGGTATTTCGACATGGAGGATGTGGAATCGGACAGATTTTCCAGGAGATAACAAGGGCAATTTTGGTTGGAGACAGTTTCACAGATAAGGGAGCATTAGTAATCTCTAACAGTTGGTCAAAGTGGGAAGTGTTGTAGGTGACGGTGATGTTTACACGGATAAGTGTGTAAGAGCTGGAGAAGGTTATACAGATGGGCGGATAGAGAGAGAGACTGGAGGAGCTTGCATTGACAGGGTGTGTGCTGGCGACGGTTGGATGTCACACAGATAGGGAATCTTATAGGAGCTGGACTGGGAGAGTCACAGTCATTGGAGCGGGTTCTACAGATCGGAATGCTGCAGGGTCCTGCGATGAATGGAGGGTCTTCACAGATTGATTGTGTCAGTCAGTCTGGTGAGCTAGGTGAGGTAGATATGGAAAGCTTAAATCCAATGTATACCATCTTCATTTTCCAGACCAGAACTTCAATATCCCTCATAAGCCACGAATCCCTAAACCTGCCCGCTTTCCCCTTCACTCTAACAGGGACAGATTTGCCCTGAATTCTTAATATCACACTTTTAAAAGGCTCCCATTTGCCAGTCATTCCCTTTCCTTCAAACAGACTCACCCAGTTGACGGTACCATGATGTGGAGGAGCCGGGAGTGACTGGGATGGGCAAAGTTAAAAATCACACAACACCAGCTTCCAGTCCAGCAGGTTTATGTGGAGGCACTAGGTTTCAGATCACTGCTTCATCAGGTGGTTGTGGAGCACAACCATAAGGCAGATAATTTATAGCAACAGGATTGCAGTGTCATGGAATGTAATACCAAGCACATTTAGTTTAAGTTTTCATCTTTTAGGATGATCATCTGCGCTTTGAAAGCTGGTGCTGTGAGAAAAACCTGTTGGAGTATAACCTGGTATTGTGTTATTTTTAATTCACCCGATCGACCTCTGCTAGATCCTGCCTCATGGCCCCACACCTGGCCCTGCTCCAGTTTCGCACCTTAATCAGTGGATCTGTCTGATCTTTCTCTGTAACTATGTTAAAACTAAGACAGTTGTGGTCACTGGACCCAAAGTGCTCTCCGACTGATACTTCAGTCACTTGCCCGACCACATTTTCAGAGGGGAGGTCCAGTGTTGCACCTGCCTGAGAAGAGTTGGACCTTGTTAGAGTTGCATCTTGATTTAGGAAACATTCTTGGACACATTTGACAAATTGCACTCAGTACGGGCCTTTTATCCTATGGGTGATCCAGTCAATGCTGGGAAAATTAAAATCTCCAACCAATACTACTCTATTATTCCGACAGGTATCTCCAATCTCTCTACACATCAGCTCCTCTAGTACCTGCCGGCTATTTGGGGGTCTATAATACAGTCCCAACAGAGTGACCACCCCTGGTTTGTTTCTATGTTCTAAACATGTAGTCTCATTTGATGACTCTTTAAGCGTATCCTGTCTAAGCACTGGTATTATGTCCTCCCTTATCGAAAGGACAACTCCCCTCCTCACTTACATGTCCTTCTGTCCCGCCTGTAGCTTCTGTATCTTGGAAAACAGAGCTGCCAGTCCGGCCCTTCTCTCAGCCATGTTTCAGTTATAGCTATAATATCTCAGTCCCCAGATCTAATCCATGCTCTGAGCTCTTCTGCCTTACCAGTCAGGCCTCATGCATTGAAATAAATGAACTTTAAACCAGAAGTCTTTTTCCTCCCTCGTCTGTGCCCCTTGATATCCTGAATAGGAAACTTGCTCTCGATGGTAATGTATTTTCTCCTCAGTTTTCGATGGTCCCTCTCTTAATCAGAGTCTCAATTTCCTGCTAAACTAGTTTAAACCTCCCAGGGTAACACGAGCAAATCTCCCCACAGTGATACTGGTGCCCCTCTGGTTCAAGTCTAACCTATCCCCTCCTTATACAGGTCACCTCTACCCCAGAAGAGATCCCAATGATCCAAGAACTGGAAACCCTGCCCCCTCCAACAGCTCCTCAGGGCTACATCCACCCCCCCCCCCCCGCCTATCTTTCTATGTCTATCCTCACTGGGGCAGTTGGCACCAGGAGTAATCTAGAGATCACTGCCCTTGGGGTCCTGCTTTTTAACTTCTTACTTAACGCCTGATACTCATTTCACATTGTGTTCATGAAGAGGGAGTAGTAAAGGCAGCAAGTCCAGCGAATACAAATCAGGCGATATCGTGAGTTTGATGAAGAAAACACAGTGCAATAAAACCAGGTGAAGCCATTCACAAGGATAGGGAGTGCAACGGGATCCTTAGAAATGGCTGTGAAATATCCTTGTCAGATCCTATGAAGGAAAAGCCACAAGGTACTTTGTCAGTATAGTTAGAATAAAAGGGTAACTAAGGAAAGGGTGAGGCCTAATAGAAACCAAAGAAACAATCTATGCATGGAGCCAGAGGAAATAGGTGAGGTCTTCAATGAATACTTCCCATCTGTATTCATGCAGGAGAAAGGCATTGTAGCTGGGGATATCAGACAGGATGGTGAGGTTCTAGGACATGTTAAGATTAATAAGGAGGAGGTACTAAATATTTTCACAGGCATAAAAAGGTGCAGAAATCCCCAGTGCCCAATGAAATGTATCCCAGGCTGCTATAGGAGGTAAGGGAGGAGATTGCTGGGCTCTGGTGGATTTATTTAGTACTTTGCTGGCCACAGGTGAAGTGCTGAATGACTGGAGGATCGCTAAAGTGGTTCCTCTGTTCAGGAAGGGCAGCAGGGGTAGGCCAGGTAATTATAGAGCAGTTAGTCTGACAGCAGGGGGAGGGAAATCATTGGATACCACCCTGAGGATGAATCAAAACTTGCAAATGCAAGAATCAACTCGGATAAGTCATCACAGATTTGGTAGAGGAAGATATTGTAGGAGGAATTCAGTTTAGTTTTTTGAAATGGTGTCTAAAAATACTGAAGAAGGCAGTGCAGATGATGTGGGTTACATGGAGTTCATTAAGGCCTTTGACAAGTTCCCACATGGAAGGCAGATCCAAAAGGAAAGAGCCCATGGGATCCAAGGCAAGTTCGCAAATTGGTAACAAAATTGGTGTATAATCTTTTCCGTGTTTGAAGTTGTTTCACCAGCGGGTGTACCACAGGGATCTGTGCAGGAACGATCGCTGGTTATTCTGGGGAATAATAACTTCGATGTGAAAGCAGAAGATATCATTAGTCTGTTTGCAGATGACAGGAAAGGTGAGAGTGTTGTTCAGAGTGAGCGGGATGATCTCAGGCTACAGTCTGATGACGATCAAATGATAATCTGAGCAGAGTTTAGTTCTGATCAATTTGAGGTCATACCCTGTGGAAGGTACGATAAGCGAAGGACAGACAAAATGAATGCTTGGACCTTGCGGAGTGCAGAGGAACACAGGGACCTCAGTGGACAACCCAAAGATGACTGAAAGTGTCAGCACAGGTAGACCGGGTGGGGAAGGCACCTGAACTGGGAGCAGGAGGGCGTCCCATATCCTGGTGGGGCGAATTGGTAGAGCTGCTTGCGAGGATATAATCTAATCTGGCATGGTGTTGTATCTTAAACAGTCGAAGGGTCAGAAAGAAGATTGAGGCTGGTACACAAATTAAACAGAGCCATTCCAAGAGATAAGGCAGGAAAGAACATACCAGGGAATGGCGGAAAACTAATGATGAAACTGCATTTATTTCATTGCAAGGGGCCTGACAGCTAAGGAAGATGAACTCAGGACATGGATTTGAACATGGGACTGGGAGATTATAGTTATTACAGCAACACAGCTGAGGGAGGGGCAGGACTGGCAGTTCATTGTTTCAAGGTAGAGGGACTGCAGGAAGCATCGAAGGGGAGGCAAGACAGGATGTGTGGTGATGTGTTTTGATTGCATGACTCATCCCAGCAGCACTTAGAGAGGATATTCCTGTTGGATCACCCAGCGAAGCTATGTTAGTGGAACTGAGAAATAGGAATGGGTCATCACTTCGATTTGATTGTCCTACTAATCCCTAATAACAAGTGGCAGACTGAGGAACAAATATGTCAGGAGATCTCAAATGTCAATCATTATAATAGGGCTGTTATGGTAGATGTTTTTTTAACTTTCCATCTTAGACCAGGACTGCCAGTGTTCAGCGTTTGCAAGGGAGGAATTTGTTAATTGATTTCCAGTAACCTTGCAATCAATATATAAATGGCCTGAAAACAGAATTGGGCAAAGTCTGACCTCCCTTTGGGAAACAAGGTAGGGAAAGGGACTGAGGTGTTAGTGGGAAAGCATTTTGCCAAAGTGATCACAGTTCTATTAGTTTGGAAACAGCGATGGAAAAGGACAGGCCTGATCCACAAGTTCAAGTTATAAAATGGGGCCAGTCTAATCTTGATCGTGTTAGCCAGGACCTTTCAAAAGGTGATTGCAGAGTCTATTTACAGGGAAAGCGAAGTTTGGCAAGTGAGAATATTTTAAAAGTGAGTTAAACTGAGCGGTCAGCGCCAGCATGTTCCTGTTTGTGTGCAGGTTAATGCTGACAGCATTCGGAAACACTGGCTGTCTATTGAGGGTCTGGTCAAGGAAAAGGGGGCACATGTCAGGTATAGCCAGCTGGATCAAGGGAATCCCTGAGGATCACAGGGGCTGTAGAATGGAAATCAGGAATGCAGAAAGGGGACATGAAATCGTCTCGGCAAAGAAGGACGAGTACAATCCAAAACTGATTTTAGATAATATCGATACAATAAGAGTAAACGACTAACTCGGGACAAAGTAGAGGCCCTTAAAGATCAATGAAGCCATCGATGTGCATGACTTCTGGATATGGCTAAGATCCGAAACAAATTGTTCATTCCAGGACTTACTGTGCACCAAGACTGGGGTACTCAGATTACTACGTTACAACACAATTGGAGTATTCTGTGCAATTCTAGTCTCCCTGCTGTCAGAAGGATTTTGTGAAACTCGAAAGGGTTTAGAAAAGATTAATAAGATGTTTCCAGGGTTGTTGCTGAATAGGCTGGGGCTATTTTCCCTGGAGCATCAGAGACTGAGAGGTGAACCTACAGACATTTATATAAACATGTTTATATCCATTTACCCCTTCACCTAACACTATGGGCATTTTAGCATGGCCAATTCACCTAAACTGCACATGTTGGATTGTGGGAGGAAACCGGAACAGCAGGAGGAAACCCACACAACCACGAAAAGAATGTGCAAAATCCACACAAAGAGTTGGCTGAGGATGGAATTGAAGCCGGGTCTCTGGTGCTGTGAGGCAGCAGTGCTAACCACTGTGCCACTGTGCCACCCCTAGCAGGGGAGTGGAGACAATCCTGATAGTTATAGACCTGTGAGTCTTATTTTGATTCTGGGTAAAGTGTTAGAAAGGCTTGTAGGGGATAGGATTTATAATTATCTGGAGATGAGTTAGTTGATTAGGGATAGTCAAAACGGTTTTGTGAAGGGTAGGTTGTGCCCTCGCAAACCTTATTGAGTTCTTTAAGAAGGTGAACAAAGAGATGGATGAGGGTAAAGCAGTTGGTGTGGTGTGTATGTATTTCAGTAAGGCGTTTGTTAAGGTTCCCCATGGTAGGCTTTTGCCGATAATACGGAGGCATGGGATTGTGGGTGATTTAGCAGTTTGGATCAAAAATTGGCTCACTGAAAGAAGGCAGAGGGAAGTAGTTGTTGGGAAATATCGATCCTGGAGTTCAGTTACTGGTGGGTACTGCCAGGATATGTTTTGGGTCCACTGTTGCTGTCAATTATACAAATGACCGGAATGAGGGCATTGAAGGATGGGTTAGTAAATTTGCAGAAGACACTAAGGTCAGTAGAGTTGTGGATAGTGATGAAGGATGTTGTAGGTTACAGAAAGGTTTAGATAAGCTGCACAGCTGGACTGGAAGTTCACAAATGGAGTTTAATGTGGAAAGGTGTGAGGCGATTCACTCTGGAGGGAGTAACAGGAACACAGGGTACTGGGATAATGGTAAGGTTGTTGGTAGTGTAGATGAACGGAGAGATCTCTATGTCCATGTACAGAGATCCTTGAAAGTTTCCGCCCAGGTTTATGAGTTTTTAAAGAAGTCATTCAGTCTGAGAGCTTGTCTTGGTAGAGGGATTGTGTTTCAAAACCATTAGATGATGCTGCAGCTGTACAAAGGTCTGGGTGTGGCCACATTTTTTCAGGTCACTGCATTACAGGATGGATGTGTAAACTTTAGAAATGATTCCGAGCAGATTTCCTAGGAAGTTACCCGGTATGGAGGGAAGGTCTTATGAAAGGAAAGGCTGAGGGACTTCAAGCTGTTTTTGTTCAAAGGAATATGTTTGAGGTCAATTAATTGAGACATATAAGATGTGAGATGGTTTGGAGAGTGAGAGTATTTTCTCTTGGGTGGCGATGCCTACCACGAGGGGAGATAGCTTTACATTGAGGTAGATATAAATATTAATAAATAGATATGGGACAGATGTCAGAGGTAGGTTTTTTACTCAGAATAGTCGGGGCATGGAATGCATTATCTGGAACAATGGTAGACTTACCAACTTTAAGGGCATTTAAATGGTCATTGGATGGGCATCTGGACAAGAATTGGAATAGTGTTGGCTACTTGGGCTTCAGATTGGTTCCACACGTTGGTGCAAAATCGAAGGCCGAAGGGTCTGTATTGCGCTGTCATGTTCTGTGTTCTAGTGGGCAAAAATATGGAGTGGAGAGGAAAGACTTAAAAGCAATTTTCGGTGAAATGTTTCTACACAGAGGATGGTGGAGTTATGGAATGAGCTTCCAGGGGAAGCGGTAGAGAAAAGTTGAATTTGGGCAGGTAAGTGCCTCGTCTCTCTGGGGCGGAGAATTCTGTGGCCTCAGGTTCTGGTGTAGCTTCAATAGAGAGAGAGAGAGAGAGAGAGAGAGAGAGCGAGATACTAAGTGATATCACCAGAGTGCTGGAAGATATCAGGATCACACACAACTGTGTTGGAAGAACAGGTTTTGCTTCATCATGTACTGGTATAACTGGTCAGGAATGAGAAACCTATGAGCAGGTGAAGTGATGGCCAAGTGGTATTATTGCTAGAGGAGGTACCCGAAACCTCAGCTAATGTTCAGGGGAGGCAGGTTTGAATCCCACCATCAGAAATGGTGGAATTTGTAATCAATAATTTTAAAAATAGTAACTAACAATCCACAAATAAGTATGAGACCATTGCTGATGTACAAAAAACCCAAACACTTGTCCTTTCGGGAAAGACATCTGCCCATCCTCATATGGTCTGCACGACATCCCCACAGCGAAGTGTTTGCCTCTCAAAGAGCCTCTGAAATGGCCGAGCAAGTACCTCAGCTCAAGGTCAGCGAGGGCTGGGCAAGAAAGGCTAGTCAGCCAGAGACACCTACATCCCATACCTGATTCAATAAATAATCCATTAGGATGGTCCCACTGGAACCGTGCTGGGAGCAGTGTCCTGGCCAATCATACCGGTAGGTTTATGGACAGGGCTTTCAAATGACAGAGAGGATGCAGGGACAGGCTTCAAGTGAAAGGAGCTTTCCAAATCCAGAGAGAAAACATGGAGCATCGGAACAGTAGGTGAGTGCAGCTGAAGACAAGCAGAACGGAGCAGGATGGGACAGAGTTGAACTAAAATTGTACATCAGCGAATTGACTTGTGACAGAAAATTGTGGGAAAGAGTAAGTTGTGTTTTTTTTAAATGGACAACGTCGCTGTAATAAGGTAGATGGATTTGAGACACAGAGATAAAAGTGATTGAGACAGCTGGGAGAGATGAATACAGGGTGAACAAAAATATTCAGTGGTTCACAATCTTGTGCAAACTCAGGCAAAACGGACAACACAAACAATAATGGATAACAAAGGCATTACAGAGAAAGCATTTCGTTTCAGATCATGAAGTAGAGTCAGTCTGAATGTAAATTCTGGCTAATACTTGCCAGGGACACAAGCAGCAGAACAGTTTTAGCCACCGAACAGCATTTCATTGCTCATCACTGCATTCAACAGGAACTCATTGGAATTTTCTAAAAAGGGCATTGTGGTAATTTTGGAAAACTTCAATATTTGTATAATCTGGGACAATCACACGGACAACATTGATATTGGAAAAAGGAGCTTGGAGAATTTTTTTTTCAGCGTTTCTTTGAAAAACACATTGTGCAACTGACTAGTGATACAACTATCGCAGAACGACCGTGTGATGAAACATAGTGATTAAGTAGTGTCACCTGCAGCGATCCTTCGGGAAATTGTGATAAAGTGCAGTTTAAAGAAATATAAAGTTTTAAAGTGAGTCACAGAAAGGACAAGCTACAACTAGAACCCAAAATAGCCAATTACATGCGTGTGACAGGAGAACTGACCAAGATAAACAGTCTAAACAGACTGAAATATGTGGCTGGAAATGAACAGTGGAAAACATTTGAAGGAACAGTGTAAAACACAACAGAAGGTCATTCGATTGAAACAGTAAAAACCTCAGCAAGAAATTCCCTCTGATCCCTCACTCAGGACAAAAGGGATCATACTAGATTATGAGGCTGAGAAGATCACCAAAAAGTATTTAAAATCCTGAAGTGAGAGAGTACTTCAGGAGTAAATCTTAATGGATTGCAATGGGTCTGCTCTCAGGAGGAGGGCTGTGGGAAGGGGAATCATGGTCAGGGTTCATTGACACGATAGGAACAGGGAGAGGTGAAGGTGCTGGAGGTTGTGAGAGTGTTACAGAGAGTGGTCAGGGTGTTACAAAGCCAGTACGGATTGCTGCAGCTGGAGGGGCTTGCAGAGGTACGGAGGGACATAGGTATTTTTATATATTCATTCATGGGATGTGGGTGTCATTGCCTGGAACAATGTTCTTTGACCCCTCTGCTAATTACCCAGAGGATAGATCAGAGTCAGCCATATTGCTGTGGGTCTGGAGTCACATGTTGGCCAGACCAGGCTAGAATATTTGATATCCTTCCCTAAAGGAGGTTAGTGAACCAGATGAGTTCTTCCTACTGATCAACAATGTTTTAATGGTGGCCCCACCAATGTCTTTTACAGCCACAACATGACATCCCAACTCTTACTCTTAATGTTCTCCCAATGAAGGTAACCATCCCAAACACCTGCTTCACCCGTCTGTCTACCTGGGACACCACTTTCAAAGAACTATGTACCTGGTTCACTGACTGACAACACTACCCAGAGCCCGAACCTTAACTGTACAAGTCCGACCCTGGTTTGTTTCACCAAAAAAGAACACTTCACGGTTATCTAATTAAACTCCATCTGCTATTCTTCAGCTCACTATCCCAGCAGTACTGTCCGTCCTGTTGTATCATAGATAACCTTCTTCACTGTCCACTTTACCAACAATTTCAGTGTCACCCAAAAACCTTACTTATCAGGAAACCTATATTCCCATCTAAACCATTTATCCAAATGACAAACAACAGGGGACTCACTCCTCCACTGGTAACATGCCTCCTGTCAGAAAAACATGTGTCCATCACCCTCTGTCTCCTACCATCAGGCCAATTTTGTTTCCTGTTCGCGAGCTCCTCCAGAATGCCATATCCTTTTACACTGATCTGAGCTTATTATCCAGTTTACCAGACAGAACGTAGAACACAGAACAGTTCAGCCCAAGGCCCTTCGGTCATGATTTCATGCCAACCTTTTATCCAACTGTAAGATCCAACTAACCTAAATACCCTTCATTTTACTGTTATCCATGTGTCTATCCAAGAGTCTATTAAATGTTCCGAAAGTATCTAATTTTACTCCCACCATTGGCAGTCCATCCAACCACCTACCATTCTCTATCCTCTTATCCATCCTTCAATCACCTTAAAATTATGCCGCCTTGTAATAGCCATTTATTCCATAGGAGGAAAAGTCTCTGACTATTCACTCTCTCGGTGTGATGCTCATCACCTTGTTCACCTCTACCAGGTCGCCCCACTCCCTTCTTCACTCCCATGAGAAAAGCCTTAGCTCCCTCAAACATTCTCCATAAGAAGTGTCCTCCATTACAGGCAGCATCTTGGTAAATCTCCTGTGTACACTCTCTAAAACGTGCACATCCTTCCTGTAAACAGGGGACCAGAACTGAACACAATATTCCAAGTGTGGTCTCACCAGGACGATATACAGATGCAATAAAACCTCACGGCTCTTACAGTCAATCCCCTTTTAAGGGGAGCCAACACAACATATGCCTTTTTAACAACCCTACCAATGTGCGTGGAGATTTTGAGGGATCTATGGACACAGACCCCATGATCTCTCTGTTCCTCCGCACAGCCAAGTATTCTGCCTTTCACCCTGTATTCTGTATTCAAATTCGATCTTCCAGAATGAATCACTTCACACTTTTCCAGATTGGACTCCAGCTGCCACTTCCAGCCCAGCTCTGCGTCCTGTCAATGTCCCATTACAACCTACAACAGCCCTCCACATTCCCCACCACTCCACCAACCTTCAGGTGATTGGCAAACTTACTAACCCACTCTCCAACATACTTGTCCAAGCCATTTATAAAAATCACAGAGAGCAGAGTCCCAGAGCTGATTGTTACAGAACCCCACTGGTCACTGAGCTCCAGGCTCAATACTGTCCATTTGCTGCCACCCTCTGTCTTCTCTGGGCCATCCGATCCTGTATCCAGACAGACAGATTTCCCTGTATCCCAATCATCCTTCTTTTCTGAATGAGCCATCAACGTATTCTGTCATATCCTCAAAGAATTCAATACGGTTTGTGAGGCATGACCTGACCCCTCACAAACCCGTGCTGACTGTCACTAATTTAACTATGGTTTTCCAAGTAGTCATAAATCCTGTCTTTAGAGTCCTCGCCAATAATCTGCACACCACAGACATTCGACCAAATCTGTAATTCCCGAATTGTACTTCCGTAACATGGCCTGGACTTTACAAATCTTCCCTCCTCTGCAATGTTCCCCAGAAGGGTACTGGAGGGTGGTGGGGGTTACAGAGATAGAGAGGAATATCAGGGCAGGAGGATTTTGCAGGCATTCGGAGGGTTGCAATGCCAAAAGGAGGCTTCAGTAATTGTGAGGTTTCATGGTGATGAAGGCATTTGAGGGGGGAGAGAGGGTGGATTGTAGGGAATTAAGAGGTTTCACAGTTTAGTTGCTTTGTTAGGACTGTAAGAGGTTACTGAGTTGGGGAGGTTGTAAGCACTGGTCGATATTACATAAACATGTGGTTTTGGTTGCTATGGGATGAAGAGGATTCAGGAAGCTGGAGAGTATGGGGTCTGAACGAGGTTATACAAATGGGAAGAGTTGTCAGGAGTGGAGGTGCTTACAGAGACAGCAATGGTGTGATCTGGAGCAGAGGACCCAGATTGGGAGGGTTGTGGGGACTGGAGGTGGTTTCACAGGGAGTGAGGACCATAGACCCACAGGAGGTTACAGAAATGTGGAGAGCTGTAGGGCTGACAGGGGTTCATGGAAATGGGAATGTTGGGACGGATAGAAAAGTTTACAGGGAAATGGATGTTTGTAGGACAGGGCTGGATTACACAGACAGGGACTGAGCAGATTACAGAGATAAAGAGGTTTGTATCATCTGGCGGAACAAACAGAGATATGGAGGGTCATCGTGACTGAAGATGTTTATAGATATAGGAAGGCATGGGTTCTGGGGGTTATTTAGACATGCAAGCTGTGGAATCCGGATTCTTTTTTGAGAGATTGGGGTTGCAAGTTTGGTTGGAGACTGTTTCACAGATAAGGGAGCATAGCACAAACAGGACGAAGTTCCTGTGATAGGAAGGGTTCGAGTGGAGAGTGATGTTAAACACAGTGGGGTAAGAGCTGGAGAATGTTATGGTGATGGGTAAATGGATGGAGGTACAGGAGGAGCTTACATTTACAGGGTATGTGATAGTGACGGGAGGATGTTAAATTGTTAATGAGTCTTGTAGGTACAGGACCGGGAGAGGCACAGGCATTGGAGTGGGATTTACAGATCGGGAGTGTTGCAGGGACCTGAGAGGATAACACAGAGAGGGATGGTGGTACGGTCTCCACAGACTGATGGTGTTATAGGGATTGGAAGAGGTTTGGTTGAGTGCGAGGGCTGTAAGAGCTGCAGGAGCTTGTGGAGAATTGAAAAGTTGGAGCAGTTCACAGAGGAAGGGTCCTCCGACAGGAATAGGTCACAGATAGTGAGGGTTGTGTGGCCTGAGAAAGTTAAAGAGATGGAGAGCTTTCGGGTACAGAAGATATTACACTGACAGGAACAGTTGAAGAGACTGAAGCAAAAATGCATGGAGAAGGTTACACAGATAGGGAGGGATGTAGGGACTGAAGGTGAATACACAAACATGGAGGGTTGTATTGTTAGACAGAGCTTAGAGGGATAGGGACTGGTATAGGGATTTACACAGATAGGGAAGGTTGTGTTTTTTTAGAAGGTTACACTGATACAGACAATGTTAGGCAGTGTTTAATGGACTACAGAGGAGCTCAGAGAGAATGTATTATGGGGAGTGGAGGAGATTACAGACACAGAGATGGCTGTGGGTTGAAAAGAGCTTCTACAGATCCTCAGTGCTGTAAGGCTGGAGGGAGGTTACAATAATAAGCGTTACCGACTCTTAATGACTTTTCTGATATAGAGAAAGTCTCAGAACGGGACTGTTAAAAGGAAGTATAGACAGTCCAGATGGGTTTACAGATATATAAATGTTTTTGAGGCCTTGAGGATGGAACAGTGATTGGGAGTGATGTAACAAATGGCAACAGTTATAGGGAGGGTTCTAAAAGCAGGAAGAGGTGACAGTCATATCGATCGTGGTAAGAACTGGAGAAGCATACATCACCAAGGAATGTTTTAGAGACTGTTGGAGATTACACATATAAGGAGAGTATTGGAGATGAGGCAAGGTTCAAGAGACAGGGACGGTTGACAGGACTGGACAATAACCTGAATAGAATCTCCACAGTGTGTAAACAGGCCATTCGGCCCAACAAGTCCACACCAACCTTCTAAAGAGCATCCTGACCAGACCCATCCCTCTCCCTGTCCAATATACCCTGCATTTCTCATGGTGAACACACCTAAACCACACTTGCCTGAATACTACAGTCAATTTATGATGGCCCATCCACGTATCATGCAAATGTTGGACTATGGCAGGAAACCAGAGCACCCAGAAGAAACCCACGCAGTCGATTGGAGAACATGCAAAGTCCACACAGACAGTCGGCCAAGGCTGGAATTGAATCCAGGTTCCAGGCACAATGAGGCTGATTATACAGAGCACTGCAGAGATTGGACGAGATCACAAAGTTCACAAGAGTTAATTGGAACAGGAGGAAAATATAGTCAGGAACAGGAGTTTACATAGATGGTGTCCATGAGAGGGACTGGAGGAGGTTAACGCAATAGGGAAGGTTGTGGATTCTCTCTACAATTAAAGGTAGGGACAGTTGTGGAGACTGGATGAAGTTCGTCAGACTCAGAGTTGTACACATTGGGTGAGGTTACTGAGTTAGCAAGGATTCTACGGACTGGCTGAGGTTATGGACAGATGCAGTTGAGAATTGTTACAACAATTGAGAGGATACTTCAGGCACATGGATGGTTTTAGTGGCTGCAGGATGTTCGAGAGCTCGGAAGGCTAGTAGTGACTGGAGGTGGTCAGAGGTAAGGAATATTGTAGTGGTGGGAGTTAGTCACAGAGACAGAGAAGATTGAAGAAAGAGAGAGGGCAAGTTTATAGATTTCGGGAGCGTTCAGGTGGCTTCAGAACGTTACACATAGGGAGGGCTGGTTGGAAACGTTGTAGGAACTGGAGGACTCTGTACAGACAGTGAGGTGAAATGGATGGTGGAAGGTTAGAGGTAATGAGGTGCTGGAGGACAGGATGGAGGAGTGCTGTGGGGACTGGAGAAGGCTACAGTGGCATCATGTGCTGGAGAGGCTGGTGGAAGGTACATAGATGGGGAGGTCAGTATGGGCAGGATGTTACAGACAGAGTGGGCTGTCGGTGCTAGACAAGATGGCAGACGTAAGGATTTTTATAGTGTTTTGGTGATATGTTCATAATACTAGGTTTGAATGTCATTTTGGAAAAATATAAGGATAGGGCAGAAGTGAAGAGGCCACACTTGTGGAAGCCCCCTAATCGGTAGAAAATCACCATCACTGGGCATTATCACTATCACGGAACAGGATCTGCCAAACACAGACTGGGAGGAACTATTTGCTGTTGCGTTCATATTCAGAAAGAGGAAGTATGTTGAAATGATACAGGGAGAATTCAAGGCCAGTGTGTTCTCCAAAGAGTGAATGACAAAGGCAGTAACTCCAGTGAATACTGGTCAAGCGATATCATGTGTTTGATAATGGAAACACAATGCGATGAAAACAGGCAAAGACCGACCAAGGAATAGAGAGTGCAAGGGGATCTTTAAAATGACGGGTAAATAATGGGCATGAAATATCCTTGGCAGATACTGTTAAGGAGAGGCCACAAGGTATTTAATGAGTATAGTTGGAGCAAGAGGATTCCCAGGCAAACAGCGAGGCTTGTTGGAAACCAAAGGGGCACTCTGTGCATGGAGCCAGAGGAAGTAGGTGAGGTCTTCAATGAATACTTCCCGTCTGCATTCACACAGGAGAAAGGCATTGTAGCTGGGGATTTCAGTTGAGATGGTGAGGTCATGTAAAGATCAATAAGGAGGAGGTATTAAATGTTATCACAGTCATAAAGGTGGAGAAATCCCCAGTGCCCAATGAAATGTATCCCAGGTTGCTATGGGAGGTAAGGGAGGAGATTGCTGGGGCACTGGTGGATATATATAATACTTTTCCGGCCATAGGTGAAGTGCTGAATGACTGGACGATCGCTAATGTGGGTCATTTGTTCAAGAAGGGCAGCAGGGGTAGGCCAGGTAATTACAGAACAGATAGTCTGACAGCAGGTGAAGGGAAATTATTGGGAACAATTGTGAGGATGAATCAACACTTCCAAAGGTAGAGATACTGTCTGAGGAATTCAGTTCAGTTTTTTTGAAATGGTATGTAAAAATATTGATGAGGGCAGTGCAGATGATGTGGTTTACATGGACTTGAATAAGACCTTTGACAAGGTCCCTCATGGAAGGCTGGTCCAAAAGGGAAGAGCCACTGGGATCCAAGGCATTTTGATAATTTGGATACAAAATTAGTGGATAGACTTCTTCGTGTTTGAAATGCTTTCACCATCGGGTGTACCACAGGGATCTGTGCAGCAACCATTGTTGGTTATTCTGTGGAAAAAATAACTCCAATGTGAAAGCTGAAGGAATCATTAGTAGGTGTGCAGATGACATGAAAGGTGAGGAGGATGGTCTCAGGCTGCAGTCAGATATCAATCAGATGACAAACTGAGCAGAGTAATGGCAGATGGAGTTTACTTCTGATCACTGTGAGGTAATGCACCGTGGGAAGTCTCAAAAGCGAAGAATGTACATCATGAATGGTAGGTCCTCCTGGAGTACTGAGGAGCACAGGCGGGCAAGTCTCTGGATGTCTGAAGGTGTAAGCACAGGTGGACCGGGTGGGGAAGGCACCTGAACTGGGAGCAGGAGGGGGACCCATATCCTGATGGGGCAAATTGTTAGAGCTGCTTGAGAAGATATAATCTAATCTGGCAGGGTGTCGGACCTTAAACAGTCATAAGGCCAGAAAGAACATTGAGGTTGGTGCACAAGTTAAAGACAGCAATTTCAGCAGACAAGGCAGGCAAGAACATAGCAGGACATTGGGGGGGGGGGGGGAGAATCTGATAATTAAACTGCATTTATTTCAATACAAGGGGATTGGCAGCTAAGGAAGATGAACTCAGGGCATGGATTGGAACATGGGACTGGGATATTATAGTTATCACAGAAACACAGCTCACTGCCCTTTGTCTCTCTGGCTGACCAACCATCTTCAATGAAGTGTTTGACGAGACGCCCAGCAATTGGGAGGTCTATTGATTCAGGAACTTCCTAAATACCTACAGGAGACAGAGAAATAGACAGAATAGAAACTTAGACTGATGCAGTGAGGTTTACATATGGAGAATAGAAATGAGCCCCACAGATATCTGGAAAATCCCACTCCATCCCTGGGTTGTGCTGTTGCATTTCTCTGGAGTGGAGAATTCTGTTGGCTCAGGATCTGGAGTAACTAGAAGAGCGGGAGGAGCTGACAGAGGCAGCAATTAGACCCACACAGTGAGGGATACCACATGGAGAGAGACTGAATGACATTACCAGAGTGCTGGAAGACCTCAGGATCACACAGTCATGTTGGAAGAATGGGTTTAACTTCATGATGCTCTGGTATCAGTGCTCAGGGATGAGCAACCAGTGAGCAGGCGAAGTGATGGCCGAGTGGTATTATTGCTAGAGCATGTATCCAAAACCTCAGCTAATGTTCAGGGGAAAAGGGTTTGAATTCCACCATCAGAAATGGTGGCGTTTGAAATTAATAATTTTAAAAATACTAATTAACAATCCATAAATAAATGTGAAACCATTGCTGATGTAAAAAAAATCAAATACTTGTCCTTTAGATCAGGGCATCTGCTTATCACGTGGTCTATACGACATACCCACAGCAAAGTGTTTGCCTCTCAATGACCCTCTGAAATGGCTGAGCAAGTTACTCAGCTCAAGGGTAGCTAGGGCTGGGCAAGAAAGGCTGGTCAGCCAGAGGCACACACATCCCATACCTGATTTAATTATTTAGCCATTCGGAGGGTCCCACTGGAACTGTACTGGAACCAGTGTCCTGGCCAATCATGTTGGTAGCTTTATGGGACAGGGCTTTAAACTGACACAGAGGATGCAGGGACAGGGTTCAGGTGAAACGAGTTTTCCAAATGCAAAGAGAAAAGGTGAAGTATGGGAGCAGCATGGGAATGTGACTGAAGACAAGCAGAAAGGAACAGGATAGGACAGAGTTTAACTACATCAGGGAATGTACATCAGGGAATAGGTCTGTGACAGGAAATTGTAAGAAAGAGTAAATCATGGTTTTTATGAAATGGATAATGTCTCTTCAACAAGGTAGATTGATTTGTGACACAGAGATAAAAGAGATTTAGACACCAGATAGACATGTGTACAGGGCGAACAAAACGTGGGCATAAACATTCAGTGGTTCACCACCTTGTGTAAACTCAGGCAAAATGGGCAACGCTTACAATAATGGATAACAAAGGCATTACAGAGAAATCATTTGACCTCAGATCATGAAGTAGAGTCAGTCTGGATTTAAATTCTGGCTACTACTTGCCAGGGACACAAGCAGCAGAACAGTTTTAAGCCACCGAACTGCATTCAATTGCTCATCATTGCATTAAACAGGAACTCATTGGAATTTTTAAACAAACACATTGTGATAATTTTGGGAATCTTCAATATTCACATAATCTGGGACAGTCACACTGACAACAGTGATATTGGAAGAGGAGTTCAGAAATTTTTTTTCGGTGTTTTTTTTTGAATAACACATTGTGCAACTGGCTAGGGACATAACTATCTCAGAGCAACCATTGTGTGATGAAACTGAGTGAATGAGGAATATCACCTGGAGAGATCCTCAGAGAAATTGTGATAAAGTGCAGTTTAAAGAAATATAAAGTTTTAATGTGAACCACAGAAAGGATAAGCTACAAATAGAAACAAAAACAGCCAATTACATGTGTTTGAGATGAGAACTGACCATGGCAAAGAGGCGAAACAGACTGAAACATGTGCCTGTATAAGAACAGTTTGAAGGAAGTGTAAATCACTCAACAAAAGAACATTCCATTGAAACAGACAAAATCTCAGCAAGAAATTCCCACCGGCCCCTCTCTCAGGACAAAATAGACCATATTAGATGATGAGGCTTAGAAGATCACCAAAAAGTACTTAAAATCCTGAAGTGACAGAATGTTCGAGGAGTAAGTGTTAAAGGGATTGCAAAGGGTCTGCTCGCAGGAGTTGGGCAGTGGGAAGGGCAATCAGTGTCAGGGTTTAATGTCACAAAAGGAACAGGGAGAGGTGAAGGTGTTGGAGGTGGTTAGAGTGTTACAGAGAGTGCTCAGGACCTGAACAGTGTTACAAAGCCAATCTGAATTGCTGCAGCTGGAGGGGTTTGCAGAGGTAGGGAGGGATTCATTCATGGGATGTAGTGTCACTGCTAATTACACAGAGGACAGCTCAGAGTCAGCCATGTTGTAGTGGGTCAGGAGTCACATGTTAGCCAGGCCAAGTTAGAAAGTCAGATGTTCTACACAAAAGGAAGTCAGTGAATCAGATGAGTTCTTCCCACTGATCAACAATGCTTTTATGGTGGCCTGACCAATGTCTTGTACAGATACAACATGAAGTCCCAACTCCTACTCTTAATGCTCTGCCCAGTGAAGGAAACCATCCCAAACGCCTTCTTCACCAGCCTGTCTATCTGTGACACCACTTTTAAAGAACTGTGTACCTGGGACACTGATTGACAACATGACCCAGGGCTCGAACATTAACTGGACAAGTCCCACCCTGGTTTGTTTCACCAAAATGACACAATTCACATTTATCTAATTAAACTCCATCTGCTTTTCTTCAGCCCAATATACCAGCGTACTGTTCATCCTGTTGTATCACAGATAACCTTCATCACTGTCCGGTTTACCACCAATTTCAGTGTCACCCAAAAAACTTACTTAACTTACTTAACAATATTCCCATCCAAACCATTTATCCAAATGACAAACAACAGTGGACCCACACCACCGCTGGTCACATGCCTCTAGTCAGAAAAACAACATGTCTCCCACCACCCCCTGTCTCCTCCCATCAAGCCCAATTTTCTGTCCAGTTGACTAGCTCCTCCTGAACTGAGGTTATTACCCAGTTTACCATACGACACGTAGAACACAGAACAGTACAGAACAAGACCCTTCGGCCGTGATGATATGCCAATCTTTTATCCGACCGTAAGAGAAAAAAAAGTGGCAGACAGAGTTTAATTCAAATAAATGCGAGGTGATGCATTTTGGGAAAGCAAATCTTAGCAGTACTGACACACTTAATGGTAAGGTCCTAGGGAGTGTTGCTGAACCAAGAGACCTTCGGGTTCAGGTTCATAGCACCTTGAAAGTGGAGTTGCAGGTAGATAGGATAGGGAAGGCGGCGTTTGGTATGCTTTCCTTTATTGGTCAGAGTATTGAGTACAGGAGTTGGGAGGTCATGTTGCGACTGTACAGCACATTGGTTAGGCCACTGTTGTAATATTGCGTGCAATTCTTGTCTCCTTACTATTGGAAAAATGTTGGGAAATTTGAAAGCGTTCAGAAAAGATTTACAAGTATGTTGCCAGGGTTGGAGGATTTGAGCTACAGGGAGAGGCTGAACTGGCTGGGGCTTTTTTCATTGGAGTGTCAGAGGCTGAAGGGTGACCTTATAGAGGTTTACAAAATTATGAAGGGCATGGATAGGGTAAATAGACAAAGTATTTTCCCTGAGGTTGGGAAGTCCATAGGTTTAGGATAAGAGGGGAAAGATATAAAAGAGACCTAAGGGGCAACTTTTTCACACATAGGGGGTTACGTGTATGGAATGAGCTGCCAGAAGAAGTGGTGGAGGCTGGTACAATTGCAACATTTAAGGGGTATTTGTATGGGTATATGAATATGAAGGGTTTGGAGGGATATGGATCAGGAGCTGGCAGGTGGGACTAGATTGGTTTGGGATATCTGGTCAGCATGGATGGGTTGAACTGAAGTGTCTGTTTCCATGCTGTACATCTCTATGACTCTAACTTCCAGACCCTTCATTTTCTAATCATCCATGTGCCTATCCAGAAGTATATTAAATGTCCCTAATACATCTCATGTTACTGCCACCGCTGGCAGTGCATTCCACATACACCGCTCTATATGTAACGAACCTACCTCTGAGATCTCCCCTTAACCATCTGCTAATCACTAGAAAATTATAACCCCTTGGAATAGATATTTATGTCAGGGTAAAAAAAATCTCTCTCTATTCACTCTATCTATGACTTTCATCACCTTGTTCACCTCTGCCATGTCACCCCTCATCCTTCTTCACTCCAATGAGAAAGGCCTTAGCTCCCTCAACCTTTCTTCATAAGACATTCTCTCCAGTACAGGCAGCATCTTGTTAAATCTCCTCTTTACCCTCTCTAAAACTTCCACATTCTTCCTGTAATGAAGGGACCAGAACTGAACACAATATTCCAACTGGGGTCTAACCAGGGCTCTATAGAGCTGCAACATAACCTGACGGCTTTAAAACTCAGTCCCCAAACTAATGAAATCCCACACAATATATTCCTTCTTAACAAGCCAATCAGCTTGGGTGGCAACTTTTAGGGATCTATGGATCTGTTCCTCCACACTGCCAAGCATCCTACCATTAACCAGGAATTCTGCATTTAAATTCAATCTTCTAAAATGAATGAGCTCACACTTTTCCAGATTGAACTCCATCTGCTACTTCTCAGCGTCTTGTCAATGTCCCGTTGCAACCTACAACAGCCCCCCACACTATCAACCACTCCACCAACCTTCGTGTCATTGGGAAACTTACTAACCAACTCTAACATTCACACATCCAACTTATTCATAAAATCACAAACAGCAGAGGTCCTGTAACCACTCCCTGCAGAAAACCATGGTCACTGAGCTCCAGGATGAATAGTTTCTATCTATCATCGCCTTCTGTCTTCTGTGGGCCAGTAATCCCGTATCCAGAGGACAGGTTTCCCTGTATCCCATGCCTCCATACTTTCTGAATGAGCCATAAAGGTGTTTCGTCACATTCTGAAAAGATTCAACAAGACTTGTAAAGCATGACCTGCCCCTAACAAAACCATGCTGACTATCTCTGATCAAACTATGGTTTCCCAAGGAATAATAATAAATCCTGTCTCTCAGACCAAAGATATAAGACTGACAGATGTGCAATTCCCAGGATTATCCCTATTCCATTTCCTGAACAAGGGAATAATATTTTCCTGCCTCCAATCATCTGGTCCGACTCCAGTGGACAGTGAGGGTGGAAATGTCATCACTCAGGTGTGCAGCAATCCATTCCCTCGCTTTGTATAGTAATTTTGCACGCATCCATCAATTACAAAATTCTCAGCATATCCTCCTTAACATCCACCTGTTCACGTACATCAGCCTGTTTCACGCTGTCCTCACAAACGACAAGGTCCCTCTCAGCAGTGAATACTGAGGCATAGTATTCATTAAGGACCTCCGCTACCTCCTGTGACTCCAGGCACAAGTTCCTTCCACTATCCCTGACCGGTCCTATCCTCACTCTGGCCATGCTCTTGTTGCTCCCATAAGTGGAGAATACCTTACGGTTTTCCTTCATCCTTCCCAACAATGCTTTTTCACGTCCTCTTCTAGTTGCCCTAAGTCCATTCCACGGTTCCTTCCTGGTACCTTCAGAGAATCCCTACTGTGTGGAAATGGGCCATTTGGCCCAACACCTCCATACCAACCTTCCAAACAGTATCCAACCCAGCCCCATTCCCCACCATATTACTCTCCATTTGCCTTGAGCTATGTGCCACACCTACATATCTGTGAACACTATGGTTAATTTAGCATGGCTGAGTCACATAAATTGCACATCTTTGGGCTGTGCTGGGAAACCAGAGCACCTGGAGGAAAACCACGCAGACATGGGAAGAATGTGCAAACTCCCCACAGACAGTCGCCTGGGGCTGGACTCGAAATGGAGTCCGTGGCGCTCTGAGGTCACAGTGCAAACCACAGAGCCACCGTGCCACCCAATGCAAATCTGGAGCCCTGTCTGATCCTTGCTTCCTCAACTTAAGTAAACTTCCTCTTTCCTCTTGACTATGTGGACAATGTTGACTGCTCTGCCTTCATCTATCTTTGGCCACCTCCTCGAAGAGTCAATCCGGATTGTGAAACGTGGTTTCCCACTCACAAAGCTATGCTAACCATCTCGAGTCAGCCTTTGCCTTTGTCAATGTAAGGAGCTCCTTTCTCTCAGAATCTCCTCCAACAACTTCCCCATCACTGGGCTCAGTAATTTCCTGGCTTTTCCCTGCAGTCCTTCAGTGATGGAACAGCATTAGCCGCCCTCCAGTCTTCCAGTGCCTCACTGTGTCTGTTGATAATATAAGTATCTCTGTTAGAGACACTGAAATCTCTTCCCTAGCTTCCATTAATATTCGAGGATCGACCCAATGAACGACTGAGGATTGGTCTACCTTTATTTGTTTTAAGATTCCAGCACTTTCTCTTCTCTTGTGAGGATTCTTTCCAAGACATAACTATTTATTTCCCCAAGTTCCCGAGCTTCTATGTCTTTTGCCACAGTAAATACTGACAAGATTATTGTCTAATATCTCACCCATCTCCTCTGGTTCCACACATGGGTGACCTGATTGATCTTTAAGGGGCCCTATTCTCTCCCAAGTTACTCTTTAGCCCTTATTGAAACTTGCGTGAAGGCTTCTGATAATTGAAATACACCATATCCCCCGTACCACCACACCCTCCTACACCATTACAATTCTGCCACTTATATTCACACCAACAAATTAAATTCAACAGGCTCAAAAACAAATTCTCTTTTAATCAATTGGCTTTCTAAGTGGCCAGTATTGTGTATTGACATATTCTTTCTAACAATTTCCGTATGCTCCCGACTTACTGTTAGGCTAACAATATTTGGTTTCAGACAGACAGCAGAAAGGGTTGAGGGAGTTCTTGCTGATCAATCGGAAAAACATAGCTTACAGGGTCAGCAGGTAATAGAGAAGGCAAATCAAATGCTGGCATTTATTACAGAGGGAATGGAGTCTAAAAATAGGCAGGTATAGCTTAAACTATGCAAGGTACAAGTCAGATCACACCTCGAATATTATGAGCAGCGTGAGTGCCCGAAGGAAAGATATTGTCGCATTGGAGGCAGTCCAGAGAAGGTTCACTCGGATGATGCTGGGAATACAAGGATTTTCTAATGAGAAGAGGTGGAGGACGTGGAGATTGAATCCATTGAAGTTTAGATAATGAGAGAGAAATGGAATGAATCATCCAAGATTCTGAGGGGCTCTGATCGGGCAGACACTGGGAAATTAGTAAACAGAACAGTAGAGCACAGCAACAGGCCCTTCAGCCCACCACGTCTATGCTGTCCAAGATACTATTCTAACTCATACCATCTGCCTGCACATGGTCCATATCCCTCTGTTCTCTGCCTGTTCATGTTTCTGTCTAAATCCCACTTCAAAGCTTTACTCACATTTCTGCTTCTACGACCTCAGTCAGTAACATCCACTCCACATGAAAATAAAACTTGCTTCACACATCTCGTTTAAACTTCCTCTTTCTCACCTTAAACCTATGCGCTCCAGTATTTGAAACGTACACATTGGAAAAGAGACTCTGACTATCTACATTATTTATCCCTGTTCCAAATGTTATATTCCTGTACCTGGTCACCTGTCAGCCTCTGATACTCCCACAAAACAATCCAACTTTGTTTAATTTCCTCTTACATCTAACACATCCTTAAAAACATAACACAGGTAACATGCTGATAAACCCCTTTTGTACCCTCTCCAAACCCTACCCGTCCTCCCTATTGTGTGGAGATGAGACCTGCACACAGTACTCCAAATGTGGCCAAACAAACGTTTTATAGAATCACAGCATCAGATGCAAACCATTATACCCAACATTGTGACTGACGAAGGCTAGTACTCCATTTGCTTTCCTTCCTAACTGAAACACTTCTGTTGCCATTTTCTGGGAGTTACTGATTTGCACCAAGGTCCTTCTGTATATCAATATCCCTCAGTATGCTAACGTTCTTATTGAATTTGACATCATCTCACACTTGTCCAGATTAAACTCAATTTGCCATTTCTGTCTATCTCTCCAACTGTTCTGTAACCTCCTGCAGATGTTAATTAATCAGCGAAACAAGGGTTTTGTGGAAAAGGCAGGAACGTAGAGTTGAACAGTATCAGATCAGCCATGATCTGATTGAAGGACAGAGCATACTCAATGGGCCAAATGGCCTCATTCCCCTCCTACATCTCATGGTCTGAGCACAAACTCAATATATCCTGCATAATATTGTTGGTCTCTGCTCACAAAACTCCTTTATAATGGGATTATTGGATATTTATTAGTACACAGCATTTGATCTACAAATATGATATGATGTTATAGCAAACCATCTCACATACAATCCAGGATTCTATCCATCACAGCACTGATAGTCAGTGCTGTATCAGTCGGCATGGAGACCACTGTCACACACAGTTACTGTACTGCCCTTGCCACAAGTACATTCAGTGTCCTGACTGTAACCATATTGACATTCCCATCACTGTCTGGTGCCTACAAAAGAATTCCTGCTAACGGTTGCTGCTGTTTGCTTATTCTCAGCTCCACTTTTGATATTCAGATCCACATGACTATCTCATTAAGACATTAAGCTCATCCTTCCTTTACAAGTTGTTGGCTTTTTGCCTAAGCTGCCTATTGGAACTAGATTGGGTTGGGATATCTGCTCAACATGAATGGGTTGGACCGAAGGGTCGGTTTCCATGCTGCACAATTCTCTGACTCTCGAACTCTATCCCAACAATCCTTCAGTATTCACTTCCCAGTGATGGTGATTCTGCAGCTTAATCTCCAGAATGACGGTTCCATCATATCTGTTCACTGTCATTCCATCTTCCTTATGGCGAATATAGGGAGTCATTCCTCAGTTTTGGGGGGTTGAACAGATGGGTAGAGATTACAGACATAGGGAGGCTTACAGGGGCTCAAGGATGTTAAAGTTAAACAGAGTTACATCTGGGCAAGAATGTCAGTGGGACAAAGGAGTTTGGGGATTGGAGAAATTTATAGAGATAAGGGAGCTGGATTAGATTCTGGCGATAGGGATAGGGATGGATGTAGGGAGAGGCAGGTAGTCTGAGAGGCACAGACGGGGAGTGAGTCCGGAAGAAGTGTATTGTGAATACTAACAGACATATGGAAGATTGTAGTGACTGAAGGCTTCTCGGTTCTGAAGGTTACAAAGATCGGAAGGCAATGGCGAAGGCCAGGTTGCTGGGATGGAGACAGTTACACAGATGGGGAGGGTTGCACAAACTGAAAGAGATTCCTGTGGTCGTTAGTGGTATGGTGTCGGGAATGAGGGTGAAATTTAACAAGATAAAGATCAAAGAATTGGAGAAGGATAAGGAGATGACAATTTTTTCACAGCCAAGGAAGGGTTGGAGGAGCTGGAGAAGATTACATAGATAGGGACCGATGGAGATGTTAAAGACAAATACATTGACATGGAGGGTGGTATTGGTGGGAGGATCTTACAGGGATAGACAGAACTGTCAGGGTTTACCAGGATGAAGGAATTTAGTATCTACTGCAGAAGTTTAGGAGTTAGGGTGTTAGGGATTGGAGAACCTGAGAGAGACAGAGAGAATGGTGTGGAATGGAGGAGATTGCAGACAGAGGTACGATTATCGGGACTGGAGGATATTACAGAGATCACGAACACAGCATGGACAGGATTGATGCCTGTGATCCCCTGTGCTGTCGCATTGAGGACCAGCACAGCAGAGGTGAAAGCAGGACCCTCACAAGATGGTGGAAATGAAGCCTAGAATGTTGCTGTTCCTTGCCCAGCTCTGTATCTCTGTCCTGTCTTCCAGGTCTGAATATAGACGTCTACTACCTCCACCCTGTGCTGTTTACTGTGAGTGATCTTACGGGCTGCAGGAATTAGTGAAGGCTCCAGATCTCCCTCTCCATCTCTCTCTGGCTGACCAACCAGTTTCAATGAGATGACGGATGAGACAGGAGTTAGGAACATCCTGATTACCTGTATGAGACAGCAATAGACACAATGGGAAATTAGACTGATGCAATGAGGATAACTCATGCAGAGTGGCAGAGAGTCCAGCAGAGATCTCAAAAATCCCAGTCTCCATCCCTTGCCCGTGCTGCTGCATCTCTCTGGAGTGGACAATTCTGTTGACTCAGGATCTCAGACCATCTGTAAGAGGGAGAAATGCTGACAGAGGCAGCAAATAGACTGACACAACGAGGGATACCACATGGAGAGATACTGAGTGATATCACATTATTAGACACTGCATTAACAGGGAATTGGTTGAATTTGTCACAAAGGCACTGGGATAATTGTGAGGGGATTCAACCTTCCTATCTCATCATCTTTTTGGTGGTGGTTCACAGACGAGGCTGACTCTATTCCACTCCTGGGCTGTGCGGGTCCTGAGTTGGCTGTACAGACCGATGTTGCCTTTCACAGATTCTGTTACACTTGAGGCAGAAGGTGGCCATGGAAAGGGGGTGGGTGGGGCGTTGGTGTGGTCATGCGCTCCTTGTGCTGTTTTCTCCTGGATTCCTGTTTTTCCCCACAACAAGTCTCGAGGTGCTCGACATCTTTCCAATGCTCCTTCCCCACTTCGGACGGTCTTGGCTCAGGACTGAACAGATTGGATTAAGAAATGAAAAAAAACCTATCAATTCTGAAGAAGCCAACATTTAGAAATGTGGACACATTTGTTTAAGAGATCATGAGGGAGACTCCGAGCAGGAGGAGGGCAGTAGGAAGAGGAAACATCAGCGTTTAATAAGATGATCAGAACAGGTAGAATTGAAGGTGCTGGAGGTGGTGAGGGTGTTACAGAGAGGGGCAAAGGCCTGAACAATGTTACAAAGCCAGTACGAATTCCTGCAGCTAGAGCTGTTTGCAGAGGTAAGGATTGACATCTGTATTTTCACTGATTCATTCACGGCCTAAGGATGTCACCGAATGGACGAGCATACATTACACTACTGCTAATTGCCCAGAGGCAGCTCAGAGTCAGCCATATTGCTGTGGGAGTGGAGTCACCTGTGAGCCAGACCAGGTAAGAATGTCAGATGTCCCTCTCTAATGGACATACGTGAACAAGTTGTTTTTTTTTACCAGATAATCAACAATGCTTACACAGAGGCCTCACTAATGTCCTGATAATACAGAACATGACTTCTGTATTATCTACCATACTGTTTATATAAATGATACACAACGGTGACCCAGCACCGAACCCCATGGCACATCGTTCGTCACAGGTCTGCAGTTTGAGCAGAAACCCTCTATGAACATGCTCTGTCTCCGACCGTCAATCCTGTTTTGTATCTAGTTAGTGAGCACTCCCTGGTTGTGTGTGATTAAAACGTACTAACCAGTCTGCCATGCAGACACTTGTCAAAGGCCTTGCTGAAGTTCATGTGGGCATCGTCTACTGCTCTGCTTTGATCTGTCACTTGTCTACCTCCACATTCAGTACTGAGGCATGATTTCCCATGCACAAAGCCATGCTGATGATTGTTAACCTGTCCTTACCTTTCCAAAAGCATGATGATCGTTTCTCACAGAATCTCCTCCAACAACTTACTACCCTGCATCAGTCACACTGGTCTGAAGTGGCTATCGATGATACAAATAGACAATAGACGATAGGTGCAGGAGTAGGCCATGCTGCCCTTCGAGCCTGCACCACCATTCAATATGATCATGGCTGATCATCCTTAATCAGTATCCTGTTCCTGCCTTATCTCCATAACTCTTGATTCCACTATCCTTGAGAGCTCTATCCAATTCTTTCTTAAATGAATCCAGAGACTGGGCCTTCACTGCCCTCTGGGGCAGAGCATTCCACACACTCACCACTGTTTGGGTGAAGATGTTTCTCCTCATCTCTGTCCTAAATGGTCTACCCCGTATTTGTAAGCTGTGTCATCTGGTTCAGCACTCAGCCATCAGCGGAAGCATGTTTCCTGCCTCCAGAGTGTCCAATCCTTTAATAATCTTATATGTCTCAATCAGATCCCCTGTCAGTCTTCTCAACTCAATGCTATGCAAGCCCAGTCGCTGCAGTCTTTCAGCGTAATATCTCTGGAGGTGGCCCTGCAATTTCCTCCCTCGCTTCTCACAAGGCGCTGAGATACATCTGATCATGTCCCAAGGTGTTATCTAACTTCTTGCATTTTAAGACATCCAGCACCTCCTGTATTCCAAGGTTAATTCTTTTCAAGACATCACTATGTATTTTCCCAAGTTCCCAAGCTTCCATGTCTTTCTCCGTAGTAAATCCTTACACAAAATATTTGTTCAGTATCTCACTCAACAGCAGAGATTCCACACAGACAGCCTCATTGACATTTCAGGAGCCCTATTCTCTCTCGAGCTAATCTTTAGCCCTGGTTGAAACTAGTCAAATGCTTCTGAAATTCCAAATATCCCTCTACCGCAACTAGCCTCCCCCACCCTTATCTATTCTACCATTTAAGGTCACACCAAAATATAGAATCCCTTTTATAAATTCATTCATCTCCCACTGTTTCTAAGCATTCAGTTATCATTTATTTCATAGCCTTTATAACACATTCCAGCACGTTCCTGACTTACTGTCAGGCTAACACCGTTTGGTTTCAGACTGACTGCTCAAAGGGTTTTGGGAATCCTTGTGAATCAATCTCTAAAAGGTAGCTTACAGGATCAGCAGGTCATTGAGGAGACAAATCAAATGCTGCTATTTATTACAAAGGGAATGGAGTCTAAAAATAGAGAGGTCTTGCGAAAACGATGCAAGGTACAAGTCAGACGACACCTAGATTATAATGAACAGATTGCATGCCCTAAGGAAAGGCATTCTTGTATTGGAGGCAGGCCAGGGAAGGTTCACTCGGCTGATCCTGGAGATGGCGGGATTTTCCAATGAGAAGAGGTGGAGTAGATTGACCTTGAACCTATTGGGGTTTTGAAGAATGGGAGAGAAATTGAATGAAACATCCAGGATTCGGAGGGGCTTTCACAGGTTAGATGTCGTTAAGTTAGAAAATCGAACAGTACAGCAGAGTAATAGGCCCTTCGGCCCACCATGGCTGTGCTGACCATGATGCTATTCTAAACTAATCCCATCTGCCTGCACATGGGCGATATCCCTCTATTCTCTGCCTGTTAATGTTTCTGTCTATATGCCCTTCAAATGTTTGCTCTCTTTGCCACCTCTCCCACATCCTGAGCAGCTTCGATCCTCTCGGTAAAGACAACTGGTCTCATTCATCTCACTTAAAACTTCTCACTCTCACCTTAAAGTGAGGCGCACTAGTATTTGATAATTCTACATTGGATGAAGTATTCCAACTATCCACACTATTCACGCCTCTCCTAATGCTATATACCTGTACCAGGTCACCCCTCAGTCTCGGATATTCTCGCAAAACAATCCAACTGCGTCCAACCTCCTTAAACACATTCTCATCCAGGCAACATTCTGCCAACCCTCTGTTACACCCTCCCCAAAACCTCCACATCCTTCCGGTGGTGTGACAACAAGAACGACACGCAACATTCCAAACATGGCCGAAAGAAGTTTCATTCAGTCACAACATGACATGCAAACGTCTGTACTCAATACTGTGCCCAATAAAGGTAAGCATACCATACTCCCCCTCTACCACCACATCATGTTGTGTTGTTATTTTTAGGGAGCTATGGATTTGCTTCCAATGTCTCTCTGTTTATCAATGTTTCCAATTAGTCAATTAGTGTACTTCTCTCTCCCACTTGACTTCATAAATGCATCACTTCACACCTGTCCCAATGAAATTCAATTTGCCACATCTCTGCCCAACGTTCCAGCTGATCTACATACTGCTGCAACCTTTAACACTCTTCCTCACTATCCACAATTCCCCAAACTATCCCTAATCATCACATGCCTTTCCAAATGTCGTCTGCAAAATACTAACCAAACTGCTGACCTTTTCATCTGAATCACAGATATAAATTACACACAGACATCACAGCACTGATCCTTGTGAAACACCATTGCCCACAGACGTCCAATCAGAAATTGACCACTCCACATGCCTCTGTCTACTATCACCAAGAAAATATTGTATCCAACTTACTAACGAGCATGGATTGTGATTTGATCTTCCAGATCCCCCTTGCTATTTGGAAGCTGTCCATTCAAAATGACTCTATATTTTGATTCCCAGATTAAATTGTCTATCTCACTAATGCACTGACTGCGTCCTTTCTTCACCACAACAAAACGGGACCTTGTTTGGTTTTTTGCTGATCCTGCCTAAATCCCTACAACCCCTCAATAATCACATTGCTGTCATGATCATTCTGCAGCCACACTTCCACAATAACAGTTCGATCATATCTGTTCCCTTCAGTTAATGCTGTCATCCATCTGCCTTGTTGCAAATGCATGGCGCGTGTCACCGAGAGAGGGCCTTTGAGGGATGGTTAGAGGTCACAGAGTGGGAGAGATGTTTGGGGTCGCGACAATATTGCAGGGTTAAACATAGTTACAGTTGCTACAGAATGTTCGCAGGAGAAAACATTTTATTGTTTGGAGGAAGTTAGAGAGATAAAGCGTCTTTGATTAGACTTCAGAGATAGGGATGTGTATAGGGTTGTGGATCGTTACATGGACAATGTTGATCAGGGCGTAGAAACATTCACATGATTCCAGGATGTTGTACATTTAACAACAGTTGTGCATCTGGAGAATATGACAGTGATACGGAGGATGGTATGGACTGGAGAATATTACAGGGAAAGGGAGGGTGGTATGGACTGGAGAATGTTGCAAACACATGGAAGATGATATAAGCTGGAGAATGCTGCAGCAATAGAGAGGAGTATATGGACTGGAGGATGTTGCAGGGATAGGGAGGAAGTTGTAGACTGGATAAAGTTAGAAGGAGAGATGATTTTATGCACTGCAAGGTATGTCAGAGAGAGCGAGTGGTGTGCATGTTGCAAGATATAACAGGGATAGGGAAGCTTGTCGGGACTGGAGGAGAGAGTCATAAAGAGGGTTGTGAGAGACCAGATTCACTTATGAGCATAGGATGTGCTACAGTAAGCAGAGTCTTTTGCAGATAGAAACGAGGATACAATGGCCACAAAGCAGTCACACCTATACATAGGTATATAGGAACTGAAGGAATTGAAGAGACTACACAGACTGGGAATGTAGTATGCAGTGGAGTAGATAGGGATGGTTTTAGAGACTCAACAACATTAGGAAATAATGGGGGTTGCAATGCTGAGAGGGGGTTTCAGCAAGGTGGAAGATATGGACCTGAAGGAGATTTCACAGATAGTGATGACTTTCGGGTCTGGTGGGGGCTGCACAGTACAGGGAATTGTAGTGGCTTGGGGCATTTACGCAGATATGGAGAGTATTAGTGGTCGGCAGAATTCATAAAAATGGGTCTGCAGGACATGACAGAAATCAGAAGGGTTGTATCAACTTGATGGTGTACACAGGCAGGAAAGCTTGTGGGATTTGGAGCAGCTCACCATGACAGAGAGATGTATGGAGGCTGGAGATGTTGCAGAAAGATTACTACGTTTAATTGGATAGAACTCCACATAAGTCTGTCCTGGTTCTTTATGTAGCTGCACCGCTGTCGATAAGCTTCTGGTACTAATCCAAAAGCACTTAAAATAGCCTGTTCGACATGTGCGTAATCTCTTGGCCACTCAGGAGACAGCGCTGCAAATACCTCACTGGCTCTGCCTAACAGCTTAGACTGAACTAACTTCACCCACAAGACCTCAGGCCACTGCATTAGTCTACCCAATTTTTCAAATGAACTACAGAGGTCCTTGAAAGTAGAGTCACAGGTAGATAGGATAGCAAAGAAGGCACTTGGTATGCATTCCTTTATTGTTCAGATTATTGAGTACAAGAGTTGGGATGTCATGTTGCGGCTGTACAGGACATTGGTTAGGCCACTTTTGGAATACTGTGTGCAATTCTGGTCTCCTTCCTATCAGAAGGATGTCGTGAAACTTGAAGGGTTCAGAAATGATTTACAAGGATGTTGCCAAATTTGGAGGATTTGAGCTATCGGGAGAGGCTGCACTGGCTGGGGCGTCGGAGGCTGAGGGGAGACCTTATAGAGGTTTACAAAATTATGAGGGGCATGGATAGGATAAATAGACAAAGTCTTTTCCCTGGGATCAGTGAGTCCAGAACTATAGTGCATAGGTTTAGGGCGAGAGGGGAAATATATGAAAGAGAGCTAAGGGACAAATATTTCACACAGAGGGTGGTACACGTTTGGAATGAGCTGCCAGAGGAAGTGGAGGAGGCTGGGACAACTGCAACAGTTGAAAGGCATCTGGATGGATATATGAATAGGAGGGGTTGAGAGGGAGATGGGCCAGGTGCTGATTGGTGCAACTGGATTGGCGCGACTGGATTGGCATGGACAAGTTGGACTGGAGGGTCTGTTTCCATGCTTTACATCTCTATGATTCTCTGACTCTAATTGCTGAAGTTTCAAATCACTGCAGGCAGTCAGTGATCGAGATAGAATTGTAAGGTCTTTTGGTGCTTACACCATTCTGGAGGATTGTAGGGACTTGATGATGTTCTATATGGAAGTCGGGTTGTCGGTACCGAAGGTGGGAACAGAAATAGAGAGAACCACAGGGGATTACAGAGATCTGGAGGCTCGTGATCTCTGGTGGAAGTTCCATGTAGAGGGATGGGTTGTGGAACTGCAGGACCTTGGAGAGATAGGCAGATTTGAAGGGGCTGGAGGGACTGGGGGGATTTACAGATGCATGGAGAAATTTAGTGACTGGAGCATACAGAGATGGTGAGGGTTGTAGGAGATGCAATAGTTTAGAAGGACTGTAGAAGCTGGAGGGGTTCACATGACAAGGAGGATTGTAGGGGTGTGAAGAGTTTACAGAGGTTGGAGCATTCTCAGTAATTAGTGGTTTGGAGCACTGTCCAGGCTGGGGAAGGTTTCAGAATGATGGAGGGGTCGAGCAAAAGGAAGCAGTTGCAGAAAATCGAGGAACATAAACATGTCACTTCGGTGCTTTGCCACTGATAGTCATCAGGAGGACAGTTGTCCTCATTTAAATGTACAGATCCTCATGGGAATGGACAGGGTGGATGCTGAAAGGATGGTTCCTTACACTTATGGGATAGAGACAAAAAAGCACACTTTGTTTGACAAAGGTGGAGAAGGGGGAGTTGTCTTTTTCTTCCAATGGCCCAAACCTACTTCAGGTTTGTTCCCACACAGCTCAAAGGAAAGCAATGCGATAATATTGGTCATTTAGGATTGCAGGAGATACAAAACCCAGGCCAGGTTGGAAGGGCTGGTGGGAGTGAGAGAGAAGGAAGATGTTCAACAGCTGGAAAGGTTTACAGGGAGTGGACACTGTCAGGACTAGAGAACATGACATTCTCACTCATGAGATGGAGATAACGATATGGCACTCGGTCAAACACAGCAGGAGGAACCCAAGCTCCATACCTGTCATTTGCTCAGGGAGCTGCTCTCACCCAGTCTGTGCCAAGCCCCACATACAAACAGAGTCTAGATTAGAGTGGTGCTGGAAAAGCACAGCAGGTCAGGCAGCATTCGAGGAGTGGGAACATCAACATCAGGCAAAACATCGATTTTCCCGCTCCTCAGATGCTGCCTGACCTGCTGTGCTTTTCCAACACCACTCTAATCGCGACTCTGATCTCCAGCATCTGAAATTCTCACTTTTGCCACATACAATCGGCATGAGGTTTCCCAGCTGCTTGTGCTCAGGGCCCAGTGCACTCACCCCTGAACCTGTCGGTGAGGTATTTACATAGTTATACATTCTCCAGAAACACTGTGTCTGAGCCGAAATAAACTGGTAAATTCACACTCTACCAAGCAAAGACTATCTGCACTCAGATTCTCCGGTGATACAACCTTCTGAGTGACAGTCTGTAGAGAACAACAGAATCCACAAATCCCCATTGCATGGGTCAGGGTCAATGACAAAAATTTCATTCTTTTAAAAATGACAACTCCTCAATTCCTGCATCTCATAAAACTGCCATTTAATAATATTAAAATAAAGAACATTCTAAATGAAGGCTTTGATGAGGTGAGCTCTGGTCAGTCCTGGAGATCTGTTTGTTACAAGATGCACGGAGAGTGCTTTTTACCAGAGCACCACCAGGTCAGTTTCAGGCACACAGAGAGAATGGGCAAATAGATTCACACCTGAATTCACATCTTCCAGCCTGGCAATCTTAAGCTGTGCTCACCATTCCAGTAAAGATCTCTAGAAACAGGACATCAGAGCCAGAAGACTGGAGGTTGGCTATCGTGTTGCTACTATTTTAAAAAGGCAGTAAGGGAAAGCCATGGAACTATAGACTGGTGAGCCTGACATCGGTGTGTACGTTGTTGGAGGGAATCGTGAGGGACAGGATGTACATGTATTTGGAAAGGCAAGGACTGATTAGGGATAGTCAACACTTCTTTTTGAGTCAGAAATCATGACTCACAAACTTGATTGAGTTTTTTGAAGAAGTAACAGAGAAGATTGAGGAGGGCAGAGCAGTGGATGTGATCTATATGGACTTCAATAAGGCGTTCAACAAGGTTCCCAATTGGAGGCTGGTTAGCAAGGTTAGATCTCACGGAATACAGGGAGAACTAGCCAATTGGTAAAGAACTGTATTAAAGGTAGAAGACAAAGAGTGGTGGTGGAGGGTTGGTTTGCAAACTGGAGGCCTGTGACTAGTGGAGTGCCACAAGGATCGGTGCTGGGTCCAATATTCTGCATTGTTTCGATCAATGATCTGGACGTGAGCATAAGAGGGATAGTTAGTAAGTTTGCAGATGACAACAAAATTGTCGGTGTAGTGGCCAGCGAAAGAGGTTACTTCCAATTACAATGGAATGTTGATCAGATGGGCCAATGCGCTGAGAAGTGGCAGATGGATATTCATTCAGATAAATGCGAGGTGCTGCATTTTGCGAAAGCAAATCTTTGCTGGACTTATACACTTAATGGTAAGTTTTGACGGAGTGTTGCTGAACATAGAGATATTGGAGTGCAGGTTCATAGCTCTTGAAAGCAGAGTCGCAGGTAGGTAGGATAGTGAAGGTGGCATTTGGTATGCTTTCTTTTATTGGTCAGAATATTGAGTACAGGAGTTGTGAGGTCATGTTGTGGCTGTACAGGACATTGGTTAGGTCACTTTTGGAATACTGTGTGCAATTCTGGTCACCTTCCTATCAGAAGGATGTTGTGAAACTTGAAAGGGTTCAGAAAAGATTTACAAGGATGTTGCCAGGATTGGAGGGTTTGTGCTATAGAGAAGTTGAATAGGCTGGGGCTGTTTTCCCTGGAGCATCGAATGCTGAGGGGTGGCCTTATCAAGGTTTATATAATCATTAAGGACGACCATATAGAGCTTTATAAAATCATGAGGGGCATGGAGAGGCTAAAGAGACAAAGTCTTCACCCACGGGAATGGGAGTCCAGAACTGGAGGACACAGGTTTATGGTTAGAGGAGAGAGGTATAAAAGAGACTTAAGGGGCATTTTTTTTCACGCAGAAGGTAGTACGTGCATGGAATGAGCTGCCAGAGTAAGTGGTGGAGGCTGGTACAAAGCTATCTGGATGGGTATATGAATAGGAAGGGTTTGCAAGAATATGGGCCAGATGCTGGTAGGTGGGACTGGATTGGGTTGGCATGGACAGGTTAGACCGAAAGGTCTGATTCCATGCTGTACATCTCTTTGACTCTAAGATCAGCTGAATGGTCCAATCAAAGATGATCTGTGGTTCAAATCGTAACATCCTTCAGGGTCCACAACCCATTCTTGGTCCCATCCTGCAGGCTCTATGAATCCCACACAGTCTAACCTCCTGCAGGATCCACGTTCCTTCCTACATTAGTACCATCCTCCAGGGTCTGCAGCCCTTCCTACCTCCGTAACATGGCCTGGACTCTACAACTCTTCCTTCCTCTGCAATGTTCCCCAGAAAGGCACTGGAGGATGGTGGCATTTACAGCGTTAGGGAGGGATCTCGGTATTGGAGGATTTCGCAGGCATTAGGAATATTGGGACTTGAGGAGATTTCACAGTTTATGAGTGTTATATGGACTGTAGCAATTTACAAAGATAGAGATGGTTTCAGATTGGAAGAATCTGCAGAAAAAGTTTACATGGTTAAAGGCAGGAACCTTAGCAGTGTGCACGAACAGAGTGATCCTGTGTCCCTGAAGTTACCACCCAAGTTAAGAGGGTGTTAAGAAGGCGTATGGTGTGTTGGCTTTCATTAGCAGGTATGGCTAAGACCCTAAACAATTTTTTCCCTCCAGAACTTACTATGGACAAAGACTGGGGAACGCAGAGAACAAGAGCAATACGTAAGACCACAATTGGAGTTCTCTGCAATTCCAGTCTCCCTGCTATAGGAAGGATGTTGTGAAACTTGAAAGTGTTCAGAAAAGATTAACAAGATGTTGCAAGGATTGTTGCTGAATAAGCTGGGGTTATTTTCCCTGGAGCATCAGAGACTGAGGGGTGACCTGACAGAGGTTTATATAAACATGAGGGGCATGGATAGGGTAAACAGTCAAGGTCTTTTCCCGGGGTTCGAGACTCCAAACCTAGAGAGCATAGGTTTAAGGTTGAAGGGGAAAGGTTTAAAAAAGGGACTGAAGGGACAACTTTTTCACGCACATGGTGATGTGTGAATGGAATAAGCTGAGAGAGAATGTAATGGAGACGGATACAAAACAACATTTAAAAGGTATTTGGATGGATATATGGATAGTCAGAGTTTAGCGGTACATGGGACAAATGCTGGTAAACGGGATGAATTTATTTACATCTTCTAGTCAGCATGGATGAGTTGGACTGAAGGCTCTGTTTCCATGCTGTACTCCTCTATTACTTTAAAAGAGTGCATGTTATAGAAGAGGTGGTGCTGGAGGTTTTAAAACACAAAGGATTGGAAAGCCCCAGGACCTGATTAAGTGTATCACAGGACATTGTGGGATGCTAGGGAAGAAATTGTGGAGCTACTAGCAAGGGTATTTGTACCATTGACAGCCATGTGTAATCAGCTGGAAGGCTGGAAGGTGGCATAGTGGATTTCTAAGATTCCAAAGGGATCTTGATGATTTGGGTGAATGGGCTGAAAAACCACAGATGGAATTCAATCTGAATAAATGTGAGGTAATGCATTTGGTAAAACAAACAAGGGTAGAGCTTATACAATTGATGTTCAGGCCTTGGTTAGTGTTTTAGAGCAGAGGGACCTCCGGGTTCAGGTACATAATTCTTGAAGCTTGCATCACAGGATGGATAAGACAGTGCTTTGCATGCCTGACTATTGCTCAGTCCATTGAATACAGGATTTTGGACGTCATCTTGAGATTGTGCAGACATTTGTGAGGCCTGTTCTGCAATACTCCATCCAGTTCTGGTCGCCCGGTTATAGGGAGGATATTATTAACCCGAAGGGTGTTCAGAAGAGATTTACCAAGACGTTGCTGGGTATGAAAGGCTTGAGTTCTGAAAAATGGCTGGATATGCAGAGTTACTTTTGACTGGAGCCGGGAGGTTGAGAGGTGACCTTATAGAAGTTTAAGAAAAAAAGTTGGGGTATAGATAGAGTCAGTGGTAGCTGCCTTTTCCTTTGGGTGACGGAGTCTCAAGTGGAGGGGCCACATTTTTCAGGTTAGAGGAGAGATATGTTCAAAAAAAAGGATATAAGGGGCAAATTGTTACACAGAGGGTGGTTTGGGTGTGGAATGAACTTCCTGAGGTGGATGTCGGTACAATTACAACATTTAGTTAAGTACATGAATAGGAAAGGGTTGGAGGGATATAGGCCAGCAACAGGCAGCTGGGACGAGTTTAGTTTGGAATTATGGTTGGTGTCAACTGAAGGGTCAGTTTCCATGCTGTACAGCTCTGACAACACTATGGTTTTGATCCATTATTTAAGAAAGGCTGCAAGAGAAAGCCAGGGAACTGAAAACCAATTATCCCAACGTCAGTGGTGGGTTAGTTGTGAAAGTGATTATGCCAGACTGGAGTTACATTCGTTTGTAAAGGCAAGGATTGATGAAAGATAGTCAGCATACAAAGTCAAGTCTCACGAACTTGATGACTTGTGTTGAACTGGTGACCAGACATTGTCTACACCAACGTCAGCAGGGCCTTTGACGGGATTTAGCATGATTTAGGTTGTAGGTTTGCTCGCTGAGCTGTAGGTTTGATATCCAGATGTTTCGTTACCTGGCTCGGTAACATCATCAGTGGCGACCTCCAAGTGAAGCGAAGCTGTTGTCTCCTGCTTTCTATATCTTTCTCCTGGATGGGGTTCCTGGGGTTTGTGGTGAACCCCAGGAACCCCATCCAGGATAAAGATATAAATAGAAAGCAGGAGACAACATCTTTGCTTCACTTGGAGGTTGCCACTGATGATGTTACCGTGCCCAGGCAACGCTACGTCTGGATATCAAACCAACAGCTCAGAGAGCAAACCTACATCCTAAACCTCAATCTGAGCAACAAACCTCCATAAACCTTCATAAACTTTGCATTTAGCATGATATACTGGTTCATAAGATTAGATCACATGTGATCAGGGAGAGCTAGTCAACTGGACACAAAATTGGCTTGACAGTAGGAGACAGGGGTTGGTGGGAGAGGGTTGTTGTTCAGATTGGAGGCCTGTGACCAGCGGTGTGCTACAAGGATCAGGGATGGGACACTGATGTGCATCATCTACATAAACGATTTGGTTGAGAATATTGGAGTCATTGTTAGTAATTTTGTGGATGATCAAATGAATGGTGTAGTGGGCAGTCAATACGGTTATCAAAGGGGATCTCGACCAACTGGGCCAGTGGGCCAAGGCATGAAAGATGGATTTTAATTCAGGTGTTGAGTTTTGGATGAACACAGGTAATGGTACAGCCCTGGGTAGTGTTGTCGAACAGAGAGAGACCAAGAGGTGCAGTTACATTGTTCTTTGGAAGTAGCATCACAGGTGGACAGGGTGGGGAAAGCGGTACTTGGCACACTTGCTGTCATTGGCCAGCACTTTGATACAGGAGTTGGAGATATTTGTAACATTGTCTTCTATATTTCCCTTGGACAGAGGAGGCTTATAAGGGGTGACCTTATAAAGGTTTATAAAACCATACGGAGAGTAAGAATGGTGAATAGCCAAGGGTAAGTGAGTCCAAAACTAGAGGGTATAAACGTGAGGCGAGAGAACAAAGATTTAATGAGGGAACTGAGGGGCAACATCCACAGAGGATGGTGCATAGACGGAACGAACTGCCAGGGGCACATGGGAGAAACAAGAACAATTACAACTTGGAAAAGAAATTTAGGCAGGCACATGGAGAGGGGAAGGTTTGAAGGGATATGGGTCAAACACAGGCAAATGCGACTCATTCAGGTTTGGGGAAAATAGTCAGCATTGATGACTTGGACTGAAGGTTCTGTTTTCATGCAGCATGACCCTGTACCCAGTTAAAGAGGAGGAGAATACGGAGATAAGGCATGTTGGAGACACTGAAGCAAGGTATAGTGATAGGGATGGTAGTCTGCAATGCGGTACATTTCAAATATGCGGAGGGCCTATATGGAAAGAAGGAGGTTACGGAGATAGGAACTGTTATAGGAGTTAAAAATTATTGAAGACACTGATCCACAAGACATACCATAGGTACGGTGTTGGAGAAGGTACATAGAACAGAAAGATCTCAGGCAGCATTCTCACCCTCTCGTGGGAGGCCTGCTTTCCCCTTTGTTGTACTGATGCTCACTAAGAGAGCACAGACCTGGATTGATAACTGTGAACTCTCTACGTTGTCTCAGTACAACGTAAGTTAAAGTAGACTTGGTGATTGAGCCAGAGTTGTGTCTGTACTGTGCTCCCCCTCCAGCACTGTAGCTATGTCATGTCCTGTTAGCTGATGTTTGGATCCCTCACATTGCTGTCTGCTCTGTGCATTGTGAGTGATCTTACCTCACTGCAGGATTTATTGAAGGCTCTAGATCTCCCTGCACTTTCTCTCTCTGGCTGACCAACCATCTTCAATGTGGTGATGGATGGAACACCCAGCAGCTGAGAAGTCTATTGAATCTCCCTGAGTACCTACAGGAGACAGACAAATAGACAGAATGGAAAATTACACTGATGTAGTGAAGGTTACACATGTAGAATGGCACTGAGTCCCACAGAGTCCCTGTGCTGTTGCATCTCTCTGGAGTGGAGAATTCTGTTAGCTCAGGATCTGAAGTAACTGCAAGAGTGAGAGACCCTGACAGAGGCAGCAATTAGACCCACACAGTAAGGGATACCACATGGAGAGAGACTGAGTGATATCACCAGAGTTCAGGAAGGTGTCAGGATCAAACAATTGTGACAGAAGAAGATGTTTAGCTTCATGATGCACTGGTATCAGTGCTCAGGCATGAGCAACGTGCGAGCAGGTGAAGTGATGGCCTCGTGGTATTATTGCTAGAGCATGTATCCAAAACCTCAGCTAATATTCAGGGGAGACAGGTTTGAATCCCACCATCTGAAGTGGTGGAATTTGAAATCAATAAATTCAAATATTATAATTAACCATCCATACATATGTATGAAACCATTGCTGATGTACAAAAAACCCAAACACTTGTCCTTTCGAGAATGACATCTGCCCATCCTCACATGGTCTGCATGACATATCCACAGCAAAGTGTTTTCCAAATCCAAATAGAAAAAGGTGATGCATCAGAACGGCATGGGGATGTGGCTAAAGAAAAGCAGAAAGGAACAGGCTGGGCCAGAGTTTAACTAAAACTCTAAATTAACGAAGTGGATTGTGATAGGAAATTGTGGAAAAGAGTACTGAAACTTGTTTTCCGCATAGACAAAGTATCTTCAATAAGTTAGCTGGATTTGTGACACAGGTGAAAGAGATTTAGATACCAGAGAGATGTGGTTACAGGGGAAACAAAATGTGGAACATAAATATTCAATGGTTTACAACCTGTGGAAACTCAGGCAAAATGGACAACACTAACAATATTGGGTAACAAAGATGTTAGATAGAAAGCGCGGGGGGTGGGGGTGGGGGTTCCTTAAAAATAAACGGGCAAACAATGGTCACAAAATATCCTTAGCAGATAATGTTCAGGATAAGCCACGAGATATTTAATAAGTACAGTTAGAGTAAGAGGATCCCCAACTAAGCAGTGGGGCCTGTTAGAATCCAAAGGGACAATCTGTGCATGGAGCCAGAGGAAGTAGGTGAGGTCTACAATGAATACTTCCCATCTGTATTCACACAGGAGAAAGGCATTGTAGGGATTTCAGTTGGGATGGTGAGGTTCTGGAACATCTTATGATCAATGAGAAGGAGGCGTTAAATGTATTCACAGGCAAAAAGGTGGAGAAATTCCCAGTAACAACAAAATATATCCCAGGCTGCTATAGGAGGTAAGGGAGGAGATTGCTGGGTCCCTGGTGGATATATTTAATACTTTGCTGGCCACAGGTGAAGTGCTGAATGACTGGAGGATCGCTAATGTGGTTCCTTTGTTCAAGAGAAGCAGTGATAGGCCAGGTAATTACAGAGCAGATAGTCTGACAGCAGGGGGAGGGAAATTATTGGAAACAATTGTGAGGGACACGATGAATCAACATTCGAAAGGACAGGAATACATTAGGGATTGTCTGTATGGATTTGGTAGAGGACTGTCCTCTGATATTGATGAGGCCAGTGCAGATGGTGTGGTAACATGGTGTTTATTAATGTCTTTGACAAGGTCTCATATGGAAGGCCGGTCCAAAAGGAAAGAGCCCATGGAATCCAAGGCAAGTTGGAAAATTGGATCCATAATTGGTGGAGCAGGTTTTTCACGACTGGAAAACTTTGCCCAGCTGGTGTACCACAAGATTCTGTACAGTAACCATTGCCGGTTATTATGTACATTAATATCTCGGAAGTGAAAGCAGAAGGTATCATTGGTAGGTTTGCAGATGACATTAAAGGTGAGGGTGTAGTCCACAGTGAGGAGCATGGTCTCAGGCTGTAGTCTGATATTGATCAGATGATAAACTGAGCAGAGTAATGGCAGATGGAGTTTACTTCTGATCACTGTGAGGTAATGCACTGTGGGAAGTCTAATCAGCGAATGATATCCATCATGAATGGTAGGTCCTCCTGGAGTACTGAGGAATACAGGGACCTTGGTGGGCAAGTCATTGGATGTCTGAAGGTGTCAGCACAGGTAGACAGAGTGGGGAAGACACCTGAACTGGGAACAGGAGGAGGACACAAATCTTGGTGGGGAGAGTTGCTGGAGCTGCTCGAGAGGATTTAAAATCGTCTGGCAGGGATGTGGGACTGCAAACAGTCGTAAGGCCAGAAAAAAGTTTGAGGCTGGTATAGATGTTCAAGAGAGCAATTTAAATAGACAAGGCAGGCAAGAACATAGCCGGCAATGAGGGAAAATTGATTAATTAAACTGCATTTATTTCAATGCAAGTGGCCGCACAGATAAGGCAGATGAACCCAGACCTTGGAAGGGAACATGGGACTGGGATACCATAGATATTACAGAAACACAGATAAGGGAGGGACAGGACTGGCAGCTCAATGTTCCACGGGACAGAGGCTACAGGAAGGTTAGAACAGGAGGCAAAACAGGAGGAGAGCTGGTGGTTTTGACTGGGGGAAAACATCACAGCAGTACCTAGAGAGAATATTCATTCAGGATCGCCCAGTTAAATGATATTAGTGGAACCGAGAAATAAAAATTGGTTATCAGTTTGCTACGATTGTACTACAGCGATAGGCAATGGGAGATGAAGGAGCAAATATGTCAGGAGATCTCAGATATCTGTGAGAATGATAGCGTCGTAATGGTAGGGGATTTTAACCTTTCCAAACCTCGACTGGGATTGCTACTGTGTTAAGCAGTTGGATGGAAGAAATTTGATAAGTCTTCCAGAAACTCCCAGTCATTATGTAAATGACCCAACTGGAAAATGGGGCGAAACCTGAGCTCCACTTGGGAAACAAGGTCGGGAACGGGACTGAGGTGTTAGCGGGGACGCACTTTGGAAAGTCACCAGAATTGTATTAGTTTGAAAATAGCGATGGAAAAGGACAGGCCTGGTCCACAAGTTCAAGTTATACAATGGAGCAAGATTGTCATGAATTTTTAAAATAGATTTGGGGAGGCTATTTGCAGGTAAAGGGAAGTCTCGCAAGTAGGAATATTTTAAAACCGAGATAAAAGGAGCGTTCAGCGCCAGTGTGTTCCTGTTAGTGTGCAGCTCAATGCTGACTGAGTTAGGAAACACTGGCTGAGTTTCGAGGCTGTGGTCAAGAAAAAAGTGGTCACATGTCAGATATAACTGGCTGACTCAAGGGAATCCCTTCAGGAGCATCGGGGCTGTAGGAATACATTTAGGATGGAAATCAGGAATGTGAAAAGGGGACACGAGATCGCTTTGGCAGAGAAAGTTAAGGAGAATCCAAAGAGACTCTACAAGTGTATTAAGGGCAAAAGAAGAGCTCGGGACAAACCCGGTCTCCTTAATGATCAATGAAGCCAACGATGTGTGAAACTACAACATTCAAAACAAATATTTCACTTTGGAACTTACTGTAGATAAAGACTGGGGCGCTCAGGGAACTAAACAGTGTTTGTCCTGACTACTATTGGAATGCTATGTGCAGTTCTGGTCTCAATGCTGTGGATGTTGTGAAACATGAAAGGGTTCAGATGACCAAGGATTTGCCAGGGTTGTAGGGTTTGCGCTGCAGGAAAAAGCTGAATAAGCTGGGGCTGAATTCACTTGAACATGGGAGGCTGAGGAGTTACCTGATAAAGGTGTTTAAAATCATGGTGGGCATCGATAGGGTGAATAGATAAGGTCTTTTCCCCAGGTTGGGGGGATTACAAACCGATAGGCCACAGCTTTAAAGTTCGAGGGGAAATTGTCAAAGGACAATTGGTTACTGCAGAGTGTATGGAATAAGCTGCCAGAGGAAATAGTGGAGGCTGATAGAAATACATTTAAAAGGCATGTGGATGGGTGTATGAATAGGAAGGGTTTAGAGGGATATTGGCAAAATTCTTGCAAATGTGACTCGATACGTCATGCAGGAGTTGGTCTGAAGGATCTGCTTCCGTGCTGTACATCTCTGTGACTCAATGTCCTGAAATCAGCCCACATTATAGAAAAGGAGGTGCTGGAGGTTTTAATACACAAAGGTAGATAAATCCCCATGACCTGATCAAATGTATATTAGGACATTGTGGGAAGCTGGTGAAGAAATTGTAGGGGCCCTAGCAGAGATATTTGTACCATAGAGAGCTATGTGTGATAGGCAGGTCGACTGGAGGGTGGCATTGTGGACAGTGAAGAAGGTTTTCTAAGATTACAAAGGGATCCTGATGAAATGTGTGAATGGCTGAAAAATAGTAGATGGAGTTCAATCTGAATAAATGTGAGGTAAGGCATTTGGTGCCACAAACACGGGCAGGACTTATACAATTAATGATAGGACCTTCGGTAGTGTGTTGTAGAACTCTGGGTTCAGGTACATAATTCTGTGAAGCTTGCAACATGGAGAGAAAGGATGGTCAAAAAAAGGTGCTTGCCTCACTTGCTTTCATTGTTCAGTCCTTTGGATATAGGAGTTGGGAAGTCACATTGAGATTATTAAGGCCATTGCTGAGACCTCTTCTGGAATACTGTGTCCAGTTCTGGTCGCCCAGGATATCGGAAGGATATTATTAAGCTGGAGAGGATTCAGTGGAGATTTACTGGGACGTGGATGGGTATGGAAGGTTTCAGTTATAAAGAAAGGCTGGAGAAATTGGTATTTTTTTTCATTGAGGAGAAAGTGAGGACTGCATGTGCAGGAGACCAGAGCTGAAAATGTGTTGCTGGAAAAGCACAGCAGGTCAGGCAGCATCCAAAGAACAGGAGAATCGACGTTTTGACATCAGCCTGAAGAAGGGCTGATACCCGAAATGTCGATTCTCCTGTTCCTTGGATGCTGCCTGACCTGCTGCGCTTTTCCAGCAACACATTTTTTCACTGAAACCTGAATGTTGACAGATGACCTCATAGAAGTTCATAAAATCATGAGGGGGATAGATAGAGTTAATGGGAGTTGTCTTTTCCCATGGACAGGGGAGTTTCAAGACAAGGCACTACATTTTGAAGTTTAGAGGAGAGACATATAAAAAAAGACATGAGAGGTACATTGTTACACAGAGGGTGGGTTGTGTGTGGAATGAATTTCCCAAGGAAGGGGTGAACATGGGGACAATTACAATGTTTAAAAGTTATTTGGATTACTCCAGAAATAGGAAAGGTTTGAAGGGATATGATCCAGGAATAGGCAGGTGGGACGAGATCAGGTTTTAGAGTATGGTTAGTGCTAACCAACAGCGCAGTATGACTGTCTGTCTGTGATTATAATATTGTGCCATTAATTAAGGAAGGATGCAATAGAAAGCCAGGGGTGGACAGACTGGTGAGCCAGTCATCAGGGTGGGGCAGTTGTTGAAGGTCATTCTGAGAGCGATGACTTACTTGCAGTGGGAAAGATAAGGACTGATTACAACCAGCCAGCATGGTTTTGCGCGTGGGAAAACATGTCTGACAAACTTGAATGGAGTTTGTTCAAGATGTGACCAAGAAGACAGACGAAAGCAGAGCAACAGACGTCAAGGTGTAGCATGATCCATTGGTAAGTAAGGGGAGATCACAAGGGATCAGGGAGAGCTCGCCAACTGGATACACAATGGGATAACAGTGGGAGACAGAGGGAGGTGGGAGAGTGTTGTTGTTCAGACTGGAGGCCTCTGACCAGCAGTCTGCTTTCAGGATTGGTGCACCATTTACATAAACAATCTGAGTGAAAATATAGCAGTCTCTGTTAGCATGTTTGCGGATACCAAGATTAGTGGAAGAGTGGGCAGGGAATATAGTTATCGAACGGGATGTTAATCAACTGGGCTAGTGGGCCAAGGAATGAAAGATGGAATTTAATTCAGGTGCTGGATTTAGTTAAGTCAAACCAGGGCGGACTAATACAGTTAATGGTCGGGCCCTAGACTGTGTTGTCAAACAGGGAGAGACCAAGGGGTGCAGTAACATGGTAAGTTTGAAGTGCCATCACAGGTGGACAGAGTGGTGGGGAAAGCAGCATTTGGCACACTTGTCTTCATTGGTCAGAACAATGCGTACATGAGTTGGAGATATTTGTAACATTGTCGTCAATATTTCTCCTGGGCAGAGGAGGCCACGGGGTGACCTTATAAAGGTTTATGAAACCATGTAGGGCCTAAGTAAGGTGAATAGCCAAGGGTAGGTGAGTCCAAAGCTAGAGGCATAAACGTGAGATGACAGAGCAAGTATTTAAAGAGGTAGCTGAGGGGCAACATCTTCCACAGAGGATGGTGCATAGACGGAATGGACTGCGAGAGGAAATGGTAAAAACAAGTACAATTACAACATGGAAAAGACACTTGGGCAGGTACATGGAGATTAGAATATTTGAAGGGCTATGGGCCAAACATAGGCAAATGCAACTCATTCTATTTAGCAAACCTCAGCCGAAGAGTCATGCAGCACAGAAACAGACCCTGTGTCTCCAGTTATTAAAGGAGGAGACTATCGAGACAAGGCATGTTGTAGAGACTGAAGCAAGTTACAGCGATACGGATGGTCATCTGGACTGGAGATTTCAAATACGTGAAATAATTGGTGAGAGGGGAGGAGATGACAGAGATAGGAACTGTTATAGGAGTTAGAATGATTGAAGACACTGTTCCATAAGACAAGCCATAGAAACAGTGTTGGAGAGGGAATAGGGAACAGGAAGATCCCAGGAAGCATTATCACCATCTCGTGGGAGGCCTGCTTTCCCCTCTGTTGTCCTGATATTCACCAAGACAGCACATACCTGAAAACTGGGAACTCTTGATGCTGTCTCAGTACAAAACCTAACTTAAAGTAAAGATGGTGACTGAGCCTGGTGTGGGTCTGGACTGTACTCATCCTCCAGTACTATATTTATGTCATGTCTTGTTAGCTAATGTTTGGAGCCCTCTAATTGCTCTCTGCTCTGTGCACTGGAATGATCTTACATGGCGGCAGGATTTATTGAAGACTCCCGACCTCCATGACCTTTGTCTCTCTGGCTAACCAGCCATTCTCCAAACCAGCAGTTCGCAAATCTATTGAGTCATGAACTCCCTGAGTACCTGTAGAAGACACAGAAATAGGCAGAATGGGAATTTGACTGATGCTGTGAGGGTTACACATGTTGAATGGCATTGAGCCCCACAGAGATCTGGAAAATCCCAGACCTGACCTGTGCTGCCTCATCTCTCTGGAGTGGAGAATTCTGTTGGCTCAGCATCTGGAGTAGCCTCAAGAGTGAGAGGTGCTGACAGAAGCAGCAATTAGACCCGCACAGTGAGGGATACCACATGGAGAGATACTGAGTCATATCACCAGAGTGCAGGATCAAACAATTGTGCAGGAAGAAAGGGTTTTGATTCATGTTGCAGTGGAGTGCGCAACCTGTGAGCAGGCGAAGTGATGGCCTAATGGCATTATTGTGAAATAATTAATCCAGAAACTCAGCAAATGTTCTCTGGACACAGGTTCAAATCCCACCATTGCAAATGTTTGGATGTGAACTAAATGTTTCAAAAAAGATTAGATTAAAAACCTATAAGTGAGTATTAAATAATTGCTGATGTTAAGAAATATCCATAGAGTGCATTCAAGTCTTAAGTGAAGTAATCTAAGATGGGTCTGGGATATCACAGGTATCACAGAACAACAGCTGAGGGAGGGACAGGACAGGCAGCTCAATGTTCCAGGAGACAGATGCTGAAGGAAGGACAGAAGGGGAACTGAGAGGGGAGGAGAGCTGCTGGTTCTGATGGGGTGAAACATCACAGCAGGACTGAGATAGGATATTTCTGTGGGATCGCCCAGTGAAGCTGTGTTCGTGGAATTAATTGTTCGAAAAGCGCAGCAGGTCAGGTAGCATCTGAAGAAGGGCTTATGCCCGAAACGTCGATTCTCCTGCTCCTTGGATGCTGCCTGACCTGCTGCGCTTTTCCAGCAACACATTTTCAGCTCCAGCATCTGCAGTCCTTACATTCTCTTCGTGGAATTAATCTATAACAATGGGTCTTTCCTTTCCTCTGATTGTTCCACAGACCCCAATAGCCCCGCCCTCCTGCAACTTGACCTTCTCAAGATGGCGGCCCTTAGGCCCGTGCTCCCTCTTCCCTCAAACAAATGGCGGCCGTGATCCTGGGCCGTGTCCATGATCAGACACTGCCACGTCCTGACCCGGGCCTGAAGGGTATTTTTCGGGGTTTTTAACCTTTACTTGGGACTTGTGAATTCTCTCCGCTCCTTTCTCCCAGCGAGGCTCCCACACACCGGCTCTGAGCGCCACTCTTTGAAACCGATCACAGCCGCTGCCGGAAAAAGTAGCTCCATGTCTCTCTGTCCTGGTCAATGTGACACTGCGCATGCTCCACATAGAAAGCAAACTACGCGTGCGTCTGAAGTTATCAATGAGTTTACAGAGAATATTCACACCTGCACAGAATCATGGGGGAAGTATTATTCATTAACTATTGCTCTGTCGAGTTATAGTCATGGTGCTATCTAGCATGTAAATAGACTGGTCGCTTCAATTTAACCATACCGGCCAGGTATATAAAAAACCAATTGTTCTGGGAGTTTGAAAAGAGGTTTCTTACTCGAGTTGTGAAAATCGTTTGGAAATATGTACGTTATCAGATTTGCATCTCAACTGTTTGTTAAAATTTCACATAGATTTTCGAGAGAGGTTTAATGCTCCACTATGTTAATGAGAATTATCAATCCTGCAAAACAGTTTGCTTTCTGACCAATCTTGAAGCGTTTACTCCCCGAGAATGCTTTGGCCCCGATCCTCACTCACTTATGGTTGGAGGACCGGCCGCTGCTCCACCCCTTCCTCCCAATTGCAGAGTTGATTCAGACGTGACTCAGCAGGCTCAACATAAGAAACAATAAGGTAAAAACAACGACTGCAGATGCTGAAAACCAAATACTAGATTAGTGGTGCTGGAAGAGCACAGCAGTTCAGGCAGCATTCAACGAGCAGCGAAATCGACGTTTCGGGCAAAATCCCTTCATCAGAAATAAAGGCAGTGAGCCTGAAGCATGGAGAGATAAGCTAGAGGAGGGTGGGGGTGGGGGTGGGAGTGGGGGTGGGGGTGGGGGTGGGGGGAGAGTAGCATAGAGTACAATGGGTGAGTGGGGGAGGAGATGAAGGTGATAGGTCAAGGAGGAGAGGGTGGAGTGGATAAGTGGAAAAGAAGATAGGCAGGTCGGACAAGTCAAGGAGATAAGGGCCAAGGGAAGTTAGAGTCGATGTCTTGTGATGCAGTGAAAATATCTCGAATCTTGGATCGAGAGGCTTGAGTTCAATTCACAGCTAGTGCAGGTGTGTTTAATAACTACTTTGAACAGGTTCATTAGGAAAAACAAGGGAAGTTAGGAACAGAGGATAAAATATAGAAAATACATACAATGTGGTGGGGCTCTCAATGCTCAGAAGATTTCAGTCTTTACCAAGTGTTTCAGGGCCCCATTGGTCCCAATACAGACTGTTGCACTACTCCTTGTGCACAGCCAGATACCACGATTGTGGGGCAAAGTGTTGTGGTGGGATATGGAGTTGCTTTTGTAGAATTTCCTCAGTTTTAGAGGTGAAAATAGGTGAGAAGGTGTAGGGTTTTGTATGGAGTTACCTATTCCCCTCCTGTTGCAGCATCATATTATTGCCCTGACTCTACCTCGTACATTGTTGGCAGAGATCGCTGACATTTTGAAAGCCCACAATACAAGATCCATCACTCTGTTTAAGACAGCAGAAATCTCTTGTAGCACTATAGTCATAGAACAATACAGTGCAGAACAGGCCCTTCGGTCCTTGATGTTGCGCCGACCTGTGAATTATTCTCAGCTCGTCCCCCTACACTATCCCAAAATCACCCATGTGCTTAAGTAAATGATTGTTTAAATTTCCCTAAAGTGGCTGAGTTAACGACATTAGCAGGTAGTGCATTCCATACCCTAACCAGTCTCTGAGTAAAGACCCTGCCTTTGACATCTGTTTAAATCTATCACCCCTCAATTTGTAGTTGTACACCCCATACATGCTAGCATCATCATCCTAGGAAAAAGACTTCCACTGTCTACCCTATCTAATCCTCCGATCATCTTGTATGTCTTTATCAAATCCCCTCTTAGCCGCTTCTTGCCAATGAGAACAGGTTCAAGTCTCTCAACCTTTCCTCATAAGACCTTCCATCCAGACCAGGCAACATCCTGGTAAATCTCCTCTGTACTTTTTCAAATGCTTCCACATCCTTCCCATATTATGGGCACCAGAACTGCACACAATATTCCAAGTATGGCCGCACCAGCATTTCGTTCAGTTGCAGCATGATATTGCATCTCCAGAACTCAATCCCTCTATGAATGAAACCTAACACACCGTATACTGCCTTAACAGTACTATCCAGCTGGGTGGCAACTTTCAGGCATCTATGTACATGGACTCCACCATTCCTCTGCACACCCACACTACCAAGAACCTTTCCATTAACCCAGTACTCTGCCTTCCTGTTATTCTTCTCAACGGCATCACCTCACATTTAGCTGCATTTAACTCCATTTGCCACCTCTCAGCATAATTCTGCAGGTTATCCAAGTCCACCTGCAATCTGTAACATTCTTCCACACTGTCCACTCCACGGACTTTAGTGTCGTTTGCAAGTTTACTGATGCAGCCACCTATGCCTGCATCTACGTCATTTATAAAAATGACAAACAGCAGTGGTGCCAAAACAGATCCTTGTGGCACACCACTACTAACCTGTGTCCAGGCTGAATATTTTCCATCAGCCACCACTCGCTGCCTTCTTTCAGAAAGCCAGTTTCGAATCCAAACTCCTATATCACTCTCCATTTCATGTCTTTGCATTTTCTCCAACAGCCTACCATGTGGAACCTTATCAAATGCTTTACTGAAGTCCATGTATATCATGTCAACTGCCCGACCCTCATCTACATGCTTGGTCACCTTCTCAAAAAACTCAGAGGTTTGTGAAACATGACCGGCCCTTGACGAAACCATGTTGACTATCTGAAATCAAATTGTTGTTTGCTCGTTGATTATAAATCTTATCTCTTATAATCCTGTCCAAAACCTTTCCTACAACAGAAGTAAGGCTCACTGGTCTATAATTAGCTGGGTCATCTCCATTACCTTTCTTGATCTCTCCATTGCCCTTCTTGATCAAGGGCACAACATTTGCAATCCTTCAGTCCTCTAGTACCAAACCTGAAGGGAATGACGACTCAAATATCAAAGCCAAAGTCTCTGTTATCTCCTCCCTAGCTTCCCAGAGAATCCTCAGATAAATCCCATCCAGCCCAGGGGACTTGTCTACTTTCTGGAATTGATAACACCTGATCGTAACTAACCTCGATCCTTTCTAGTCTAATATGTTGTACCTCTTCTCCTCTACAATATTCTCCTTTTCCTGAGTGAAAACTGATGAGAAATGTTCATTTAGCACCTCACCGGTCTCCACAGGGTCGACACTGAACTTCCCACTTCTGTCTTTGATTGGCCATATTCCTACCCTACGCTTTTGTTTCTCACATACCGATAGAAAGCTTTAGGGTTCTCCTTTATTCTATTCACTAAAGACTGCTCGTGTCCTCTCTTTGCTCTTAACTCTCTCTTTAAATCCTTCCTATCTGATATGTAACTCTCCATTGCCTCATCTGTTCCATCTTGCCTCATCAACACATAAGCCTCCTTCTTCTTCTGAACAAGAGATGCAATTTTCGCAGTAAACCATGGTTCCCTTACCTTATCACTTCATTCCTGCCTGACAGGGACATACCTGTCAAGGACATGTAATATCTGTTCATTAAACCAGCTCCAGATTTCAATAGTCTGCGTCCCCTGCATTTTGCGACCCCATTCTATGCATCCTAATTCTTGCTGAATCGCATTATATTTGCCCCGCCCCATCGATAAGGAGGAGGTTAATTGCGTTGTGTCCGGAGTTGAGGGGTTTGGCTTAACAGAAGATTGGTAATAGATTCATTGGAATTCAGAAGAATGGAAAAATATAAAATACTGAATGGAATGGATAAAATAGAAGTAGAGAGGATGTTGCCACTAGCAGGCGAAGCTGGCACAAGAGGGATCATCTCAAGATTAGAGGCAGCAAATTTAAGACTGAATTGAGAAGGAACTTCTTGACCTCTACGGAATTCATTGCTCAGGGAAGGAGTTGATGCTAGTTCAGAAAACGTTTATAAAGCTAAGGTAGGTTTTTTAAAAAAGAAATAATTAATTAAGGGATACGGTGAGAATGTGAGTAAATGGTTCTGCATCCACGAAATGATCAGCCATGGCCACATTGAATGGCAGAGCAGGGTCAAAGGGCAGGACGGCCTTCTCCTGTTCCTTGTTCTTATGTTGCGCATTCCTCCCTCACTCGACTTAGAAGTGCTGGTTCTGGATTAGTGGTGCTGGAACAGCACAGTAGTTCAGGCAGCATCTAAGGAGCAGTAAAAATCGACGTTTCGGACAAAAGCCCTCCATCAGGAATAAAGGCAGAGAGCCTGAAGTGTGGAGAGATAAGCTAGAAGAGGGTGGGGAGAAAGTAGCATAGAGTACAATAGGTGATTGGGGGAGGGGATGAAGGTGATAGTTCAGGGAGGAGGGTGGAGTGGATAGGAGGAAAAGAAGATAGGCAGGTAGGACAAGTCAAGGGGACAGTGCTGAGCCAGAATTTAGGAACTAGGGTGAGGTGGTGGAATGGGGAAATGAGGAAACTGTTGAAGTCCACATTGTTGCCCTGGGGTTGAAATGTGGACTTTAATAGTTTCCTCATTTCCCCTTCCCACACCTCACCCGAGTTACAAACTTCCAGCTCAGCAGTGTCCCCTTGACTTGTCCTACCTGCCTATCTTCTTTTCCACCTATCCACTCCACCCTCCCCCCGCCCCATCACCTTCATCCCCACCCCACTCATCTATTGTACTCTATGCTACTTTCTTCCCACCCCCACCCTCCTCAAGCTTAACTCTCCATGCTTCAGGGTCTCTGCCTTTATTCCTGATGAAGGGCTTTTACCTGAAACGTCGAATTTACTGCTCCTCGGATGCTGCCTGAACTGCTGTGCTCTTACATCACCACTAATCCAGAATCTAGTTTCCAGCATCTGCAGTCATTGTTTTTACCTTGGAGGTGCTGCTGTTGGATTAGGATGGACAAAATTCAAATTCACAGAACACCATGTTATAGTCTAATGGGTTCATTTGGAAGTACGAGCTTTGCTGCTTCTTCATCAGGTGGTTGTGTGATTTTTAACTTTGTCCCTCACTCTTGTAACCTGATAAAAAGCAACAAAAGTCTTGAAGAAGTGCACGTGCTCTAGACAACAATCGGGCCCGGGTGGGAGGAGGTTGAGGAATTCATCAACTTCACCAACACATTCCACCCTAACCTTAAATTTACCTGGACCACCTCTGACACCTCCCTCCCCTTCCTGGACCTCTCCATCTCCATTAATGATGACCGACTTGACACTGACATTCTTTACAAACCCACCAACTCCCACAGCTACCTGGATTATACTTCTTCCCACCCTACCTCTTGCAAAAATGCCATCCCATATTCCTAGTTCCTCCGCCTCCACCGTATCTGATCCCAGGAGGACCAGTTCCACCACAGAACACACCAGATGGCCTCCTTCTTTAGAGACCGCAATTTCCCTTCCCACGTGGTTAAAGATGCCCTCCAATGCATCTCATCCACATCCCACACCTCTGCCCTCGGACCCCACCCCTCCAACCGTAACAAGGACAGAACACCCCTGGTGCTCACCTTCCACCCTACCAACCTTCGCATAAACCAAATCATCCACCGACATTTCCGCCACCTCCAAACACACCCCACCACCAGGGATATATTTCCCTCCCCACCCCTTTCCGCCTTCTGCAAAGACCGTTCCCTCCGTGACTATCTGGTCAGGTCCACGACCCCCTACAACCCACCCTCCCATCCTGGCACTTTCCCCTGCCACCGCAGGAACTGTAAAACCTGCGCCCACACCACCTCCCCTACCTCTATCCAAGGCCCTAAAGGAGCCTTCCACATCCAAAGTTTACTTGCACATCCACCAATATCATTTATTGCATCCGTTGCTCCCGATGTGGTCTCCTCTACATTGGAGAGACTGGGCGCCTCCTAGCAGAGCACTTTAGGGAATATCTCCGAGACACCCGCACCAATCCACCACACCGCGCCGTGGCACAACATTTCAACTCCCCCTACCACTCTGCCGAGGACATGGAGGTCCTGGGCCTCCTTCAACCCCGCTCCCTCACCATCAGACGCCTGGAGGAAGAACGCCTCATCTTGCGCCTCGGAACGCTTCAACCCCAGGGCATCAATGTGAACTTCAACAGTTTCCTCATTTCCCCTTCCCCCACCTCACCCTCGTTCCAAACGTCCAGCTCAGCACTGTCCCCATGACTTGTCCTACCTGCCTATATCCTTTTCCACCTATCCACTCCACCCTCTCCTCCCTGACCTATCACCTTCATCCCCTCCTCAAATCACCCATTGTACTCTATGCTACTTTCTCCCCACCCTCCTCTAGCTTATCTCTCCACGCTTCAGGCTCACTGCCTTTATTCGGGCTTTTGCCCAAAACGTCGATTTCGCTGCTCCTTGGATGCTGCCTGAACTGCTGTGCTCTTCCAGCACCACTAATCCAGAATCTGGTTTCCAGCATCTGCAGTCATTGTTTTTACCCCGGGTGAAAAATGTCAGTGGTGGACCAATGGAAAGGCAGGGGTCGAGCTGGAGGACCTGGTGGGGCAGTTGGTCCTCCAGTGAATCAGTGAATGAGGGGCGGGACGTGATCATCCTCTCCGGTTGGCGCGGACGTTGGGGACGTATGTGCGGAGAGCTGTCGGTAAGGAAAGAAATAAACAGCCGGAAGTGGGAGGGAAATGGTGTTGGTATGGTCTGAGAGGTTTTACAATCATTTGGTACACATCCGAAAATACAAATTTGAAACTTACAGTCTCATTTTTGAAGCAAACGGGAATATGCCTCGTTGAGTAATCGGCCCGAGTGAGCGTCGCCATCTTTATTTGGGGCAATGATTCACTGGACACGTGCGCGGCCGCCAGCTTTGTAGGTGGCAAAGTTCAGAGGGATGTGTGTACAGCCTTCCCTAGTAAAAAGAGTCATAGGGCAGGATTTACACAGAGCACATTCAAACCCACAGAAATGGACTTTTTTCTGGATTTGTTTCGTCATTCATCGAAATGATATAGATGTGAATAGAGGCCGTATAGTTAGTAAGTTTGCAGGTGACACCAAAATTGGAGGTGTTGTGGACAATGAAGAAGGTTATCTCAGAGTACAGTGGGATATTGATCAGATGGGCCAATGGGCTGAGGAGTGGCAGATAGGATTTAATTTAAATAGGTTAGGTTAGGATATCTGGTTGCCATAGGTTGGACCGAAGAAGTCTCTTTCTGTGCTAGACATCTTTGACTGTGAGATCATAAAAGTGAACTCTGCTCTGGTTCACCTCTGGATTCTCTGATGTCCACTTGTTCATTATCTAGCTTCCTCAGTCTCTCATGGGTGTAATTTTGGTCTGTGTAGTATTTTACAATTACTTTCACAGCTGTTTTGTCAATGAATTGAAAAATGTAGAGCTGGAAAAACACAGCAGGCCAGGCAGCATCCGAGGAGCAGGAGAATCGACGTTTTGGGCATAAGCCCTTCTTCAGGAATGTAAATGAATTGTCCACTGCTGCCCGGCTCCTGACCTGACCATCAGATTATTTTTTTCACAATATCTTTGACAGTCAAGAATTCTTTGTTCCAATAAGCGACTGCATTTTCCTTCAATTTCTGACAGTCAAATTCTGCACCATTTTCATTCCCTGTAATTCATATTGCACTCTCTGAAACAACAACTGTGTATTTCTCCTTCCACAGAAACCAATGATCAATGCCAAAGCCTTGTTGTCTGTGGAGAGGGTGATGTTTGACTGCCTTGTACTGCTGACGTTTGTATGGTGAAGGTGGTTGGGTAAGAGACATTACAGATTATACACTCAGTGATATTGAAGAGGAGAAAATATCTGTACAAATCATCATGGTTTTAATTTCACAAAAATATTATTGAGATCTTTTGACATAAGGGTACAGATGGAGAATATTGTGTCCAGTGACCAAAACCATTGCCAAATAAGCAGTTTTTCAAGAATGACTTAAAGGAAGAAAGTAGATCTTAGAGAGTTAGAGTGGGGATTCCAGACCATGTTCCCTTGGAGTCTATAGAAACAGCCGCACAGGTGAACTCAAAAATAAACACATCATTGAGAGTCTGAACTAAAATGAGTTATTGAGATATGAAAAGCTGTGTGGTGCAGGGAGATAGGAATGATTACAGCCAGGAATTAATTCAAAGGTGCGAAAGTAAATTGTTGTTGCTTACAAATGGGAGTCTTTTGATTGATCAGAAAGTTTTGGTACAAGTGAGTACTTCAGCAGTAGAGTTTTCAATTTTCTTGAGATTATCGGGAGGGTGAATGCGGGATGCTGGCCAGGAGTGGGTTTAGATAATGAAATCTTGAGTCAACAAAAGGAATGAATGAGAGTTTCAGCAAATGTGCTGAGACTGTGGTGCGGTCAGGTGATATCACTGAAGTAGAAATAGTGGTCTTGGAGGGGGTCTGGCCTGTCATCCTCACCTCATTCAGCTGTTTGTCTGTTTGTGAATAAAGTCTGTAACAAGCTCAGGAACTGAGTGGCCATGGCAGAACCCAAAATGAGCATTGCTGAGCAGTTGCTTGACAGCACTGTTGATGACACCTTCCATCACTTCACTGCTGAGCGAGTGTGGACTGATGGAGGGGAATTGGCTGAGTTGGATCTGCCCTGTGTTTTTGTGTTGGAACATCCCTGAGCAATGTTCCACAAAGTTAGTAGGTGCCAGTGCTGGAACAGTACTTGTCTTGTTGGGCAGCAGGCTCTGGAGCACAGCCAACAGTATTATTGCCAGAATATTGGCAGGGCCCATACCTTTACACTGCTTATCCATTTCTTGATCTGATTGGAAATGAGTTTTCAACCAATTCGATTCATATCTGTGATGTCAGAGACCAATGGAGCAGGCTCATCCACTTGGCACTGCTGGCTGAAAATCGCTGCTAATGCTGTCCTCTTATCTGTTGCATGAATGTGTGAGACCCCTCCATCGGTAAGGGTGGGGCTATCTGTGATGCTTCCTCCAGTGAGTTGTTTAATTGTCAATCACTATTCTTGACTTGGTGTGACAGAACTGCAGTACTCCGATCTAATCTGTTGGTTATGGGATCACTAAGTTCTATTTGGTGTTGCTTGTGCTTTGTGGCTTGCAGGTTTGGTAGCTGCACCAGATTGGCACCTCATTTTCAGGTATGCCTTGTACTGCTCCTGACATGCCCTCCTGCATTCACCATTGAACCAGGGTTGATTCCCCTGGCTTGATGTTAATGGTTGAGTGGGGGATATCAGGCCATGAGATTTCAGATTGGGCTGGAGTACAGTTCTGCTGCTGTTGTTGGCCCACAGTGAGGCAGAAGTTGCAGGGTCAAGAGGGCTGATTGTGTGGTTGTATTTGCTCGTGCATTGGTAGATGTAATGTGGTCCATCCAGTTTCATTCCTTTGTTGAGACTGTGCAGTGATTAATACAATGAGTGACTTGATGGGCCACTGTCGGGTTTCTTTCCCTCAAGGACATTGTCAATGGCAGAAAAACATCCCCAATGGTTCCATGGCAAACAGTAGATTCTTCATTACAGTTATTTTTTTTTCTTGAATTCAGAGCCGCCCTCTACCGATTTGGGATTCAAACCTGAACTTCAGTTGTATATTTTAATATTCTTGATAAATGATAAATACGACAGGTTTGTTCACTTACTTTTAGAATCGCTATCACAGGTTTTGTTTATTGTTTTGGAAATAAAAACACTGTCCATTATCCTGTCTCCTCCATCCTCCCCTCCAACAATGAGTGAGGAGCACATGGAGTTTCTCTGTCAATAACATTGAGACAATCCAATCAGCTGCCTCTGCTTCTATCCTCCCTCTCTACTAGCCCACCGAGCCAAACTGCCTCACAAGGGTGCTCCTCAGTTTAGTCCTAAACTTGCATTTCCTCGATCATTGTTCCATGACCTGTCTATCTGTCTTTTTGGTTATGTCCTTCTCTCCCATTCTGCTTAAACCTAATATTTGACTTCACCATCATTGGAAAATCCTGCTCCATCTCCGCTCTCCCTTTCCTTTCTGAATTCATTGTAGTTGGTGTCCCTCCAGGATTGTTCCTTGGTCCGTCCTGTTTCTCACCTACATACTGCCAGGAGGTAACATCGCCCAAAAGCACAGTGTTAGGTTTCACATGTATACTGACAATGTCCAGCTCTCCCTCCCCTTCATCCGTCTCCATTACTCCACTGATACTCAGTTATCAAACTGCTTATCACGCTTCGATTAGCTGCAATTCACTCCAATGAAACACTGTAATTGTTAAACCCATTGCCTTCAGTTGCTATTCAAAATTCATTTCCCTTACTGCTGTGTCCCTCCCTCTCACTGGGAAGTGTCTGAGGCAGAACGACATTCTTCACAATATTGCTCTCATATCTGACCCCAAGGTGACCTTTTGATCAGACATCCACACAATCACAAACACCAGGAATTCCAATCTCCTAAAACGTTGCTTGACTCCTTCTCACCACAGCTCCATTGCTACTGAAACCCTAATCTGTGTCGGTGTTGCATTTAACTTGACAAATCTGAAACAGAACCCTTGATTCCGTGACTGACCCAGAATCTGGTTCAAGACTCACCCGTAATGGGACACATCCTCTCCATATTTACCCTGTCAACCCTTGACAGAATCCTGTATGTTTCAAAGAGATCACCTCTCATTCTTCCAAAGTCCAGTGAGTATATTCCCAACTTATTCAGCCTTTGCTTACAGGATAATCCCTTCAAAACAGGGATCATCCCAATGGATCGTCTCTGAAATGCCTCCAATAAACTGCTCTATTTCATGAACTAAAGTGACCAAATCTGTTCAGCTTACTCCAGATGTGGTCTCACTCGCCATTTGTTTAGTTTCCCTAAGGTATATACTCCAAACCCTTATATTGCAAACTCTTTGAAATAAGGGACAGCATTCCATTCCCCTTCCTGATTCCCTGTTGTAACTGTGTGCTAGCTTTCTGCGTTTCCTGCTTATTTTCTCCCAGTCCCTTTGTGGTGCAGCTTTCTACAGTTTATCCCAAGTTATACTCTATTTGCCAACTTGTTGCCCATGTTTCCTGTGAATATCTCTCTGTAAACTGTTTATAACCTTTTGGATCTTTCCTGTTATGCCTTTTCTAGGAGATTTCCCCCCTCATTATTCGAAACATTTACTGGGAGCACTGGGCAGTGGGAAGCATGCTCAGTTGCTATCTTTCAGGGATACTCTGTTTCATGATTGGGAAGAGCTTGCTGCCCATTGGTCAGAATGTAGACATCTTCCCCATCAAGGTGCATGAGCCTTTCACACCCCATGTCTTATTGAGGAGGCACACCGGCAGGAAAGAAAAGGAAGCAAATCCTGCTCTCCATATCTCACTGAATCTTGGGACATTCTGTCTCATGTTCAGTCACATGAAGTCCCAAGGTGGAAACTCAAAGAAACCCACACAGATTTGCCCTTGGAGTGCCTGCTAACCTCCACCAGGGGTAATGTGTACAGTCCTCCTGGGCCAGGAGGAGGGGATTGTATGAGTTTCAAACTTGAACTGACAGTGACGGATTTTATAAACTTGTATTACAGGCAGATATTCAGATGGAAATCTCAGTCATTGTAACGCCAAATTCTGACAGCATTACTCAATACATCAGGACCTGGATATTCATATTGTGTGAGAGTATTGTGTTCCAGATCAATACCATTTGCTGAATAAAAATTCTCCTTTGAATCAAACCATCCTCTCAATAGATCTTCCCAAATTTCAACATGTGTCCTGTAATCCTTGTATAATGAGCTGATGGGTCTAAGGTTTCTTATTACAACGTTTAACTATTGTAAACCGCTTTTTCACAGCTCCCCAAATTTCCTTTGCTACAAGGAGAACTCCTCAGTTTCCTCAAACCCCTGATTCCCCAATGTCTGTTTGCTCTCTATAAGGTACACATCAGGATTGTGTTGGAACATTCTCCACTTGCCTGCATCAGTGCACCCCCCCCCCCAACTTTATTAAAGAAAGTGAACATCCTCAAGGATAAAATACTGTACCTGAGTGTTTTCCCATCCACCACCTTCAGCATTCCCTTTCCCCACTCTCGAGGTACAGTGGCATCACTGTGTAAAAGATCAAGTCAGCATTGTCTTACCCGACCATAGGACTGCTCTCTCATTACAGAGAGATGTCTAGTAGTGGTTAACCTGAATATTACCACAGCACATGCAAGGGGAGAGGTTGAAAAGGAGAGTCCATTAGTTGCGGATGGTTGTTCTTGATGTGTATTAGCAACACACATGTCACGTGAACAATTAACGTTAAAAAAGCCCCACAAGTTCTGAACCTAAAATCCCCCATTCCTTGAACCATCCTGGTAAATCTCCTGTGCCCCCTCTCAGGGACCCTGCCACCCTTCAGAATGTGTGGGCGATCTGTGGTTCGCACAGACCCAGATGCTCTGAACCCTGTGGGTGATAGCATAGAGCAACAGTTGCAATAAACCTCACCGTCTGGAAGTGAGTGAGAGACAGAAATCCCGAAGGCATTTAAAATCTATTTAGGAACACACTTGCATGGCCAACACTGACAGGTCTATGGGCTCTGTGCTGGAAAATGGGATTAAAATAGTTAGCTGGGAGATTTCTTTACAGCATAAACCCAATGGACCACAAAACCGTTTTCCATCATGTAGACCACAGACGCGTAATATAGGAATATGACAAGCCACAATAGAAACCAGGTCAGAGAAGGTGATATTAGATGATACGTGATTGATTAATGTCTTTTGGAGGAAAATGTGACAGAGGTTAAGCAGGACATTGTGGAGCTCTGGGCGCAGGAGTCTGAAATAAAAATGGGTTATCCTGTAGGCTGGAATTAAAGAAAGGCACTTCACAGAGATTTGAGACAAGATTAGAGATAGGGAGGGTGTTGAGACTGGAGGAGATTAGAGATTGGAGGATGTTGCAGAGATTGAGATGTTTTTGATCCCAGAGATAGTGATAGTTCTGAGACTAGAGAGGAATTATAGAGATAAGGATGAGTTGTTCCCTTTCCCAACCCGACCTCTTTACTGATAATGATTGTTTCTCTGTCCTTATCTGCCATTGCCTCCATAGGCCTGCGACAATGAGAGTACACAGACAGTATGTTCCTGTTAAGGCCAAGGCTGGGAGGCATCGAGAATGCTGCATGACCTGCAAAATTGAGGCTCTGGTCAAGAAAATGAAGGGAGGATATGGCAGGTACACACCACTGGGTTTGTGTGAATCCCGAGAGGACGATAAGGGAAGTAGGAGTATACTCGCGGAAAACCAGGAGGCAAAAAAGGGGACATGAGATAGCTTAGGGAAATAGGTTTAAGGAGAATCCAAAGAGATTCTACAAATACACTAAAGACAAAAGAATAACTAGGCAGAGAATAGCGACCCTCAAAGATCAACAAGACTGTCTATGGAACAGCAGGAGGTGGGAAGATTCTGTAAGTATTTCATGTCAGTTTTTACTGAAAGGGGATATGGAAGTAATAGAAGTTGGAGAAATAAATAGTGATAACTTGGCAAGTGTATATATTACAGAGGAGGTGGTACTGGATGTCTTAAAATGCATAAAGGTGGATAAATCCCTGAATCTGATCAGGTGTATCCCAGAAATTTATGGGTAAATAGGGAAGCTTTTGCTGGGCCCCTCGCTGCGATATTTGTATCATCGATCGCCACAGGTGAGGTGCTGGAAGATGGGTGCCATTATTTGAGAAAGGTGGTAAGGAAAAGCCAGGGAACTATAGACCGGTGAGCCTGAAGTCAGTGGCAGAGAAGTTGTTGGAAGGGATTCTCAGGGACAGGATTTACATGTCATTGGAAAAGCAAGAAATGATTCGGGAGAGTCAGCATGGCTTTGTGCATTGAAATCAGTAACTTGGTCTTGAGAAAGACACAAGGTTTCACATAACACACTGGTTAGCAGGTTCAGTACAATAGAATTCTGGCGGAACTAGCTGTTTGGATACGGAATTGGCTGGAAGGTCAAAGAGTCATAGATGGACAGCACAGAAATAGAGACCCGTCGGTCCAACCACTACATGCTGATCAGATATCCCAATGTAATCTAGTCCCACCTGACAGCACCCGGCCCATATCCTTCCTATTCATGCACACATGAAGATGCCTTTTAAATTTTGCAATCGTAATAGCCACTACCACTTCCTCTGGCAGCTCATTCCATACACGTACCCCCTCTGTTTGAAAATGTTGCCCCTCAAGTCTCCTAAAAGTCTTTCCCCTCATACCATAAACCTATGTCCTCTAGTGCTGGTATCCCCCATGCCAGGGAAAAGACATTGTCTATTCATCCTATCCATGCACCTCAGGTTTTTATACACATAGATAAGATCACCTCTCAGCCTCCGACGCTGCAGGGAAAACAGCCCCAATCTATTCAACCTCTATTCAACCCCCAGCCTAACTCAAATCCTCCAACCCTGGCAACATTCTTGTAAATCTTTTCTGAACCCTTTCAAGTTTCACAACATCCTTCCAATAGGAGGGAGACCAGATTTGTACGCAGCGTTCCAAAAGTGGCCTAACCAATGTCCTGTACAGCTGCAACATGATCTCATAACTGCTGTACTCAATACTTTGTCCGATAAAGACAAGCATACCAAATGCCACGTTCACTATCCTATCTACCTGCACTCCAAGGACTCTTTGTTCAGTAACACTCCTCAGGACCTTACCATTAAGTGTATAAGTCCTGCTAAGATTTGCTTTCCCAAAATGCCACTCCTCAGCCATTTACCCATTTGATCAAGATCCCATTGTACTCTGAGGTAATCTTTTTCACTGTCCACTACACCTCCAGTTTTGGTGTCATCTCACTAACTATACATCTTATGTTCACATCTAAGTCATTCACATAAATGACGAAAGGTAGTGGATGCAGCAGTGATCCTTGTCACACTCCACGAACACAGGCCTCCAGTCTGAAAAGCGACCTTCCATCACCTCCCTCTGTCTTCTGCCTTTGAGCAAGTTCTGTATCCAAATGGTTAGATCTCCCTGTTTGCCATGAGCTCTAATCTTGCTGAGCAGTCAGTGTCATAGTGGAGGGTGCTTTTTGGACAGGAAGCCTGTGATGAGCAATATGCTGTCAGGTTGGGTACTGGGTCCATTGCTTTTTTGCCATTTATATAAATGATTTCTATGTGAATATAGGAGCTATTGTTAATAGGTTTACAATAGACACCAAAATTGGAGGTGCAATGGAGAGCAAATTTACCGGAAAGTACAATGAGACTCCGATCAAATGGGCTGAGGAGTGGCAGATGAAGTTTAATTTAGATATATGTGAGGTTCTGCATTTTGGAAAAGCATATCAGGGCAGGACTTCGATAATTAATGGGAAGGTCCTGGGGAGTGTTGCTGAACAAAGAGATCTTGGAGTGCAGGATCATAATTCCTTGAAAGTGGAATCATAGATAGACAGGATAGTGAAGAGAGTGTTTGGTGTACTTGCCTTTATTGGTCTGTGCATTGAGTACAGGAGTTGTGACATTTTGCGGCTGTACAGGACATTCATTCAGCCACTTCTGGAATTCTGCTTTCAGTCTTGGACTCCCCGCTATTGGAATTATATTGTGAAACTTGAAAGGATTCAGAAAAGATGCAAAGATGTTGCCAGGGTTGAGGGATTGAGCTATAGGGAGAGGCTGAATAGACTGAGTCTGTTTTCACTGGAGAATCGGATGCTGAGAGGTGACCATAGAGATTGATAAAATCGTTAGGGGCATGGATAGGGTAAACAGCAAGGGTCTTATTCCTGTTTAGTTGAGTCCAAAACTAGAAAGCACAGGCGTGAGGGGAAAGATTGAAAAGGGATATTAGGGGCAAAGTTTCAAGCTGAATGTAGTATGTGTATGGAATGAGTTGCCAGAGAAAGTGTGGAGGCCGGTACAGTTACAATATTTGAAAGGCATTGGATATGTGATCAGGAAAGGTTTCGAAGGCTATGGGCCAAGTGCTGGATTATGGGACGAGATTAATTTAGGATATCTGGTCGGCATGGACAAGTTGGACTGAAGGGTCTGTTTCTGTGCTGTACATCTCTATGGCACTAATAAATTAAAATTAAGATAGGTTTATCTTTTATGGAGAGTTAGCAGAAGGTCAGACAATTCTCCTTGGAGCTGAGAAGGTTAAGCAGTGATTTTGAACAGGAGTTGATTTGTTTCCAGGGTATTTCATTTACAGAGAGACAGAGTGAGAAATCTTTAACGTCACAATTTTTAGTATCTATTTTCAGGTAACTGGCAAATAATGCAAAGAAACATGTGAAGATTATTTTACTCAGTAAGTTCTGAGCATCTGGAACAGTTTGACCGACAGCTGGATGCAGATTCAGTAGTTATTGTCAAAACAAATTTGAAATTTAACATTTTTAAGGAAGGATTTGGAGGGCTATGTCTAAATGGGAGGTGAGTTGGGACTGACTGGCACCATCTCCAGAGGGAGAGAGTATAGCCCCAATGGGCAGAATAGCCTCCAGCCCCTGTGATCTGTCATACTGACCCATTCACTGTGAATGATGAAGCTCATCACAGGGCAGAGCCGTAGAGATGTACAGCATGAAAATAAACCCTTTGGTTAAACTGGTCCATGCTGACCAGATATCCCAAACTAATCTATACCCATTTGCCAACACTTGGCACATATCACACTACACCCTTCCTATACATATACCCATCCAGATGCCAAATGGTTTAATTGTACCAACATCCTCCACTTCCTGACAGAAGATTCAATACACGCACCAACATCAGTGGGGAAAAAAACATTGCCCCTCAGATCCATTTTAAATTCTTCCCCTCTCATCTTAAACCTCTGCCCTCTCATTCTGGACTCCCCGACCCCAGGGAAATGACCTTGTCTATTTATCCTACCCAGGCCCCTCATGGTTTTATAAACCTCTATGAGGTCACCCCTCAGCCTCTGATCCACCTGGGAGGATCCCACCACTCATGTCACAATGGGGCCTGACTGATTGACACAGCTTCAAACCAATAGGAGAGTTGGCATGATCCTCCAGCCAATGGGAGTGAATGAGGGGTGGGTCCAGATAGGTTAACACATGACCATCAGCTTTGCAGGCGCAGTGTCACTGTGAGGGGGGACTAAATGTGAAGGAGTGGGAGAGACAGCAGATACTGGGAGAGAGATGGAGTTAGTGTGGACTGGGAAGGTTGATAAACACTGTTTCAGTCTGCTGGACCTAAATTAGATACTTCGGGTAAATTAGAACCTAAAGAACTTCGGATGCTGTAAATCACACACAACAACCAGAAGGTACTGGAAAAGTTCAGCAGATCAGGCAGCATCTGTGAAAAGAAATCAGTTCGCATTTTCGATCCAGTGACACTTCCTCAGGAACTGATGTTACTGCAAAAAAAAGTCTGTTTTTATGCAGAAAGTAGGGGTTAAGGAGTGAATGAAATGTGGGGATAGAATCCAAAGAGAGAGATAAGAGCAGTTGGACAAAGGAGTGGATAACGATCTGACGGGGGGAGGGTGAATAGCTGTTTATGGGGACTGTTAGTGGCTAACCATAGGTAGTGTGTAATGGCAGGCTACGTAATGACAAGGCCTGGTATGTTGGGTAGGGGGCAAAGACACGAGGACGTGGGAGAGTTCAGGACTTAAAATTATTGAATTTGATGTTGAAGCCAGAGGGTTGCAGGGTCCCCGAGTGGGAGATGAGGTGGTGTTCTTCCAGCTTGTGTTAAAGTGTGGCGCTGGAAAAGCACAGCAGGTCAGGCAGAATCCAAGGAGCAGGAGAATTGACGTATTGGGCATGTCAGCACTTCATCAGAAAGGTGGGTGGTGGAATATGGCTGAGAGATAAATAGGGAGGGGTGTTTGGGGTTGGAGAGAAGGGAGCTAGGGTGGCAATAGGTGGTTGTAGATGGAGGGTCGTGGTGAGAGGGTGGAATTGACAATTGGAAAGGAAGATGGACAGGTGGGACTGTTCAAGAGGCCATTGCCAAGTTGGAGGGTTGAATCTGAGATAAGTTGGGGGATGGGAGATGATGTAACCTTGATGCTGTGTGGTTGAAAGTTCCCAAGGTGGAAGATGAGGTGTTCTTCCTCCAGGTGTCGGGTGGCTCGGATTTGGGATGGAGGGCTTGCATGTCCTTGGCAGCGTGGTGGCGGAGGGGGTGGGGGGTAGCCGAAGTGGTCTGCCACAGGGCGGTGAGGTTGGTCGGTGCATGTGTCCCAAAAATGTTCCATGAAATATTCCACAATTTGGTGTCCTGAGAGCAAGGGACACAATAGGTGAGGTGTTTGGGGAGGCAGGGAAATCTCTGCTGGATGGAGGAGGATCCAGTGGTGCCTTGGATGGAGGGGAGGGGAAGGTGTGGGCACAGATTTTCCACCTCTTGCAGTGTCAAGCGAAGGTGCTTGGAGTGGAGGGTGGGTTGGTGGGGACCGTGGATCTAATGTGGAAGTCACAAAAGGTATGATCTCTGTGGAATGCTGAAAGGGGTGGGGAGGGAAATATATCTCAGGTGGTTGGATCTGATGGTGGAAAGAGCAGAGGATGATGCGTTGTATCTGAGTGGAAGGTGAGGATGGTGGGATTCCATCTTTGTTGCATTTGGAGGGGTGGGGTTCAAGGGCAGTGGTGTGGGAAGTGGAGGAGATACACTGGAGGGCATTGTTGACCACAAGTGAGGGGAAATTGCAGTCCTTGAAATTGGAAGCCATTTGGTATGTTCTGAAGTGTTCTTCCAGCTTGCATCAAGCTTCACTGGAACACTGCAGTAAGCATGAGACAGAGATGTTGGACAGGGAACAGTCTTGTGTGTTAAAGAGCATGCAACTGCAAGCTCAGTGTCTTTTTTGCAGGCACAATGTAGATCATCAGCCGCCATTTCAACCACCGCCACTGGGATGCTAGAAGGTTCCTGTCTCCTCCGTTAACAGCTTTACACCTTCCCACTCCTTTATCTTTCCAAATGTTCCTGTGTCTCTTTGGGCTCTGTCCCCACCTATTATTTACTGTTTAACCCCTATCTCCAGTAGTCCAAAGATGTGCACGTTAGGAGAATTGGACCAGCTAAATTTCCCGCAGTGTTCAGGGATGTGCATTAGACCGGGGAAATTGTGAGTAATAGGGTAGGGGAATGGGTCTGGGTGGGTGTGGAATTGTTGGGCCGAAGTGCCTGTTTCCTGTGGGGATTCTAATTTTCCCAGCTGCCATCGGTTCTGAGGAAGGGTCACTGGACCCATGATGACCCTTGGTGTGTGCAGGAGGCGGAAAGGGGAAAGCGGAAAGGGGAGAGTGTTAGCAGAAACCGGATGAAATGTATCAGTGTAGACTGGGCAGGGTTTAAACACTTTGTGCAGGTAGTTAGTCGGAATTAGAAACTCTTGGTCCCACGTTTGCAGCAAAGGGGAAGATAGCTTGGGCCTCAGGCAGTGAGAGGTCCTGGGTTACAGCCACCATCTTTATTTGGGGCAAGGTACAGCAAGGAGCATGCACGTGTCCTCTTCCTGGGTGGGGGCGGGGTGATTTGAAGAGGAGCATTTACACATCAAAGACATACCAAGACAAGTGTTGTCTTCACTATTCATCTTGCACTAACTGAGCTTTGTTTTGTGAATTCTTTTTATAGGATATTAATTGAGAATAATTGAGAGTGGGATCTCTAAAAAACAAGTTTCTACAGTCAGTGGAGTCATCAGAATCTCAATATCATTGGCATTTAACTGTGGAACGAGAAAAGTTTATCTGTTCTGTCTTTGGGAAAAGTTCATGGTTGGATCCCCCTTGCGTTCAATTCTTGGCCCTGTAGCTGCGGAAGGAGGTATTGGCTTGAGAGAGAGCACAGATTTATCCAAATTACACCTCGTCCTTTTGCAGGAACTGTCAGATTTAGTCTCAATCATCCATTTTATAATGTTAATCTGTAAACTCCCGACTTCCAATTCTCTGCAAATTTCTCGTGGACTCAAATTCCAGCACCATTTCAGGTGGAACGTTCCAGATTCTGACAACTGTCTGTTCATTCAGAAACTGCTGAAGTCCATTTTGACTCTGAATGAGTCTGAATTGGGCTAAATTGAAAGATGCAATGCTGGTCTGAGCTCCCATTGAGATGCATGAGAACAGTACAGGAGGCTGAGGGAAGTGTAGGTGTGAGCAGACAATGAAAATGACAGGGCTGGACTATGAGGGCTGCTTGGCTCAATGAGAGTGTTTTGGATTTGGGTGTAAATAGTGAGGTGAGACAGGGAGAAGGTGAAGCTGAAACTCCGTTTTAGTTCAGGCCTTTCAGAAATTCACAGTCCCAATGGGAATAGCCAATTTGTCAGTGATACCTGTGGAGTATTTATGTTTTTAAAGTATGACATATCAGCTTAAGTAAAGTTTTCTTTTGTTATTATAATGGAAATGTTTCAAGTGAAGGAAGGTTACTCACTCATTTAAATTCTCTTAATGGGAGTAACTAGATGAATGTAGAGAGACGTTATGACAGGAGCCCTCAGACTCATGGTGTGCTCCTCTTGCACAATGTGGGAAATAAGGGCAGCTTCCAGTGTCCCTGATGGCTATTTGTGCAGCAAGGGTTCCCATCTGCAGCTTCTGGGAAACTGCTTTTCAGAGCTGGAGCTGAGAGTGGACTCACTGTGGAGCATCTGCAATACTGAGAATGTTATGGACAGCACGTTTAGTGAGTTAGTCACACTGCAGGTGAGGGTTACACAGGCAGAAAGAGAAGGTTGAACATCAGATCTCGTAAAAGGCTCAGGAAGCGAGTACAGGAGTCCCCCGTTGTTATCCCCTTCTCATACAGATACTGTTTACCACTTGGGATTCTGTCAGGGCAGGAATGGGTGGGGTAGCTTCTCGGAAAATCAGCAACAGCCAGGTTCATGACACCACAGAGAGCTCAGCTGATCAGAACAAGAGGAATGAAAGTGGCAGGGCTATAGTGACAGGGGATTCAATAATCAGGGGTACAGCCAGGCATTTCTGTGCCCACAGACATGAATCCAGGGTGGGATGTAATCTCCCTGGTGCCAAGATCCATGATAACATGGAGCAGCTGCAGGACGTTCTGGAGCTGGAGAGTAAACAGCCCATGGTCGTGCAACACACAGATACCAACAATATCGCGAAACAGAGGGATGACGGCCTGAAATCTGGATATAGGGAGAGCAGAGATACATTAAAATGTAGCTCCTGAAATGTAATTATGTCAGACTTATTCCCAGTGCCATGTGCTAATGAGAGCAGGAATGAGAAGGTAGATCAGCTGGATGTGTGGCTGGGAAATGGTGTACCAGAGAAGGTTTTTGATTCTTCAGGCACTGGGACTGTTTCTGGGTGGGACCTGTACCAGCCTGACCGGTTACCCCCTGGGCAGATCTGAGACAAATCCGGTGGGGGCTTTTGCCAGTTCTATTGGTGAGTTTGTAACTAGTCTTGCAGGGGGATGGGAACTAAAGTGTAGGCTTAGATGGGTCAGATTCAGGACAGGGAATGGGTGGTAGAATATTAGTGATGTAGTTCGCGGCTCAGAAAGCCAAAGGAAAGGAGGATTAAACGAAGATTGAGGCCCTCTTCAACCATCAATCCTGACAACCCAGGAAGGTGACTCAACAAAATATGGAGCTGTATACATGTCTATGACTCTGTGCTTCAGCAAAATGGTGGAAATCTGCAATAAAAACAAAAAGTGCTGGAGATCCTCAGCAAGTCTGTCAGCATCTGAAATGATGACAGATGCAGGAAACATTGCAGCCTTAAAGAAGTGTTCAGATGATCACACAAAGCACTACAATATCGATTACACGCTGAGTGCCAGAACGTGGGACGAGAATAAATAGGTGCTTGATGACCAGCATGAATACTATGCGTTTGGAAAGTTGACGTTTCAGGTCAGGGCTATTTATCAAGACTGACAAAGGGCCCTGACCCAAAACATCAAACTTCCTGCTCCTCTGATACTGCCTGACCTGCTGCACCTCCCCAGGTCCACAGTGTACAGACTCTGACTTCCAGCATCTGCAGTCCTTAACTATCTTCACATCCCAGGACTCATCTGGTGATCCTCCTTTACACTCTCTCAATAACCAGGAGAGCCTTCCTTGGAAAAGAGGAACAAAGGTGTATACAGTACTCCAGGTGTGGTCTCACCAAGGCCCTTCCAGAAAGGGATCCCTGCCCCCATCTTATCCATAATGGTCATCAAGCACACATGCCTGGTGTGATCATCTCAACACTTCTTCAATGCTGCAATGTTTCCTGCATCTGTCACCATTTCAGATGCTGCCAGACCTGCTGAGGATCTCCAGCACTATCTGTTTTCTCTGTTATAGAGTATTGAAAGGGGGGATTTGCAGTTGAGAAATTCAAATTGAACTTCATGTTTACTGGATCCGTGCCGATCTGAATATCATTGACCTTTTCATCTGGAAGGAAAGGTTTGCATTCTGTCCATGGACGAATATTTCAAATGTCCGTGTGACTGGAAAAATTTACTGAGACAGTAAAGTCCATGTTAGCGTGGGGACTTGGTTTTTGAAAGTCTAAAAAATCAAGGCACATTTCCCTGGAAAAGGTAAGACACAGATTGGTTTTGTATGAGGACAATTAACCATGAAACCAGAAAGACGAAAGGATTCCTGCATCATGGAAAAATCTATGAAAATGGGATTGTTGTAATGGAGTGAGTTATCGATCATTGATTGTAATCCATTGGCGTTGTCACATCGCTTCCAGTTCCGTGGGGAAACACGGGAAATTTGATGAGTGCAGTGTAGGTTTGTTATTCAACTGAAAAGGTGAAGAAGAATTTTACATGGATGATGCCAGGTCTCAGGGGTCTGAGTTACAGGGAGAGGTTGGACAAGTGAGGACTTTGGTAGAGCAGAGGAAACTGCGGGGGAATATTGTATAGAAGTATATAAGACCATGAGAGGCATGGGTAAGGTGAATGCACTCGGTCTTTTTCCCAGGGACTCAAGGATTGGAGGGCATCAGGTTAAAGTTAGAGGAAAAAGAATACATGGGAACCTGAGGGGCAACTTTTCTACACAAAGGTGGTATGTATATGGGATGAGCTGCCAGTGGAAGTGGTTGAGGTGGGTATATTAACAACAAGTAAAAAACATTTGGACAAATACATGGATAGGAAAGTTTCAGAAGCAGATGGGCCAAGTGCAGGAAAATGGGGTTAGTGTGGATGGACGTTTGGATTGGCATGGGCCAGTATGGGCCAAAGGGCCTGTCTCTGCTGCAGGACGTTATAACTCTAAGTGCATTTGCTATTTCTCCCCCAACTCTGTTGGTATCATGGGATGTATTCTATCAGGGCAAGGAGACTTGTTTATCTTTAGCTCCATTAGCTTGCCCAGCTCTAACTCTTTCGTGATAATGGTTGTTTCTTGGTCCTCACCTTCCTCAGTCTCCTTATAAATTACTGGCATGTTCTTTGTATCCTCCACTGTGACGACTGACTGCTGTGTAATCATATTCCTGAACCCTTCCTGAAAAGGAATAACTGGGCACAGAATTCTGAGAGGACATTATCTCTATGGTAACAGTTAAGTGCTTCAACAATTACAGAGGCCATATGTTCCCCAAACAATAGGTTTCCCTCTAGCAGGGTAAACTGCTATTCTGTCCCTGGGGAGAGCTACTCATCACTTTTTATCCCCAATTCCATCATGCTTTCTGTTGAGCGTGGAAGTTTTTCCAATCTCCAAATTTATCATTGGTCCTTGCCAATTTGTATGCCTTCTACTTCAATTTCATAGACTCCCTTATTTCCTTAGACATGGCAGATTACTCCTTTTCCTACAGTCCTTCCTTTTCACTGATATATACTTTTGCTGAGAAATTTGAAAAATTACTTTTATATTCCTCCACTGTCTGAGAACTGTCCCACAGTAAAGTCTTTCCTTCCATTCTGCATTCGCCAACTCCTGCCTCCTCCTATTGTAGTCTCCTTTGTTTAAGCACAGTATCTTGGGATTGGATTTAATCTTCCCGCTTTCCATCTGTGTTCTAAATTCAACCAGATTAATGACAAGTCTTTTAATCAGATTACGAGGTGAGGCGATGTTTCCTGGGTGTTTTGGTTTTCATTGTCAGCGACCTTGGCTTTGTAATAAAGTACAGGATAGATATTCACAACAGAGTGTGAATGTACTACAGTCTAAAACCATAAATCACTGTCTCCCCTCAGTTTAAAATTGCAAAATCATTATCTCCTACATGCTTCCTCACTACCTAAGTTAGGAACGCTAATCCACCTGACTATCCTGCTGTTTCTGAAAATCTCCTTTCGCGAAGGTGGTGAGTTTTGGATTCAGCTTTCCAGTTATTACCGTGAGAAGATAGGCCCTGGGCACAGGGGAGGCAATGCAAGCCCTTTGAACCAGCTCCACCATTTAATACGGTAATGATTGAGCTCACCTCGCTCTCAGATGGATTTTCACGCCTGCTCTCTCTCACACTTCAACTCAATGCAAATTAAAAATCTGTATCTCTTCATTAAATTTGCTCATGTCTTGGCATCCACTGCATTTTGAATAGGAAATTCCACAGATTCACAATATATTGAGATAGGTACATTCTTCTTCATGAGAATAGAATAGAGTCCCTATAGTGCAGAAACAGGGTATTCATCCATCGAGTCCACACCAACCCTATGATGTGCATCCCATTCAGACCCACCCATAACCTGCAATCCTGCATTTCCTGTGGCTGATTGCCTAACCAGCACATGCATGGACCCTGTGAGCAATTTGGCATGACCAATCTACCTAACCTGCACATCTTTGGACTGTGGGAGGAAACTGGAGCACCGAACAAAACCATGCAGACATGGGGAGAATGTGTAAACTCCACACAGTTGCCTAACGCTGGAATCAAACCCGGGTCCCTGACGCTATGAGGCAGCAGTGCTACCCACTGAGCCACCCCTGCTTAAAATCTGCTGCCCATTATTAACCTCCCCACCCCGCAATTAGCTGAAGGTATATTCCTTGCGTCAGAAATCGAGGTGTCTAAGCGGATGTCTCAGTAAATCCCAGAGACAGTCCACATGTCCTGTGTGTCTGAATAGATATCCGATACACAACACCCTCCAGCCCACACTTTCTCTCACTTTCCAGGGACAGGTCTCCAGAAGTTTCATGGGGACTACAACTCCCACAAGCCGTGAGGCAGGGACCACATGTGTGCGGGGAAACCCAGCACTGTACATGTACAGAATGTCGGCGGGTTTTGGAGCATGTTCTCGTTGGTAACTAGCGGAAAGCATTTCACACTGTGATTGGCAGGAGAAGGGACGCATCTGCCTATAGTATTCATCTGTTGGGGGTGGGGGGGGGGAAGTCAAAGTGACACTACGCCCAGATGGGTCCAAGTTCCATTCGCAACTTGACATAACACTGGGAATTGACCAATGGGAAACAAGGAAGAATCTGACCCATTCTCCCAGACTGAATGTTCCTCTTCTGTCCAGGATCTGCCACCTCCCTTTCTGTTTCCTTTTGGTGCCTTTTGCTGTTACATTATTGAATTGCAGCAACTGAAGGGAAAGGAAGTGAATCCAGAAAGGGTGCAGAGTCTAATCAGGGACCTGAAGTGGTGGCATGGATCTGTTTATCAGTAATGCTATGAGAATTGGGATGGTGTACATTAGGGGTAGCAGAATCAGAATGTGGGAGAGAGTAAGTGGGCTGGAGGGTTACAGCTTTGGGGAAGAAAGGGGAAAAGGGTATTCCAGAGAAACTAGAATTGACTGCTCTGAATTTCTAATCTGTACATATTCCTTTATGCAGGGTGTGAGATAGTGAAGATTTGCAGACTGAACTCTCAACATCACGTGCAGAGTGTGATTAAGTTCAACAACATTTGAAGAACCAAAGATGGAGAAAATCCTGCAACACTCTCTCTCCCAGCATTGTTGGTCTATCTGTACCAAATGGACTGTGAATGGTTCAAGACAGCAGCTCACTACCATCTTCTGAAGGGTAACGAGAGATGGGGAATAAATGCTGGCTGAGCCAGTGATGCCCATATCCTGGAAATGGTTTCTATCTCTCGTTGCTGAAACCCAGTTGATGTTACTGCAGGATGATGAGGGATGCTGAGTGCATCCTCCAGGAGGCAGCACCATCACATTACCCCTGCCTCCACCCACACAGTAACACCGCAACGCCACTGGAACAAAAGGCAGTGAAGCCAAAGGAGGACTTAGACATAATTCTTCAAGGTAAAGTCATGAAAAGGGATTGGAACACAGCAGGAACAGGAAACTGAGCTGGATGGTCAGCTGTTTCCCATTGAATGGTCGAGTAGGATTGAACGGCCGAAGGGTCTCCTCCTGCTGCTATCTCCCAGGTGTGTATATAGTCATGGAGCCCGGGTAGGAAGAAGTGGGCAGGGATTCTCCAGGAGATTGCACTTCCACAACAGTTTTCAGTGAGGGATGGTTTGATGGATTTTATTTAAGATTTATCTTTCACAAAAGGTTTGTAAATTTCGGATTTAAAATGTTGTAAGAGCTTTTTGCACCGCAAATAAAATTAAAGAAAATAAATTAAACTGTCTGAATATAACAGTTTTAAAGCTTTCAACTTCTGTAAAACAAAATTCTGTCTATTCCCAGACACCATCACTTTCCAGCTACTCAAAATCCAGGGAAATAATTCCTCCCTGTCTGAACCTTTGGTTTGATTTAACTGCTTTTCAATTCTCGTTCTGTGAGCTGTGAAGCGTTCTTTTTTCCCATTTCTCTGACCCAGAAATTTGATCATAGCAACCTTCCCACCATCAAAATCATCATCATGCCATTTTGCTTTTGGTTAACGTATAATCACCAGCAGTGCAAAAGTGAGAACTGCAGATGCTGGAAACCAGAGCCGAGATTAGAGGGGTGCTGGAAAAGGCCTTTTGCCAAAACGTTGAGTTTCCAGCTCCTCGGATCCTGCCTGACTTGCTGTGCTTTTCCAGCATCACTCTAATCAAGACATATCATCACCAGCAGTAAACCGTTTGTGTAACCATTAGAATATTTCCAAACAAAGCCCATTATGGGCCAAGCAAACCATTACAAGTGACAGAGTGAGAAGGGATTAAATCAAAGTCGAGTTGTGCGGAGGGGGCAGCGGTGGAGATAAAGAACTATATCCCCTATGGTGCCCACCTCTATCTAAAGGCATCGAGAGCATTGATACACACCACATGCTCCTTCTCCAAGTTCACCCTGCTGTGTAGCCTTTATGCTCAATCACAGAATAAAATCCCTACAGTGTGGAAGGAGAGTATTGGCCCATCAAACCCCACTGACCATCTGAAGAACATCACACCCAGAGCACTCTATCGCTGTAACCCTGCATTTCCCATGGCTGATCCACCTATTCTGCACATTCCTGGACCCTGTGGACAATTTAGGACAATTGATCCACCTAACCTGCACATATTTGGATTGTAAGAGGAAACCAGCGCACCTGGAGGGGACCCACACTGTCATGGGGAAAATATGGGAACACCACACAGGCCGTTGACCAAGGCTGGACTCCAACCTTGTACCTGATGCTGTGAAGCAGCTGTGCTTCAATCACAATTTAAATCAAAACAGATGATCCCTGCTCATTGTCATGTTGCTGTTTGTGGAGACTTACTGCCCAGAGAGACATCCTGAGGTTCAGAAAGTGGCAATGTAAGTTCAGTCACCTCCTGCCCAGTTAATATGGTTAACAACAACAACATCAATACTCCAACAGTGTCATCATGTACAAGGTCCACTCCTGACTCTGATGGACAGTAACATCAGAATCAGAGTCCTGCAGTTCACACGGAGCAGGGGGATGACCACTTCCATGTGAGCACTCACTGGTCTCTCAATCGTGTTGAAGACGCAGCAAATCCCTTGTCACACAGAGGGGTGAACAGCTCCTACCCAGTGTGAACACGCTGGGGTCTCGGGGGCAGGATGAATCACTGAATCCCTTCTCCCACACTGAGCATCTGAATGGCTTCTCCCCTGTGTGGGCTCCCTGGAGTCTCTGCAGGTTGGATGAATCACTGAATCCCTTTCCCACACTGAGCATCTGAATGGCATCTCCCCCGGTGTGGGGTCACTGGGATCTCGGGGGCCAGGATGAATCACTGAATCTCCTCTCACACACTGACCATCTGAATGGCCTCTCCCGCTGTGTGGGCTTACTGGGGACTCCGCAGGTGCTGTATTTCAGTCAATCCCCCCCCCCCCACACTGGGAGCAGGTGAAAGACCTTTCCCCAGAGTTAGCTCGCTGGTGATTAAGAAGGTCAAAGGACTGAGTGAATTTTTTCCCACACACTGAGCAGGTGAATGGCCTCTTCCCGGTGAGAATGCACTAATGTCTCCGCTGGTGAATGATTTGAATGAATTCTTCTCACACATGGAGCAGGTGAAGGGTCTAAATCCGCTGTGCGACCTCTGGTGCCTCAGCAGATTGTAAGATTGAATAAATCCCTTCCCATATGTGGTGCAGGTGAACGGCCTCTCCGCAGTGTGACTGTGTCGGTGTGTGTCCCACTGGGAGGGGTATGTGAATTCCTGTTTCACTCAGTTGTTATTGACAATCTCATTCCCCTCGCACCAGAACCTGTTCCAGTGTTACAGAAACTGCAGAATGGTCAGATGCAGCTGGTCATCTGACTGGTCACTGGACTCAAAGGTTCACTCTCAACAGATGCTGCCAGACCTACTGAATTTTTCCAGCAATTTCTGTTTTTATTTCTGATTTCCCAGCATTTGTAGATGTTTACCTTTCCAATACTCATTTTGTGTGTTGCAGAGGAGTTTACTGATGAAATTAGAGAGGTTAGAAAGTTGTACGTTCGGTCACACATAAGCTGTGATCATCATGAATGGCAAAGCAGAGTTGAGGGGCTGAATGGCCTCCTCCTGTTCTAATGAAAGTTGTCCATCTGCAGCTTGTGGTAACATTTCCCCTCACTGTTCACTTCACCTCCATGTCTAACACACTGTTACTGACTGAACAAATCTCCTGTGTTTGAACGAAACCTGCTAATTTTCTTTGGCCACCTCTCCTGCCACCGGGGTTTAACTCTCATCAAGGAATGTTGTCTTGTATTACTGCAGGAATGCCCACAAAGGACTCAGCCTGGAGTCTGTATCCCCTGGGATCCACAAACCCCGTTTAATTCCTTCTTCCTCTCTCATTCTGGCTATTGAACTCTCGGTTTAAATCCATTCTCCTGTCATGCTCTTCAACATATCCATGTGGGTGGACTAGAGGCAGCTGGGATTTAATAAAGGGCAGTGGGGATTAGGCAGAAGCACGAGGAGAGGCGACAGCAAGTAAAGCTCTCATTGTAACAGCAGAGGTTCTCTGTGACCCAGTGAGTGGTGAGGCACCTGAGATTGTGGGGGGAGGCTGATTCAAACAGGGATTTGGGAAAACACTCAGACATTTACTTGTCCATTTGTTTGTTAACTCAGATATATAAAAAGAAAGATGCACATTTAGATAGCACTTTTGATGATCTGGGGCAATGAAACATGCTTCCAACCCAACGATTTCAACCTCAAATCTCTGAAAACACAGACACAAAGCTTTCTACTTGTACCAGGTTGTCTCTGAGCCTCCTCTTTTCTTGAGAAAATCGTTTTGAGCTGTTCAGCCTTTCCTGGTGATTATAACAGCTATGTTCCTGTAAGATTTGTGACTGAACGTTTATTTTCCTGTTCCTTGTGAATGATGAAAGTAGCAGAAAGAGTTCCTGACGTGGGAGGGGTTTCGGTTGGAGTATTTATATTTACAAATCCATTCTCACCCTCACATTCAGTGTGAAATTGATTTAAAACGGAAGGGAAGGAGCGAATGAGCACCCACAGAATCATATGTATCTGAGTTGACTGAAGCTGGCATTAGGAAAATGTGACAACAATCACAACTACTTAGAATCACAGAATCCAGTGGGTGCAGAAAGAGTCTATTCGGCCCAACGAGTCTGCAATGACCTGGTCTCCCACCCTATCCCCATAACCCCACATTAACCATGGCTAGCCGAACCCCCTAAATTGCACACTGCGGCCATGTTAGTATAGCCAATCCAGTAAAGTTACACATCTGTGGGAGGATCACAAATTACATACAAATACTGGGAATTGTGGATAAAGGCTCACAAATACTTGACTCTGACACAAATGCTCTACTTTTCAAAATAAAATCTGGGGACATTGCAACCGGAAAGATTTCTGATTATCTCAAGAGGAAGAGAATTCAAAACTCGCGCCATTAACCCAGGGGGCGCAGTGATAGTTACAGAGGTCTGGGGACCATCAGAAATGTCACAGGTTGAGAGCAAGGTGGAGGTGAGACAAGGACAAAAAGACAGTCTGTCACACGTGGGAAAGCAGGGGAGATTAAACAGCAGAAGTGGTCGTCCCGCAAGGCCACGGGGAATGGAGTTGGGGCTGGGAAAGAAACCAGGAAACAAGGTGTGCATCTGTCAAAGAAATACATTTAAAAAACAGATTATAAAAGCATATTGGGCCGAGTTCACAGGCTGAATTTGTTGCTCTCAATGGTGAGTACAAAAAGCTGTAAAGCCTGGGGAGTTCTATTACAGCCAACACATACCCAGGATTGGCCAAGTGGCCTCGATCTGTGCTGTAACTTGCTGATAATTTTTTTCTATTTCTATTTCAAGTCTGATGACGCTAATAACTTTTCAAATTGGACTGGAGTTTAATATTCTGGAGAAGTGTCAAATAAATTACATTGATCACAATCTGCAGATCTTAGTCCATAACCCTGCATGTTCCAGCATTTCAGTGACATCCATGTGGGACAGGACATACAGGGATGATGACGGTGGTGTCTAGGACATCAGAAGCAATGATTCTCTGCGTATGACTGTGTCAGCTTGTTTTTTTGACTAGTCTGCGTTCCAACTCACCCAATAAGATGTTGGCAGGGTAAGACACTACAGTTGGAGCTCCTCTATTCGCCAGTTACTTTCCTTTCTGCTTTTTTAGAATTTCTTTCTCTCTCACTCTCCCCTTTGCAGACTCTGCCACAAGTATCTCAACTTTGAATCATGATAATTTTTTAATTATCTACCTGTCTCTACAAGAAAACCAATGGAGGAAAATATATTATTCTTGCATCAACTGCATTTTAAACAAACACAAACCTGTTCAATAAACACTGTCACATTTTTCCTTCAATTCTATCAAGCGAGCTATTATATTTTGTTCCTCAATTTATGGATCTTAATAAATATCCAATCAATTTCAGAGCAACAGGCTGACAAAGTATTGAACCAATTTATCTGTTTACGTTTTAGCATTAATTATTAAGTCATTAGAATTACAATAAAATACATAATAAATGGTCTGGGTAACAAGTATACTGAGGTTCACAATTTAATTTATTGACTGTTTGAAAAATGGTACAATATATCTTTTTTGAGGATTCCAGCAGTAATTATTAAGGCATTTGCATGACAATAATTATAGTATCCTTTAGTTTAGTCTTGCTAACAACTACAGTGAAGTTTATATTTGAATTTAATCCAATCTTCAATAGTACCTATACAGCAATATAAAAATCTATTTTATTTCCAATCAACACACCTACAAAAGAATCAATTATTTCTGATGCAACACGCATTGTTAAAAATATGACTTTTGCTCATTTGGATGATCTGTGTAATCCCAGTCTTATAAATTTAGAAAAACCTAATTACTTTTCTGTGCAACAATTCCTGTTCATTTTTGTCGATAGCACAGTCAAATAGCAAGATGAAATTTATCATTATTCTTAAGTATGCGAATAGAATTTTGAAAATCTATATGTTGCTAATATATAAATGTTCATTTCATTCCATAGAATATTGAACAGTACACCACTGTACAGGCCCTTTGGCCACGATGTTGTTCCGATCTTTTATCCTACTCTAAGATCAAACTAACCAACATGCCCTTCATGTATTGTCATTCATGTGCCTATCCAAGAGTCGTTTAGATGTCCCTGATGGATCTGAATCTACTACCACCACTGGCAGTGCATTCCACGCATCCACCACTATCGATAAAGAAACTATCTATGACATCTCCCCACAACTTCCCCATTCACTTAAAATTATGCCACTTTGTGGGGAAAAGTCTTTCATTATCCACTCTATTTCTGCCTCTCATCATCTTACACAAAGCTATCAAGTAAACTCTCATCCTCTTTCACTGCATTGATCAAAGCCCCAGCTCCCTCAACCTTTCTTCATAAGACATGCCTTCCAGTCCAGATAGCATCTTGATAAATATCATGTGCACCTTCTCTAAAGCTTCCGCGTCCGACGTATAATGAGGTGATTAGAACCGAACACAATATTCCGAGTGTAGTCTCACCAGGGATCCATAGAGCTGCCGCATAACCTCCTGGCTCTTTATCTAAATCTCCCTGCTAATGAAAGCCAACAAACCATACAAAGTCTTCATAGCCTTATCACCTTGGATGTCACTTATGAGGGATCTATGGACGTGGACCACACGATCCCTCTGTTCCTCCAAATTGTCAAGAATCCTGCATTTAATACAAAAATATGCATTCAAATTTGAAATTACAAAATGAATGACTTCAAACTTTCCCAGGTTGAACTCCATCTGCCATTTCACAGCCCAGCTCTGCATCCTGTCAATGTCCTCTAGCAACCTACAAAAGCCCTCCACACTATCCACAACTCCACCAACCCTCGTGTCATTGGCAAACTTCCTAACCCACTCTTCCACTTCCTCATCCAAGTCAATTATTAAAATCACAAAGAACAGAGGTCCCAGAACTGATCTCTTAAGAACACCATTGGTCACCGTGCTCCAGGCTGAAAACTATCTATGTAATCTCACCCTGTCTTCTATGGGCCAGCCAATTTATTATCTAAACAGGCAGGTTTCTCGATATCCCATTCCTCATTACTTTCTAAATGAGCCTACCTTATCAAATACATTGCAAAAATACACCACATCCAGTGCTCTGTCCTCACCAATGGGTTTGTCACATCCTCAAATAATTCAATACGGTTTGTGAGGCATAACCTGCTGCTCCCAAAGCCATGCTGACCATCTCTAAACAATCTATGATTTTCCAAATAATCATAAATCCTGTCTCTCTGAATCCTCTCCAATAATTTTCCCACAACTGATGTAAGACTGACTCATTGATGTTTCCCAGGATTATCTCAATTGTCTTTCTTGAAAAAGGGAATAACTTTTGTCACGCTCCAATCATCTGGTATGACGCCAGTGGACAATGAGGATGCAAAGATCATTGCCAAAACGCAATAACCCCTTGCCTCCCTTCCCAATAACAACCTAAGTTATATCCTTTCTGGTCCAGGGGACTTATCTATCCCCATGATTTTTCAATATTTTTAACACATTCTCAGTCTTAACATCGACCTGTTCGACCATATTAGCCTGCTTCATGCTGTCCTCACAAAGAACAAGGTCCCACTCTCTCGTGAATACTGAAGCAAAGTACTCGTTAACGACCTCCCCTACCTGCTCTGACTCTTGGCACAAGTTTGCTTCACTATACGGGATATACATGTGGAATTATGTCTCAGCACTCAATTAATGTAAAGATATTGCAGTGTACAATCACTCAATTAGTTTGAATATTGAACGCGATTTTAACTGAGAAAACACATTTGAATTGATTTGATTATATTTCACTTCATGCTAACATTTATTGTATTTTAACCACAATAAGAGTTTCCTTTTTATGTATATAAAACTTACTTAAAATTCATCGCAGGTTTATGTGCAGAAAATAGAGTTAACATCTGTTTGTTCCTTCCTTTATCAATGGCTGTCCATTTTGAATTTGTGGAAGTTGTACATTGTAGAAAGGAAGCGAAATTGTCTTCAGCTGAATATTCACATTGAATGACTGATGCATCTTTTCAATCAAAGTACAATGAGCACGCAGTTTTGTCAATTTGTCTTTCAAAGAATTGTCATGAGATTCCAGTTTATTTAAGACCACCATTCTATTGTTATTGTAAAATATTGTTTAATTTCCAGTCCATTACACACAGAAAGTACCTAATTAATTCCTATTCAAATTACTTCAATAAACAGCTGATTAGTTTTCATTTGAGTAATCACATTAAACATAATATTACAGTCATGCCCGTCGTGAGTGGGGAAATTGTGGAGTTTGTGGAGCTGTGGCAGTGTTTCTATTACTAGACCCTAGGGAAGGTTTCAAATCAGACCATCAACAGAAATATATCAAGAGCCGCACTGACTGTTAATTAGAAAGTACCTAAGCACAGATTGAATTGCTTTTCAATCCAACATTAGATCTGCTTCTATCTATTATATCAATAATCACAAAATTTGACACTTATTCATATCAGGTTACCAAGAAATATGTGTACAGGTATCTCCCACTCTTGGAAAGTTCGGTTTCGCCATTTTGCTTTTACAAAAGATTTACATTTGTCCCTATTTTCTCTAATTGTAAGAAATCTGAAGAGAATTTTCACTTTTACGGAGAAAGAGGAGATGTTTCCCATATAAATTAATGCTTCTTCGATTTACGCATTTTCAGCTTATGAAAAGTTTCATAATAACACTTTACTTTCGGATAGTGTGGATACCTGTAAGTAATTTTGCTGCTTATAAATTCCTGGAGAATATTTGAAAATGTTGCAGAATTAAAGATTACAATGTCTAAGTCATGAGATTGATTGTTTTTGTTGCAAAGGGGCAAGTCCAAACAATTGAAACACATTAAACACTATTCCCTCGTGCAATAAATTTGAAATAAAGTTGATGTCTTCTTCAGTAAACTAATAAATGCTACCACCAATTTTATTTGTCAGTCAGCTGGTTACCTACTTTGCAACTAAATGATGTGATGCATCTAAATATTCCGCTGTCGTTTGATCAAAGTGAATTTGTAATTGTTGTTCAATTTATGAATTTTCAAAAATTGTTTTTATTTTTCCATTCACCTGTTCATTTCGATCGTAAGGTTGAAATGCTTTAACAATATTGGACTGTGCTCATTTAAAAATAAGTTCTGCACATCTCTCCCATATCTGACTTCTTGCATTACGATTCAAGAATGTTTCTTGTCGGAATTCTAGTAAACTCCAAACATTTGTTGACTTCAAATAAAATCTTTAACCTAATTATCAATCTGTTGTTAATATTTCAGCTGTTTTACATTGAAATTGATTAGGTACTGATTCAGAGAGATCAACTGACAATTATAAACTATTTGCAGGATTATTGAATTGAAAGAAAGATACAGACGGGCAAACATTGTTTGGAAGGAATTCCTTTTTCATTCAAATGCGTCGGCTGTCAAGAATTCTATATCGCCTTCCATTGGTTTTCTTGTCAAGAATGCAAATTTATACTTCATGTGAATTTTAATCTGTTCTGTATTTTGAGATTTGTATCTGATGTAAGAAGAAAAAGAGGATCAATTAATATGAGAACTTCAGTGAATAGAAAGCATAGTAAATTAAAATGACAGAGGCAACCTTTAGTATTATCTCTGAATATTCAGTCAAATATTTCTAATGTCAAGAGCGTGATGCTGGAAAAGCACAGCAGGTCAGGCAGCATTTCACGAGAAGCAGAATCGACGTTTTGGGCATAACCCCTCGATCAGGAATCTTTTCTGATGATGGCCTAATGCCAAAAAGGTCGGTACTTCTGCTCTTTGGACGTGCCTAGCCTTTTCCAAATCCACACTCTTGGCTCTGATCTTCGGCTTCAGCTTTTTTCAATTTCTCCAAATATGTTTAATGAATATGAACTGAAAATGTTAGCAACAGCAGTTGAACAAGACCAAATTAACACATTTGTTTGCAATATTTATAGTGAAAAACGGTTTGAGAACATTCAACAAATCAGATCGAACAACATCTCTTGCCGTTAGAACCCTTGGCCATTCATACTAAAGAATAACCATGCTTTGAACAACCAGTATGGTGTATAACTACTGAACTGAAATACCAGAGGGACAACGATTGCATTTATTGGCGGGAATGATAACCAGATCCTTATTATGATAGTGGTGATCGATCTCAGGAACAATAAGATATTTACTGTGATTATCCCACTGAACAATAATTAGGTGGTCATGAAGATCTTTGAGTGGCTTTCTGTGCAGTGTTTTGTTTGAGCAATGATTTCAGTAACATTGGGATAGTTTACAAGATTGACAATTGACAGTTAAAGATAAATTTTAAAGGTAACAATTTTTAAAAAAATGACAGAAACACAATTCTAAGTTTACAGAATCCCGACTGTGTGGCAGCAGGCCATTTCGCCCAACAAGTTGATGATGACGTTTCAAAGAATAATCCACTCAGAACCATTCTGCTCTCAGATTCCTGGCCATTTACCCCTGACTAATGCACCTAATCTACACATCCCTGAACAGAACATTGCCAATTTACCTAACCTGCACATCTTTGGATTTTGGGAGAAAACCAGAACATTGCAATTTCCAGACAGACATGTGACCAAGGATGGAATTGAATCCCAATGCATAACACTGTCAGGCAGGACTGCAAACCAAGAATCATCTGTTCTCAACCCCCAGCCCCCATGCAAGAAGTGAGATAAGTGAGAGACGTGCAAAGTCAAATTCCAAATGAACACTCTCTTATTGCCAATGCGTATCAATCTTACATTCAATATGAATAGGTGAATGGAAAACAAAAAAAACTCCCTGACAAATCATGAATGAACAATAATTAGAAAATTAATATAGTCAAAGGACCCAATAATATTCAGGTGAATTGCATTGTTTAACAACAAATTTGGGAAATAGCTAACTAATTAATAACGGGAAGTGGCATTTGTTTATTTTACTGATGAAGAAATTGACTTGCTTTTCATCTTAGTAACACTACAGAAGAGCGATTTATGTGCATAAAATGTTTGAATTAAGCTATTTCCAATAAAACAATCACATAGACTTCTTCATCTTTAAGACTGCAACACTCTTCCAGGAATTTAGAACCAGCAGAATTAGTTAATTTGGTTTCTTGGTAACAATAAGTGTTCGAATCGAAGTGAAGTGTATTGAAATGAATTCAACTATGTTTCCGCGGGTAAAATAAGAATTAATATTAGCAATGATTGCGAGTTTGTACACTACAATAGTTATTCATTTAGTTATTCATATAAAGAGCCGTAATTCCACATTTACGGTATGTACTGGATTAAATAATTGTTACATATGAGGAACATCTGGATTATAAAATGCGATCAATGAATTTAGAAATAATGGGAAATCTCGTTTTGCTATGTGATTTAGGAATATGTGCAAACAAACAGAAATTATTGCAGTGAAAAATAATTGCTGGTCTGTGAATTTAAAGACTGTGATTATCTAGGTAAGCAAACATTAGACATTTACAATTAATTTTGGATGGGAAGTCCTTGGATCCATTGTGGGATACTTGACCTGAAAAAAAAACAGTTTCATATTGCAGTGTTGGTACTCAGAAACAATTGGTTAAATTAAAATGTGAATCTCATTTTATTTGTTCAAAAAACTTTCTTAAATAATTGCGCAATTATTATCATGACAGTGACTTGATAATTAATGTTGTAAATTTGGGTGGGATGCTAAATGTCTTCAAGGCAGAAATTGATAATTTCTTGATGTCACAACGAATTAAGGTCTACGGGGAGAATGCGGGTAAGTGGAGTTGAAATGCCCATCAGCCATGATTGAATGGCGGAGTGGACTCGATGGGCCGAATGGCCTTACTTCCGCTCCTATGTCGAATGGTCTTATGGTCTTATGCTGACAATGTGTTGCTGGAAAAGCGCAGCAGGTCAGGCAGCATCCAAGGAACAGGAGAATCGACGTTTCGGGCATAAGTCCTTCTTCAGGAATGGTCATATGAGCAATTAAAATGATTCAACATTTCAAAAACACTTTACTGTGATGTTGATTGGATATTTATTAAAATTGGTAAATTGTAGAATAAAATATAGTAAATAGATTTATGAAGTGAAGAAAAAGTGAGCAATTCAGTGATTATAGGACAAAGTTTTCTTTCTCTACTAAAGAATACAGGTAACACAATAAATATGAATTTCCATCAAATGGTTTCTTCATAGAGTCATGTTATTTTTATTTAGATGATTAATATTATGATCAGTGTTCAGACATTTAAATTTGGAAGAAAATTAATAGATAATGAAAGTGATCATGAAAGTGAACAAATGATGCAATGACATTTGTTATATAAAGAAATTATAATAATTGTGTCATTATTGTACAATGATGAATAACGTTGGAATAGAAAAGACAAAAACAATCAACATGTTCAAAGTAGTTCTTTTCTTACAATGAAATGAAACCAATAATCATTTTGCAGAGAGCATGATTTGAAAATAAAACAGTCATTTTATGTGAAATATAAAGTGAAGACTACTTCCATTTTGCAAAAATGGAGACTTCCACGAATTCAAAATTTAGGTTTGCTGAATTATGCAACAAAAATGTTTGTAATTTAAAATATCTCTTGCACACAAATTTAAAATAAGTACACTTAAAGATTTTTAGAATGACAAAACGTTTGTTGTTTACATGATTGTATTACAGTCAATATCCGTGATAAAGTAGAAGCATTGTTTTAAGCAACATCATCTTTAAGTACTGAACTGAAATAGAAGATATCAATTGCACTTGTTGCATGGAATAGTAAACAAATGCTTGTCATGGTTTCAGGAGCAATAAGGATCGTACTCAGGTTATTCTACTGAACAATAATCAGATGGAAATGAAAGTCTTTGTGTAGTTCTATGTCTACTGTTTAGCGTGAACATTGGTTTCGATAAAATTGAGATGTTTATATGAGTTAGGAACAGATTGATAATTGGGTGTGAATGAAATGATTTAAAATCAGACAGTTTTTTTATATTTCCTAGGATTGCTGAGTGAAACGTTCATAAACCATCATGCAATCAATGGGATAAATGAGTGTTTGCAAATCCAACTTTCAAATGAACACAACCTGATATTTTCACACCATTTCAATGTCACATTCAATATAAATATATGACTGGAAAGCTAAAATCAAATCTCCCACAATTCATAAACTGACCAGTAATTTTAAAAATGATAAATAATATCAAGTGGCATTTGTTTATTTTACTGCAGAAGTAATTGATCTTTTCTCATATTTATATCACTGGAACGTAAAATTCTATGTGTTGTTTTAACTAAGATCTACAGAACAAGAGAAAATTAGTGACTATCAAACTTTGTATATTTCAGGTTTACGACTGCAACATTCTCAAATAATTTCGGAGAATTTTGATTGAATGCAATTAGTCTCCAGAAGAAAGTACATAGCAGATACTGTGATTATTGGAATGAACGATGATACCTCGATATAATCTACTGATATTGTGATTGGATATACAGTAAACGTCAGCATCGAAGTAAATTATAATCAAATCAATTTAAAATTTTTCCATGTTTAAAATAAATACAATATTCACAATGATTGAGAGATAGTACTTTGCAATGCCCTTGCAGTATTTATTGTACGGAAGGATATTTCCACATTTGTATCCCTTACTGGATTGCACAATTATTATAACTAGAATATATATTAGCAACAAAGGGATTTTAAAAATCATATTCGTGAATTTGAGAATAATGAGATATCTCATCTTGATATTAGAATGAGTAATAGCTAGAAATGAAGATTAATATTGCAGGAAAACATATTTGGAGCTCTCTGAATTTGAAAGTGTGAGATAATTGGTATCTTTCAAATGAGCAAACATCAGATATTTACAAAGAATCTTGCAAGGGATATGATTCGTCGTTTTGTTTTTGGATTGGCCTGAACAAAAACGTATTAGTATAGTAGCATTGACAATAAGAAATAATGAATGAAATTTTAAAAATCACTGCATTTTTACAAAGTCTAAGTTACATTGTTGTGTAATTATTGTATTTGATAAATGCCTTTATAATCCTGACAGATAAATAGACTTAATATTTTGAAAGCACTTTGCTCTGATGTTGATTAGATATTCATTAAGATTAAGAAACTGAAAATTAAAGCATAAAACTTCGCTGTATGGTGTGAAAAAATCATTCAGCAACAATTGAAAAAAATGATTTCGTTCAAAAATGCAGGCAATGCAAGATTTATATGCTTCCAATAGTTTTCTTGAAGCATCATGTCAATTTTATTAATGTAATTTTTAATCACAATAACTGGTTCGATATTTATTTCAGAATTAGGCCATGAAAGTGACTCTTATTGTGAACAAAGTATAGTGTTAATGACATTTGGTACGGAAAGGAATTCTCATAATTGTGTGATTATTATTTACTGACAACTAACATAGAAGGAAAAGAAAAATTGTCAACATTTCCAAACAATATTTTTCTTATAATGAAATGAAAATAAAAATCATTTTGGAGGGCACATGGTTTGAAGAAAAGAAACACTCACATCATGTGACATTTGAGCTGAAGACTAGTTTCCGTTTCCCCCATTGTAGTCTTCACAATAATTTAAAATGTGTTGTTGGTAGAACTAAAGAACAAATGGATATAATCAAATTGTTTTCTTGTACACCAAAAAAAGGCAAATGTAAAGCAATTTTATCATCAAAATTATATCGCTCTGAATTTAATCATTTCACACTCAATAAATGTATTTATTGAATCGAAATGTCATCATAGCTGTAGAAGAGTTTTCACCCGACAGTGAATGAAGACTCTTGACGCAGGCTGAGCTCAGGCATGTGGAAGATGTTTACTCATGCAGCAATCAGTTAACAAAGGGATCATCCCCTGAGGCCAATCTCTGAAGGGAGATCCATGGCACACTGTAACATGGACAATAAAAATCAGCATTTTTATGGACTTTCTGCATCACAATGGCCACGTGCAATGTGGTTACAACCCTCTTCTCCTCATCCAGACACCTAATTCACACACATAATCGCAGATGGACATTCTAATGGACATTCCCAAATTCCTTTCATCTCATGTTGTTTAACAGGTTCTATAATCTCCAGTCTTTGGGATCTTTCCACGCATTTTATTAATTCAGATTCCAAAATTATTCCTGCACTCCCTCTGGCCTCTCAGGATGCCTTATCAGTTGGGACATTTTGAATTCTGCTCTTTTATTTTATTTTATCAAAGTCAATTACGCCTCATATTGTTCGCTCTCCTAATTATATATGTACAAAGAAATACAAAAGACAGTTTTGACTTACTTGCTATAAGATTAGTGATATGACTTGTGTTATAAAGTTTGTTACATTTTGTAAAATTATACAGCTACTCTTACTGTCAGGACTTTATAATTAACGGGCAGTCAACATCATACCTTGAAGTTAATTCCAAAAACGAGCTAACTGCACCTATAAGTCTAAATGCTTTTCTGTAATGTTTTTTGATAGGCACTGGTTACATGTATCTAATTATGTTACAAATTACCTCTATGATTCTCAAGAATCTGTAATCACAACCTTTGTTTAATATTCTGAGTAACTTTAAAATAATAACTATTTCTGACAAATGCACTCTTCTGTTGTCGCGATAGCTGATTCGAAATCTCATATAGCTGCCCGTCAATTGTAAAAATGAACAGCATTTGTTGGAGTGTAATGGGCGGCACGGTGGCACAGTGGTTAGCACTTTGCCTCACGGTGCCAGAGACCCGGCTTCAATTCCCGCCTCAGGTGACTGACTGTGGAATTTGCACATTCTCCCCGTGTCTGCGTGGGTTTCCTCCCACAGTCCAAAAATGTGCAGGCTCGGTGAATTGACCATGCTAAATTGCCCATAGTGTTTGGGGCATGGGTAGGTGAATGAGTATGGGTGGGTTGCGCTTAGGTGGGTCGGTGTGGACTTGTTGGGCCAAAGGGCCTGTTTCCACACTGTAAGTAATCTAATCTCAAAAATAAATCAGACGTCTCTTAATGTGTAAGTCCTAATATTAATCCAATGATTTCTGTAAACATTTAAATGAGAAAGGAACAGCTATTACCTGTGAGTGTTGGATGGGGAGTCATGAGTTTGTGTTTGTGTTGACCTGGAATAAGAGAACTATTATTCTTTTTAATATTGACACTAAGAAATACTGGATTGAATTAAAATGTGAATTTGACGATGTTTGTTACAAAACCTAAACTGAATTACTGTGTGATTTTTGCAATGACAATATATTGATAATTATTTTTAGAACTTTGGCAAAGTAAATGATTCAATATTTCCAAATGGATTTGCTGTGATGTTGATTAGATATTTCTTAATCTGTCAGCTGATAATACAAATTCTGGCATGATGATGTGGAAAGACATTAGACATTCAGTGAACGTTGATCAGAAATGGTTTATCATTCAAAATTCTCAGATCTTCAAGATTTCTATAATAGGTTTCTGAGCTTTTATTCTGGAGAAATATAATATATAATAAGAACAAATTCTGCATTGTATTTAATTCATGCAATTTTTCACATTAGACATTTGAGTCAGAATTATAAAGAAAAGCAGTCAATAAGGAAGATTTATTTTCACAGAAACATGCAGTCAACAGCATTTATCAAAGTATTTGTTTCAATATTGTCTCGGAATAAATATATAAATACATTTAATGGCGATCAGTTGACAATGTAATGAGCCACAATTACATTTTTATCACAATTTTTGGACTGGAAACCTATCAGAAAAAGATTCGTGTATTTAAGACTTGCTTCATCTCAATACATGTTACGAGTAGTATCCTCAGTCATAAGTAATAAGGTGTCATCATTGGTCTTGGAAAGATGTAGTGTGCAAATTATAATAAGGTGTCTCTTACTTATCTTTGGATCTGGTGGGAGAGTGATGTTTGCTGTGATTATTTATCCTGAGAACAATAAGGCAATAATGTTGAGCTGATTTCCCTGATCTGGGAAATGTTGCACAACATTTTACCAAAATTCTGGATTCGAAACATTCAATTGGTTTCGTGCAAAACACCCTTCACTTGTCATTCTCAAGCGGGGTGTATAACGCTCATGCATTGGCTGGAAGTCAAGGTGCCTGGAAGTCTGCTTCAACCTCTCCAAAACACAACTCTCGGGCTCGTTGTAACTGGATCTCTCGAACCTTTGTGACCTCTTTCACCGGGCTTTCCACAGTTTTCTGGAGATGATTATTTTGACTAATGTTTGCTTCAGTTTGACGTTTTTAGCTCTGATTTCCCCAGCTATAGGAAGATTTAGAATGTTCAATTATGGGCGACAGGTCACTTGACTTTAGTGGACAGATAAAATGTGGTTCACTTATTGTTTGAGTAATGAATTGAGAATGAATATTTGCATTTTAACAAATATAATGTTTCAATTATTTCAGCGGTTTGCAATGACATTGATTAGATACTCATTAAGAGAGATCAACTGACAATTATAAGATATTTGCAGGATTGTTTAATTGAAAAAGGATACAGACCTGCAGAGATTTTTTGAAAGGCATTGCTTTTTCATTCAAATATCATGACTGTTCAAGAAGTCTATGTAGCTGTTCATTGGTTCTCTTGTCCAGATACTAATTTATAATTCATATCGCTTTTATTGTGCCCGGAGTTTTGAGATTTGTATCAGATTAAGAAGAAAATGTGGAGCTATTAAAATGAGAACTTGAGTGAATAGAAAGCACAGTAAATTTAAATTACAGAGGAAACAGAGAGTATTTGCTCCAAATAAACAGACAAATATTTTTAATGTCGAAAGTGTGATTGTGAAAAACACAGCAGACAAGGCAGCATCCATGGAGCCGGAGATTCCCGAGGAAGGCTTATGCCCGAAACGTGGTTTCTGCTGCTTCTCAGATGCTGCCTGACCTGCTGTGCTATTCCAACACCACATTCTTGACTCTGATCTTCACCATCTGCTTTCCTCATTTTCTCCAAATATTTGTAATGGACATGAACTGAAAATGTTAACCTCGGCAGTTCAACAAAACCAAATTTACACTTTTTTTTTCAATATTTGGACAGAAAATTGTTTGTGATCACGCAACATATCAGGACACATGAACATCGCTTCTGTTAGAATCCTTGGCCATTCATAATAAAGAATAACCACAGATTTGATCGTGTGTAATTACTGAACTGAAATACCAGAGGAGAACTATTATATTTATTGGTGGGAATGATAACCAGATCCTTACTGTGGCAATGTTGATTGATCTCAGGAACAATCAGATGTTGTTCTGATTATTTCACTGAAGAGTAATTAGCTGGTCACGGGGACCTTTTTGTGATCTCATGTTTTGTGTGAGTATTGATTTCAAAAAAAAAATAGATATTTTACAAGATTTAGGAACTCATTGATAATCAAGCATTAAACATACTAACTGAAGTCAACTTTAAAAAATATATCAGAATTGCTCAGAGAAACGCAATTAAACTATTGTAGAATCCCTGTTAGCACAGTGTGGTAACAGGCCATTTGGTCGAAAAAAATGACCCTCCAAAGACTAACCCACCCAAACACATTTCACGACCATATTCCTCTACATTTCCTGCTGACTAATACACACATCCATGAACACAATGTGCAATTTAGCATGGCCAGCTCACCTAACCTTCACATCTTTGGATTGTGGGAGGAAACCACAGCAAAGTCATGTAGACTTGGGGAGAACGTACAAAAGCCACACAGTCACCCGAAGATGGAATCAACCCGAGGTCCCTGGCGCTGTGAGGCAACATTGCTAACCGCTGCGCCACGATATGCACTAAGTAAAATCAGTGAGAGATATGCAAAGACAAATTTGAAATGAACGCACTCCAATATTGTCAAAGCATGTCAATCTTATATTCAATGCGAATAAGTGAATACAAAACAAAACATCAAATTCCCGACAATTCACGAATGAATAATAATTAGATATGTATTTTGATCAAACGCCATAACAATATTTAGATGAATTGCGATTTTTAATAATAAATGTAGATAATTAGCTGACTAATGAATAATTGGAAGTGTCATATGTTTACTTTACAGAAGAAGAAAGTGACTTGTTTTTCACCTTTGTAACATTGAGGAATACCAATGTGTGTGTTTGTTCCAAATGTTTGAATCAAGCTCTTTCAAGCACAAAACACTTATGACTTACGATCACTTAGCCTTTTCAACTTTAAGACCGCAACATTCGCAAATATTTTCCAGGAATTTAGAACCAGTAGAACTAGTTAATTTCTTTTCTTGGGAACCTGAAAATAATAAACAGCTGATACTGTGAATTAGTCATTCAATGGGAACATTCAGCTGAAGACAACATCTCTTCTTTCCAAAAATGTTCAACTTCCAATAATTCAAAATTTATTGTCATTGTCGAATGAAACAATAAAGAGACATATGTTATTTTTCATTTGATTTAATTGCATGAAAAATCCTTATGTCTTATTGTGATTACAAACAGAATAAATGTTAGCACTTAAGTCAAATATAATTAAATTAATTCAACTATGTTTTCGCAGATAAATTAAAAGTTGATATTTACAATGATTGAGACATTGTGCACTGCAATATATTTACATTAGTTCATGTACTGTGCCATAATTCCAGATTTGCATAATGTACTGGATTGAATAATTATTAAATGTTATCATATATCAGCAATAATTGAATTGTCAAATCTATCAATGCATTAAGCAATAATGAAAAATCTCATTTTGCTATGTGGTTGAGTAATGTCCGGAAATGGACTGAAATTAATTTAGTGAAAAGTATTTACATTTCCTGAATCTTAAGGCTGAGATGACCGTTATCATTCAAATGAGATGTTTGCAATGATGTTGGATGGGATGTCATTGGTTCTGTTCTGGGATAGGTGACTTGCAAAAAAATGCATTTTCACACTGTATATATTAGTACTAAGAAACAATGTTTCAATAATTGTGCCATTATTGTAATGACAATGACTTGATAATTAATGTTGGACATGAAGATTTAAAACGATTCAATATTTCAAAAGCACTTTGCTGTGATATTGATTGGTTATTTATTAAGATCAGCAAACTGAGAATAAAACATAGTAGCTAGCTGTATGGATTGAAGACAAAATGCGCCATGTAACGATTATTGAACAAAGTTTTTTTTAAAATTCAAAAATATACCTGATACAAGAATTGTGAATTTCGATCCACTGGATTCCTTGTACATATGTTAGTTTAATATATATGATTAATATTATGATCAATGTTTAAAGATTGGTGTCAGAATTAGGAAGAGAATTAGTAGATCATGAAACTGAACAAGCAATGTAGCCAATGACATGTGGTTATATAAAGTGATTTTAATAATTATATTATTATTGTACAATGATGAATAATGTTGTAATAGAAATGACAAAAAATTCAACGTGGACAAAGCAGTTCTGTTCTTACAATGAAATCAAAGCAATGATCATTTTGTAGCACACATGATTTGAAAAGGCATTCTTTTAATGTGAAATATACTGTACAGTGAAGACTAATCTTTTTGCGAAAATGGAGGAATTTCACAATTTCGAAACGTGGTGTTTGTTGAACTCGTGACAAAATTGTTACAATTTGAATTGTCTCTTGCACACACCCAACAAAAAAGGAGCTGAAAGATTGTTTGAAAGACAAAATTTTGTTTTCAATGTTATTGTATTACAGTCAATATCCATGATAAAGTAAAACTTTTTGTTTAAACAGCGTAAATTGTCATTAACGCCATAACTGAAATATAAGATATCAATTGTACTTAGTGCATGGTATAGTAAACAAATGCTTACTGTTGTCATTAGTCTCAAGAACAATAAGGTAATTACTCAGGTTATTCCACTGAACAGTAATCAGCTAATGATGAATAAAATTGAGATAGTGACATGAATTAGGAACAGATTAATAATTTGGTGTGAAAGATCTTATTTAAGTTTAGACAATTATTAATATTTACTAGAATTGCTCAGAAAAACACATTTAAGACGTCATGCAATAAATGAGATAAGTGAGAAATATGTAAAGTCAATTTTCAAATGAATGCACTTGGATATTTTCACAGCATTTCACTCTTACATTCAATATAAATAGGCGTGGAAAAATAACAAATTTCTCACAATTCATAAACAGATCAGTAACTGAAAATTGATAAATAAAAGCAAGTGGCATTTGTTTATTTTATTGAAGAAGAACTTGATTTTTGTGTCTCATATTTAAAGCACTGAAGCATCAAGTTCTATGTGTTCCTTGAACTCAGCTCTTCAGAACAAATGAAAATCAATGAATATCATTACTTTGTATATTTCATCTCTATAACTGCAACATTGTCAAATATTTCCAAGGAATATTGTTTGTGTGGAATTAGATACATTCTGTTATTAGTGATCTGAAGAAAATAAATAGCAAATACTGTGATTTTTGGAATGAGCAACAGATGGACGCATATCTGACATTGATTTGAAAAGCAATGCAATCGATTCTTAGATATTTTTGAATTAAAATAAAGAACTGCTCTGTCACAACGCTGTGCAATGTGGTAATTGAAACTGTGCCTAGTGGTCTGGTAGCAGAGGCACTACCAGATCTGAACAAGATTCCTTCATATTGTTCCCAGCCAGGCTGGGCAGGGCTACAATCACATACTCACTGTGGTTACTCAAGTGAAAAGTAATCAGATGTTTATGTGATAACTGGATTGGAATTAAATGGTTGGATCTTGTGTGCAATGTACTGTAAATTTAGGAGAAATTTGTAATAATAATAGGAGTTAACAAATGTCTTAATTAAACATGATTTTTATGATAATTTGTGTTACAACAACTTGACAGAATTGTGTGATTACTGCACATTGATAAATAAAAATGAATACAATTATTTTATATGTTCAAAATAGTTGCTCAGTTTATGAAGTGCAAATTAAAATGTTTCTGTTCTATACTTAAATTGGAACAAAATGATGAACTGGTCAGTCAATGGAGGCACCTTCATTCTTTCTGAAAATGTATCATTTCGAAGAAGTCACCATTTCCTTTTATTGTTTAATGAAACAAGGGTGATGTCAATTCTTTTTTGTGTACTTCAAAAAGATTCATGTGAAGTTAAATAATTTTGTACATGATAAATGTTTAACTGCTATTGTCATTAGAAACATTAAAAATGTTAACATTGAAGTGAATTACAATCAAATCAATTCAGAAGTGTTTCCAAGTTTAAAATGAAAAGTAATATTCACGTTGATTGAGAGATTATACAGCACAATATCCTTGCATTACTTATTATACGGAACCATAATTCCACATTTACACCCCTTCCCGAATTGAATAATTATTCGATATAAGGTATCAACAACAAATTGATTTTAAAAATTATATTAGTGAATTTAAGAATAATGAGGTATCTCATCTTCCTATTCCACTGAGTAATGTGCAGAAATGAAGAGAAAGTTTGCAGCGTAAAGTAATTGGTGTTCTCTGAAATTCAATGGCAGAGATGACTGTGATCTTTCAAATGAGCAGAAGTCAGGTATTGCTAAAAGGATATTGCAAGAGAAATTACTGGTTTTTATGAGGTTGTATTGGCCTGACCAAATCGGGTTTTATCTTGTAGCATTCACACTAAGAAATATGGAAGATATTAAAAACACATTGTGCTTGTTATAAAGTCTAAGTTTAAGGGTCGTGTAATTATGGTGATGGATAATTGTTTCTAGAATCCTGATAGATAAATTTTCTTCATATTTGCATGCACTTTGCTCTGATGTTGATTTCATATTTATTAATATTAATAAACTGAAAATGAAAATCTAAAAGGTTGCTTTACTAATTAAAAAAAACACACAGCAACAATTGAACACAGTTCAACTTTGTTCTTTTTTGGCAAGTCCTGTCTATTTTGTTAATGTAACATTTACCTGGATAAATGTTTAGACATTTTTTGGCAGAATTAGGAAGAAAATAATTAGGCCAGGAAAGTGAGTATGATTGTGAACAAAATGTCGAGTTAATGACATTTGGTACAGGAAGTCATTTTGTACCAAATGACTGATAATTTTGTGATTATTGTTCATTGACAACTAATGTTGTAAGATGTCGCTCTGAAAGTAATAATTTCACACATAATAAATATTTGTGTTGAATTGAAATGTCATCATAGCTGTAGGAATGTTTTCCTCTGACAGGGAATGGGGACTCAGGAGGCAGGGTGAACTCAGGCCGGTGGAAGAGGCGACTCATGCAGCAACCAGTTAATGCAGGGATCATCCCCCCAGGCCAATCTCGGAAGGGGGGTCCATGACACACTGTAACGTGTACAGTAGAAAAGAGTATTTTTACACACTTTCTATATTACAATGACCACATGGATACAGTCCTTCCCTCCTTATACAGACACCCAATCCTGTAGAACAACTAATTTCAGATGGACATTGTTATGGATAGCCCCATCTTTCTATTGTCTCACGGTGTTTAACCAGTGTATAATCTCCAGGCATTGAAATCTTTCTATGTATCTTATTTCTTCAGATTACAATGTTAATTGCTGCACTCCTTCTGGCCTCTCACTCTGCCTTATCTACGATTCTCAAGAATCTGTAATTAGACGCTTTGTAAAAAAAAAATTCTGAGCAACTATAAAATAATAACTATATCTGACAAACGAATGCTATCTGTTGCGCTGATAGCTGCTTAGGGGGTTAACTGTGCTGTATCTTGCAGCTGGTGTTTATTCATTCACTGGAATAATTATTCTTTCATTAATGAAGGTCAGGGTTGGTCGTTTTTCTGTATCTGGCATGTTCTTATTGCTGTCTGGAATATAACTGTCTGGAATGGCATACTTATGGACTTGGAGTAGGATTGTACAAAATGTTCTTTTTTAATTAAGACTGGAACAGTCTGTTCGTCTTGTTTGTCTCCCCTCCACTATCTTGTGTTTTAATTCAAAGGCAGGTTGTGTCTTTTTGTTTGTCAGACAAGAGCCAACATGGACCCTTCTGTTCGAGATGGGCAGGGCATCCCCACAACAGAAAATCAACCAGGATTTCGTATTAAAATAAAAAATCATCATTTGCTACCGTTAGGAAACAGTACCATGCAATATGCCTCCGCAACTGAGACTTAATTCCACACTTAAAACCGAATATACTGCATTTGATCAAAGATTAAATGTTAGATATAAGGAACAATTACTCTTAGCACTCTTAGCACAGGTCACTGCAAACTTAAAATGATTAGAAATCTCATGTTGAAATATGTATCAATGAATATTAATTATTGGAGTCTAAAACAACTGGACATATCTTCATTTGGAAGGCTGAATATTAAACCAATGATTACTGTGAACATTCAAATGAGAAGGTATCAGATATTTCCTGTGAGTGTTGGATGAGGAATCATTGCTTGGTTAGTGGTTGTGTTGACCTGTAACAGAAGATCCATTTTTCTTTGTAAAGTTGGCACGAAGAAATAATGCTTTAAATTGAAGTGTGAATCTCACGTTATTTGTTTCAAATCCTAAACTGATTGTTGGAATAACAATGAAATGGTAATCTCTACTTTAGAACGCTGACACATTAAGTGATTCAATATTTCCAAACGAGTTTGCTCTGGTATTGATTACATAATAATTAGTATAGGTGAGCATTAGAACGCTGGCATGATGGTTTGGAAAATGCATTCGATATGCAGTGATTATTGATCAGAACTGTTTTGTCATTCAACGTTCTCAGATAGTCCTGAATTCGGCACTTGCTGTCTCAGCTTTTCTTCTGTAAAAATACAATATGTAATCCATGCAACTTTTAATGTCATCAATATTCAGGCATTTGTGTCACATTACAAAGAAAATAAGTCGATAAGGAACAAGGGTATCATAGCAAAATACAGTCAACAGCATTTATAGAGGAAATTTTTTAACATTGCCTCTGAGTAAACACATGAAAAATTTTAATGGACATGTGTTCACAATGTGCTGAGCCACAATTACATTTTGTCGTGATGACTGGGGGCCAGCCTATCAGAAAACTCGCCTATATTTAGGAATTCCTTCATTTCAATACATGTTAGTATCAGCATCCTTAGTCGTAAATAATGAAGTGTAATTACTGGTGTGGGAAAGATGAAATGCGTAAATTATTAGAAGGCATTCCTTGCGGATTTTGGGATGGTGTGAAAGCGTGATGTTTTCTGTGGATATTCATTCTGAGAACAAAACAATACTGCTAAAAAGTTTTTGACTGAACAGTATTTAGGTGGCCTTGAGGATCATCGTGTAGCTTTATGTGTAGTGATTATTTTGATTTCAAGCGCTTTGAGATGTTTTCCATCATTTGGAAAATGATTAATAATTTTGTCACAATTTTGTCACTAATGTGGCCATTAGTTGGATTCAAAGCATCCGATGTGTTGGTGCGAAATTCCTTCATTGTTTGCATTTGTAAGCGAGGTGTATAATGCTCAGGCACTGGCTGGAAGTTAAGGTGTAAGAAAATCTGTTTCATCCTGGAGCTGATTAATTCTAGCTGCTGTTTGATTGAGTTTGATTAATTTTGTATTTGTCCCGATTTCTCTGCCTGTAGGTGAATTTAGAACGTCCAATTTCTGTCCAATGATCACTTCACGTTAGTGAAGTTAAAATATAATTCACCTATTGTGAAAGAAATGAATTGACAACTAAAGTTTGCGTTTTAACAAATAAAACGATTTGATTTTTTTTAGCAATTTACACTGATATTGATGAGATATTTATTAAGATAGATTAACTGAGAATTATAAACTAGTTACAGGATTGTTGAATTGTTAAATCACAAACTTAGAGAGGTTTTTGGAATGATTTAGAGGTGTCAGTATTGGACTGATGTGTACAAAGTTAAAAAATCAAGCACCAGCAGGTTATTAACCAACAGGTTTATTTGGAAGAACTAGCTTTCAGAGCGCTGCTCCTTCATCAAGTTGAAGGAACAGTGGTCCAAAAGCTGGTGTTTCCAAATAAACCTGTTTGACTATAACCTGGTGTTGTGCGATTTTTAACTTTGTTTTTTGGAAGGTTTTTTGTCATTCACATATACAGGCTGTTCAAGAATTCTATCCACCTTTCCATGGTTCTCATTTAGAGACCACTCATTTACAATTCATTTAACTTTCACCGTAACTAGTATTTCAAATTTGCATTAGATTAAAGATGAAAACTAGGACCAATTAACGAGTACTTCCATGAATGCAAAGCACAATAAATTCAAATTACAGAGGCAAAATTCAAGTTTGATCTGAATAAGCAAATAATTACTTTGAATGGAAACGATCTGAAAATGTTTACATCTAACTTTAAACTAAGTCAAATTACTATTTTTTTGAAATACATGGACTGAAAACCAGTTTGAAAACATGAACAGAAGAGGACTATCAACATGTCTTTCTGTTAGTGTCCTTGGCCAATCGTAATAAATAATAAATACCACTTTCAGCAACAAGTATCATGTGTAATTACTGAAACGAAAAGTAAGAGGATAGCTCTTGTATTTGTTGGCTAGAATGATAACCAGATGTTTACTGTGGTTATTGCACTCAGCAACAATAAGATCAAGACCAATGGCTGGTAGAATCATTGGCCACTCGTAATGAAGAATAAACACTGCTTTGAGCAGCAAGTATCATGGATAATTACTGAACAGAAATTTCAGAGGACACACGTTGTATTTATTGGAGGGAATGATAACGAGAGCTTACTGTGTGGATTTATCTCAGGAACAATAAGACAATTACTCAGATTATTCCAGAGTACAGTAATTAAATGGTCATGAAGAACATTTGTGAGAAGATTTGCAGCTCGGGTGCTGTTGTTGTGGTTCTGTTCAACGAGCTGGGAATTTGCAGATGTTTCGTCCCCTGTCTAGGTGACATCCTCAGTACTTGGACGCCTCCTGTGAAGCACTTCTGTGATGTTTCTTCCTGCATTTATAGTGGTTTGTCTCTTCCGCTTCCGGTTGTCAGTTCCAGCTGTTCGTTGCAGTGGCCGGTTTATTGGATCCAGGTCGATGTGTTTGTTGATTGAATCTGTGGATGAGTGCCATGCCTCTAGGAATTCCCTGGCTGTTCTCTGCTTGGCTTATCCTATAATAGTAGTGTTGTCCCAGTCCAACTCATGTTTCTTATCATCTGCATGTGTGGCTACTTAGGATAGCTGGTCGTGTCGTTTCCTGGCTAGTTGGTGTTCATGGATACGGATCGTTAGCTGTCTTCCTGTTTGTCCTATGTAGTGTTTTGTGCAGTCCTTGCACGGGATTTTGTACACTTCGTTGGTTTTGCTCATGCTGGGTATCGGGTCCTTTGTCCTGGTGAGTTGTCTGAGAGTGGCTGTTGGTTTGTGTGCTGTTATGAGTCCTAGTCGTAGTGGTAGTCTGGCTGTCAGTTCAGAAATGTTCATGATATATGGTAACGTGTCTAGTCGTTTGGGTTGTGGCATGTCCTCATTCCGTTGTTTTTCCCTTAGGCATCTGTTGATGAAATTGCGGGGGTATCTGATTTTGGCGAATACATTGTAGAATACAGCGTTCTTCTTCCTCTTTTTGCAGTTCTGGTGTGCTGCTCTTTTGTGGCCACAACACACTGCAGCACTGAATAGGTGAATAGAAAATAAAAGCAAATTCCTGACAATTCATGAATGAATAATAATTAGAAATTTAATTTTATCAAGTTGTGGAGAAATTATAAAGAATCACCAGGAGACGCAAAAAATTCATTAAGAAGTAGATCTTTTATTTGTGAAAAAAAACCCGTGACATTGAGAAAGCAGATTCTCGAATGCCCACGAACCTCGGGGTCCATGGATTTTTAGATATTTTTATCATGTTTATGTTATCTTATCAGCATGACCAACTATATTAATTAAAGTACCTCACTCTCGCTACACAATAAACCAATGATGTTAGTTTCCATTATCCCTTCAGTTGTACATTCCACTTAATGTTATTGTAATGTTAAGGTTAGATAGTTATTGCTAACTCTGCTACAATGATCTCCCATTCCAGACTAACCTGTCATGATAGATACTAACTATTCCATCTATTACAGTAGTCTCCTGTCTCAAGTTGACTCTACTAAATATTAATTAGATATTTTAATGTCATGTCCCAAATCTATAAGGTCCCAATCCTGTCATGATATCACTTAACAGAGAAACTTGCTTTATTACTGTATTATCTCATCTCGCCAGAGACCTTTCAGCCTTAACATTACTCTGCTAATTGGTGAAAGAGCATCCATTATTCTTATCCCATCCTCCCTTACACAGACCACAGATTGCCAGTGGTCTTCATGCTTTAACCCTTCCCATGCTTTCATGCTCTTTATTTTCCATAATTAAAGCACGCATCTATATTTAGATGAATTGCAATATTTAATAGGTGATTATCTGACCAATGAATAATACGAGGTTGCATTTGGTTATTTTGCTGAAGAAGAATTTCGACTGTTTATTTTCTCATCTTGATAACACCAGGAGAATAAGGATTTATGTGCTTGAAATGTTTGAACTAGTTTCCTTCAAACAGAATAAAGAATCAGTGAGTATCATTTCTTAGACTCTTAACTTTAAGACTGCAACATTCTCAATTATTTTTCCAAGGAATGTAGAGACAGAATAATTAAATGCTTCATTTCATTAGTTACCTGAAGAAAATAAATAGTAGTATGGTGACTATTGAAATGCACAGCAGATTGAAGTATATCTCATGGTGTTTTGAAAAGCGGTTCAATCTATACTCAGATATTTTCTCATGAAATTTCCGAGCTGCTCCGGCACATCTCTGCTGAAGGTGGGAATTGAAATCATTCCTCTTGATCTTGTCGTCGAGACACTGTCAGAGCTCCACAAGTACCCTTCATAATGTTCCAACCCCGGGAGGGCAAGACTATAATTACATGCTTACTGTGGTAAATCAAATGAAAACTAATCAGATGTTCATTGTAATAATTTGAATGGGAATTAATTACGAATTTCCTGTGCCTAATGAACTGAATAAACAGCTTAGTAATAATGTAACAAAGCAATAATGACTTTGATTAAATATGAATCTCATGATTATTCATGGCAGGAAAAATAAAATTATTTGATCATTGTACATTGATGAACAAAAAAAATAAAATAGGTCTATATGTTCAAAGTAGTTTGTCACAGAATAAAAAGAAAATTGAAATGCTTTTGCAACATAAATGAATAGGAAAATAAATGAATTAGTCACTCAATGCGACTATTCATCTGAAGACAACTTTCCATCTTTCCAGAAATATTCAATTTCTCAAAGTCCAAAATGTACTGTGACTATATCATGGGACAATAAAGAGATGTTAGTTCCTTTTGCTGTACCTCAAAAAGTCACAAGAATTTTAAATGATTTTGTTCCATGAAATATGATGAACTTATATTGTGTTTATAAATACAGTAAATGTTAATATTGAAGTGAAATATAATTAAATCAATTCAAGTGTTTCCAGGGTTAAAATAAAAAAAAAATAATATTCACAATACACACTGCAAAATCTTTACATTATTTTATATATGAGCATAATTCCACAGTTATACCCGAAACAATATTGAACAATGATTAGATGATAGCAACAATTGGATTGTCAAAATTCTATCAGTTAATTTAAGAATAATGAGAAATCTAAGTTGATTATTTGACTGAACATTGTGGAGAAACGACCAGGAATTATTCTAATGAAAAGTAATTAGACTTTTTTGAATGCTTCAGGTTGAGATTACCTTGATCATTCAAATTAGCAATCATCAGGTATTTACAATGAGATGTTGAATGGGAAGTCTTTGGTTCCATTATGGGATATTTCACCTGAAAAGTAAATTGATTTTTATATTGTAGCGTTTGTACTAATAAACAATTGATGAAATTAAAATACGAATCACAAAATATTTATTAGAAAGTCTAACTCCAACAATTGTGCAACTATTGTAATGGCAGTGACTGGAAAATTAACGTTGTAATGTGAACAAATAAATTGATTCAATATTTTACAAACACGTTGCTATGATGATGATTGGATATTCATCAAGATCGGTTAACTTAGGAATATAACATAAGAATTTTTAAGAATTTTAACATAAGAATCTGTGGATTCTTAAAAATGATACATTCAGTGATTATTCAGCGGAATTGTTTAAGGCTCAAAATGCAGGGTTACGAGGATGACATGTTTCTGTTCATTGATTTGCATATTGAGACGTACTTTTAATTTATATACCTTTTTACAATGTTTAGACATTCATGTGAGAAATAGGAAGTCAATACGTCAGTAGTAAAAGTGTGTATCATATTGAACATAAGATACGGGGAACTTCCATAATCTTGTGATTTTTGCACATTGATAAACAACTTTGGTGTAAAAAAGTTTAGAAAACAACATGTTTTAAACAGTTTCTTTTCTTGTAACAAATTGAAAATTTTATAAAATCCTTATGCAATGCATATGATTTGAAAACGCATCAGTCACAAAACACCAGTCACAAAAAATATCGGCTCAAGAACATTCATTTATTATTCATAAAGTTTAATTTTGATAAATACTTCGACACTTGTATCAGAACTGGGAAGAAAATGAGAAGCAATTCATGAGCATTTTCGTGAATGAAAGTCAAAATAACTTAAATCCACAGTGCCACCTTTCAGTATTTTCTCTGAAGAAGCAGATAAAGATTATAATGCACAAGCTCAAAATGTTTTCAGTTACAGTTGTTCAAAGCCAAAATTAAATTATTTTATTTTGCGATTCTTCCACCAGAAACCTGATTGGAAAGCTGCTACGTATGTTCCAGTTAGTATCCTCGGCCATTTGTAATAAAGTATGGTCATTGGTTTTAGCGAAATATTTCATGTGCAATTACTGAACTGAAATTTAAGAAATCAAATAAATTTATTGGGTGGGTTTGCTCACCAAATGTATGCTCTGGTTCTTGCTCTCAGGAACAATAAGATACGAACTCAGGTTTTTCTCCTGAGCAGCAATTAGATGACCAGGAGAACATTTGTATGGCTGTTTGTGCAGTGTTCTGTGAGCATGGAATTCAATGACATTGAGACATTTTACTAATATAAGAAGGGATTAATAATTGGGTGTTAAATATATTCATCAGGTCATTTTATTTTAAACCTGTTGCACTATAACCTGGTGCTGTGCGATTTTTAATTTCGTGAAACAAATTTAAAAACAACACGTTATAAGTGAGATATATGCAAAATCGATTTTCAAGTGAACACACTCCGACATTTTCAATGCATTTTATCTTAACATTTAATATTAGAAGGCCATTTCAAAAATAAACCGAACTCTCAGGCAGTTCATCAATTGAACAGTAAATAAACTTTTAATTTAATAAAATACATAGCAATATTGAGACAATTACAATATTGTATTGTATAATAAAGGTAATCTGATGAACTGACGGGCAATAGCAAGTGGCATTTGTTTCATTTTACTGAAGAAGAAATCGATGTTTTTTTTCAGAATAAGGATAAGTGTATGTGAGGTGTTGAAATACACAATAATGATGTGCCAAATGTTTATTGAAACTCTTCTGCAGAATTAAATTCACAGAATAAACAATATTTGGGTATTCATGAGCTAATTGGAAGCAAAATCCCGTTGCCCACCATATGGATAGAATTGGATGTAGCAAGGTATTTTGATTTTTAAAAAATATATAAATTTCATTACTTACATACATTAAATTTTTAAAATTACGAAGTTCTCAATTTTAAAATTTAGAGATAATGTAATGCGATACATAATTATCTTAATGACCAGAAGATAATAATTCTGATTATTGGAATTAACAATAGACAGAAGGAGATCCAAAGTTGGATTGAAAAGCAATTGAAACTCCGTTTATATATTTTCTAAACACCATTCTAAGCTGCTTTGGTACATCTCTGTTGAAGATGGCAACTGAACCCACACCTCCTCGTCTCACACGAGAGACAGAACCCGAGCTCCACAAGCGCCTTTCATTATGTACCCACGAAGGAAGGGTGGGATTATAATCAATTGTGATTACTTAAATGAAAACTAATCAGTGTTCATTCCGGTAATTGGACTAGAAATTAAGTAGACTGTTTCTGTGTGTAATGGACTGCAAATGAAATAGTAATTCCCAATAATGATAGTACTGAGCACATATGCTCCTATGTTAAAATTAATATCATGACAATTGAAAGAAATATAAATAAATATATCATGTGCTTCTTATAAATTCGTAAAAAATTGCAACTGCTGAATACGTTTAAAGCGGTTTTTCTTCTCATGAAAATATTATTAGAATGTTCAGCTGCAGGCAACTCACTTTCCATCCAGGGAAGTCCAACTTCCAACAATTCCAAATGTACTCTGATTGATAAAGAACAAACGCACGTAAATTCTTTTTACTTGTTTATAAAAAAAGTCACAATTTGAATTTGTTTTAGCTTTAAAGTATTTAACTCTTACTGTGATCAGAAATACAATAAATATTCGCATTGAAGAAAAAATATAATCACATCAATTCAAAATACATATCAATATTCACAATAATTGGGAGAGTGATCACTGCAATGTCTTTTCATCAGTTGATGTACTGAGCCATAATTCCAGTTTTATATCCCTTACTGGATTGATCAATTTTTAGAAATTAACAATAACTAAGTTATTAATATGCTGTCAGTGAACTGAATATTAATGAGACATTTTACATGGCTCTTTGAACGAGCACTGTGTCAAAATAAACAGTAATCATTGGTGAAATTTGATTAGATATCTCTTAATCGATGAGGCTGTGATTACTTTGATTGTTGAAATGAGTAACATTGAGATATTTCCAATGAGCATTGGATGGAAAATTAATGCTTTTTTGTTTAGACTAGAAAGATTTTTTATTGTATTATCGGCACAAAGAATTAATTAATTAAATTATGATGTGAATCTTACCATACTGAAAATACAGAATATTTTCAAGTTTTTTAACAGGATTCCAGTCAAATCTTCAGTTAAAAAGGGTAATTTTGGCTCAGTACATCAGTAACTGCAAACATTTTCAACGCATCTCCATCAAAGTTATTAATCTGAGAATTCAGAATAAATATCAAAAACTTACCTCTGTCAATGCCATTGACTATATATTTAGATTATAGTCAAGTTCGTTCTTTACTTATTTTCTTCCTATTTCTGACACCAGTAGCTAAATATTGATTAAATTAAATATCATTAGTTCGATTAAATGTTGGTTTTCTGTCAAAGATCTGTGCAGCACAGGAATGGGTCCTTTGGTCCATAACGATGTGCTGAACATAATGCAAAAGAAACTCATCCCTTCCGCCGACCCTTGATTCATGACCGTCCAAATTATAGAACAGAGAACATATAGAACATAGAACATTCCAGCGCAGTACAGGCCCTTGGGCCGTCGATGTTGCCCTGCCCTGTCATACTAATCTGAAACCCATCCCTCCTTCACTATCCCATGTACGTCCAATTATCTAGATGAATATTAAATAGCCCTAATATATCTGCCTCCACCACCAACCCTGGAAGTTCATTCCAGACACCTGCCACTCCCTGTGAATCAACAAATTGCCCCTCACACGCCCCGTGAACTTTCCCCCCTAATCTTAAATTCATGACTCGTAGTTTTGACGTTTCAACTCGGGAAAAACTTCAACCCTATTTATGTATCTCATGATTGTACAGACTTTCATCACTTCATCCCTCAGCCTTCGCCACTCAACAAAAAAGAAACCTGAGTTTTTCTCGCCTGTCCAGGCAGCATTCTGGTAACGGCCCTCTGTACCCTCTCCAAAGCCTCCATACTCTTCCTGTAATGTGGAACAAAAGTGAATATAATACTTTAAGTATGCCTTAACCAAAGTCTTATAAAGTTAAAACATGACTTCCTGACTCTTGTATTCAATTTCCTGACCAATAAAGGCGAGCATGCCATTCTCCTTCCTTTCCACCCTGTCTGCTTGCTAGGTCACTTTCAGGGAGCCATGGTCTTAATTGCCAAGATCCCTTTGAACAACAAAGCTATTCAAGGTCCTGCCATTACCTATCTACGTTTCCTTAAAATTTGAGCTCCCAAAGTGAAATACCTCACAATTGTATGGATTAAACTTCACCTTGAAACGGTGCCCATATCTGCAGTGTATATTTTCCTTCTGCATTCTTTGACAACCCCTGTAATATCCACAGCTGAACTGAACTTTGCATCGATCTCAAACTTATTAACTCACCCAATTAGATTTTAATTCATGTCATTTATATAGACTTGCATAGCAATCAGAAGGGTTCCAGTGCAGATCCCTGTGGAAAAAAGACAGAAAATGAGGGAAATGCAAAATTCGTGAATAAATAAGGTTTTCTTCAAGGACAAAACAATTCTGATGAATATCTCTGAAGTTGTGACATTTGTTTTTAAATTAATCCAATATTTTAATTCTCAGTTTACTGATTTTAATGAATATCCAGTACAATCTGCTTTGAAAATATTGAATCAAATAAGTGTTGAATTCTAACATTAATTACTATTTAATTGTCTTTTCAATTCTCATACCATCATGAGTTGCATATCTTCGTTGAATCCATTATTTCTTAGTGCCATTATCATAATGAAATATTAACATTCTTGTCAGGTCAACACACCTGCAATTAATCAACGTTTTCTCACCCAACACTCATAGTAACTATCTCATTCTCTTTCATTTGAATTCTCATATTGATGGAAGGATTATTAATCAGCCTTATCAATTAAGAGATGGCTAATTATTTTTCACTTCAATATTTCAGTTTTTTCCAATATACTGCACAATTGCATTGCAATAAAGATTTTCGCATCAATCTTAAAATTGTTATCAGTCATTTTAAAACTAACTATTGCTAATATCTAACCGGCAATCATTGTTGCAATCCAATATCTCCAGCTGTAGTGGTGGAAGTATGGCTCAGTGCATCAACTGACACAATATTGCACTCTACAATCTCTTAATCTTAGCAAAAGTACTTTTAATTGTGGAAGGTTATTTGGATTGAATTGACTGTGAGCAAAACTGCATTCTGAAGAAGGGTTACTGCACGCAAAGCATTAACTCTGATTTCTCTCCACAGATGCTGCCAGAACTGCTGAGGTATTTCCAGCAATTTCTGAGTTCCAGTATCCACAGTTCTTTTGCTCTCTTGTATTGATTGTATTTCACCTCAATGCTAACATTTCTATATTTCTGATTATTACAATAATAGCTAACTATTTTTCACGTTAAGCATTATTCAAATTTCATGTGTTTCTTGTGTACACAAACCAGAATTAATAAATGTTTGTTCTATTACAATAAATCTTGAATTCTTAGAAATCACAATTTTGTGAAACTGAGGGAAGTTGTCTTTCGCTGAGTAGTCAAATTGATTGACTAATGCATTTTTCCAATTCATGTGCATTACAAAGCAGGTCAATGTTAATTTATGTATATGAATAACTGCTTCAAGCATATTGAATTATTTCATTATCATGAGACTTATATTTATTTAAGATCATTGTCGCTTAGTTCCATCATTATTAGAAATTACTATTTTTTTAATCCATTACACACTGGATAATACAATCCTAGTTCAATTATCACAATAAATATCTGAGCAGTTTTCCCTGTGAATAACCACAGTAAGTGTGTGAGTATAGTCCTGCCCTTCCTGAATGGGAATATTATGGAGGGCTCTGGTAATGTCTGGACTAATAAACCAGGAGTCATGTGTTAAATTCCCACCTTCAACAGAGATGTGTCAAAATACCTCAGAGTTGATTAGAAAATATTGAATTGTCTATTGAATTGCTTTCAAATCCAACATTTTCTCAGCTTGTATCTGTTGTTCATTATAATGATCACAATATCTTGAATTTATTTGCTTCAGGTCACTGATTAAAGTATGAATGTTATTATGCTGCTTCTAAATATGTCTCAACTTTTAATAACTTTGCAGTCTTAAAGATTCTTTGGTATAAATAATATTTAAGGTGAGGGGAAAGATTTAAGAAAGATCTGAGGGGCAACTTTTTTAACAAAGTGTGTTTGGCATATTGGGATGTGCTGTGTGAGGAATGGCAGCGGCTGGTACAATTACAACATCGAAAAGTCTTTTGGACAGTTACATGGATAGAAAACGTCCAGAGGGATATGGGACAAAAACAGGAAAATGGGACTAGTTTAGTTTAGGAAACCTGGCCAGCATGTCAAGTTATGCTGAATGCCCTGCTTCCGTCCTGTATCATTCTAACATTCTACAATTCAAACTTGACTGCGATTGTTAAAGAAAAGAACAAACGGGTGTTAATTCTATTTTGTTTCCATAAACAAGTGACATGAATTTTAAATAATATCGTCACATGAAATAGTTCACTCTTATTGTGATTAGAAATACAATGGCGTGAGCATTGAAGTGAAATATAATTAAATCAATTAAACTGTGTTTCCATTGTTAAAATAACAATTGATAATCACAAAGATTGAGAGTTCGTATACTGCCATATCTTCCCATTATTTCATTTATTGAGCCATTATTACACATTTATACGCCCTACAGAACTGAAGAATTAATTAGATATTATCAACACTTAGATTTTCGAAAATTTTTCAGTGCACTTAGAAGAAGGAGACATTTAATCTTGCTACGTGAGACTGTGCAATGTGTAGACATGAACAGGAATTATTGCAGTGAAAAGTAATTACAGTTCTCGGAATTCATAAGGCTGCGATTACTGTGATTATTCAACTGAGCAAAAGTCAGTTTGCAAAGCGTGTTGGATGCAAAATGATTGGTTCCATTGTGGGATAGTTGACCTGAAAACAACAGTACTGTTGCAATGGATTAAAATGGATCTGACTGTACACGCTAGAAAGACAAACAAATTATTCTGCAATTATTATAAGGATAATAAATTCTTAATAAATGTTGTATTCTGAACAAATAAATTGACTTAATATTTTAAAAGCACTTTGGTCTGATGTTAATTAGATGTTCATTAAGATCAGTAAACTGAAGACTAAAATATAGTAGAGAGATTGACGGATTGAGGACAATAAATGAGCCATTCAGTAATTATTGAAAATAAATTATTTTTTTTCTCAAAATGCAGACAATACAAAAGTAATGTATTTCATTCAATTAGTTTACTTGTAGAAACATGTGTTTTTAATTATGTAATTTTATTCTGATCGCTGTTCAAACATTTGTGTCTGAATTAGGAAGAAAATAAAGAGATAATGAAAGTCAATATAAGAATGACCACAAAATACAGTCAGATTAGATTAGATTACTTACATTGTGGAAACAGGCCCTTCGGCCCTACAAGTCCACACCGACCACCGAAGCGCACCCACCCAGACCCATTCCCCTCCACCTAACACTACAGGCAATTTAGCATAGCCAATTCATCTAACTTGCACATTTTTGGACTGTAGGAGGAAACTGGAGCACCCGGTGGAAACCCACGCAGACACGGGGAGAATGTGCAAACTCCACACAGTCAGTCCCCTGAGGCGGGAATTGAACCCGGATCTCTGGCGCTGTGAGGCAGCAGTGCTAACCACAGTGCCACCATTCCGCCCACGAAGCCCATGACATTTGATTGAAAAAGGAATTTGCATAATTTCATGATTATTGAAAGTTAATAAATAATAAATTCCTCAGGTACTGAAGCAGTTCAAGTCCAAGTACAACAAGATCTGGACAATATCCAGGTTTGGGCTGACAAGGGGCAAATAACATACATGCCACACAAATGCAGGCTATGACCATCACGTATAAGAAATAACCAAACCACCATCCCTTGACATTCGATGATGTTAGCATCACTGAATACCCACTATCAACACTATCCTGGGGATAATCATTGGTCAGATTTGGTCTCACCACATAAACACAGTGGCTACAAGAGCAATTCAACTCCTGGCACCTGAAATCCTGTCCAAACGCTACCAAGCACAAGTCAGGACTGTGATGGAATACTCCCCACTTGCTTGAATGAGTGCAGTCCGAACAACACTCAAGAAACTTGATACCATCTGGAACAAAGCAGCCCACTTGATTGGCACAGCATGCACAAGCATCCACCCCCCACCACCACTCATGCTCCACAGCAGCAATGTGTACTATCTACAAGATGCACTGTAGGAATTCACCAAACGGCACGTTCCAAACCCATGGCCACTTTCATCTAGAAGGACAAGGGCAGCAGCTAGATGGAAAGACAACTATCTCCAAGTTCCCCTCCAAGGTACTAAACACCCTGACTTGGAAATATATCGCCGTTCCTTCATGGTCACTGAGTCAAAATCCTGGAAATCCCCACCCAATGGCATCTACCCACAACAGGTAGACCTCAGCGGTTCAAGAAGACAGCTCACCATCAATTTCTCAAGGGCAACTAGGGACAGCAATAAATGATGGGCCCAGCTAGTTACACCCACATCACATAAAATAAATATTCAACAAATGCCTGCAAGATCAAAACAGCTCCAACACTGTCCTAACTGCAATCTCTGCCTCTTATTGACAAAGATAAAAGAATCTTACCTTGCTCAACTTTCTCATCAGTACAGTATTCATCCCAGCCCTCAGTTATACCAACCACAACATTTCCACCACCAATAGCAGCTCCTCTTAAAATATTTTGTCAGTAACTTTTCATTAACTGGTTACTACAATTACAATGCAATCTCTACAAACAGATAAAGTACCTTTTAGGCGACAACAAATTTTCTAACAACTTTTCTCAATCTCTCGATGTCGTTCTTTTTGGTTAGATGAGGTAGGGAGGGATGGAAACATGACTTTGATGTAAGATATATGTAACACAGTGAGACAGGAAAGCGAGTATGGCTCACGTTGACTCTTCGACCCCACACAGTGAAGCAAAACATTCACTGCATAATTCATTGCATAATAAACATAACACAACATTTCAACCCCACTCACATCCAGCATGACAGAAATAAAATGTGGATTGGTTGGACAGGCTGTGTTTGTTTCAGATGAGTTTGGGAGAGTGAGGGAGGCATGACTGAAGTGTCTAAGATCCTGAATGGTTTGATAAGGAGGATGTGGAAAGGATGTTTCCTCCTGTGGGAGATTCCTGAACTAGAGGGAACTGATTTAAAATTCGATTCACCCTTTCAGGACAGAGATGAGGAGACTTGTTTCCTGTCAGTGGGCTGTGCAGCTTTGAAACTCTCTGCCCCAGAAGGTGGGCTCACTGAGTATTTTAAGACACAGGTTGATTGATTCTTGTTAAGGGATGTTGGGGCGAAATGGAATACAAATCACTAACAGATCAGGCCTGGTCTCATTGAATGGTGGAGCAGGCTCGAAGGGTAGATCGCTTTGTTTAAAATTCATTCACTGGGAGGTAGGTGCCACTGGCTATATACAACATTATTAACCAGAGAGCAGGTAAGAGCCAACCACATTGTTGTGGGTCAGGAGTCTCAAGTAAAGATGGCACCTTCCTTCCCTAAAGGTCATCATTGATCCAGATGGGACAATCGAGAATAATTTCATCAATAGACTCATAATTCTAGATGAGTCTCTGGAATAACAGTTCAGCAAATGTACCATGAGGCTGTTACCGAGCTACAAAGGGAGAGTTCTAAGGGTGGAAACCAAAACCTTTATCAAACAGGAAGGAATTAAGGAGAGCATATAGAATGGAGGAGAGTTGAAAGGAATGGGGAAAGAGAATCACCAAGTTTAGGTTCAAGGCAGCTCAAACTAATGCCACCAACAGGGAACAGAATAAAATAAGAAACTGTCATGCAGCTGGAATTGGATAATTGCAGATAGCTCAGGGAGGTGTGGAACTACGCAGGGAAGACAGAGTGAAGGCACGGGTAGGATTAAAAGCACTGAACCAAATTTTAAAATTACGTAGATCAGGATAAAACTGAGGTCGATGTCTTATGGGACTTGCTGCAAGGACACAGACTGAAGAATCCGAGGTGATCATGAGTATATGGAGGCAGAATGTGGGAGTCAAGCTGGGACTGTATTGGAGTCGTCACGGTGAGAGGGAACAAATGCTGGATGGAGAATTTCAGCAGCTAATGGATTGATGCTGGGTTAGCCAACGGCAGCTGAGCAAGTGACCACCATCTAATAGCTATCACCTGATGAAGGAGCGTCTCTCAGAAAGCTAGTGTGCTTCCAATTAAACCTGTTGGACTATAACCTGGTGTTGGGTGATTTTGAACTTTGTACACCCAGTCCAACACCAGCATCTCCAAATCATGACTATCTAATAGGACAGAGAAATTGAATCATCAGCCTGAAACTGACTGACCACGTGGCTGTCAATGACTCGAAAACAAGTGAATGGAAACATTGCTCAGAGACTGTTTCTGTAACATTCAACACAACCAGGAAATGGAAAGTGAATAATGAGCTGAAAACAAAGCCATTGCTCTGTTAGAGTCAAAAACATTTAACATTAAGTTAGTGAACATTACTGATTTTCAGAATATTAGAATCTGCAGAAAGCAATCTCCCAGAATCACAGTAAAAGGGGAAAGTAAACAATATTCTTGGCAAAGACAGAATGAACCAATTGCTTGTATAAAAACAGCTCAGAACAAAGGGGCTGAATCCTAGACAAACTGACAACACAGGTACGATCAGATTTGTAAACAGAGATTGAAATTCTTTTTAAAAAACCCTTCCCTGCCGATGGTGTGTGCTGGAAACCATTTGCACTGTGACCTACTACTTATTTCCTTGAATAGAATCTCTGTTTCCACAAAGAAAAGCAGGTGTGTATCTCATTGGTCGCCTGATTCACAGGCAAAGGAAACCTGATCAGGGTCTCTCAGATAAATTAAGCTACTGGCAACATTGCACATAACAAGAGCTTATAACACAACAGGTCCTAGTGAAACCAACAATGCAATGAAAAAGATCAGTTAGTCATTATACTAGTGCAGATCCTCTCAGTCGAATAATTAGGTCAACCGATAAACATTTTTAAATTTTAATACTAATGTATACATATTCATTTCCTTTCCTAATTTCCTCCAAAAATGTACCTGATTATCCTCTTGAAAATGCATTTTTAATGGTCAATTCATAATCACAGTTCACTTCAAACTATTCCTGGTGCAGAACATCTTGAAAACTAAAACATTTTTCTTATCAATGAGGACATTATATATCAAACAGTCTCCAGTTGAACCATATGTCCTAGCATTGCTTTGGTTCATTATTGCAGGAAATCTAAAATTACATTTTTTTTGAGATCCTTCTTTTATTTTATTCAATAATACCAATGCATGGTGTAATTGGTGAGAAGCATTAAAATAAAGTTGAATTTTCAAAGCAAGAATTGGTACAAATAATCACAGTTCATTCAATGTCGTTGATTTCCAGAGTTATTTTCAGTGTATGATCACGTTAAATTCACTTTAATAATCACAGTAAAATTTTCACCTCTATAGTTATGTAAAGTGAATGTCAAATTATTCTTATTTCAAGTCAAACCAAATTTACATTTTGTTCTAGTTTATTCCAGGAATGACAGAATTTGTTACATTATTATGGGAAACAGGAACAAGTGAAGGTGGTGGCTCTCAGATGTGAGGCTTTAAAGCCAAAGGGCCAGGTGGTAGTTACAGTGGTGGGGGGCGGGGTGATGTACTTAGTGCCCTGCTATCCTCAGAAGGCAGTGAGGATGGTGACACTGACTGGAACAGGTTAGATGGCGAAGCGCCTATGTATGGACAGAGGTACGGCAATGGATGGGATGACCCAACACCCTGTAAGGCCCAGAAGGCCGTGTCTATGGCACCGCTGGGCATCAAAGCTCAAACTTGGACAAACAGTAGGGAGCAACAATGGGAACTGACAGAAACCAAACCTGAACAGTTTACCTGGCTGAACGACAGATGTTGGTGAATGAAAGCCCAGCCTGATAGAGAAATTGTAATTATGGGCCTTATTGGGAGAATGTGGATGAATTAGTTGAGGTACACAGTCTCACTGATGATGTACATACCCTCCTTCAGGCCAAGATGCCCTGTCGTGTACAGCAGAACCTGTCCCTGCAATGAGAGGGTGGTGGTGTAAGCCGGTCTCACCCAGTGCACAGGCGATCAGTGCCTCCAGGCATTTACAGATAATACAGGGACACACTGGGGAGGGGACAGGCTGAATGGGCTAAAGTAACTTTGGTGACTCGGGGACACAAGGGTAACATCGAGGATCATACAGAGAGGATGCCTGAGGTGTGTAAGGACCAGGGGGATTACCAAACCCCAACCTGTGATGATGATATCAGTTTGATGTATTTAGAAGGTGATATGGGACCCCATTTAACTATAATAATAAACATGGGACTTCCAGCGGGAGATGCTTCTAACCAGATTCTGAATTGCACCATGAGAGATGAGGCAAAACCGGAAACACAGGGGAATAGCTGCAGTACTGGGAGGGTAATCAGACCCGCAATGTTACAAGTAAAGCAGGAAAGGGCACATAGCCGTGGAACGTAGGCAGAGAGAGGGAGATAGATGTTCACATTGTGTGTGGCCTGTGTTCACGTAGGCACATGCATAGCCCAGGAACGTTTCTCGATGCGCTGTTTGGGACCAACATCACATGATGTTAATACAGGAGCATCCACGTCAGTTACGGATATGGATTTACCCCTAATCCCTGCAACTATACAATGAGACCAGTCGGAGGGTGAACCGAAGAAGCTAGATGAAGCGAACCTGTTGTGATGTAGATCACGGATATGACAAAATGTATTCAGATATGGGAGAGTGAAACTGAGGAAGGGACCATTCTGGGAGTTGCCATTTTAGAAGATAGGAGCAACTAATGATGTAGAGATACGAACTGTAACATGGGAACAAAATGGCCAGGACCGGGACAGGAAGCAAAGGAGAGGCGACATCTCCAGAGTAGCTCCATTGCAGGGAGACTGAGATAGACAGGGAATTTGGGGAGTTATAGCTAGGACCCTCTCAGCAGTGTGAGTAACTCAAACAAGAATGTTGGTTATTATCTTTAGATCCTGTATAGATCGAGGGCCCTCTCTCTCCCCACTCAGATTGACTGAAGCAGGGAATAGTAACCCAGACGGTAACCCAGACTATTTCACAGAAGCCGGGCGGCTCATCCCACCTCACTATTGATTATAACTCTCTAAGTAAATCAGCCACTAAAGAGTATCCTACAGTAGCGAACCACACCACTGTATTTGATGGATTGAAATTGCAACAGGATACAGTCTCAGCCCTGGATATTGTGAATGGGGTCTGGTCCATACCTGTGGACCTGGAATGGAAGAATAAGCTGGTGTTTAAACAGTACACATGAATCCAGTTACCTCAGGGATCCCGTAATATTCCACTATATCCCACCGATATATGGCTGATGGAGTTAGTCTCATTGATCTTACCAATACCTCATCACCTCAGTCGGTGAGAAAGAACATATCCAGATATTAAACGGAGGTCAGACAGGCTGGACCTAAAATTAACCCGGAGGGAGTGGGAAGGTAGGGAGGGACATACCTGGGACATCACATCAGGAAGATCAAATCAGGAAGGGAGAGGGGACAATCCAAGCGGAACGAAAGACCATGATTTTAAAACTATCTACCTGCACACCGTGAAGGGGGTAAGGCAAACTTTAAGGTTGTTCAATTATTGGAGGAATTTTGTGGAGAATTATCCAGAATTGGCAGAACCATCATAAGCCCTGACAGAAGCACGGACATTAGCCAGGGGTCAGGGAGTCAGCATATACACAGACAGTCAGCATGCCTTTGGTATTGTTTATGACTATGTGTTGGCCTGTGCTCGGTGAGGGTAAATCACCCTGTCTGGGGGACACATACAGCACGAAGTACAGGTCGGAGAGTTAGTGGGAGCAGCTAACTATCCCAGTGAAGCAGCAATAATAAAGATTACAGCTCACAGGAAAGTAGAAACCCCACAATAACAGGGTAGTGAGTATGTGGGTAAGGCAGGTAAAATACTGACTGAAACAGTGCAGACATTTGGGGAAGTGGCAGTGGCAGTAACTGCGGAAGTGAGAAAGGAAAGTTTAAAGACCTTCCCAGAAACAGTCTCACAACAGGGGAGACAGGAATGGGAAAAGGGTGGGACAGTAATAGGACAAGACAGAGTCTGAACGATCCAACAGTGCCACGACACTCTAAAAGACAAATATTAGTAAAAACATATCATGGGCTGGCCCATATTGGGCAGGATACAATGCAATATCATATGATCCACTACAGGAGTGGCCTGGAACAGGGAGAGATACAGCAAGGTTTTGTCGAAGGTGTGTAGTCTGTACACAGTATGAGCCAGGGAAAGCAATCAGGATAAAATAGAGGCAGCGGCAGCGAGCGACCCAGCGGCCCATGGGAACAAATACTGATCGTTTTTACCCACACCCCCATCCCAATCCAAGGGAAGGAAATCCTGCTGGGTCTTAATAAACAGGTTTACTTAGTGGGTGAAAGCATTCCCCTGCAGATTCTGACCAAGGGAACGTAGTTAAACAGCTATTTTGTTTGTCCTGTTTAATACTGAACAGAAATCCCATTCCCCATAACACCCCGAGAGCTCAGATACAGTAGAAGGAATGAAGCAGACACTGAAAGCTAGTCTTACTAACGCCCTAACAGAGACAGGCAGGGATGGGTTAGTGTACTCCCCACCATCCTAATGAAACGAAGGTTCGGTATAAATATATTTAGAAATCTATTTATAAATTTATAAATATATTTGCAAATATATACCTTGCTGTATCTCAAAAATATTTTTATAAATCTATAAATACCTAACACCTGTTAGGTATTTCTGCATTTTTGAATACTTGTTTCAAAGTGTTGTGCTTTTGACCTGTGTTCAGGTTTTGATGTATTTGTAAAACAATGGTCCCAGTTCAGGAAGGATTTAAAAGTACACAAACTTTAAAAGTAAGTTTACTTAGAAACTTAGAAAGTACACAAACTCTGTTTTATTTATTCTTTCTTGACATCCGTTGTTGCCTACTCTAGCATTTATTACCGATCCTTAAAGACCTGGACAAGGTGACAGAGAAATGCCTTCTTGAACTACTGTCATCCTTGGGGTATAGACAAACCTACATTGCTGTGAAGCGATTCCAGGATTTTCACCCAGTGATATCCAAGTCAGGATATTGTACAACTTGGAAGGGAACTCAGAGGATGATGTCCCCATGGTCTGGCTGCCATTGTCCTTCGAGTTGGTAGAGATTATAGTTTCGTGAATTGCTTTTGAAGGAGTGTGGGGAAGTTGCTGCAATGCATCGTGTTTTTCATACTAACTACTACCACTGTCCACCAATGATCAGTAAGTGAATGTAGCAGGTGGCTGATGGAGAATGATTCACAGGTCGTGCCGTGCATAAGGAAGCCATTTGGCCATTGTGTCTGCATCAGCTGTCACCCAGTGCAATCTCCTACCTCCTCTCTCTAACTCTGTACATTGTTCACTGTAAATAAACAGTCTAATACCCTGAGTGAATATATTGCATCATGTACCCAGATTATGGGGTCTGCTTTGTGTTGGATGGAGTTGAGTTTCTGTAGTGCTTTGGAGCTGCACTCATTTAGGAAATATTCCATCACATTCCTGACTCATGTCTTGTGAATAGTGCAAAGGCACTGAGGAAAACTGTTAGGTTGAAATTGAACATGTTTGTTTGAAATCATAAACTTCCTGTGGCTGTGTGCTTCCATCCACTTTACCTGACGAAGGAGCAGCACTATGGAAACTTGTGATTTCAAATAAACCTGTTGGATTATAATCTGCTATCATCCGTCTTTTAACATTGTCCAACCCTGACCAACACTGGTATCTCCACAATCAGACTTTGTGGAGTCACTGCAGATTTCCGAGCATCTGACCCCTTGTAATGACAAGTTGAGATGGCTGGACTGGTTCAGGTTACAGATGATGAAAATAACAAGATGTTGACAGTGTATGATTCAATGATGACAATGCCCTTTAATGTCAATGTGAGATGATTAAATTCTCTCCTGTTGTAGATGAACATTGCCTGGCAATTAAGCGCAATCAGTCCCAGGGTGAATGTTGTCAAGATCTTGGTCCACATTAATATAGACCATTCCAGTGACTGAAGAGTAGTAAATTGTGCTGGGCATTGTACAATGATCAGAAAATGTCCCCATTGCCAACCTTCTGATGTTGACAAGTTCATTGATGTCTGGACCTAAGACACCATCCTAAGGGATCCCTGTAGTGATGTTGCAGGGCTGAGATGATTGGACTCCAGTCACCACAATGATCAAGCTACGTGTTAAGGATGGCTCCAACTATTTACACTGATTTCAATTTTGCTCCTTGATGCAATACTCCACCCAGTGCTGCCTTGATATCACATGTAGTTACTTCCCAGCTCTGTCCCAGTGTGACAAATCTGCTGTGCAGTGAGTTGAGATCAGTTTGAACCCAGTCCAACAATGTGCATCCTTTCCTGCAGTCAGAGGAAGGTGAAGTCACTCTAGGCTGTGACAAGTCAGTGAATACCAAGTTCAGATGAGAAGACAAGTCTCTCCCATATTCCTTGTGTAACCAGGATTTCCCACCTTTGTCAGTGCACTTTGGTTCGGATAACACTGAATCATTGTCCACGTGACTGGCCACTGCCCAATTGCAACAATGATTTTTCCCTGCATGTTCAAAATTCAGGTTACTATAAACTGGCTGACTGTCAGATTCTGATTTACTGTTTGGTTTGCAGTTGGGAAACACAAACCAAATCATAAAATCCCTATGCGCAGAAGGTCGCTGGGCCCGTAAGGTTTGCAACAAACCATTGAACAACATCCCAAACAGACCCAGAGCCCCCTACACTTTTCCCATTTCCCCCTGGCTAATCCACCCAACCTGCAGAGCTTTGTTTGCGGGAGGAAACCCACACAGACACGGGTAGAATGTGCAAACTCCACACAGACAATGGTGGGTAGAATCAAACTGGGATTCCTAGTGCTGTGAGGAAGCATTGCAAACTGCTGAGGTACCGTGTAACCCTTAATTCCTGCTAATATCCCATGCAGTTTGTTAATCAGAAATCAGAAACACCATCAAAGGAGTGTGGGAGAACACAAAAAGCCCAAAGTCATGGTGTTAAATGGAGCTGAATGAAACTGGAAATTTGTGTGACTGGTTGGAGCAGGAGGTCCTCATGAAAGCTCCTGTATTGTCATTAAAACCCCGGCCACTCATTCACTCCCATTGGCTGGAGGACCAACCACATCCATCATCCACACCCAATGGCTGTAAGACCAGCTACTTCCTCATTCACTACCATTGGATGGAGGACCTGCCACACACCTTCTGTCCACCCACTACACCACACGCTCACTCTCAAAGCCTGGAGGACCAGACCCAAGCAGCTCAGGCATCCAGGCCCATCCTCATTCACACTCATTGGCGGGAGGACCAGATTCCACCAATTTTGTCCCTAGCCCCACACCCCATTCACTCCCAGTGGCTAGAATTCCTAATTCATGGAAATGATGTGGAGCTCATGGTGATGGGGGGGTGGGGGAAGCACACAACAACAGGTTACAGTCCAACAGGTTTATTAGGAAGCACAAGCTTCCGGAGCTCTGCTCCTTTGTCAGGTAGACACTGAAAGCTAGTACTTCTCAATTAACCTGTTGGATCTGGTGTTGTGTGATTATTAACTTTAACTGAAGTTTGTCAGGTACTTGGGTGAGCTATGGGGGTGAGGTTGGTTTGACCACAAAGTACTGAACTGACTTATGTAAAAACAAGGACTGCAGATGCTGGATACTAGAGTCTAGATTTGAGTGGTGCTGGATAAGCACAGCAGGTCAGGCAACATCTGAGCAGCAGGAAAATCGACGTTTCGGGCAAAAGCCATTCATCAGAAATAGAGGCAGGGTGCCTGCAGAGTGGACAGATAAATGAGTGGGGGGTGGGGTGGGTCAAAGTAGCACAGAGTACAATAGGTGAGTGTGGTGGGGATGGAAATGATAGGTCAGAGAGGAGGGTGGAGCGGATAGGTGGAAAGGAAGACAGGCAGGTAGGTGAAGTCATGGGGACAGTGCTGAGCTGGAAGGTTGGAGCAGGGTGAGGTGGGGGAAGGGGAAATGAGGAAACTGGAGAGGTCCACATTGATGCCCTGGGGTTGAAGTGTTCCGAGGTGAAAGATGAGGCTTTCTTCCTCCTGGCATTGGGTGGTGAGAGAGTGGTGGTGGAGGAGGTCTAGGACTTGCATGTCCTCGGAAGCCGGGAGGGGGAGTTAAGATGTTGGGCCACAGGGCAGTGGGGTTGATTGATGTGGGTGTCCCGGAGATGTTCCCTAAAGTGCTCTGCTTGGAGGCATCCAGTCTACCCAATGTAGAGGAGACGGCATCGGGAGCAAAAGATACAATAAATGATCTTGGTGGATGTGCAGGTAAAACTTTGATGTATGTGGAAGGCTCCTTTGGGGCATTGGATGGAAATGAGGGAGGAGATGTAGGCTCAGGTTTTCTGCAGTGGCAGGGCAAGGTGCCAGGATGGGAGGGTGGGTTTTTGGGAGGCATGGTCCTGACCAGGTAGTCATGGAGGGAACGGTCTTTGCGGAAGGCGGAAAGGGATGTGGAGGGAAATATATCCCTGATGGTGGGGTCCGTTTTGAGGTGGTGGAAATGCCATCGAATGATGTGGTTTATGTGAACGTTGGTAGGGCAGAAGGTGAGCACCGGAGACGGGAGGGGGAGGGGGGGGTTGGTGTAGGAATTCTGTCCTTGTTACAGTTGGGGAGGTGGGGTTTGAGGGCGAAGGTGCAGGATGTAGACGAGATCCGTTGGAGGGTATCTTTAAACACGTTGGAAGGGAAATTGCTGTCTCTGAAGAAGGAGGCCATCTGGTTTTCCTGGGAGCAGATACGGCGGAGGACGAGGAATTGGGAATACGGAATGGCATTTTTGCAGGAAGTAGGGTGGGAGTCGGTGGGTTTGTAGAAAATGTCAGTGTCAAGTCGGTCGTCATTAATGGAGATGGAGAGGTCCCAGAAGGGGACGGAGATGTCAGAGATGGTCCAGTTAAATTTAAGGTCGGGGTGGAAAGTGTTGGTGAAGTTTTTGAACTGCTTAAACTCCTCGTGGGAGCACTAGGTGGCGCCAATGCAGTGTTCAATATAGCGGAGGAAGAGGTGGGGAGTGGTGCCAGTGTAACTACGGAAGATGGACTATTCTCCATTGCCAACAAAGAAACGGGCATAGCTGGGGCCCATACAGTTTCCCACGGCAACCCCTTGGTCTGAAAGAAGCGGGAGGATTCGAAGGAGAAATTGTTAAGAGTGAGGAACAGTTCAGCCAAACGAATGAGTGTCAATGAATGGGTACTGATGGGGATGTCAGGAGAGGAAGGAATGGAGGGCTTGGAGGCCCTGGTCATGGCGGATGGAGGTGCAGAGGGATTGGATATGCATGGTGAAGATGAGGGTTGGGGGCCGGGGAAACGGAAGTCTTGGAGGATGTGGAAGGCGGGGGTGGTATCTCGAATGAATGTGGGGTGTTCGTGGACTGGGAGGATAGGACAGTGTCAAGGTAAGTGGAGATGAGTTCGGTGGGACAGGAGCATGCTGAGACAATGGGTCGGCCAGGGTGGTCAGGCTTGTGGATCTTGGGAAGGAGGTAGAACCGGGTGGTGCGGGGTTCCTGGACAATGAGGTTGGAAGCTGGGGGTGGGAGATCTCCTGAGGTGATGAGGTTCTGTATGCTCTGAGAGATGACGGTTTGGTGATGGGGGAGGGGTCATGGTCGAGGTGTCTTTGAGTTGGCGTCTGGCAGCAGCGGTGTAGAGGTCAGTGCGCCAGACTGCCACTGCATCCCCTTTATCTGCTGACTTGATGGTGAGGTCGGGATTGGAACAAAGGGAGTGGAGGGCTGCACATCGTGATGGTGAGAGGTTGGAGTGGGGGAGGGGATAGACAGGTTGAGGCAGTTAATGTCTCAGCGGCAGTTGGAAATGAAGAGATTTAGGCCAGGTAATAGGCTAGCGCGGGGTGTCCAGGTGAATGGAGTGTGTTGGAGGCCGGCAAAGGGGTTCTCTGAAGGTGGGCGGGAGTCCTGATTGTAAAAGTAAGCTCGGAAGTGGCAGAAGAAGTGTTCGACATCACGGCGTTTATTAAATTCATTGATGCATGTGCAAAGAGGGATAAAGGTGACATGCTCTTGTCTTGGAGATATTCCTCATAGACAGCCTCCATTCAAAGCCATAAACCATAAAGTACTTTTTCCAGTCAAACTGACATTTGAAATATTCGCCCATAGACTGAATGCACACCTTTCCTTCCGCATGAAAAGGCCAATGATATTCAGATGGCCCAAGAATTAAGATCAGATGTAAGGTTTTGAGATAATGTAAGTGAGAGTTGAGCAAGTCTATCTGCTGACTGTATTGGCTGGAAATATGCAGAAAATGCTGCCTGTGTAGTTGTGCAATGATTGATAAAAACAATGATACCAGATCTGAGGGAAATAAACTTGCAGAGTGTAGGGGATACATCAGGAATGAGAATAAGGGATTCTGCTATAGACAACCAGCTTGGATTTGATGGGTCTCTTTCTGTGGTATAATGCATTTTATTTGTACTTGCTTAACTTGCTCTGGTCAAATGCCTTCAGGGATTAAGTAATCATTGAGGTTAATCTGCTCAGTGTTCCTACTCTGACAAATACAGGCTGTCCTTCCACAGCAGGGGATAATGTTTACTGCTTTATACTGGGTTCTGGGGGTTGAGGGGGTGGGTGTCCCCAGTTAGGGTACACAGAACTGAACATTTGCCCGAGGTTGTTCGAACCAGGATTGCAAATACCTCAGAACATCTAGAGCCACACCAATACATGAAATGCTTTCTGACAGACTGAGGAAATAAACTATGTTCCTTCCACAGTCATCAGAGCGATGACATCCATATCCTGGTACAAGGAGTGACTGCACAATGGCTGGTTGGAATCTGCAAATCCTTCCCATTTGATAGAGACATGTGCCATTCCTGGGCAGGGCTGGGTCAAAGGATTCAGACCAAACCACACCTAGCTCTGAAGGTCACTCTGTTTATCAGTGTCAAAAGGTGTGGTGCTGGAAAAGCACAGCAGGTCAGGCAGCAGGTGAGGAGCAGGAGAATCGATGTTTCAGGCATAACTCTTCATCAGGAATGTGGGGAGGGGGGTCTCACGACGGCTAACAGATCATTGGAACCTAATTATCAAAAGGTTTTCAACTGGAAACAGCAGCATTAAGACTGGGCAGTAACACACCTACACGGTGTGTGTAACAGTCTGCCACTATTTATCGGAAATGGCAAAACATCAGTGCAGCCACATCTGGGAGAGACTGTGGAAATATGGGGAATGTCAGAAGGGAATTATTTACCCATTCCAACCTGCAAACTGGCCAAACCAGTCAGACTGGGGAGAAGCTGTTCACCTGCTCTGTGTGTGTGAGTGTGAGTGTGTGTGTTTGGTTTGCGGGTATTTGGAAGAAGGGATTCACTCAGGCATCCATCCTGCTGAGACACCAGGGAATTTACTCATTACCACAGTTGTAGGATTTTTTTTCTCTTGTTCACACCAAGGAATGAACAATAGTTTTGGCAATTTTAATGTTAATAAAGTTTTGTATGTAGAGAACTTAGTTTTGGAAATGTTCACAACATCATTGAACATGCACAGATTCACACTGGGTAGAGACTTTTATTTTCCTTTATTCATTCACAGGATGAAAGTGTCGCTGGCCCGGCAGCATTTACTGCCCATCCCTAATTACCCAGAGGGCAGGTAAGAGTCAACCACATTGCTGTGGGTCTGAAGTCACAATGTTGGCCAGACCAGGTAAGGATGGCAGCTTCCTTCCTGAAAGGGCATTAGTGAACCAGATGGGTTTTTCTGACAATCGATTAATGGTTATCATTAGACACTTAAAATCCAGAGATCTTTCATTGACTTCAAATTCCCCCATCTGCTGCAGCAGGCTTTGAACCCAGGTCCCCATAACGTTTTCTGGGGCTTTGGATTAACTGTCTAGGAACAATACCACTAGGCCAATACTTCCCCATATTGCTGTCCATCTGCGCAGAGTCAACAGCGATTTTCTGGTTCATCAGGACTGGTTAATCACACATACGTTTGATCAGGAGTTGCAGGAGTTAGATGTTGACGGGATATTGACATCTATCTCTGAACCATGTATTCTGGGGTTTGTTTCTGGTGATGATTGGAAACACCATCAGTCTTGTTATCTTGGGGATAAAAACAGTTTCAATTAGCTTTCTGTTAAATACATGGCAATCAAGTCGATCCCATAATTCTCAGGCAGATTAATTTCTTTAGAAGGATTCTCCATCTCCCCAACATTCTCCATCCTCACCCCCAACAGTACAATAATCTCACAGAGTCTTTGTGTCTATTAATGAGACAAGCTGATCAGCTGCTTCTTTCCCTACTCTATGTCAAGTTGGCTCTTAATCTCCCCTTGCTGCAGTTGTGATCCTGCATCATTGTACAGTGTTGCTCGTATTTCATGTCTTGGTCCATCAGTGTTCATGATACTGCATGTAGTATATGGGGCCAACAGTGTAAGAGTTTAGCACTTTCCTTCCAACAATAGCAGTAGGATTGTACTCCAACAAAAAACTTATGGCACAGCATATCCACCAATTTATCTCTTACCATCAAACCGGAGGATCAATCCTCATTCAACTGAGAGAATTTAGGAGGGCATGCCAGTAACAGCAGCATGAATACCTCAAAATGAGGTGTTAACCTGATGAAGTTACCAAAGAGGACTACTTGTGTTCCAAACAGCATAAGCAGCAAGTTATAGACAGTGCAAAGCAATCCGGGAAACAACAGAACAGATCTAAGATCTGCAGTCCAGCCACATCCAGTTGTGAATGAAGTCAGAGCACAGCTGGAGTTCTGAGGACAGTCCTCTTTAAGATATTAACCAACAAGAATGTCAGACTGGATTAATTATCATAAACCTCAAGTCCGTTTGATATTCATATATTTACAATCAGTGTTCAATTCACCAAATGTAGCTGAAGGTAAAGATAATCTTCAAGTGATTGTAACAGTGGAGACATCTGAATGCTTGATCAGCAAATTAAAGCCTGTTGTGTTTGGATAGTAATAACTTTAAAGAGATTTTAAAAAGTAATGTGACTTGAGTATAATGGAAGAAGTTGATTGGTGGGTAGCTGATAATCTTGTTTTAATCTGAAGTTAATTGAGGATTAGTTAACAAATAAACACATGGTGGGGAATCCCAGCCCCATGGAGTGCACATCCAGTTCCATATGGCAAAACCACAACATTTCTTGTCTGAGTGACAACCACAAGAACACGGAGGTGTCACGAGAAATGTCAGCAACACTCGTTTGACCACAGCTAAAGTACTGCACTCACTCATAGTCATCACATTCCAGGATTGATGTGATGACACCAGAGAGGGTACATAGGAGATTGATCAGAATGTTTCTACAATTGGAGAATTTCTGCTCTGACGAAAGGCTGGATAGGCTGGGCATGTTTTTTGAGGAGGATGAGCTGAGATATAATTGAAGTGATAAAATGCTGAGGAATCTATATCGAGTGGATAGGAAGGAGCTATTCATAACAGAGAGGTCAGTAACTCGAGGTTTTAGATTGAAACTAATTCTCAGAAAGGTGGGGGAGGAGAATTTATTTCACTCGGAGATGGTGGGGAGCAGGAACTCATTGATGGGGTGGCAGAGACAGTAACCAGCATCACATTAGAATAAAAGGAGATGGATGTAACTGAAATGCTTGAACATGCAGGGCTGTGGACTAAAGTCTGCAGAATCGGATCAATGTCATATATTTGACATTTCCCTAGAATATTAAACTCCAGTCAAATTTGAGAATTTGTGAGCATCATCAGATTTGAACTCTAAATGTCGGAATAAATTTATCAGAAATTTGCAGCCCCGATATAGGTTACTTGGCCCATCCTGTATGTGCTGGCTGCAATAGAACTATCCAGGCTTTTTAGTGTTCTGTACTCACCACTGAGAGCAACAATTTCAGCCTGCCCTCTATGTTGTTATAATCCGTTTTTTAATGTATTTCTTTTACAGTTGCATACCTTGATTCCTGGTTTCTTTCCAAGCCCTAACTCCATTCCCCGTGGCCTTGGGGGACTACCATTTCTGCTGATTAATATCTCCTGCCTTCCCCCATGTGACAAACTGTCTTTTTGTCTCACCCATACCTTGCTCACAACCTGTTAAATTTCTGATGGCTCCCAGACCTCTAACTTTCACTGCATCCTCTAGGTCAGTGGCACGCGTTTTGAATTCTCTTCCTCCTGAGATAATCAGAAATCTTTCCGGCTGTAGGTTCCCCCAGATTTTATTTTGAAAAGCAGACCATTTGTGTCAGAGTCAAGTTTTTGTGGGCCTTCATCCATAATTCCGAGCATTTGGGTGTAATTTGTGACCCTACCGCAGATGTCTAACGTTACTGGATAAGCCATGCTATCATGGCCACAGTGTGCAATTTAGGTGGGTTGGGCTAGCCATGTTTAATGCGGGGTTATGGGGGTAGGGTGGGAGAGCAGGTCATTGCAGACTCGATGGGCCGAATAGACTCTTTCTGCACTCTTTCTGTGATTCTACATAGTTGCGGTTGTTGTCACGTTTTCCAAATGTCAGGTTCATTCAACTCAGATACATATGCTGGCTTTATGATTCTGTGGGTGCTCACTCACTCCTTCCCTTCAGTTTTACATCAATTTCACACAGTATGCGAGGGTGGGAATGAATTTGTAAATATTCCAACCAAAATTCGTCACAGGTCCGAACTGTTTCTGCTACTTTCATCACTCACAAGGAACAGGAAAATAAAGGTTCTGTCAAATATCTTGCAGGAACATAGCGGTTATAATCACCAGGAAAGGCTTACAGCTCAAAACGCTATTCTCTAGAAAAGAGGATACTGATAGTTAACCTGGTACAAGTAAGAAGCTTTGTGTCTGTGTTTTCAGAGATTTTTGGTTGAAATCATTGGGATGGAAGCATGTTTCATTGCCCCAGGTCATCAAAGGTGCTATCTAAATGTGCATCTTTTATCTATCTGAGTTAACGATCAGATGGACAGGTCAATGTCTGAGTGTTTTCCCAAACCCCTGATTGAATCGCCTTCCCCCAGAATCTCAGGTGCCTCACCACTCACTGGGTCACAGAGAAACTCTGCCGTTACAATGAGAACTGTCTGTGCTGTCACCTCTCCTCGTGCTTCCGCCTAATCCCCACTTCCCTTAATTAAACCCCAGCTGCCTCTAGTCCACCCACATGGGCATGTTGAAGAGCATAACAGGAGAATGGATTGAAACCGAGAGTTCAATAGCCAGAATAAAAGAGGAAGAAGGAAATAAACCGGGTTTGTGGATCCCAGGGGATACAGACACCAGGCTGAGTCCTCTGTGGGCATTCCCGCAGTAATACGAGACAGCATTCCACAATGAGAGTTAAACCCGGGTGGCAGTAGAGGGAGCAACCGAACATTAGCAGGTTTTGTTCAAACACAGGAGGTTTGTTCAGACAGTGTGTTAGACATGGAGGTGAAGTGAGCTGTGAGGGGAAATGTTACCACAAGCTACATATGGATAAATTTCATTGGAACAGGAGAGAGGCCATTCAAACCCTCAACCCTGCTATGCCATTCAGGATGATCATAGCTGATGTGTGACTTAACGTACAATTGTCAAAACCCTCTAATTTCATCAATAAACTCCCCTGCAACAGACCAGATGAGTATTAGAAAACTAAACATCTGCAAATGCTGGGAAATCAGAAATAAAAACAGAAATTGCTGGAAAAATTCAGCAGGTCTGGCAGCATCTGTGAAGAGTGAACCGTTCGTGTCCAGTGATCAGTCAGGTGACCAGCTGCAGCTAACCGTTCTGCTGTTTCTGTAACACTGGAACAGGTTCTGGTGCGAGGGGAATGAGATTGTCAATAACAACTGAGAAAACAGGAGGACGTCCTCAATTAGAATAAGGGATTCACTTACTGCACCCAGTGGGACACTCACAGACGCAGTCACACTGCGGAGAGGCTGTTCACCTGCCCCACGTATGGGAAGGCATTTATTCGATCTTACAAACAGCTGAGGCACCAGATGTGGCACAGTGGATTTAGACCCTTCTCCCGCTCCATGTGTGAGAGAGGATTCATTCAAATCTCTCACCAGCGGAGACATCAGTGCATTCCCACTGGGGAGAGGCCATTCACCTGCTTTATGTGCGCTAAAGGATTCACTCAGTCCTCTGACCTGCTGAAACACCAGCGAGCTCACTTTGGGTAAAGGTCATTCACTTGCTCCCAGTGTGTGGAGAGATTCACTCAAACGCAGCACCTGCCGAATCCCCAGTGAGCCCACACAGGGGAGAGGCCATTCAGATGCTCAGTCTGGTAGAAGGGATTCATTGATTCATCCCATCCCATGAGACTCCAGCTTGTTCACACTTGGTAGGAGTTGTTCACCCCTCTGTGTGACAAGGGATTTGTTGCGTCTTCAACACGACTGAAAGACCAGTGAGTGCTCACAGGGAAGTGGTCATCCCCCTGCTCCGCGTGAACGGCAGGACTCTGATTCAGATGTTACTGTCCATCAGAGTCAGGAATGGACCTTGTACATGATGACACTGTTGGAGTATTGATGTTGTTGTTGGTGTTAATCACATTAACTGGGCTGGAGTTGTCTGAACTTATATTGCCACTTTCTGAACTTCAGGATGTCTCTCTGGGCAGTAAATCTCCACAAACAAAATGTAACGTAGAGCAGGGATCATCTGTTTTGATTTAAATTGTGATGGTGACACAGCTGCTTCACAGCATCAGGTGCAAGGTTGGAGTCCAGCCTTGATGTACAGCCTGTGTGGAGTTTCCACATTCTCCCCATGATAGTGTGGGTCCCCTCCAGGTGCTCTGGATTCCTCCAACAGCCCAAAGATGTGCAGGTCAGGTGGATCAGTTGTGCGAACTTGTCCACAGTGTCCAGGAATGTGCAGACTAGGTGGATCAGCCATGGGAAATGCAGTGTTACAGGGATGGATTGCACTGGGCGTGATGTTCTTCGGATGGTTGGATGGGTTTGATGGGCCAATGCTCTCCTTCCACACTGTCGGGATTCTATTCGATGATTGAGGATAAAGGCTACACAGAAGGGTGTCCTTGGAGAAGGAGCATGTAGTGTGGATCAATGCTCTCGATGCCTTTAGATAGAGCTGGGCACCGCAGGGGATAAAGTGCTTGATCTCCACAGCTGCCCCCTCCCCACAACTCTACTTTGATTTAGTGTCTTCTCACTCTGTCACTTGTAATGGTTTGCTTGGCCCCTAATGGGCTTTGTTTGGAAATATTCAATTGATTACACAAATGGTTCACCACTGGTGATTATATGTCTAGATTAGAGTGGTGCTGGAAAAGCACAGCAAGTCAAGCAGGATCCGAGGAGTCGAAAAGTCAATGTGTCAAGCAAAAGCCCTTTTCCAGCACCACTGTAACCTAGGCTCTGGTTTCCAGCATCTGCCGTCCTCACTTTCGCCCTGCTGGGGATTATATGTTAACCAAAAGCAAAATGGCATAATGATGATTTTGATGATGGAAGGTTGCTGTGATCACATTTCTGGGTCGGAGAAATGGGGTAAAAGAACGCTTCACAGCTCACAGAACGAGAACTGAAAAGCAGTTAAATCAACCAAAGGTTCAGACAGGGAGGGAATACTTCCCTGGAGTTTGAGTTGCTAGAAAGTGATGGTGTCCGGACATAGACAGGATTTTGTTTTACAAAGGTTGAAAGCTTTAAAACTGTTAAATTCAGACAGTTTACTTTATTTTCTTTAATGTTATTTGCTGTGCAAAAAAACTTTTACAACATTTTAATGCCAAAATTTACAAACCTTGCGTTAAAGATAAATGTTAAATAAAATCCATCAAACCATCCCTCACTGAAAATTGTTGGGGAAGTGCAATCTCCTGCAGAATCCCTGCCCTGCCTATTTCTTCCTACTCGGGCTCCATGGCTATATACATACCTGGGAGATAGCAGCAGGAGGAGACCTTTCAGCCTTTCAATCCTGCTCCACTATTCAATGGGAAACAGCTGACAATCCAGCTCAGTCTCCTGTTCCTGTTGTGTTCCAATCCCCTTTTACTACTTTACCTCGAGGAAATATATCTTAGTCCTCCTTTGGTTTCATTGCCTTTGTTCCAGTGACGTTGCTGTGTTACTGTGTGGGTGTAGGCAGGGGTAATGTGATGGTGCTGCCTCCTGGAGGATGCACTCACCGACCTTCATCATCCTGTAGTAACAGCAATCTGGTTTCAGCAACGAGATATCGAAACCATTTCCAGGATATGGGCATCACTTGCGCAGCCAGCATTTATTCCCCACCTCGAGCTACCCTTGAGAAGATGGTAGTGAGCTGCTGTGTTGTACCATTCCCAGTCCATTTGGCGCAGATAGATCGACAATACTGGGAGGGACAGTGTTGCAGGATTTTGGCCGCGTGATTCTCTATCTTTGGTTAACTTAATCACATGATTTTGAGATTTTAGTCTGCAAATCTTCACCATCTAGCACCCTGTATAAAGGAATATGTACAGATGAGAAATTCAGAACAGACAATTCCAGTTCCTCTGGGCTATCTTTTTACCCCTTCTTCCCCCAAAGCTGTATCTCTCCAGCCCACTTACACTCTCCCAACATTCTGACTCTTCTGCCTCCAAACGTACACCCTCCCCATTCTCATGGAGTTGCTGATAAACAGATCCAGGCCACCACTTCCTATCCCTGGTTTTACTCTGCTCCCTTTATGGGTTCACTTCCTTTCCATTTAGTTGCTGCAAGTCAATAACGTAACAGCAGAATGAAACAAAAGGAAACAAAGGGAGGTGGGCAGCACGGTGGCATAGTGTTTAACACTGCTACCTCACAGCATCAGAGATCGGTTCAATTCCCACCTTGGGCAACTGTCTGTGTGGAGTTTGCACATTCTCCCCGTGTCTGCGTGGGTTTCCTCCAGGTGCTCTGGTTTCCTCCCACAGTCCAAAGATGTGCAGGTTCGGTGAATTGGTCACAATAAATTGCCCGTAGTGTCAGGTGTAGAGGAATGGGTCTGGGTGGGTTGCTCTTCGATGGGTCGGTGTGAACTTGTTGGGCTGAAGGTCTGCTTCCACACTGTAAGTAATCTGATCCTGGACAGAATGGGAATCTTCAGTCTGGCAGAATGGGTCAGATCTTTCTTTCTTTCCCATTGGTCGAGTCCCAGTGTTATGACGAGTTGGGGATGGACCTTGGCCCCACATCGTCTCAACCGATCAATGCACAAGCAGATACATTCCTCCTCCAGCCAATCACAGTGTGAAGTACTTTCCCCTAGTTATCCCAAAGCACATGCTCCAAAACCCGCCCACATTCTGCATATTTACAGTGCCGGGTTTCCCCACACACGTGTGGTTCCTGCCTCAGGGATTGTGGGAGTTGTAGTCCCCATGAAGCCACTGGAGCCCTGTCTCTGGAATGTGAATGAAAAGTGTGGGGTGTAAGATGTTGGGTACAGAATCCCCATTCAGATACACAGGACATATGGGCTATCACTGGGTTTTACTGAGACATCTGCTTCCACAACCTAATTTCTGACGTAAAGAACATAAATTCAGCCAATTGCGAGGCGGGGTAGTAGATTTTAAGCAGAGGTGGCTCAGTGGCTGGCACAGCTGCTTCACAGCGTCAGAGACCCGGGTTTGATTCCAGCCTTAGGTGACTGCATGTAGTTTACACGTTCTCCCCGTATCTGCGTGGATTTCCTCTGGATGCTCCAGTTTCCTCCCATAGTCCAAATATGTGCAGATTAGTTGGATTGGCCAAGCTAAATTGCCCACAGTGTCTATGCATATGCTGGTTAAGCCATGAAACATGGGAAATTCAGGGTTACATGGAATGGATGGGTCTGAATGGGATGCTCATCACAGGGTTGGTGTGGACTCGATGGACGAATACCTTGTTTCTGCACTATAGGGATTCTATTCTATTCACATGAAGAAGAATGTGCCTGTCTCAATCTGTAGTGAATCTGGGGAATTCCCTATTCAAAATGCGGTGGATGCCAGGATAATGAGCAAATTTAATAAAGAGATGCAGATGTTTAACTTACAATGAGTTGAAGGGTGAGAGAGAGCAGGCGGGAAAATCCAGCTGAGAGCGAGGTGAGCTCAATGATCATCGTATTAAATGGTGGAGTTGGTTCGAAGGGCTGCATTGCCTCTCGTGTGTCCAATGCTTATCTTCTTACAGTAATAACTGGAAAGCTGAATCCAAAACTCACCATCTTCACCAAAGGAGATTTTCGGAAACAATAGGATAGTCAGGTGGATTAGCGTTCCAAACTTAGAGAGTGAGGAAGCATGTGGGAGAAAATGATTTTTGCAATTTTAAACTGAGAGCAGATCGTGATTTATGGTTTTAGACTGCGTAGTACATTCACAGCGTCCAGAATACTCTGTTGTGAATATCTATCCTGTACTTTATTACAAAGTCAAGGTCTCTTACAATGAAAACCAAAACACCCAGGCAACATCGCCTCACCTCGTAATCTGACAAAAGACTTGTGATAAGTATGGTTGAAGTTAGAATACAGTTGGAAAGCGGGAAGATTAAATCCATTCCCAAGATCCTGTGCTTAAACAAAGGAGACTACAATAGGATGAGGCAGGAGTTGGCGAATGTAGACTGGAAGCAATGACTTTACGGTGGGACAGTTGTCAGACAGTGGAGGAATATCAAAGCAATTTTTCAAAGTGCTCAGCAAAAGTATATATCAGTGAAAATGAAGGACTGTCGGAAAAGGAGTAATCTGCCGTGGGAGGCTAAGGAAATAAGGTACTCTATCAAATTGAAATAGAAGGCATACAGATTGGCAAAGACCAAGGAGAAATTAGGAGATTAGAAAAACTTCAAACATCAACATAAAGCTTGATGGGATTGGGGATAAAAAGTGATGAGTAGCCATCCCCAGGGACAGAGTAGCAGTTTACACTGCTAGAGGGCAACCTATTGTGTGGGGATCATATGGTCTCTGTAATTGTTGAAGCACTTAGCTGTTACCATAGAGATCATCCTGATCAAGTTAAAAATCACAGCACACTCCAAAAGTCTGTACTTCCAAATAAACCTGTTGGACTATAACCTGGTATTGTGTGGTTTTTAATTTCTGGATTAGTGGTGTTGGAAAAGTACAGCAGTTCAGGCAGCATCCAAGGAGCTTCGAAATCGACGTTTTGGGCAAAAAGCCCTTCGTCAGGAATAAAGGCAGTGAGCCTGAAGCATGGAGAGATAGGCTAGAGGACGATTGGGGTGGGGAGAAAGTAGCATAGAGTACAATGGGTGAGTGGGGGAGGGGATGAAGGTGATAGGTCAGGGAGGAGAGGGTGGAGTGGTTCGGTGGAAAAGGAGATAGGCAGGTGGGACAAGTCCGCAGAAGTCATGGGGACAGTGCCGAGCTGGACGTTTGGAACTAGGGTGAGGTGGGGGTTGGGAAGTGAGAAAACTGTTGAAGTCTACATTGAGGCCCTGGGGTTGAAGTGTTCCGAGGCGGAAGATGAGGCATTCTTCCTCCAGGCGTCTGGTGGTGAGGGAGCGGTGGTGAAGGAGGCCCAGGACCTCCATGTCCTTGGCAGAGTGGGAGGGGGAGTTGACATGTTGGGCCACGGGGAGGTGTGGTTGATTCGTGCGGGTGTACTTTGTCCACCCCACCCGAACCCCGGCTCCTCCACATCAAAATCCTGATAGACAGCCCCACTGAAACTGAAGTGTCTGTCAGGTACTTGAGGGAGCCAAAGGGGCGTGGGGGGAGGGGTGTGTGGTTTAACCACAAAGTGCTGAACTGAACTAGACTTTTGAACTGCCGTTGCCATGGAGATAATACTGAGAGATCGTTTGTATTCAAAGTCACAAACCACAAAAGGTAGAAGAATGGGAGCCATACATCGGAAAGGCGGGGAGTCACCTGATACTGTCTCGAGGTGTTTTGCATGTACACTATCCAGGTAACTCCCATGTCTCGTCAATAAAGACTCAAAGAAGACCTCTCAGAGTTCTGTACCTAGTTATTCCTATCCAGCAGGGTTCAGGAATATGAGTACACAGCAGTCAGTCTTCACAGTGGATGATACGAAGAACATGCCAGTAATGGATAAGGAGACTGAGGAAGGTGAAGACCTAGAAATAACCATTATCATGGAAGAGTTAGAGTTGGGCAAGCAAATGGAGCTAAACGTATACAAGTCTCCTTGCCCTGATGGAATACATCCAGGATACCAACAGAGTTAGGGGGAGAAATAGCAAATGCATTTAGAGTTATAGCATCATACAGCAGAGACAGGCCCTTTGGCCCAAACTGGCCATGCCATCCACGCTAACCCCATTTCCCTGCACTTGCCCCATATGCTTCTGAAACTTTCCTATCCATGTATTGTCCAAATGTCTTTTGCACGTTGTTAACATACCCACCTCAACCACTTAAACTGGCAGCTCATTCCATATACATGCCACCCTCTGTGTTGAACAGTTGCCCCTCAGGTTCCCTTATATTCTTTCTCCTCTAACTTTATCCTGATGCCCTCCAATCCTTGAGTCCCTGGGAAAAAGACTGAGTGCATTCACCTTACCCATGTCTCTCATTGTCTTATACACTTCTGTAAGATAATCCCCCTCGGTTTCCTCTGCTCTACACAAAAAAGTCCTCGCTTGCCCAACATTTCCCAGTAACTCAGACCCCTGAGACCTGGCACCATCCTTGTAAATTTCTTCTGCACCTTTCCAGTTGAATAACTGAAACCTGCACTGCACTCATCAAATTTCCCGTGTTTCCCCACGGCACTGGAACCGACGTGTCAACACCAATGGATTACAATCAATGTATGATAATACACTCCGTTCCAACAATTCCATTTTCATAGTGTTTCCCATGAATCAGGAATCCTTTTGTCTTTCTGGGTTCATGGTTAATTATCCTCATACAAAACTAATCTGTAGCTTAACTATTCCTGGGAAATGTGCCATGATCTTTTAGACTTTCAAAAACCAATTAAATCTCTCTCCACAGTCCCCACGCTAACATGGACTTCGCTGCCTCAGTAATGTTTCCAGTCACACTGACATTTGAAATATTCGCCCACGGACAGAATGCACACCTTTCCTTCCAGATGAAAAGGCCAATGATACCAGATCAGCACGGATCCAGTAACGATCACAATTGAACATAAAATTCAATTTGAATTTCTCAACTGCAAATCCCCCCTTTCAGTACTCTACAGCAGAGAAAAAAGAAAGTGCTGGAGATCCTCAGCAGGTCAGGCAACATCTGAAATGGTGACAGATGCAGGAAACATTGCAGCCTTGAAGAAGTGTTTATGTGATCACACCAGGCACGTGCGCTTGATGACCAGTATGGAGAAGATAGGAGAATTGTGTTCAACAGTTTTGTACCAGAGACTCTGACCCCATTTTATTCCATGTTTCTCTGAGTTTCCCTCTTTTCGGAAGCAAGCAGGAGTGGGAAGCAGTGGAGAATGTAAATGATGTGTGACCTTCCCTAGTGAGAGGATTCGAGTACCGGAGCAGGGATCACTTTCGGGAAGGGCCTTGGTGAGACCACACCTGGAGTACTGTGTGTACGTTTGTTCCCATTTCCCAAGGAAGGCTAAACTGGATATTGAGAGAGAGAGTAAAGGAGAGTTATCAGACTGAGTCCACGGATGTGGAGATAGTTAAGGGCTGCAGATGCTGGAAGTCAGTCTATAAAATGTGGACCTGGAAAAGGGCAGCAGGTCAGTCAGCATCAGAGGAGCAGGAAGGTTGATGTTTTGGGTCAGGACACTTTGTCAGTCCTGTTGAATAGCCCTGACCCGAAACGTCAACTTTCCAGCCCCATCGTATTCATGCTGGTCATCAAGCACCTATTTATTCTAGTGCCACGTTCTGGGACTCAGCGTGTAACCGATATTGTAGTGCTTGGTGTGACTTCTTCAAGGCTACTGCATTGTTTCCTGCATCTGTCACCATTTCAGATGCTGACAGACCTGCTGAGGATCTCCAGCACTTTTTCGTTTTTATTGCAGATTTTCACCATTTTGCTGCAGCATTTAGAGTCATAGACATGTATACAGCTGCAGATTTTGTTGACTGATTCCTGGAATGGCGGGACTGATGAATGAATAGGTACTCATTCTTCGTTTAATCCTCCTTTTTCTTTGGCTTTCTGAGCCACTGACGACATCACTGATATTCTACCTCCCATTCCCTGACCTGAATCTGACCCATCTAAGCCGACACTTTAGTTCCCATTCCCCTTGCCAGATTTGTTAAAACCTCACCAATGGAACTGCAAAAGCGCTCATGAGGAGATTTCTCCCAGCTCTGCATAGGGGTAACCTGTAAGGCTGGTATATGTCCCACCCAGAAACAGTCCCAGTGCTTGAAGAATCTAAACCCTTCACTGGTGCGCCATTCCCCCAGCCACATATCCAGCTGATCTGCCCTCTTATTCCTGCTCTCAGTAGCACAAGGAACTGGGTGCAAGTCTCGCGTTGTTACATCTCAGGAGCTACATTTTAATGCATCGCTGATATCCCTATATCCAGGCCCTCATCCCTTTGTTTAGCGATGTCGTTGTTATTTGTGTGTTCCACCACCACTGGCTGTTTAACCTCCAGCTCCCGAAAGTCCTGCAGCCGCTCCATGATATCGCGGATCCTAGCTTAATGGAGGTAACATACCATCCTGGATTCATGTCTGTGGTCACAGCAGTGCCCGCCCTAACCCTGAGCATTGAATCCTCTGTCACTATAACTGTGTTTCCTCTCTTTCCTCCCGCTCTGTGGTGGCATGAACCTGGCTGTTGCTGATTTCCTGAGAAGCCACCCCACCCATTCCCTCCCTTTGAGAATCCCAAGCAGTATAAAATATCTGTTTGAGAAGGGGATGACCACTGGGAACTCCTGCACTTCCTTCCTAAGCCTTTTACTTGATCTGATGGTCACCCATTCCCTTTCTGCATTTTGTGACCCTCACCTGCAGTTTGACTAACTCATTAAACTCGAAGCGTCCATTTTTTCCCAAATTGTACAAGAGGAGCACACCACGAGTCTGAGGTCTCCTGTCACAACATCTCTGTAGATTCATCTCGTTACTCCCATTAAGAGAATTTAAATGAGTGAGCAAACATGTCTATTATAATAAAAAAATCTTTACTTCAGCTGATATGTCATACTTTAAAAACTTAAATACTCCGCAGGTATCACTGACAAAGTGGCTGTTCCCATTGCGACCATGTAAATTTCTGAATGGTCTTATCTAAACCTGAACTTCAAATTCACATTCTCCTTGTCTCACCTCACGCTATTTACACCCGACTCCAAAACAATCATTGAGCCAAGCAGCACTCACAGTGCAGCCCCGTCATTTCCATTGTCTGCTCACACCTACACACCCTCAGGCTCCTGTTCTGTTCCAATGCATCTCAATGGGAGCTCAGAACCAGCATTGCACCTTTCAATTCAGCCCTTTGTAACCCCAGAGTCAAAATGGATTTCAGCAGTTCCTGAATGAACAGACAGCTGTTCAGAATCTGGAACATGCCACCTGAAATGGTGCTGGAATTTTAGTCCACAAGGAGTTTCAATGAGAAATTTGTAGGGAATTGGAATTAGGGAGTATACAGATTAACATCATAAAGTGAATGATTGAGACTAAATCTGATAGTTCCTGCAAAGAGACGAGGTGTAATTTGGATAAATCTGTGCTCTCTCTCAGGCCAATACCTCCTTCCACAGCTGCAGGGCCAAGAATTGAACACATACCCCAAGGGTGATCCAACTTGAACATTTTTCTGCTTTTTGCTTGACAAAAATAGTGGAGATGTTTTACCACAGACTGAACAGACAAGCCTTTATCCTACCACAGTTAAATGCCAATGATCTTCAGATTCTAATGACTCCACTGACTGTAGAAACTAGTTTTTGAGATCCCAGTCTCAATTAGTATCCTATAAAATGAATTCGCAAAACAAAGCTCACAGTCAGTTTAAGATAGATAGTGAAGGCAAACACTCCTCTTGGTATGTGTTTATGTGTAAATGTTCCTCTGCAAATCACCCCGCCCCCACCCAGGCAGAGGACACGTGCATGCGCCTTGATGTACCTTGCCCCAAATAAAGATGGCGGCCATAACCCAGGACCTCTCACTGCCTGAGGCCCAAGCCATCTTCCCCTTTGCTGCAAACGTGAGACCAAGATTTTCGAATTCAGACTAACGACCTATACAGAGTGGAACTAAACCATCCCCCCCCCCCCCCCATCTACACTGATAAATTTCATCCAGTTTCTGCTGCCATTCTCCATTTTCCACCTCCTGCAAACACCAAGGGTCATCACGGATCCAGTGACGCTTCCTCAATAGCGATGACAGCTGGGAAAATTAGAATCCCTACAGGAAACAGGCCCTTCAGCACAACAATTCCACACCCACCATCCGACGTTCATCCTACCCAGACCCATTCCCCTACCCTATTACTCTCCATTTCCCCAGACTAATGCACATCCCTGAACACGACGGGAAATTTAGCTGGGCCAATTCACTGTACCTGCACATCTTTGGACTGCAGGAGATAGGGCTTAAACAGTAACTAATAGGTGAGGACAGAGCGCAAAGAGAGACAGGAACATTTGAAAAGACAAAGTAGTGAATAACGGTACAGCTTGGAGGGTGGAAAGCTGTTAGTGGAGAAGAGAGGAACTCAGTGGTGGTGTTGGAAATGGTGGCTGATGATCTACGTTCAGCTGCAAAAAAGTCCCTGAGCTTCCAGTTGCCTGCCACGTTAATGCACAAGCCTGTTCCCTGGCCAACATCTCTGTCTCATGCTTACTGCATTATGCAAGCTGGCAGAACACTCCAGAATATACCAAATGGCTTCCTCTTTCAAGGACTGCAATTTCCCCTCCCATGTGGTCAACAATACTCTCCAGTGTATCTACTGCTCTTCCCGTACCCCTGCCCTTGAACCCCACACCTCCAACCGCAACAAGGAGAAAACCCCCAGTCCTCATCTTCCAGCCAGATACAATGCATCATCCTCCGCCATTTCCACCACCTACAATCAGACCCCACCACAAGAGATAGATTTCCCTCCCGACCCCTTTCAGCATTCCACAGAGACTAATCCCTCTGCAACTCCCTCATTAGGTCCACGGTCCCCACCAACCCACCCTCCACTCCCGGCACCTTTGCTTGACACTGCAAGAGGTGTAAAACCTGTGCCCACACCTCCCCCTCACCTCCATCCAGGACAACAAAGGATCATTTCACAGCCGGCAGAGATACTTCTGCACATCCAAATACCTCACCTATTGTGTCCTTTGCTCTCAACATGTCTCCTCTATATTGTTGTGACAGGACGGCAAATTGAAGAATATTTCAGGGAACATTTCTGGGACACATGCACCAAAAAATCCCACAACCCTATCGCCCACCACTTCAAAACTCCCTCCCACTCTGCCAAGGACATACAAGTCCTGGGCCACCTCCACCACCCCCAAACCCCATCCACCCGACGCCGGGAGGAATAACATCTCATCTGCCGCCTTGGGACCCTTCAACCACACGGCATCAACATTTCCTCATCTCCCTCCCCCCATCTTATCCCAGACCTAACCCTCCAACTCGGCACCACCCTCTTGAACTGTCCCACCTGTCCATCTTCCTTCCCAATTATCCATTCCACCCTCTCACAATGACCCCCTCCATCTACATATACCTATTGCCTTACTAGCTCCCTTCACAACAACCCCACACAACCTTCTTATTTATCTCTCAGCATTCTTACTACCCCCACTATTCCCGGCATTCCAGACGAAGTGCTTATGCCGAAAACACCGATTCTCCTGCTCTTCAGATGTGGCCTGACCTGCTGTGCTTTTCCAGTACCACACTTTAACGCAAGCTGGAGGAACAACACCTCATCTTCTACTTGGGGACCCTACATCACTCTGGCCTCAACATCAAATTCAATAATTTTAGTTAGCTAAATTCTCCCACGTCCTAGTGTCCTAGCCCCCACCCACATACCAGGCCTTGTTATCACATAGCCTGCCATTACACACTACCAATGGTTAGCCACTAGCAGTCCCCATAAACAGCTACTCACCCTCCCTCAGCCAGATCGTTATCCAGTCCTTTGTCCAACTGTTCCCATTTCTTTCTGTGGACTGTGGCCCCATTTATCATTTACTCTGCAACCCGTATCTTCTGCATGTAAACCGAAATTTATTTTCAGTAACATCAGTTCTGAGGAAGGGTCATCGGATCCGATATGTCAACTCTGACATCTCCTCACAGATGCTGGCAGACCTGCTGAGGTTTTCCAGGGCCTTCTGGTTGTTGTGTCTGATTTACAGCATCTGCAGTTGTCTTGGTTCTAATTTACCCGGAATTTCTTATTCTGGTCTAGCAGCCTAAAACCACGTGTTTATAAACCCGTCCAGTCCACACTAAGTCTATTTCTCTCCCAGTCTCTGCTGTCTCTCCCATTCCCTCAGAGACCCCCTCACCGTGTCACTGTGCCTGCAGGCATCATGGTCATCTGTTGGCCTGCTGGACCCACCCCTCACTCATCCCCAATTGGCTGGACGATCACCCAACTCTCCTATTGGTCTGAAGCTGCTGTCAGTCATCCAGGCCCCATTGTTATGTGATGGTGGTATGCTCCCACGAGCATCAGAGGTTGAAGGGTGATCTTACAGACGGTTATAAAATCATAAGGGTCATGGATAGGATAAATAGACAAGGTCTTTTCCATGGGGTGGGGGAGTCCAGAACGAGAGGGCATAGGTTTAAGATGAGATGGGAAAGATTTAAAAGGGACATGAGGGGCAGCTTTTGTCACACTGAGGTTGGTGCATGTATGGAACCTTCGGTCGGTGAAGTAGTGGAGGCTGGTACAGTTATACCATTTGAAAGGCATCTGGATCGGCCTATGAATAGGAACGGTGGAGAAGGATGACGGCCAACTGCTGCCATAGAGTTGGATTATGTTAGGATATATGGTCGGTATGGACGAGTTTGACCGAAGGGTCTATTTCTGTGCTGGAATCTCTTTGCCTCTATGACTCTGCCCTGGGCTAAGCTTCATCATTAACAGTGAATTGGGGTGGTAGCACAGAGCACAGATGCTGAGGGCTATTCAGCCCATTGGCGCTGTAATCTCTCCCTCTGGAGATGCTGCAAATCTGTCCCAATTCGCCTCCCTTTTGTCCATAATGTAAAATTCCAAATCGGTTTTGAAAATAACTACAGAATCTGCATCCAGCTGCCGTTCAAATTGTTCCAGATACTCAGAACTTACTGAGTTAAAAAAAAACCTTCATATTTTTACAGTGCATTATTTGCCAGTTACCTGAAAATAGATACTAAATATTGTGACAATGTTAATAACTTCTCACTGTGTATCCTGGAAACAAATTTGTTCCTGCTCCAAATCACTGCTTGACCTTCTCAGCTCCAAGGAGAATTATCCGAGCTTCTGCTAACTCTCCATAAAACAGAAACTTACCTTAATTTTAATTTATTCGTGTCCTAGAGATGTAAAGCACAGAAATAGAACCTTCGGTCCAACCTGTCTATACCGACCAGATATCCTAAATTAATCACGTCTCATTTGCCAGCACTTGGTCCATATCCTTCTAAACCTTTCCCAATCGTGTATCCAATTATACCTTTTAAATGTTGTAATTGTACCAGACTCCACACTTTCTCTGGCAGCACATTTCATACACGTACAACATTCAACTTGAAAACATTGCCACTTAGATCCCTTCTAATTTTTTTTTCACTTTCAGCTTAAACCTTTGCCCTCTAGTTTTGGGCTCACCTAACCTTGGGAAAAGACCCTGGGACTTCACCCTATCCATGGCCCTCACAATGCTCCAGGGGAAACAGCCCCAGCCTATTCAGCCTCTACCTATAGCTCAAACCCTCAACCAGTTATACATATTTTCTGAACCCTTTCAAGTTTCACAATATCATTCCGACAGTGGGGAGACCAGAACAGAAAGCACAGTTCCAGAAGTGGCTGAATCAATGTGCTGTAGAGCCTCAACATGACGTCACAACTCCTGTACTCAATGCACTGGCCAATAAAGATAAGTACATCAAACACCTTCTTCATTACCCAGCCTATGATTCCACTTTCAAGGAACTATGAGACTGCACTCCAAGGTGTCTTTGTTCATTAAGTGAACAAGTCCTACCCTGATTTGCTTTTCCAAAATGGAGCACCTCCCCTTTATTTGATATAAATGACATCACCCACTCACAACCTGACAGCCCATTGCCCGTCGCAGAGTTGAAAAATGTAGTGCTGGAAAAACAGAGCAGGCCAGGCAGCATCCGAGGAGCAGGAGAATCGACGTTTCGGGCATAAACCCTTCTTCGAGGACGTAAGCCTAAACGTGGATTCTCCTGCTCCTCAAATGATGCCTGGCCTGCTGTGTTTTTCCAGCACTACATTTTTCAATTCTGAACTCCAGCATCTGCACTCCTCACTTTCTCTTATTGCTCATCACAGGCCTCCAATCCAAAAAGCAACCCTCCCCCAGACACTGACTGCTCAGCACTGTTAGAGCTCATGGAATAGAGGGAGAACTGGCCATTTGGATGCAAAACTGGCTCAAAGACAGAAGACAGAGTAGTGGTGGAGGGTTGCCTGTGACCAGTAGAGTGCCACAAGGATCGATGCTAGTTCCACTACTTTTCATCATTTATACAACTGATTTCAATGTGAGCATTACAGGCATAGTTAGTAAGTTTGTAGATGACACCAAAATTGGAGGTGTAGTGGACAGCGACGCAGGTTACCTCAGATTACAAGGAGAACTTGATCAGATGGGCCAATACGCAGAGAAAAGGCAGATGGAGGTGGTTGGCGCCATTGGACGCGGGAGAGGGCAGGAGGCGCCTTGGACAGGTGGAGGGTGAGGGTTTATGGCGGGGGAGCAGTGTTAGACGGGAGGGATGGGGAACGGGGTTGGACAGGGTTTGGGTGTGGGGTCGGTGTTGGTCGGCAGTGGGGGTCAGGCTGTGGGCAACGTTGGAGGTCAGGCTGGGGTCAGTGTGTGGGCGTAGGTGTAGGTCAGGTTGGAGTCGGTGTGTGGGCGAGCGATCGGGCTGTTTGCTGCTGCAATCTCCTTAAAAACTCTGAGCCCCAGAGGAAAGGCATTTATTCAATTCACCGAGTAATTGATTATCCAGATGAAAATAGTACCCACCACTACTCTGTCTTCTGTCTTTGAGCCAGTTTTGCATCCAAATGGCCAGTTCTCCCTGTATTCCATGAGCTCTAACATTGCTGCACAGTCAGTGTCTGGGGGAGGGTTGCTTTGGATAATAGTTCGTTTGGATAATCGAAGATTCTCTGTCGGTGGGTATACGAATTGGAAGGGTTGAGAGGGATATGGGCCAAGTGCTGTCAGGTGGTCCTAAATTTGGACCGAAGGATCTGTTTCCGTGCTGTACATCAGGATGACCTTCCAGCCAATTTTGTATCCAAATACCTTGCTCTCTCCGTATTCCATGTTGTTGAACTTACTAACCAGTCTGTTATGTGGAACCTTGTGTCTTTCTGAAGTCCAGGTTAGTGATTTCCATGCACAAAGCCATGCTGCCTCTCACTAATAATTTCCTACCTTTCCAATTACATCTAAATCCTGCGCTTTAGAATCCCCTCCAACTGACTTCAGGCTAACTGGTCTATAGTTGATTGGATTTTCCTTATTACCTTTCTCAAATAATGGCACCAGTCTTCCAGCACTTTGCCTGTGGCGAACTAAGATACAAATATCTCAGCGAGCCGCCCAGCAATCACTTTCTTAGCTTCCAACAAAATCCTGGCATACACCTGATCAGATTCAAGGGTTTTATTTATCCACCGGGATGCATTGGAAGACATCCAGTACCTCCTCTGTAATTTGGACAGTTGTCAAGTTATCACTATTTATTTCTCCGAACTCTCTCGTTTCCATATCCTCTTTCACTGATGTGAAAGACTGGTGATACAATCTTTCCTACATCTTGAGGTTCCATAGGCAGCCTTGTTGATCTTCGATGGTCCTTATTCTCTGGTTACTCTTTTCGCATTAGCATAGTTGTAGAATTTCTGGATTCCCTTTGAACCTATTTCCCAAAGCTATCTCACGTCCCGTTTTTGCCCTCCTGGTTTCACTATTGTACTCCTAATACTCCTCCAGGGATTCACTCAAACCTAGCTGTCTGTACCTACCATATCCCTTCTTCATTTTCTTGACCAGAGCCTCAGTTTCTCTCGACAGGTAGCATTCCCTACACCGACCATCCTTGCCCTTAACAGGAGCATACTGTCTGTGTACTCATTGTCGCAGGCCATTGGAGGCAATGGCAGATGTGGACAGGGAAGCAATCCTTCTCAGTAAAGAGGTAGTTTTGGGAAAGATAACAGCCTTAAGATAAATGGGTATCCTCGCCCTGAGCGAGGAAAAGAGATCGGCGGGGGCGGGGGGTGGGGATGGAGGGTGGGGGAAGGTGAGAATAGCAAATGCGCTCGTGATAATTTGCTAAAATTTTCTGTACTCTGGGATGGTTCTGACAGATTGGAAAGCTGCAAATGCTTTTTCAAAAGGACACGTTGGCTTAACTTCCACCGTGGAGAAAACGCTTGAATCTCTCAAGGAAGTAATAACGAGATATCTGGGTAGAAATTGTCTCATTGAGCAGATGCAGCATGGATTTGTGAAAGGCTGGTTATGTTTAACACATTTACTGGAATTATTTGAGGACAGGAGGAGCACGTTGGACCAGGGGAAGCTGGTGGAGGTGGTGTATCTGGAATTCCAGAAGGCATTCGACAAGTTGCCACACAAAAGGCTTCTATATAAGGTAAAGATGTACGGCATTTTGGGTAATGCATTAGTATGAAGAGAGGATTGGTTTACGAACAAAAAATAAAGAATGGCGACAAATGGGTGCTTGGACTAATGTTGGGACCACACCAGAGGACACTGTGAATCTGCACAGGGATGCAGAAAGGTTAGTTGAGTGGGTAAGGATCTGGCAGAAGGAGGACATCGTTGCGAAATGTGAGGTTATCCATTTTGGTCAGACTAACAGCAAACTGATGATGAAATGGTGAAAACTTGCAGCATGCTGCTGTGCAGAGGGAGCTGGGTGTCCTTGTGCATGAGTCACAGGAAGTTGATTTGCAGGTGCAGCAGGTAATTAAGGCAGTGAAGGGAATATTGTCCTTCGTCGCTAGAGGGATGGTTATGCTGCAGCTGTATAGGGTGCTTGTGAGGCCACACCTAGAGTACTGCGTACAGGTTTGGGCCCCTTCATCCAGGAAGGATGGACTGGCACTAGAGGGGGTGCAGCGGAGTGTCACTAGTTTGAGTCTGGAGTTGAGAGGGTTGCCGTATGTGGAGAGATTGAGTAGACAGGTACAATGTACATTGGAATTTCGAATAATGGGAGGTTGTATAGGAAAGAAATTATGAAGGGAGTAGATAAGATGAAAGCAGGGAGGTTATTTCCATTGGGGACGGGGCAAATTTGGGAGCATAGAGTCAAAATAAGGGGATGTCAGATTTAGGACTGAGTTGTTGAGGAACTTCTTCACCTAAAGGGTTGTGAATCTATGGAATTCCCAGCTGAGTGAAGCAGTTGAGGATATCAACTTGAATGCCTTTAAGGCAAAAGGTAGATTTGTGATCAGGAAAGGAATTGAGGGTTATGGCGAGAGAGCAGGGATGTAGAGCTGAGACCATGAAAAGATCAGCCCTGATCTTATTGAATGGCACAGCAGGCTTGAGGGGCCAGATGGCCTCTTCGTGCTCCTCTTCCTTATGTCCTTATGCACTTTCTAGCCGTGCCTTTACCTGGGAATAGCTTCCCGCAAACGAATATCAAATGTTTTTGCCTCATGCCATTAAAATTGGCCTTTGTCCAATTTAGAACCTTTACTTTTAGATCTGGTCTATTCTTTTCTTGGAAGTATTTTAAAACTAATAGAATTATCAGAGAACCCCAACACCGTGGAAGTAGGCCATTTGGCCCATCATCTCCATACTGACCCACAGAGCGTCCTACCTTATTCCTGTAACATTGCATTTCCCATGGGTAATCCACCCAACCTGCATGTCCCTGAACACTATGGGCAATTCAGCCTGGAAAATCCACCTAACATGGACCATCCTGAAGGATATTATCAAATTGGAGCAGGTTGAGAAGACATTTACAAGCATTTGCCTTGAATAAGCCCATTTGCCTTCCCTGTCAGGCCTCTTGCATTGAATTAAATGTAGTGTAACTGGTCAGTCCCACCTCGTTCTGTGCCTTGCCCTTGCGTGCCTTGACTGTTTGACCTCCAAACTGTACTAGCCTCAGACTTGCCTCTTTTCTCACTCTGTCTTTGGGTTTAACCCTACTCCCTCACTGGATTAATGCCTCCCAAATATTGCTAGCTAACATCCCTGTCTAGATATTAGACAACTTCCAATTCAGGTGAATCCATCCTTCTTATGCAGGTCTACGCTACGGCAGAGTAGATTACAATAATACAAAAATGTGAATCCTTCTCCCCTGCGTCTTCTCCTCAGCCACTTATCCCAGCTCCACCTCCTCTGTAATATGGACATTTTTCTAGATGTCCATCCAATTCCCACATTCTCGATCCTCCATGTCCTTCTCCACAGTAAACACTGATGCAAAATACTCGTTTAGTATCTCCCCAATCGCCTACAGCTCCACACATAGGCTGCCTTGCTGATCTTTGATGGTCTCTGTTTTTCCCTAGTTAGCGTTTTGTTCTGAATGTATTCAAACAGCCCTTTGGATTATCCTTAACCCGATTTACCAAGCCTTCTCCTGTCACCTTTTTGCCTTTCCGATTTCTCTCTTAAGTATACTCCTTCTGCCTTTATACTCAAAGGCTTTTTGGATTGGGATAAATGCAAAATATTATCTCTTGATAAAACAAACTACGGTAGTACTTACACTATTAAAAGTTAGGCATTGTGTAGTGCTATGGAACAAAGAGACGGAGGAGTTCAGGTCCTTGAAATCTGTTGCACATGTAGATAGGATGGTTAAGAAGGTGTTTAGTACACTTACATTCATTGCTCAGATATTTGATTCTAGGAGTTGGGATGTTATGTTGAGGTTGTACAGGATGTTGGGGAGGTCTCTTCTGGAAGTCTGTGCCCAGTTCTGGCTGTGCTGTTATAGGAAGGATATTATTAAATTGGAGGAGGTTCAGAAGAGATTTACAAGGATGCTGCCATGAATGGAGCGATTGTGTTATAATGAGGGGCTTGATAGGCTGGGACTTTTTTCACTAGAGGGTTGAAGGTGACCTTATTGGAGGTTTATAAAATCATGAAGAGGGTAGATAAGATGAATGGCTGGGGGAAGGGGGGAGAGGGGGATTCAAGACTCAGGTGCATTCATTTTGAAAAGAGATGAGGAAGGTTTGTAAAAAAGACATTAGGGACTTGTATTATTTTGACACGTGTGGAATGAACTTCCAGAGGAAGTGTGAGCTGTGAATATAATTACAATATTTAAAAGACATTCAGTTAAGTACGTAAATAGGAAATATTTGGATGGACGTGAACCAATTGGAGGCAGGTGCGATCAGTTTGGTTTGGAATTATGGGCGGCATGGACTGATTGGACCACAGGGTCTGTTTTCATGCTATATAACATTATGACTGGAATGCTCACTCTCTCTAAATTCCTCCATCCTCACAACTCTCCTGATTGCTGTTACCTCATTCAGCCTCACAACTCTTCCTTATCTCTATAATTCCTCTCTAGCCTCAGACCCCTCACTATCTCTGATATCAGAAACATCTCAATCTCTAACATCCTCCAATCTCACAATTCACGCTATTTCTAATCTTCTCCAGTCTCATCACCCTCCCAAACTCTAATCTTATCCACCCTCACAAATCTGTGAAGTGACATTCTTTAATTCCAGCCTTCAGGATAGCCTATTTTTAAATTACAGAATCCTGCACACTGAGCTACACAATGTCTTACTTAACCTCACCGTCTCATGTTCCTCCCAAAAACCTTAACCCATCATGTATTATCTATTCTAATATCACCTTTTCTGACCTGGATTCTAATGTGGTTTCTCATATTCCCATATTAAGCGTCTGTGGTCAACACGACAGAAAACGGTTCTGTGGTCCATCGGGTCTATGCTGTAAAGAAATCTACCGACTAACTATCCTTATCCCATTTTCCAGCACTTAGCCCACAGACCTGTCAGCCTTGGCATTGCGAGTATGTCCTGAAATACCTCTTAAATGTTTCGGGATTTCTGTGTCTCCCACCCTTACAGACAATGAGGTTTAGTGCAACTGTTGCTCGATGATAACATCACCGACAGGAACACAGAGCAGCTGGGTCCTTCTCCACGGTCAACACAGAGGAGAAATAACTCCTGCGATTCTGCATATATATGTCCATGAAGAGTCCTATTCTCACTATAGTTATTCTTTTTCCTTTAATGTGCTTCAAGAACCTCTTTGGAATCACCCAAATCTTCTCAGCCAAGGTCATCTGCCCTCCTGATTTCCTTCTTCAGTAAACTCTTGTATCCACTATTTATTCCCAGGGATTCCCTTGACCCCAGCTGCCTGTACCTGAGCCATCTGCCTTTTATTTCTGGTTAAAGCCTCAATGTCTCTTGTCATCCAGGGTTCCTTATTCCTGCCAACCTTGCTCTTCACACTCGCAGGAACGTATACTCTTGAACTGTAGCTGTCCCACATTGAAAGAACTTCCACCTACCAGAGGTCCCTTTGTCTGCAAGCAAACTTCTCAAACCAACCCCTGCAAGCTGCTGGCTAACTCCGTCAGAATGTGTTTTGCCCCAATGTAGAACTTGCACCTGGGGAAGATTTTGTCTCACTCCACAAAGATTACAATATTAATAGAACTATGGTCACAGGTTCCAAAGTGCTCCCCCACTGTCACCTCACTCCAAAAATTCTGATGGATTGTTTACCTTGTTTTTCGAAATAACTGGACAACACCATCAGCATCTCAATGTTCACTTGTGAGACTTTATCTCTTCCATGTGAAGGAATGGGACCCAGAAATCTCCATTTAATTTGGTTCCCATCAAAATTCCCAGGAACCGTCCTGCCCAGGTTATCAGTGTTCCCAGCTAACTCCAGCAAGGCACAGAAAGGATTCAAAGTTAATCTTCACTGAAACGGTTCTCATGTAAATATCCCAGATTAGTTTGAGAATGGACTTAGATCTGGAGGAAAGCATCCTCGAAGTGCCCCCATCGAACCATCTAGAGACTGACAGCACATAGTGTTCTCTCAGTGTTGTCACAGTCAAATACACAAAGGAAGGGATTAAACATTAATACCTCCATCTATCTGACCTAATCTGGGAGAGATGGGTCAGGGAGTGGGAGATTGCTTTGTTGGGTAGGGGTCAGTCAGGGAGGGGGAGATTGCAGTGTTGGGTAGGGATCAGTCAGGGAGGGGGTGAGTGCAGTGTTGGGTAGGGATCGGTCAGGGAGGGGGTGAGTGCAATGTTGGATAGGGATCAGTCAGGGAGGGGTGAGTGCAGTGTTGTGTAGAGATCAGTCAGGGAGGGGGAGATTGCAGTGTTGGGCAGGGGATCAGTAAGGGATGGGGGAGATTGCAGTGTTGGGTAGGGATCAGTCAGGGGGGGAGATTGCAGTGTTGGGTAGGGATCAGTCAGGGAGGGGGAGATTGCAGTGTTGGGTAGGGATCAGTCAGGGAGGGGGAGATTATCGTGTTGGGTAGGGATCAGTCAGGGGAGTGAGTACAGTATTGGGAAAGGATTACTCAGGGAGGGGGAGATTGCAGTGTTGGGTAGGGATCAGTCAGGGAAGGGGAGATTGCAGTGTTGGGTAGGGATCAGTCAGGGAGGGGTGAGTGCAGAGTTGGGCATGATCGGTCAGGGAGGGGGAGATTGCAGTGTTGGGTAGGGATCAGTCAGGGAGGGGTGAGTGCATAGTTGGGCAGGGATCGGTCAGGGAGGGGGAGATTGCAGTGTTGGGTCGGGATCACCCTGGGCGGGCGATATTGTAGTGTTGGGTTGGGATCAGTCAGGGAGGGGAAGATTGCAGTGTTGGGTAGGGATCAGTCAGTGTGTGGGAGATTGCAGTGTTGGGTAGGGATCAGTCAGGGAGGGGGTGGGTGATGTGTTGGGTAGGTATCGCTCTGGGCGGGGGATATTGCCCTGTTGGGTTGGGATCAGTCAGGGAGGGGGCGATTGCAGTGTTGTGTAGGGATAGAAGGAAATCAGGAGGGCAAAGAGGGGACATGAGTTCACTTTGAGAAATAGGGTTAAGGAGATTTCGAAGGGCTTTTACAAATGCATAAAGGCCAAAGGGTCACTTGGGAGTGAATAGGGCCCCTCGAAGTTCAAGACAGCCTGCACGTGGAACTGCAGGAGATGGGGGAGATACTGAACAAGTATTTCCTGCAGAGAAGGACATGGAAGATATAGAATAGGATGATGGATTGGGAAATAACATTAGGAAATAGATGATGTCATCTTGCAAAATGTCCACATTACAGAGGAAGAGGTGCTGGATGTCTTGGAACGCATAAAGGTGGATAAATCCCCAGCACTTTATCAGGTATACTCTTGATCTCTGTGGGAAGCTAGAGAAGTGATTCCTGGGCCCCGTGCTGAAATATTTGTGTCATGGATCGACACAGGTGAGGTGCCAGAAGACTGGAGGTTGGGCTAACGTGGTGCCACTGTTTAAGACGGGTGGTAAGGACAAGCCAGGGAACGACATACTGGTTCGCCTGACGTCAGTCGTGGGCACGTTGAAAGACGGATACATGAGGGATAGGAATTACATGTGTTTAGAAAGGCAATGTCTAATTGGGGATAGTCAGCATTGCTTTGTACGTGGGAAATCATGTTTCAAGATATTGAGTTTTGTGAAGAAGTAACAAAAGGATTGATGAGGGCAGTGCGGTGGATGTGAGTGATATGGACTTCAGTAAGGTATATGTAATGTTTCCACATGGGGGATTGGAGAGCAAGTATATATCTCATGGAATACAGGGAAAACCAGCCATTTCGATACAGAACTGGCTCAAAGCTAAACGAAGAGGGTGGTTGTGGAGGGTTGTTTTTTCAGACTGGAGACCTGTGACCAGTGGAGTGCCACAAGGTTCGGTGCTGCGTCCACAACTTTCCATCAATTATATAAATGATTTGGATGTGAACATAGCAGGTATAGTTAGTAAGTTTGCAGATGACACCAAAATTGGAGTTGTAGTGGAGAGTGAAGAATGTTCCATCACATTACAATGGAATGGTGAACTGATGGTCCAATGGTCTGAGGAGTGACAGACGGAGCTTCATTCAGATAAATGGGTGGTGCTGCATTTTGGGAAAGCAACTCTTCGCAGGACTGATACACTTAATGTTAAGGTCCCAGGGAGTGTTTCTGAACAAAGAGACCTTGGAGTGCAGGTTCATTGTTCCTTGAAAGGAGAATTGTGGGGCGATAGGATAGCGAAGAAGGTGTTTGGTATGTTTGTGTTTACTGATCAGTGCATTAACTAGAGGAGTTGGAAGGTCATGTTGTGGCAATACAGGACATTGGATAAGCCAGTTTTGGAATATTGTGTGCAATTATTATCTCCTCCCTATTGGAAGGATACTGCGTAAATTGAAAGGGTTCAGAAAAGATTTACAAAGATGCTGACAGGATTGGAGGAGTTGAGCTAAAGGGACAGGTTAAATGGGCTGGGGATATTTTCCCTGGAATGTCTGAGGCTGAGGGGTAACCCATATGGAGGTTTATAAAACTATGAGAGGCATGGTTAGGCTTAACAGACACGGTCTTTTCCCTGGAGTGGGGTAGTCCAGAACTGGAGGGCCTAAGTTCAGGATGAGAGGGGAAAGATATAAAAGGAACGTAAGGGACAACGTTTTGATGTGGAGGGTGTTGTGTGTATGGAATGACCTGCCAGATGAAGTGGTGGAGACAGGTACTATTACTGCATTTAAAAGGCATCTGGATGGGTATACGAACAGGAAGGGTTGAGAGGGATTTGGGCTATGTGCTGGCAAATGTGATGAGATTATGTTAGGATATGTGGGTGGCGTGAATGAGTTGGACCGAAGGCCCTGTTTCTGTGCTGTACATCTGAATGACTGTGAATGTTTTCCACTGCCCATTTCCAGCCATACACTTCACTGTTTCCCCTGTTTACCTTGGTCAGTTCTCCTCTCAAACACATGTCAATGGCTTTGGTTGTGATTGTAGAGTGTGCTTTATGGTCACTTTAACAATTCATCATCTCGCTGAATTCCACTACACTACAATTTCCCAGCGGATATCTCAGGGTGACATTACTCCTTCCCTCAGTGTCATCACCCAACGGTCGATCTGAGATAGTCACATCCCTGGCCGTTTGCACAACGTGTTATTCAAAGAAACACTGACAGAAACATTCAAAGAGGTGTTCGGAGAACATCACTTTTGCCAATGTGACTGTCCCAGATTATACAAAGACTGAAGTCTCCCAAAATGATCACAGTGCCTTTGCAGTTCACAGTAATTCATTGGAATGTGTAAAAGGGTTTAGCAATGAAATGCTGTTTGGCAGCCTCTAAACTCTTTACTGCTTGTGTTTTTGACACGTGATACCCAGAATCTGCATTCAGGCGGATTCAGCTTCATCATCTGAGGCCAAATGCTTTCTCAGTAATGCCTTTGGTACCCATTACTGTCAGGGTTACCCATCCTGCACTCCCTGAGACCCCTCAAGGAGGTGTACAATAGAATATTCATGTTCCACTTTTTGTTCACCGTGTCACCACCAAATCTCATTTATCTCTGTGCCACAGTCCATCCACCTTATTGCAGAGACTTTATCCAGTCCAAAAAAAGTACATTACGATTGACTCTTTCCACAATTTCTTGTCACAGTCCAATTCACTGATGTACAGTTTCATTTAAACTCTGTCTCTTCCTGTTCCTTTCTGCTTCTCTTCAGCTCGATTGCCATTTCTCTTTGGATTTGGAAAGCTCCTTTCACCTGAACCCTGGCCCTGCATCCTCTCTGTCAGTTTAAAGTCCTGTCCGTAAGCCTACCGACATGATTGACCAGGACACTGGTCCCAGCAATGTCACTCATGGGATGTTGTTGTCTCTGGTTGGCCAGCATCGCATGCCCACCCCCAGCTGCCCCTGAGCTGAGTGCCTTGCTGGATCATTACAGAGAGCAGTTTAGAGTCAACTCCATCACTCTGGGTCTGGATCATGTGTAGGCCAGACCCGCTGCCTATAACAGATTTCCCTCCTGAAAGGATATTAGATAGTTAGATGGGTATACTGGACCCCGGGGTTCACATCACATGAACAGCTCGGTGAAAATAACACGAGGCCATCACCTGTCCCACTCATAGCTCACCCGTCACTGTTTACTGATCCCAGTGCACCATGAATCACAACCCTTTCATCATGACCATTGTGTGATCCTGATACCGTCCTGCACGCTGGTGATATAACTTAGTGTCTCTCCATGTGGTATCCCTCACTGTGTGGGTCTAATTGCTGCCTCTGTCAGGGTCTCTCTCACTTGCAGCTACTGCAGACACCCTCCATGTGGTATCCCTCACTGTGTGGTTCTAATTGCTGCCTCTGTCAGCGTCTCTCACTCTTGCAGCTACTCCAGATGCTGAGTCAACAGAATTCTCCACTCTAGAGAGACGCAGCAGCACAGGCCAGGGATGGAGACTGGGATTTTCCAGGTCTCTGTGGGATTCAGTGCCATTCCCCATCTGTAACCCTCACTTCATTAGTCTAATTTCCCATTCTGTCTGTTTCTCTGTCTCCTGCAGGTAATCAGGATGTCCCTGTCTCAGCCGAATTCCTAACTCCTGTCTCGTCCATAACCGCATCAAAGACGGTTGGTCAGCCAGAGAGCGATGGAGAGGGAGGTCTTGAGCCTTCAGTAAATCCTGCAGCCGATAAGATCACTCACAGTAACCAACACAGGGAGGCGTTACTGGCCTTCTGTGTTCAGATCCGGAAGACAGGACATAGATACAGAGCTGGGTAAGGAACAGCTACATTCCAGGCTTCATTCCCACCATCTTGTAAGGGTCCTGCTCTCACCTCTGCTGTACTGGTCCTCCCTGAGACATCTCTCTCTGTCTCTCTCTGACTCTGTCTCTTTTTCTCTATTCGTCTCTCACTCCCTCACTCCCTGACTCTCTATCTCTCACCCTCTCACTCTCATTCTCTCTCTCAGCCCCTCTCTCACCTCCTCTCTTCCCCTCACTCACTCTCTGTCTCACCCACTCACTCACTCTCCACCTCACCCGTCTCGCTCACATGACTCGCTCTCTCTCCCCCTCGCGTGCCTCTCACTCATTTCCCTCTCTCTCTAGCTCGCCCTCTATCTTTCCATATCTCGCTCTCCCCCTCTATCTTTCTCTCTCTCTGTTTCTCTCTCTTGTCCACATATCACACTCTCTCTCTTGACCTCTCTGACTCTCTCTCATTTCCGTCGCCTCACGACTCACTCACACTTGCACCTCTCTCTCTCTCTCGCTTACCCCGTCTCTCGCCCATCTCTCTTGCTCGCACCTCGCTCTCCCCATCTCTCACCCCTCACTCTCTCTCTGCAATTTCTCTCATTTTCTCCACCATCTCTGCCCCTCTCTCTTCCCCCTCTCTCCCCCACTCTCTCTCTCCCCCACTCTCTCCCACTTCTCTCTCCCCCTCTCTCTCACCCCGCTCTCTCACCCCTCTCTCTCCCCCTCCCCTCACTATTCCCCTCTCGACCCCCTCTCTCGATCCCCTCAATCGACCCCGTCTTTCGATTCCCCTCTCTCAACCCCCTTCTCTCGACCCCACTCTCGACGCCCTCTCTGGACCCCCTCTCTCGACACGCTTCTCACGACCACTGCCTTCGAAAGCCCTCACTCGACTCCCCTCTCTCGACCACCCTCTCAAGACCCCTCTCATTCGACCCCCCCCACTCGTCCCCCCTCGACCCCATCTCTCGACCCCTGCACTCGACCATTTTCTCTCCCGTTCTCTCTCTCTAATCCATCTCTCGCTAACCACTTTCTCTCCCCTATCTTTCCCCTTCTCTTTCGCCTTCTCTCTCCCCTATCTCTCCCGCTATCTCTCCCCAATCTCTCCCCAGTCTCTCCCCTTATCTGTCCCCCTTATCTCTCCCCTTATCTTTCCCCGGTCTCTCTTCCCCTCTCTTTTCCCTCACTCTCTCTTTCCCTCACCTCTCTCTCCCCATTTCTCTCTCACTTACCTCTCTACCTCCCTCAGCTCTCTCCCCACACCTCTCTTTCTGCCCTCTCTCTCTCCTCACTCTCTCCACCACACTCTCTCTCCCCTTCTCTCTCCCTCTCTCTCCCCCTCTCTCCCCTCTCTCTCCCTCTCTCTCCCCCTCTCTCTCTCCACCCCCCTCTCTCGCCCTCTTCTCTCTCCACCCTCTCTCTTTATCCTTCTCAATACTGCCCTCTCACTACCCCTGACTCTCTACCCCTGTCTCTCCTCTCTCTCTCTCCACTCTCCATCACCTCTATATCTCCCCCTCCATCTTCCCTCTCACCTCTCTCCGTGTCTTCTATTTACGTCTCCCCGCTCTCTTCCCCACTTTCTCCACGGTCTCTGTCTTCCCCTCCTGCTTTGTCCCACCAATCTCTCCCCACCGTCTCTCTCCGCCTCTCCCTCCTCACCCTCTCTCTCTAGGTCCCCCTCGCTCTCTCCTTCTCTCTCCCCCTCTCTCTTTCCCCATCTCTTGCCCCCTCTCTTGCCTCACTCTCTCACCTTTCTCTCTCTTGCACCCTCTCTCCCCATCTCTCCTCCTCTCTTCCCACTCTCTCTCTCTGTCCCCGTCTCTCCCCCTCCCTCTCCCATCTCTCACTCCCCTTCTCTCCCCTCCTTCTCTCCCCCACCCTCTCTCCCCCTCCCTCTCTCCCCTCCCTCTCTCCCCCTCTCTTGCCCCCTCTTTCGACCTCTTCACTCTGCCACGTCACTCTCCCCCTCACTCTCTCCCTCTCTCTACCTCGCCCAATCTTTACCCCCTGTCTCCCCCCTCCCCTCACACTCGACACACACTCTCTCCCCCCACTCAATCCCCCACTCACTCCCCCACTCTATCTCCCCATCCTGTCTCTTCCCGTCTCCTTCCCCCTCTCTCTCACACCCTCTCTGTCTTCCCTCTCGCTCGTCCCCCTCTAGCTCGTCCCCCTCTCTCACCCCATCTCTCGGCCCTCGCTTTCCCGCTCGCACTCACCCTCTCCCTTCCCCTCTCTTTCTCCCCCTCTCTCTGCCCGTTTCACTCACCTCTCTCTCCCCCCACCTTGCCCCCTCGCTCTTGCCTCTCTCTCTCCCCCTCTCCCTCCCGCTCTCTCACACCCTCGCGGTCTCCCCTTCTCGCTCGTCCCCCTCTCTCGCCCTCGCTTTATCCCTCACTCTCCCCCTCTCCCTACCCCTCTCTTTCTCCCCCTCTCAAGCCCGTTTCACTCACCTCTCTCTCCCCTTACCTTGCTCCCTCTCTGTCTCCCCCGTCTCTCTCTTCCCGCTCTCTCTCCCCCTCTCTCTCCCCCTCTTTCTCCCTCTCTCTCTTCCCCTCTCCCTTGACCCCTCTCCGTTGGCCCTACTCCCCTCTTTCACCCTCGTTCTCACTGCCATTCCCTCTCTGCCCCTCTCTCTTCCCCTCACTCTGTTACCCTTCTCTCCCACTCTCTCTCCCAATCTCTGTCTCACCCTCGCCCCCTCTCTCCCCATCTCTCTCTCTCCCTCCTCTCTCTCCCCTCTCTCTCAACTGTCTCTCTCCCCCTCCTCTCTCCGCCCTCTCCCTTGACCATCCTCCCCTCTTTTGCCCTCCCTCTCTCTGCCCTTCTCTCTCTTCCCCTCTCTTTCATTCCTCTTCTCTCTCTTCCCCTCTCTCTCTTTCCCCCACCTCTCTCACCCCCTTCTCTCTCCACCCTCTCTCTTTATCCTTCTCAATACTCCCCTCTCACTACCCCTGTCTCTCTCTCACTCACCTCTCTCTCTCCCCATCTCTCTCTCTCGCCTCCATCTCTCTCTCTCCCCCACCATTGTCTGTCACCCGCTTCTCTCTCTCTCCCACCTCTCTCTCTTCCCGCTCTCGCCACCCCCTCATTCCTTCTCTCTCTCCGTCTCCCCGCTCACTCCCCCCTCTCTCCGACCCCGTCCCTCTCTCTTTCCCCCTCTCTCGCCCCAATCTCTCGCCCCACTCTCTCCCCATCTTTCTCTCACCTCTCTCTCTCCCCTCTCTCTCCCCATCTCTCTCTCCTCCCCTCTCTCTCTCACCCTTCTCCCTTCCACTCCCTCTCTCCCTCTCTTCCTCCTCTCTCTCTCTCCCCCACTCTCAACCCACTCTCTCCGCCGTCCCTCACTTCCCTTTGTTCTCTCACTTCCCTCTCTCTCCCCTCCCTCTCTCCCTCTCTCGCACCCCTCTCTCGACCCCTTCTCTCTCACCCCTCCCTCTCTCCCCTGCCTCTGTCACCTCACTGCCCCTCCCCCTCTCATTCCCTCTCACTCCCTCGCGCTCTCCGCGCTCTCACCCTCTCTATCTACTCCTCTCTCTCTCACTCCCTCTCTCTACCCCTTACTCTCTCTCCCCCTCTCACTTCACTAACTCTCTCCCCACACTGTCACCGAACCTTCTCCCCTCTCCCTCCCTCTCTCACCCTCTCACTCTCCCCCACTCTATCCCCACACTCACTTCCCCCACTCACTCACCCCAATATCCAGCCCCTCTCTCTTCCCCTTCTCCCTCTCTTTCTGCCCCTCTCTCCATCACTCTTTCCCCCATCACCCCATCACTCCCCCATTCTCTCCCCCACGCTTTCCTCCAGTCTCTCCCCCACTCTCTCCCACTCTCTCTCGCCCCTTCTCTCTCCCCCACTCTCTTGTATCCCTCTCTCGCCCCCTCTCTCGCCCCTCACTCGAACCCTCTCTCACCCACCATTCGAGCTCCCCCCCACTCTCGCCCCACTCTCTCTATTGCTCTCACTCTCCCCCACTCTCTTCTCCCCGTCTCCCCTCTCTCCCCCACCACACTCTCTCCCTCTCTCACCCTCTATTTCTTCCCTCTCTTTCCCCCTCACTCACCCGCTCTCTCTTCCCCCCTTTCTCTCCAGACTATCTTTTTCTGCCCCCTCTCCCACTCTCTCTCCCCCTCTCTCTCCCCACTCTCGCTCTCACCGTCTTTGTCCCCCTCTCTCACCCCTCTATCTCCCTGCTCTCTCTATTCCCCCTCTCTCTCCCCCTCTCTTGCCGGCTTTCTCACCCCGTCTCTCTTCCTCACTAAACACCATCTCTCGCCCCCTCTCTCCCCTCTCTCTCTCTCGCACCCTCTCTCTCTCCCCCTGTCACCCTCTCTCGCCGCCCCCTCTCGCCCACCTCTCTCGTCTCCTCTCGTGCCCCCTCTCTGCCCTCTCTCTCCTCTCTCTCTCCCTCTCACTCTCCCCATCTCTCTCCCCTCTCTCTCCCCGCGCTCTCACCCCTCTCTTACCCCCTTTCTGCCTCATCTCAAACCTCCTCCCTCGCCCCTTCATCTCCGTCCCCCCTCTCTCCCTCTGTTTCTCCCCCTCCCCGTCGCTCTCCCCTTCTCTCTCCCCCCACTCTCTCCCCCCTCTCTCCCCCACTGTCTTCCTCCTCAATCTCACCCCCCGCTCTCTCACTCCCGCTTTCTCACCCCAACTCTCTCACCAAATCTCTCCACTCTCTTTCCCGCTCTCTCTCTCACCCTCTCTCTCCCCCTCTATCTCTCCCCATCTCTCTCCCTCTCACTCTCCCGCTTTCTCTTCCCCTTTCTCTCCACACTCTCTGTCTCTGACCCCTCTTTTTACCCTATCTCCCCCTCTCTTGCGCCCCTCTCTCACCCCCACTCTCTCACCAACCACTCTCCCCTCTCTCTCTCCCCCCTCTCTCTCCCTCTCACTCTTCCGCTTTCTCTTCTCCCGTTTCTCTCCACACACTCTCTCTCTGCCCCCTCCCCCGCTCTCTCGCCCCCCTCTCTCATCGCCATCTCTCGCCCCCTCTCTCTCCCCGTCTCTCCCTCTCCCCATCAATCTATCCATCTCTCTCCCCTCACTCTCCCCCCTCTCTCCCCCTCACTCTTTTCCTCTGTCTAATCCTCTCTTGCCCCCCACTCGCTCCCCCTCTCTCGCCCCAACTCTCTGCCCCCTCACTCTCACACCCCGCTCTCTCATCACCGCTCTCTCACCTCCGTCTCTCCCCTCTCTCACCCTCTCTTTGTCTCTCTCGCCCTCTCTCTCCGCTTATATCTCTCCCCCCTCTATCTCTCCCCCTCTCTCTCCTGCTCTCTCTCCCCACCACTCCCTCCCCTCTGTGTCTCCCTCTCTCTCTCACCCCTCTCACTCACCTCCACACTCTCCCCATCTCTCTTTCCCCACTTTCTGACCCAGCTTCTGCCCCCCTCTCCCGGTTTCTCTCCACTCTCTCCACCCTCTCTCCCTTTTCCTTCTCTCTCCCCCTCTCTCTCCCCCACTCCCTTGCCCCCTCTCGATCCCTCTCTCTCTCACCCCCCTCACTCACCCCCACACTCTCCCCATCTCTCTTCCCCCACTTTATCTCCACGCTTCTGCCCCCTCTAACCCGCCCTCTGTCGCCTCTCTCCACCTCTCCCCCTCCCTCTCTCTCCACTCTCACCCACCTCTCTCTCCCCGTCTCTGTCCTTCTCTCTACTCCTCTCCCTTGCCCCTTCTCCCTTGCCTTCTCTCTTTCCACCTTTCGCCCTCCCTCTCTCGCCCCTATCACTCTGCCCCTCTCTCTCCCCTCACTCTGTCACCTCACTCTCCCTCCCTCTCTCACCCCCTCTCTCCCCCTTCTCTCTTCCTATCTCCCCCTCTCTCCCCTCCCTGTTTCTCTTCCCCCTCTCTATCTCTCTCTCCCGCCTCTCTCCATCTTCCCTCTCTATCCCCTCTATCCCCTCCTCTCTCCACTTCTCTCTACCGTCTATCTCAGCGCCTCTCTTGACACCTCTCTCTCGCACCCCCTCTACCCCCTCACTCTCTCTCTCCCCTCTCTCTCTTCACTAAATCTCCCCCACTCTGTCATCTAACTCTCTCCCACTCTCTCTCACTCCCTTTCTCCCTAACCCTCTCCCTCCACCACTCTCTCCCCCACTCTCTCTCCCTCCACTCTCTCTTCTTCTCTCTCTCCGCCTCTCTCTCTCCCCTCTCCCTCTCCCCCACTCTCTCCCTTGATTCTCTGTCCCCCACCCTCTGTCCCCCTCCGTCTGGCACCCACGAGCTCCTCTCTCTCTCCACCCCAACTCTCCCCTCTCTCTCCCCCACTCTCATCCTCTCTCTCCCCCCTCTGTCTCCCCCCTCTCTCTCCATCCTTTCTCTGTCCCCCTCCCTATGTTCACCTCCCTCTCTCTCTCTACCTCTGGTCACCTTCCTCTCTCCCACTCTCTCTCCTGTCTCTCCCCCATGACTCTCCCCTCTCTCTCGCCCACTCTCCCCCCTCTAACCCCTCTCTCCTCTCCCCTTCTCTCCCATCCCTCTAACGTCTCTCTCTACCCCACTCTCTCATCCCCTCTCTCACCCTCTCTTGCCCCCACTGTCTCACTCCCCCTGTTTCTCCCCTCTCTCTCCCCTCTCTCGGCCCTATCTCTCTCCCCTCTCTGTCGCCCCACTCTCTCTCGCCCCATCTCTTTCAACCCCTCTCTCTCACCCCCTCTCTCTCACCTTATTTCTCTCGCCCCCCTCTCTTGCCCCCTCTCTCTCGCACCACTCTCTCTCAATGCCTCTCTCTCTCCACTCCCTCTCGCCCCACTCTCTTTCGCACCCTCTCTTTCAAACAATCTCTCTCGCCTCCTCTCTCTCACACTCTCTCTCTCACCCCACTCTATCTCGCCCCCTCTCTTTCAACCCCTCTCTCTGCCACCTTCCTCTCGTTCCCTGTCTCACTACCCCACTCTCTCCCCTCTCTCCTCCCCTCTCTCGCCCCCTCTCTCTCCCCCTCACTCTCACGCCACTCTCTCTCACCCCCTCTCTTTCAACCCCTCTCTCTCGCCCCCGCTCTCTTCGCCCTCTCTCTCTTGCCCCCTCTCTCTCACCCCCTCTCTCGCCCCCTCTCTCGCCCCCCACTCATGCCCCCTTTACACCCCCTCCCTCGCCCCCCTCTCGCCCCCTCTCTCGCCTCCACACTCTCCCCTCTCTCTCCCGCCGCTCTCCCACTCTCTCACACCTCTCTCTCCCCCTCTCTATCCCCTCTCTCTCCCCACCTCTCTTGCCCCTCTCTCTCGCCTCTCACTCTCACCGCCTCTCTCTCCTCCCACTCTCTCCCCCACTCTCTCCCCCTCTCTCTCCCACTCTCTCACCCCCTCTCCCTTTCTCTCAAGCATCTCTCTACCCCCTCGCTCCCTCCTCTCTCTTGCCCCCCCTCTCGCTCCCTCTCTTGCCCATCTCTCGCCCCATGTCTCGCCCTCCTGTCTCGGAGCCTCTCTCGCCCCTATCTCGCCCCCTCTCTCGCCCCCCACTCATGCCCCCTTTACACCCCCTCCCTCGCCCCCCTCTCGCCCCCTCTCTCGCCTCCACTCTCGCCCCCCACTCGTCTCCACACTCTCCACTCTCTCTCCCCCTCTCTCACCATTTCTCTCTCCCCTCTCTCCCCCTCTCTCACACCTTGTCTTACCCCTCTCACCCCCTCTCTCACACCATGTCTCTCCCCCTCTCTCACCCCCTCTCTCCCCCACCTCCCCCTCCAACCTCTCTCTCCCCCTCTCGCTCTCCCCTCTCTCTTCCACTCCCTCTATCCCCCTCTGTATCTCACTTACTCGCTCTATACCCCTATTACTCTACCCCCTCTCTCTTCCCTCTCTTCCCACCCATCTCTCTTTCCCCTCTCTCCATCTACCCTCTTTCTCGCCCCACCCTCTCTCCTCCCTCTCCTTCCTCTCTCTTTCTCCCTCCCCTCGCTCCTTTCCTCCCTCTGTCTTACCCTGCTCTCTTACCCCGCACTCTTACCCCAGTATCTCTCCCCTCTCTCCAAACACACTCTCACCCCCACTCTTCCCACCCACTCTCCATCCCCACTCTACGCACCCAATTTCGCTCCCCCTATTTCACCCCACTCTCTCCACAACACTCTCTCCCCCCACTCTATCTCGCCCCACTCTCTCCCCCACTCTCTCCCTCACTCTCTGCCCCCTCTCTCTCCCCTCTCACTCTCCCCCCTCTCTCCCCTCTCTCTCAACACCTCTTTTTCCCACTCTCTCTTCCCCATCTCTCTCCCCTCACTCCCACCTCTCTCTCCCCCAACTTTCTACCCCCACTCTCTCCCCCTCACTCTCTCCCCTTCCCTCCTCCCCCTCTCTCACACCCTCTCTCTCTCCCCACTCTCGCCCCCTCTCCTCTTCTCTTCCCCCCTCTCTATCTCCCCACTCTCTACCCCTCTAACGCCCCCTCTCTCCCGCTCTCTCCCCACCTCCCTTGCCTCTCTCTCGCCTCTCTCTCTCACCCCCTCTCTCTCCTCTCTCTCTCTGTCTTCCCTCTCTCACCGTCTCTTTCCCCACCTCCCTTGCCCCTGTCTCTACTCTCTCTCTCTCTCCCCCACTGTCTCTCCCCCCACTCTCTCCCCCTCTCTCTCTCCCCTCTCTCTCCCCCCTCTTTTCCCAACACTTTCTCTATGCCCTCTCTCCCCCTCCCTCTCTCTCCCCTCCCTCCCCCTCTCCCGCCCCCCCTCACACCCTCTCTCTCGCCCATCTCTCGCCCACTGTCTTGCCCTCCTGTTTCGCCCCTCTTGTCTCGCTCTCTCTTTCGCCCCACCTTCGCCCTCTTTCTCGCCCCCGACTCTTGCCCCCACTCTCGCCCCCCATAGTCTCCACTCTCGCCCTTCTCTCTCCCCCTCTCTCTCACCCCTTCTCTCTCCCCTCTCTGTCTGTCCAACTATCTCTCCACCGTCTCTCTACTCTCCTCTCTCTTCCCCCTCTCTTTACCTCCCTCTGTCTCTCTCCCCCTCTCTCTACCCTCTCTTCCGATCCCTCTCCCCTCTCTACCTCCCCTCTACATCTCCCCTCTGTCAATCTCCCCTCTCTCCCCTTCTCCCCCTCCCCACTCTCCCCCTCGCTCCCCCACTTTCTCCCCCCCTCTCTCTCCCCTCTCTCTCAGCCCTCTCTATCACCTCTCCCCTCACACCCGCTCTCTCGACCCCTCTCTCGTCCCCATCTCTCACCCGCCTCACTAAATCCCTCTCTCTGCCCCCTCCCTCTTCCCCCTCTCTCTGCTTCCCTCTCCCTTCCTCTCCCTGTCACTCTCTCTCCCCCTCTCTCTCTCCCCTCACTCTGTCCAGCTCACTTTCTCCCCCTTTTTCTCTATCCCTCTCCCTCTGTCTCACTCTCCCGTCCTTCTCCGCCGCTCTCCCACAAGCTCTCTACCCCCTCTCTCTCTTCCCCTTCTATCTTCGCCCTCTCTCTCCACGCCTCTCTCTGTATCCCAGCTCTCCTCCTCCCCCTCCCTTTCGCCCTCTCTCCCTCTCTCTCTACCCATCAATCTCTCTTTCCCCCTCATTCTCTCTTCACTAACACTCTCCCCAACTCTGTCACCGAACTCTCTCCCCTCTCTCTCCCAAAACTCACCCCATCCCTCTCTCAATTCCTCCCTCACGCAACCTCTCACTCTCCCCATTTCTCCCTTCCCCATCTCACCCTCCTGTCTCCCCCGCTTTCTACCCACTCTCTCCCCTCCTCTCTCTCCCCTCCTCTCCCTCCCCCTCTCTCCCCCTCTGTCTCCCCCTCTCTCCCTGCCCTCGTCTCTCTTCCCTCCTCTCTCTACACTCCTCTCTCTCCCCCTCTCTCCACCTCTGTATCACCCCCTCTCTCTCCCCTCTCTCTTCCCTCCTCTCTCTCTCCTCCTCTCTCTCCCCCTCACTCCCCCCTCTGATTCCCACTGTCTCCCCTCTCTCTTCCCTCCTCTCTATACCCTCCTCTCTCTCCTCTCGCTCCCCCTCTTTCTTCCCCTCTCTCTCCACTCTCTCTCCCCTCCTCTCTCTCCCCTCCTCTCTCCCCAACTCTCCACCGTCTGTCTCCCCCCTCTCTCCCCTCTCTCCCCCTCTCTCATCCCGTCTCTCTCCGCCCTCTCTTGACCACCTCTCTCTATCCCCTCTCTCTCTGTGCCCCACTTTCACTGTCCCCTAACTCTGTGCCCCTCGCACTGTCTCCGCGCTCTCTGTCGCTCCTGTCTTTCGGTCACCGCTCTCTCTCCGTTCCCCCCTCTGTCCCCGTCTCTCTGACCCCTCTCTCTCCGTTGCCCTCTCTCTTTCCCCCCTCTCTCTGTCCCCCTCTCCATCCGTTGCCCTCTCTCTGCCCCCCGTCCCCCAGTATCTCTGTTCCCCTCTCTCTGTCCCCCTCTCTCTCCGTTCCCTTCTCTCTGTCCCCCTCTCTCTGTCCCCCTCTCCATCCGTTGCCCTCTCTCTGCCCCCCGTCCCCCAGTATCTCTGTTCCCCTCTCTCTGTCCCCCTCTCTCTCCGTTCCCTTCTCTCTGTCCCCATCTCTCTGTCCCCCTCTGTCAATGCCCCCTCTCTGTCCCCCTCTCTCTTTCCCCCTCCCTCTGTCCTCATCTCTCTCCGTTCCCCTCTCTCTGTCCCCCCTCTCTCCGTTCCCCTCTCTCTGTCCCCCCTCTCTCCGTTCCCCTCTCTCTGTCCCCCGCCTCTCTGTCCCCCCTCTCTCTGTCCCCCCTCTCTCTGGCCCTCTCCCTCTGCCCCCCTCTCTGTCCCCCTCTCTCTGTCCCCCTCTCTCCCTGTCACCCCTCTCTCTGTCCCTGCTCTCTCTGTCCTTTCTCTCTCTGCCACCCACCTCTCTGTCCCCATTCTCTCTGTCCACCCATCTCTCTGTACCCTTCTCTCCCTCTGTCCCCATCTCTCTGTCCACCCCCCTCTCTCTGTCCCAACTCTCTCTTTGTCCCCCTGTCGCCCCTCTAAGGCGCCCCCGTCTCTCTGTCTCCCCTCTCTCACTGTCCCCACTCTGTCTGTCCGCCCTCTCTCTGTCCCTCCTTATCCCTGTACCCCCTTCTGTTTCCCCTCTCTCTGTCCCCCTCTTTCTGTACCACCTCTCTCTGTCCTCCCTCTCTCTCTGTCCCCCTCTCCCTGCCCCCCCTTCCTCTGTTTCCCTTCTCTGTCCCCTCTCTCTGTCCCCCTTCTTCCTCTGTCCCTCTCTCTCTCTGTCCCTCTCTCTGTCCCCCCTCTCTCTGTCCTCCTCTCTCTCTCCCTCTCTCTGTCCCCCTCTCTCTGTCCTCCTCTCTCTCTCTGACCCCCTCTCCCTGTCCCCCCTTCCTCTGTCCCCCTCTCTCTCTCTCTGTCCCCCTCTCTCTCTGTCCTCCTCTCTCTCTGTCACTCCTCTCTCTTCCCCCTCTGCCCCCCTCTCTGTGACCCCCTCTCACTCTGTTCCCTCCTCTCTCAGTCCCCCGAACTCTCTCTGTCCCCACTCTCTCTGTCCGCCCGCTCTGACCCCCTCTCTCTTTTCCCCCCTCTTTCTTTCCACCCTCTCTCTGTCCCACTCTTTCTGTCCACCCCTCTCTCTGTACCCTCCTCCCTCTCCTTCCCATCTCTCTGTCCACCCCCCTCTCTCTATTTCCCCTCTCCCACGTTCTCCCCTCTCTCTTGCACCCCCCTCTCTATCCCCACTCTCCCTCTCTGCCACCCCTCTCTCTGACACACTCTCCCTCTGTTCCCTCCTCTCTCTGTCCCCCTTCCTCTGTCCCCCTTCTCTCTGTCCCCCCACTCTCCGCCCCCTCGCTCTGTCCCCACTCTCTCTGTCCCCCACTCTCTGCCCCGTCTCTTGCTGTCCCACTCTCTCTCTGTCCCTCCTCTCTCTCTGTTCCCCCCTCTCTCTGTCCTCTCTCTCTTTGTCCTTCCCTCTCTCACTGTCCTCCTCTCTGTGTAAACTTCTCTCTGCCCCCTCTGCCGCCCTCTCTCTGTGAACCCCACTCTCTCTGCACCCCCGTCTCACCCGTTCTCTGTCCCCCTCTCTCTGCACCCCCCTCTCTCTGCCCCTCCTTCTCTCTGTCACCCCACTCTCAGACCACCCCCTCTGTCCCCCTCTCTCTTTCCCCCACTCTCTGTCCCCCCTCCGACCCCTGTCCCCCCCTCTACTGCGTTGCCGTCTTTCTGTCTCCCCTCTGTCACTGTCCCTACTTTCTCTGCCCCCCTCTCTTTGTCCCCCTCTTTCTGTCCCGCTCTCTCTGTACCACCTCTCTCTGTCCTCCCTCTCTCTCTGTCCCGCTCTATCTGTCCCACCCTCTGTCTACCTCTCTCTCTGTCACCACTCTCTCTTCCCCCTCTGCACCCCCTCTCGCTGTCCCCCTCTCCCTCTGTTCCCTCCTCTCTCTGTCCCCCTCTCTCTCTGTCCCCCTCTCTGTTCCCCCTCTCTCTGTCCCCATCTTTCTCTGTCCACCCCTCTCTCTGTCCCTCCTTCTCTCTTCCCCCACTCTCAGTCTGCCCTCTCTGTACCACTCTCACTGCTCCCGCTGTCCCCCTGACTCTGTCACCCCATCTCTCTTTCTTCCCCTCTCTGACATCCACTCTCTGTCCCCCTATCACTGTCCCCCCTCTCTCTACCCCCCACTCTCTGCCCCCTTCTGTTCCCCCCTCTGTATCCCTCCTCTCTCTGTCCGCTCTTTCTCTGTTCCCCTCTCTCTGTCCCCCCTCTGCCCTCTCACCGTTCCCCTCTGTCTGCCCCCCTTCTCTCTGCCCCCTCTCTCCATTCCCCTCTCTCTATACCCTCCCTCTCTCTGTCCCCTCTCTCTGTCCCCACGTCCCCTCTCTGTCCCCCCATCTCTCTGTCCTCCTCTCTCTGTTCCCAGTCCCCACTCTCTGTCCCCCTCTCTCTGTTCCCCCCTCTGTGTTCCCCTCTCTCTGCCCCCTCTCTGTACACCCTTTTTCTGTCCCCACTGTCTCTTTCCCCGCTCTCCCCGCTCTCTATGTTCCTGCCTGTCCCCCCTCTCTGTCCCGCCACTCTGGTTCCACCTCTCTCTCTCTGTCCCCCCCCCCTCTCTCTCTGTCACCCTCTCTCTGTCCTCCCTCTCTCTGTCCCACTCTCTCTGTACCCCTCTCTCTGTCCCACTGTCTCTGTATCCGCCTCTCCCCATCTCTCTGTCTCCACCTCTCTGTCCTACCTCTGTCTCTGTGCCACTCTCTCTGTACCCACCTCTCCCCTCTCTGTCCTGCATCTCTCTGTCCACCTCTCTTTCTGTCCCCCCCTCTCTGTGCCCCCTCTCTCTTCCCCCTCTCTCTGTCCCCACCCTCTGTCTGTCCCCCCTCTCTCTGTGTCCCCCTCTCACTCTCTCCACTCTCTGTCACCTCCTTCTCTGTCCCCCCCGTCCCCCTTTTATCCCTCACTCTCTCCATTCCCCACTCTCTTCCCCCTCTGTCCCCCACTCACTGTCCCCTTTCTCTCTGTTTCCTCTCTCATTCCCCCTCTCTCTGTCCCCCTCGCTCTCCCGTTCTCTCTGTCCCCATCTCTCTGTCCTCCCTTTCTCTCTGTACCTATCTCTCTGTCTCCCTCTCTCTCCCCGCTCTCTGTCCCCCTCTCTCATCCCCCTCTCTCTGACCCCTCTCTCTGACCCCTCTCTCTGTCCCCCTCTCTCTCTGTCCCCCTCTCTCTGTCCCCCTCTCTCTCCCGTTCTCTCTGTCCCCATCTCTCTGTCCACCTCTCTCTGTCCCCCCTTTATCTCTATATCTCTCTCCCTGTCCCCACTCTCTCTCTGTCCCCATCTCTCTGTCCTCCCTTTCTCTCTGTACCTCTCTCTCTGTCTCCCTCTCCCTGTCCCCCCTCTCTGTCCCCCTCTCTCTTTCCCCCTCTCTCTGACCCCTCTCTCTGTCCCCCTCTCTCTCTGAACACCTCTCTCTGTCCCCCTCTCTCTCCCGTTCTCTCTGTCCCCAACTCTCGGTCCCCCTCTCTCTGTCCCCCTTTTATCTCTGTACCACTCTCTCTATCCCCACTCTCTCTCTTTGTCCCGCTCTCTCTGTCCCCCACTCTCTGACCCCTCTCTCATTATGTCCTCCCCTATTTCTCTCTCTCCCTCGCCTTATCTCTCCCTTGCCCCCCCCCCTCTCTCTCTCTCTCTCTCTCCCTGCTCCTTCACTCACTCTCCACATTCTCTCACCCTCGATCCCCCTACCTCGGTCTGTCTTTCTCCCCACCTCCGTCTGTTTCTCTCTGACTAAATCTCTGTCCCTTCTGCCGCTCCCTCCCTCTCTACGCAGTCTGTCTCCCTGACGTGTCCCTCTCCCTCTGATCCAGATACTGGGGTGGTGGGGTGGGGTGGGGTGGTTGGTGCTGTGGCTGCATGTGGTTGGAGGGGTGGTTGTGAGATGATAGAGAGATGTGGGAGGTGGGAGGAGGGGGAAAATGGTGTAGAGACGGAATTGCGGGAAGGAGACAGACGGCAGGTGAGAGAGAGTGCAGGGGAGGGGGGAGAGGAAAGAGTGGAGGTAGGTGGAGAGAGTGGGGGAGAGGAAATGGGGAGGCCAGGTTGGAATGGGGGAACAGAGGGAGTTAAACCCAGCTCATGAGCTCAGGGCGTAGTGCCTTCCCCTTCCCTGAAGACCAGGACTTGAGGCTGAGTCTGTCCCTCTCCAGCTCAGCTTCTCCAACACAGAGACACACAACAACACTGGTCACGCTGCTGCTCGGCACGCTTTAATCAACATTTTTATTGTTTACAAATTGGAAGTGATGGATTCAGTCAGTGGGATGCTGCCTTTTCTCACTGGCCCCTGAGTTGTGAGAAACATTGAAATGTTTCCGTGTAACACCCCTGTGGGATAAGGATGGACAAACCAGCGCTACCCTCAGTCTGTTACCATAGTGACAGGCTGCTCCATCGCAGAAACACTGAACTGAAATGAGAAAATCCCGGATGGATTGATTAATGAGGGAATATGATTGATGGATGGATTTGGGTGAAGGGATATTTCAGCACATTCTTCAGCTGCTACCTGAACTTATTCTGGGTCACTGCATAAATCGCGGTGTTTGTGCAGCAACTGAGGAGCTGCAGCATGAATCCCAATTCCTGCATATACCAATTGAGATAAACAGACCGATACCCAAAATACCACATCCGGTTCCATATAGAATACAGCATGAACATTGACCATAACAGGATGAAATTGGCCGAGATCACAAACAGCAAAATGATGGATTTTTTTCGGTTTCTCATTTCTGTGTCAGACTGAGCGTCCCCTTTGGTGTGAGCGCGGAGTCTCCTGCGGGCTCTGCTGGTCACTAAAATGTGTCTGACAGTGAGAACATTGAGCAGCAGAATCAGGAGAAATGGGACACACGGGGTTAGAATGTTGTGGAGGAACTCGATTGTGGCCCAGACAATGGAGTATTGAACAGCAAATGTTACATCACAAAACCAGGGGCGGTTCCCCAGCCGATACCGAGCCGTGAGCATAAAGTACCAGAAAATGTTCTTTAAACAGCTCAGCACAGTCACTGCTCCCAGAACCACAGCCGCTGTTTTCTCACTGCAATATTTCCTTTTCAACTTCTCGCAACAAATGGCCACAAACCGATCAAAGGTGAAAGTGACGGTGAACCAGACAGAGCAGTCAGTGGCTGCATAAAGCAGGACGGCGTGGATATTACACACGGGGACGGTGTACATCAGGAAATAAAACTGTTCCCGATAAACAATGGGAATATGTCTCAGGATCAGGTCGAGGATAATGACCAGGAGATCCGCCGCTGCCATGGCCCCCAGGTAACGTCTGACACATGGAGACAATCCACAATCTTTATAAAGCAGGACGTAGATGGTCACTACAATAACTGTGAGGAAGGAAAACAAACACATTATCCATCAGCCTGGAGGCAAAGGGACCCGTTTGATCGGGGACCCAGTGAGATTTTCAAATGTGTCCCTGTATTCAGGGATTTATTAAAATAATTGGAGCTGGAATAACAAATGGGAAGGTCTAAATTACTGACAAAAATTTGACGTAAACCACAAGACATCCTCCCTCCCCAAACACACAGAGACACATCCATAAGGACAGATGGTTTCTAGAACATTCCCACACACTCGATCACTCGAGAGCAGACACAGGTTACTCCTTCCCAGTTCCTAAAACGGAGGGTGGAAAAGTTGTAGGTTTCTTTCCCAGTTTCCTGAAGACAAACGGAGTTTGGGAATTTCTGTGTTTTGGTCTAAATTGTGGTCGATTCTGTGTCGTGAAGAAATGTAAACGCAGGAAAAACGTATTCACCCCTTTAACTCCCTGAGGGGCCTTCGGAACAGTGTCTCCTTCTCCCTGGAACGGGATCTCTTCCCTCGGGATCTTATCGTTTGTTCAATTCACTGACGTTCGGCCGTTCACGAACAATGTCAGGGACAGAACGTTCTGGGGAATGTCAGTTATAGAATGTTGGGAACAGAACGTTCCGGGGAATGTAAGTTATAGAATGTCAGGGACAGATTGTTCCAGGGAATGTCAGTTATGGAATGTTGGGGACAGAACGTTCCAAGGATCTCCTTGACCTGTCCATCACCTTTCTCCCCTACCCACCCCACCAACGTGATGTACTTTGCACAGGCTACATTTCTGTCCAGCACCAGTAGCTGCACTGACCACATCATTACATTATCTATGAAGCTCAACCAGATAGTCTGACCAGCACAGCGATCTGTGCAGTGATCACCCATGAATTAATCTGTAAACAAGGAGCAGTTACAACCCCTCCCCCAGCATGTCGGACTGTATACCACACCCCAGTGCATTGATCTGTAAACCAGGAGCAGTTCCCCTCCCAACAGGTAGGACTGTGTACATCACCCCAGTACATTGATTTGTAAACCAGGAGCAGTTACCCTGCCTGCATGTAGGACTGTGTACCCCACCCGAGTGCATAGCTGGTAACACTGTGTTAGATCCCTGCACAGTGTGGGGAAACATGCAGCCCATGCTGGAAGTGACAGGTTATGCAGCTCACACCCATTTACAGCTCCATTTCCCCATTGTGCCCTGACAAGCGGGTGCTGTAGGTGTGAACGTCACTGCCAGAGAGATGGCGGGGCAATAAATTTAAATATCTCCGCATGGAAGGGGTTTGGGGTATAGGCAGTGAGGGGGTGACTGAGAGACAGTGTCATGGAAGGATATGTTTCCAGGTTGCAGAATGCTGAAATTTTGACACTTTGACAGCATTCTGTAACATGAGCCAGTCTTCCCAGGAAAGATGGGAAAAAAGGGATATTGGTGTGAAGTCAGATGAGCATTTGTTCTGCATCTTTGTAACTGGAATTAGTTTCAACAGAATCGATGACTCATTGGGCAGATTCTAACAATACTTTCTCTTTGTTTGATTTTCCTTGAGTGTGACCGAGGGATTAACTGCACGAGGCTGATCTCGTTTCCTGGTGCTACCATATCGGAATCACCTCATTAACTACCCACCCCACCCCACCACAATGGTGCCCCTCTCATTCAATACCAGCCCGATTCTCCCACCCATCATGGCTGGAGGTACTCACCATCGCCCGGATGCCCCTGGATATTCGGTCATCCCTGGCAATGGTGCCACTTATAAAGGCCAATGGGCACATGTTTGAGCTTTCTCCATTAGGAGCTGCCGTGCACAGTTTAACCGAGCATGGCAGATAAGGGGCAATTACACCACGGTTCGTCGACAGGGGCACGGAGGTGTTGGTGGATGGGCTAGTACAGAGGGGGACCATTCTCTTCCCAGAGTGGGCCACACCACTATACCCACCGAGCATGGTCTGAGCTCACCACCCAGCTCAGTGCAGTATCTGTGGCCTGAAGAAATGCCCAGCAATGCAGGACAAGCATCAATAATCTTTCCCACTCTGTCAGGATAAGCGTCACTGTGTTCTCTCTGCTCCCTCACATTCACTGTATATTTATTATAGCACCGACCCCCGAACAAGGCTCATGCTCCACCACTCTCACTGCTGCATGCAGCATCTTCTCTCTCTCTCTGTCTCTGTCTGTCTCTCTCCTTCTCTCTCTCTCCCTCAGTTTTTCCCCCTCCACTAATAACATTGCATGCATACAACACTGTGGACTGACTCCCTTCGGACACCTCACCATGAACCTGTCCGCCCCCACCTACACCAGCACTAACGGCAGGGCCACCCACTCCCACCCTCCCTGCCTCCCATTCCAGGAGAAACAGCCTGGAATAGAACAGTAAGGGCCAAGCCGGGTGGTGGAGTGCCCGATATCCGTTCCCTCAGCTCCTCCCCCCGCCATGTGGGGAGGACCCTGTTACAAGCCGGAGAGGACCGGGACGCCTCGTGTGGAGATTTTGAACCATCCACGTCCCAGCGACCGAGTAAGGAGCAATGTTCAGTGAAGGGCAATTCTCACTTTAAACTCACTGGCAGCTCTGTTTCCCCCCGGCAAAACTTAGAAGCTGTGGCCCTGATGCCATCTCCCTTTTGTGTCGAGCTGGTACAAATGGAATCCCCATGGTCTCGGTGGGCAGGAGGGTGGGCTCACAACACATCGTCACCACCACGTCCCAGGAAGGGAGCACGGAGGTTCCCTCCTACACCTCCTCCTGTAAACAGCTCAGATACTGAAACTAATCTGTGATAGTTATTGCTCTCCCCACCTGTCCTGACATCTTCAACAATCTGTGATCATATACACGCAACACTCTCTGCTCCTGCAGCCTCTTTATAACAGCACAGCCTGTTTTATTTTGTTTTGCATTGTCCTTCCTACCAAAGTGCATCACCTCACACAGCTCTGCATTGATCCCCATCTGCCCCAAAACTACACCAATGAGTGATTATACTGTTAGAGTTTCACACTGTCCTCCATAGACTTTACAATTCTTCCGGGTTTGGTGCCACTTACAAACATTGAGATTGTCATGGCGTCACACTCCCAAGAAACAACTGAAATCCTGCCCCACACACACGAGTGCGAGCAAATGAAATACAGCTAGATTCCCACGGAGGGAGTCGAATAATGTTGTCAACAGACCAACAAAAATCCTAACACCCACCAGACACAGTGAATGAAATACTGACAAACCATGGGGCGAGAGAAATCCGGATATGTTCTGCTTATCTTCAGACGACAGATAATAGCAACTAAAGACGTTCAAATTAATTTCGATGGCACAGCACGTGCAGTCAATATCCTATAGTTGAGACAAATATCTTGCTTCTGTTTAACAATACAAAGTGTTGTTCAGTAAGGGTATCCGGTTTATGATAAATCCACACAGACCTGAAAGCTGGCACTTGAAATGGTAGTGTCCCTGCCTCCGAACAAGAGCTCTGGGTTTGATTCCAGTTCCTGACCTTGTGTGGCAGTGTTCCTAGCTCTGGACTAGAAGGCCTGGATTCAAGTCCTGCCTGTTGCAGAGGTATGTCATAGCATGTCAGAATAGGCTGATGATGAAACACACAGGAGAATACTGTTACAGCTTTAGGGGAATTGCGGAGTGTTGATCGTGTCCCTACCTCCGGGCACATCGGTCGAGGTGTAAAGCCCACAGAAGTGTCTCAGGATACATCTGAACAAACTGGTTAAAATGGATTTAGAATTGTGACATGATGGAGAAGGAAGAGGTGTCATTGCATTTCAGAATTCAGGCGCAGCATGACAATCAATTAGTGTTGATTGGAGTCACATTTCACAGCAGTAAAGGTTTATAAAATCAGAACTGTCATGGATAGGGTGAATAATCAGGGTTTTTTCCCAGGCTAGGGGCATCCAAAACTAGAGAGCATTGGTGGAAAGTGAGACAGGAAAGATTTTGAGGAGGCCTAAAGGTCACCTTTTCACACAGAGGGTGGTGAGCGTATGGAATGAGCTGTCAGAGGAAGTGGTGGAGGCAGGTACAGCTACAACACGTAAAAAGCATCTGGATGCTGACAGACCTGCTGACATTCCCAGCAATTCCTGTATTTGTTGAAAAAATTGTATTTTTTTTCACGCAGGTATTCTAAATACATTAAACATTTTATTTTCTCATGACGCAGGGACATATAAACATATGTTCAAATGGACCAAGACCATTTTATGCATAAAGTATGGCTCTGTTTATGACAGCAGCAATGATGCACCTGCATGGAGCAGCCAATGTGATGGAGACATAGTTTGGACAATGTACCTCACATGGTCCAGTTTGAGAGAGGATGACATTATTGTGTGATTCAACGCAGAGAGAGAGAAAATGTAATCTGCCCGAGCAGGAACGGCCGATTGCACTCTCTCGCCTTCATTATTCCTTAGCACAGCAATGTGCACGAGCTAAACCAAAACCTCTACTGTCATCGTCACCATTCTCATTTTTAAAGAATCCCTGCAGTGTGGAAACAGGCCCTTTGGCCCAACAAGTCCATACCAAACTTCCAAAGAGTAAACTTCCCAGGACCGTTCCCTTACAGTTAGCCCTGAGTAGTGCACCTCAACTACAAATGGCCTAAGACTACAGACAATTTGACCAATCAACCTGAACGACACAGCTTTGGATTGTGGGAGAAAACTGGAGCAACCATTAAAAGCTCACACAGACAAGGCGCATACTCCACACAGCCACCCGAGACTGAAATCGAACCCAAGTCCCTGGTGTTGTGAGGTGGCAGTACTAACCACTAAGCCACTGTGCTAACCATTAGGCTTCCCCTGACCAGAATTCATTGGAACCTCCTCACTGCCGAATGCAAAGGGAGTTCAGCCAAATCCAACTGTTCCAGGATGAAATCCCATTGCCTGCAGTTTGTGTGAGTAGAATATCTTCAGAAGCAGAATCATATTTTGGACAATGTCTCTTTTTTTCCTTTTGTCATGAGTAACAGCTCCTGAACTGGTCTGTGTCCATGAGCAGCAAGACCCAGATTCCATTGAGACAAAGATTGAGTGTGTGAGTGTGTGTGTGTGAGTGTGTGTGTGTGAGTGTGTGTGTCTGTGTGCGTGTGTCTGTGTGCGTGTGTCTGTGTGTGTGTGTCTGTGTGTGTGTGTCTCTGCGTGTGTCTATGTGTATGTGTGTGTGTGTGTTTAGAAAGGGAAATATCGATTCTTTATTTGTCATATCCAAACAGTTTCCATGCATCTTTCCATCATAGCTGAAAAATGTGTTGCTGGAACTGCGCAGCAGGTCAGGCAGCATCCAAGGAGCAGGAGAATCGACGTTTCGGGCATGAGCCATTCTTCAGCCCTTCCTTAGATGCTGCCTGACCTGCTGCGCTTTTCCAGCAACTCATTTTTCAGCTCTGATCTCCACCATCTGCAGTCGTCACTTTCTCCCATCTTTTCATCATAGTTTGAGTAATATTGCTCTGGATTCTAAACGTGCTATTTGAGCAGATTAAAGAAACTAGCCTGACTTGTTGCTAAAACTGACCCTGACCCAGTCTGAGACCGATATCATCGGCCATATACCAACCTGGTAACATTTAACATTTGTTTTGAGCAGTGGAGCAGTGGGACTAGAAAAGGAAACAGTGACCCCAAAAGCCGAGGAACTATAGACCGGTGAGCCTGATGTCGGTGGTGGGTGAGTTGTTGGAGGGGATTCTGAGGGACAGGATTGACATACATTTGGGAAGGCAAGGGTTGATCGGGGTAGATTACGTGGCTTTCTGCATGGGAAATCATGTCTCATTAATTTGGTTGAGTTTTATGAAGAGGTGACAAAGAAGATTGATGAAGGCAGTTTGGTAGACATTGTCTATATGGACCTCAGTAAGGTGTTCACAATATTCTGATTGGTAGACAGACTCCTAAGTTTCAGTCACATGCGATACAGAGGAAGCTAGTCACAATTGGCTTGAAGGAAGAAGGATATTTTTCAGACTGGAGGCTTGTGAGCAGTAGTGTGCTGTAAGAATCAGTACTGAGTTCACTGCATTTCAGAATTTATATAAAGGATTTAGATGCGAATATTGGGGCCATAGTTAGCAAGTTTACAGATTACATCAGAAAGGTGGTGTCGTAGATTATCTCAGAGTACAACAAAACGAAAAATAGATGGGACAAAGGGACAAGGAGTGACAGATGAAGTTTAATTTAGATAAATACGAGGTTTTGCATTTTGGGAAAGCAAATCAGGGCAGGAATTATACACTTGATGGTAAGGTCCGGGGAGTGTTGTGGAACAAAGGAACATAGGGCTGCAGGTACATTGTTCCTTAAAAGTGGAGTCGCAGGAAGACAGACTGTTGCTGAACACATTTGGCCCATAACCCTTAATCAGTAAGAGCATTGAGTATAGGAGTTGTGGTGGCATGTTGCATCTGTACAGGATGTTGGTGAGGCCACTTTAAAAATACTGCACACAACTCGGTTGCCTGCAGAAATGACTTACACGATCTCCCAGGACTGGAGGTTTGACCTTTAGCGAGAGGCTGATTAGGTTGAGGTGTTTCCCCCTGGAGTGTTAGAGGCTGAAGGGTGACATTATAGAGGTTTATAAAATCATCAGGGGCATGGATATTCTGAATAGACACGTTCTTGTCCACAGGGTAGGGGAGTCTAGAACAAGAGACCATAGTTTGAAGGTGAGAGGGCGAATAATTTAGAAGGGACTTGAAGGTAAATGTTTCACATAGAGAGTGGTGTGTGTACAGAAAGTGCTGTCAGAGGAAGTGCTGAAGAAGGTTACAACTGCACATTTAAAAAGAGTCTGAAAGAGGAGGATATTGGCCAAATGCTGGCAAATGGGACTGGATCAGATTTGATATCTCATCAGAGTGAACAGATTGGACTAACGGGTCTGTTTCGGTTCTGCATGACTCTCTGATTGTATAAGAGGGATGATGAAAAATTCTGAAAGGACCTTTCAAGTGGGAATTTTCTTCACTGGAAGTTTATCGTGCCTCTGTGTTCACATTGATTGAAAGATACATTAGTTAAATATTTGACAGGAAAGTGAGTCACGCATAATGGGATACAGACAGGAAAGTGGGGCTAAGACCACAATCTGATAGCCACAATCTTCGTGCCTGGTGGAGAAGGCTCAAAGTACCCAATGAGACACTTCTGCTTCTCAGTCCGATGTTTTTGTCCGTGTTCAATTCAGCCCCTCAAAACCTGCTAGACATCAACAGTTGGAGGCAACTTACGCCTATAACCTGGTGTACAGAAACAGAGGAGACCATTCAGCCTCTCAATACTGTCCCACAGCTTTGAAGTGATTTGGGAAATGTAATTGCAAAATCCAGGCACGGGTATGAAAGAGGCCCCTCATCTCTCTTCACAGAGCTTCCCCTCTCTGCAGCTTGTGCTCCATTTGTTGGTCATGTTGTAGACCCTGATTCACTGAGAATAAATCTCCCATACCTCACCCAGAGATGCATCACAAAATCGTCTGATCTCCGTGACTGCAATATGCAATACCAGAACATCCATGAAAATAACACCCACTAACTTTCCAATAACAGAATGGGAGAACATCAGAAAAAGGGGCAGGCCGTTAACTCCCCAAACCTGCCTTGCCCTTCACTAAGTTCGTGGATGATCTGCTCTTTGTCTCCAATCCTCTTTCATGCCCAATTCTTCATAGCACCCAACTCTCTGATAGGTCAATATCCATCTACCTCCTCTGCAAATACTTTCAGTCATCTAGCTCCCCACCACTCTTGAGAAGTGAAATCCTGACATTCAATCCCACCTTTTTGAAGAAAACCCTTGCTGCTCCTATATCATGGCCTGATGAGGTGTACAAAAGAGGTTGAGACAGGGGTTCAGGTACAAATAACTGGCCCTGATATCAAGGCAGTGGTTGGCTCCTGTTGACATCAAGGAGCTTAACAAAACTGGACATAATGAGAATCAGAGTAAACTCTCCAGTATTTGGAGTCAAACATGGCACAAAGGGAGATGGTCATCATCTCAGTCATGGGTCACCTCTGTGGGAGATCCTCAGGTAACTTTCTCTTCACAAACAGCTTCAGTTGCTTCATCAATGTCTCCCCCTCCCCACCCTCCCCACCATAAGATCAGAAGTGGGGTTGGTCACTGAAGATTCCACAATGTTCAGAACATTTTGTCCCCTGTCAGCTCCTGAACTGGTCTGTGTCCATGAGCAGCAAGACCCAGACTCCATTGAGGCGTGTGCTGTTAAAGTGTCTGTAACATTCATGTAACAGCACTGCCTGACACAACACATTGCTACAGTAAAAATAGAGTTCATTCAGCTCCTCACGCTGGTTTCACAGGAATATGAGGAAGCCATTCAGCCATTGACAGCCTATTACTCAGGATAAGGACTCTAGTGTGATGGACCACACCAGAGCCCCTCGAAAATATTTGAAAGCAATAGCCTAGACTCTAATATTTTCTTATTTTCAAGGAAATGTAAAGTGTCTGTTCCAGATGCAATGTGAATGGTCAAACTACTCGGTGTGAAGCAAAACACCATCGACTGAAACACGGAAGAGAAAATGAAACCAAAAAAAGAGGAACTTAGAATAACGTAATTCTATTGGCCAAGTTAACAGAATAATGGATCTAGGAACTATTACTAATGAACTGTTCCAATATAGGGAAATCCCATAAACACAGCCATTGGCAGAAGGGAAAATTCAGAAACAGATTGTTACAAGCATTTCTGTAATCCAGGAATTAAAAACAGCACCAAGAGAAAATTCAGTGAGAGTAGCAGCCAGGAGATACTCACTGAAGCTTCCAACTCTGTGGAGACGCCTACAGTTTCTGATGTTACTGAGAAACCAAAAACACAGAGATCGTAATTTGTGAGAGTTGGCCACACCCATTCAGGCTGCATTAAAATAAAGGTCTCCCTCGCTGTTTACTCAAGTGGTCTTAACTAGCCAGCTTGGTAATAATCATACAATCTCTCACTTAAAAAAACCAGGACAAAATAACCTCTTAAAGCTTCACATCTTCACACTTGTCATCACTTCGAGCTGTCAAGCAGGAACCAGGGGCAACCCAAACCGGCCCTTGGCCCTGTCAAATCGGACGAGGAAGAAGCCATTCAGTCCCTTTGGTCACTGACACAGCAATGGGATGAGGCCATTCAGCCCCTTGAGTCACTTTCACAGGAACAGTAAGAGGCCATTCCCCCCTCAACGTACTTACACAGAGATTGAATGAGGCAATTGATGCTGATTCCTGATGAAAGACTCATGCGCGAAACATTGGTTCTCATGCTCTTCGGATGCTGCCTGAGCTACTGTGCTTTTCCAGCAATCGACACTCGACTTTGATCTCCAGTATCGGCAGTCCTCACTGTCTCCTAATTGATGCTCTAACATGTTGAACAAGTGGAGCAGAGGCTGGACAGACAGACTGCTCGACGTTGCTCCTCTTGGCTCCGTTGCTTATGATACACACGTGGGACTTTAACGTGGTTTTCCAGTGGTGAGGAGAGAAGCCATATGTCTTGTGTGAAGTCTCAAGAAGGCACCTTCCATCTCCGAGAAGACAGCCTGGTGTTCTCTATGTAAGGTGGAAATGGGTGGGAATGGCTACCTGTTTCAGATGGAACGTATTGTGGCTGCTGTTGGGGATTGTGAATAACCTGATGTTCAGTACGGGTTCACACGCTGACTGCACAATAACGTGGGGAGAGTTAGTGAAGGCATATAAACTATTAGGAAAGGCACGTTAGGCTGATGAGTGGAGTCACTAAGTTCAAACAATGCTGACCGTGTTGATGTTGATCTTTTCTCGTGCACGTCCTGTGCAGTGTAACCTGTATGCCTTACTCTGTCCAAGTCTATTTCCACCCTATGATCTGTCTGGCCATGCTTACTATGATCTGCCTCCACTGCTCAAAGTTTTTCCCTGTACTGAGGTACAGGGACAATAAGTAAAACCAATCAATCCTGGGTAAAGTATTGAATTTCTCATCTATCAATGTCTCTTTTGGAAGTAAATGATCGCTGCCACTCCTTGTGTTTCAGCGTCACAATTTCTTTGTCTCTCACAGCCCTACAGATTAAACATTCAGCTTCTTTACTCTATCCTCATGTCACTGTGTCTGTGGTAAGGAGATTATTCATTACAAAGGAGATCAAATCCATAGCAAATGCCCCTAATGCTCTCTCAGCAAGGCTCTACATCAGCAGGAAGATGGCTTTACTTATGTACGTGAATCATCTTAACATGAAGGACAGCATAACATTGACAGCACCCATTACTTACACAGGGTTTGATTCGGAGCAGTCAGCATAGACTTGTGAGTGGGAGATCATGCTTCCTAAATTTGTTAGAGTTTTTTGATGAAGTGACCAAGAAGCTTGATGAGGGCAGAGCGGTAGACGTAGTCTCCATGGATTTCAGTAAGGCCATTGACAAGGTTCCACATGGCAGGCTGCTCTGGAAGGTTCCATCACGTGGAATACTGGGCGAACGGGCCAATTGGTTACACAGTTGGTTTGATGGTCGGAAGCAGAGTGAAAGATGCTTGTCAGACTGGAGCCTGTGTCCATAGCTATTTGTTATCTATGAATTGGTTGAGAATGTACAAGATATGATTATCCAGTTTGCAGATGACAGTAAAATAAGTGGGAGCATGATCAGTGAGGAATTTTATCAGAAAACGCAGCAGGATCTTAATCAGGTGGGAAAGTGGTCCGAGTAATGGCAAATGGAGTTTAATATAGATGCGTGACGTCTTGCAGTTTGGAAACTCAATTCAAAATAGGAGTTTCATGGTGAATGGGAGGGCCTAAGGGGTGTAGTGGGCAGAGAGACCTTGGGATTCAGGCGCACGGTTCCCTCAGTCACAGGTCGACAGGGCAGAGAAGAAGGCTTTTGGCACACTGGCCTTCATCAGGCAAGATTTTGAGTATAGAAGTTGGGACCTTATGTTGCAGTTACACAGGACTTTGTTAAGGCCGCACTTGGAGTATTGTGTCAGTTTTCTCACCTTGTTATGGGAAGGATGTTATTAAATTAGAAAAAGTGCAGAAGAAATTTACAAGGACATTGCCAGGACCCAATGATCTGAGTTATAGGGAGAGGGTGGACAAGCTAGCACCTTTTCTTGAGAGTGAAGGAGACTGGGGGCGGGGTGGGACCTAAAAGAGCTGTATATGATCATGAGGGGTATGGATAGGGTTAATGCTCTCAGTCTTTTTCCAAGGTGTAAAGAATCGAGGAGTGGAGCCGATCAATTTAAGGCTAGATGGGAAGAAATAAAAGAGAATCTGAGGGACCACTTCTTTACACAGAGGATGGCATGTGGATGATCTGCCAGCAGATGTGGTTGGGTACATTAACATCAACCCACATATTAAACATTACAATCTCAAGACCACACAGTCTCTATCTTCCCCGCTGAGTTCACTCTTCCAGCTGCTGATCTTCCTGGGTCATGTTTTTCTTGCTGCAAGTAGGTTTGACATGAACATGTATATTTGATAGAGAGTGTTTGAGATAGTCAGTTAGCACTTCTGCTGTACAGCAGTAACTCTGCTGTTGGATGGCAGTGGCTCTACCTCTAGTGTTCAAAATGCTGGGTTTATATACTTCCCATGATACAATAATTCTCATAATTGGATTGCTTTCCATGTGTCCAAAGAATAAATTCAAATTCCGTCGGCTTCTTGTATCCTTTGGTTGTAGTTGAATTGCCAACAATGCAGCAATCAAAACTCAGGTATCCATTTCCCAGCTAATTGTGACATGTGGATGAGACTGACCTTTAGCTGACATCTGTCACTGTACTTTTTCTTCAACAAGACCCATTCTGTCTTAAAGTGACCAGACTTGCTTTCGGCTTCATAACACGTCCCCCCTTCAGAAAAGAAAGTGAACCATCAGAATTAAAAGATGGCATCATTCCTTTTCCTCTAATTCTTAAACCCATTATTATTAGATACAACAGTATTAATCTCAGTTATATCATTCATATTAATCCTGCACACCAATACAACACTGGAATAAGTCAAATCTTATCTCCACTGCTTTCCTTTAAATCCGCGATAACCCATCTGCTATCACATTGTAGGAGCCGCAGCATGTACATTTTGTAAGTTTAAAGTCGGTAAGGTAAGACTCCAATGAAATTGTCTCATGTTCTGGTCTTTAAAAATTCTAAAAAATGCGAGAGATTTGTCATTGTCCACAACCATTTCCGACAATTTGTTTATCATATACACATTAATGTATTGTCAGGCCAGTGTGAAACTTAATCATTCTTGTCCAATAATGGAGATTTTGTTTTTTTTTTCTGCTGGATATTGAGTTTTTTCGACAAGTAGTCAATTGGCCATTCAGTTCCATCATCATCTTTCTGTATCAATACATCTCCGACCCCGATATCCCGAGCATCAGACACAATTTTCAAAGGTTTTCAAAATATTTGGAGTATCTAAGTCTAATGCTGTGATTAATCCTGCCTTAAAATCTCAAATGCCTCTGGCATTGTTCTGTCCACCACAATTCTGTGTTCTTCCTTAGTAAATCCGTTAGAGATGCCAATACGCTGCTGAAGTTTGCAACAAACTTCCGATAGAATCCACTCAGTTCCAAAAATCGAAGCCCCTCTTTCTTCGAGGATGGTCGTGGAAATTCCTCAACGCCCTTCATCTTTATTTTCCATGGTGTCAACCTTCCATGTACAATGTAATGTCCCAAGAACATCACCTCTAACTTCGCGAATTCTGTTTTCTTTAAGTTTATTAACAAGTTTACTTCTTGTAATCGTTCCAAATGCTCTGCTAACTGTAACATGTGAGCTTTCAATCACTTGCTAAAGATCACTACATCGTACAGATAAGCTGCACAATGTGTTCATCTGACCACAACTCTGTTTCTGAGTCTTAAATGCATCTGGAGCATTATTCATTCACATGACATTCTCTAACTTTTTTTTGTCATATCCGGTATCTTTATCAGATAGTTTAACAGACTCAACAATTTTGTTAACTTGAAAGGGGCCACTAAACCTGGCTTTGAAGGGGTTTCCTACCACTGGTGGCAATACTAATACGTCATCACCAAAAGAAATAGTCAAAGTTTCAGAGTATTTATTTGCCACCTGTTTCACTCTATGCTGTGCCCTCTTCAGATAACTCACCTACTCCATCTTATTTCTCCCTCACCTCAGATACATAATCCAAGCGTGAGATCTCCGACTTCGGTCCTGACAATTTACATATAATTAATTTCAAAGGGCTTCTCACTTTATGTATGAATATTAACTCAAAGGAAGTAAACTGAGTAGATTTATTTGGGGCATCTCTAATGGCAAATAATATAATGGGATGCCTTTATTCCAATCATTCGGTTAATTCTGACAGTACGCTGTTAACATGGTCTTCAGCATCTGATGCCAACTTTCCAAGGCCCCCTGGGATTCGGGATACCATGCACTTGATTTAAACTGTTGATTCGAAGCTGTCCATGACGTCCTTAAACAGCTGAGCGGTAAAATGAGACCCTTGGTCTGACTGAATCACACAGTGTAGCCCACAGTGAGTAAAGAAAGCTACCAACTCCTCCACCACACCTTTTGCCTTAGCACCCCATAATGAAATTATCCCTGGAAATCGGATAGACACATCCATTATGATCAGCAGATATTGCTTTCCACTTTTATTTTAGAAAGGGGAGCCCCACAATTTATCATAACCCACGTGAAAGGTTTATTCGAATACAGTAATTGGCAACAAAGGTGCTGGTTTTAATGCTGACTGTGAAGTATCTACCATTTGGCATGTATGACATGTACAACAAAAATTAACCACGTCATGGTACATTCCAGCTACTAGAAATGCTTTAGCCTGAGTCTTCCTTGCATCAACTCCTTTGGTGTTTTCTTTCGGTTTTCCTTCCTGTTGTAACGTATGACAGTGGGATCTTATTACTACACAGTCTGGAAAAATCCCTGGGTATTTTACTTTTAGTTCCCCATTTCTGTAGTTTTACTTTGGCTTCTCCACCACAAGGGGTGCCTCTCCCACCTTGAATCCTGCTAAATCATTCCCAAGAACAAACTGTATTCCTGGAACTGACACTCTGTCACTCACACTCACTGTTACTTCCCCAACCTTGATTTGGCACTCCAACGTAATGTTACACAAGGGAATGCTTAATTTCTGTCCCCATTTCACAAATTATCACGCTCTTGAGTAACATGTCAGAAAGAGTGAAAATACTTCCATCTCTTACTATTAGAGGACGAGGGAAAGGGAGGACCGCAGATGCTGGAGATCTGAGTAGAAAATTGTGAGGCTGAAAAAGCACAGCAGGTCGGCAGCATCCGACGGGCAGGAGAGTTGACGTTTCAGGCATACGTTCTTCATCAGGAAAGTCGGTGCTAAGGGAGGGGGAAGGGGGTTGAGAATTAAATAGGAGTGTGGGTGTGGAGCTGGGTGGAAGGTAGATCAGAATGCGATATGAAGATGTAGGTGAGTCTGATGGTGATAGGTCGGAGAGGAGGGTGAAGTGGAAAGATGGTAGGACAGCTGAAACCGTCAAACTTCACCAATTTCCGAAACTCCCCTGCCCCAACCTCATCCCAGATCCAACCATTCAAATTAACACTGCCCCTTTGAGCTGTTCTAACTGTCCATCTTACTTCCCACATGTCTACTCCAACCTCCCTTCTGAAATATCACTATCACTCCCACCTACATCTTTCTATCGCCCTCTCAATGACCCTCCCGCCAGCCCAGCTCCTAACCTCCTGTTTATCTTTCAGCCCTCTTCTCCCCCCGCCACAGTCCTGACGATGGGTTTATACCTGATATGTCAATTGTCCTGCTCTTCGGATGCTGCCTGATCTATTGTGACTTTCCGGCTCCTCACTTCTCAACTATTAGATACCGATCAGATCCCGTATCATGCAAAATTATAACTTCTTGTCCTCCCCCCACACCCCATTTTTTCTTAGTAAGGTTTATCTACAGAGGCAAATTCTTTATAGAGATCAGGCACCAACCCAATACACAGCCCCTGTCTAGGCTGAGCACTCTCCTGCACCTCTTCCGCTCTACTTGGGGTGTCCTTTACCAGGTTCACTAATACGTTTGGCTTAAACACCTTTACCACAACTTTTCCCAAAGTGTCTTCCATCAATGCCCAGCACAGTGTGTCCCGGTTTACTGCAGTGAAAACACCTTTCCTCAGTGCCATTTTTAAACCATCGGTATTGAAATTTTATCTTTTCCACTACGTTATAGTGAGACCTGAGGCCTTTTACTTCCTTTCAACCCCTTTGGACTTTTTTTTTCAACCTGTGGTAAACTATTGCCTGTGTGCTTTACTCTATATTTTGTAGTGCAGGATCTCCCCTTCTCCCAATTTCTATCCCTCACAGGATGAAAATCCTCCCAGAAGCTAAATTTCATCTCATGCACCAATGCATACTTAACTGCCATTTCTCCTGCGCTTCTCACTTCTTGAACTTTCTGTTCATTCACATGAATCCTTACTATCTCTGGAAGTGAGTCTTTAAACTCCTCCAGCAGAATAATCTCCCTTCGAGCCTTACAGGTCTTATCCATTTTTAAGGCCTGCACCTATTTATCAAAATGACTGTGGTTATTTCTTTCAAACTCAATATAAGTCGGACCTGGTTCGTCTCTATATTTCTGAACCGCTGTCTATATTCTTCTCATACCAATTCATAAGCACTCAACATAGCCTGCTTGACATCTGCATAATCTCTTGCTCCCTCATGTGACAGCACTGCACAGACCTCTCAAGCTGTGCCCACCAGCTTAGACTGAACTACCATTACCCACAAGTTCACTGGCACGCCATCTGCCAAGCCAATTTTGCAAACGAAATAAAAAAAGATTTTGGCATATTTCTCACTGAAACATAGCAATGTATGAATATAGCTGTATACATCCCTACATTCTCCCTTCATCTTCATCCTGCTAATTTAACTTTCTTATCTAATTCCAAACTTCTGAATTTCAAATATTCCCTCTCTTCCTTTTTCCTCTCTTTCTCTCTCTCTTTCTCTCTCTCTCTTTATCTTTACCTCAAGTTGCCACACATGCAATTTAAGTTTTTTCTAATTCAACTGCAGTTTTCTGCTTCTTTGATACACCAAAGTGCTTGACCAACTCCATTATGGTGACAGCTTTCCTTTTGTCCCTGGTGAAATCCAATTCTAATCTACATATTCATTCTAAAAGTATACCCTTCCTTTGTCTTTCTACACTTTCTTGGCAAATTTGTGAATCAGCTTCAAACCTCAGAACCTCTTTAGTAATTTTAAATGGCTTTTCTTTTAATTTAACCAACCACAAGGAAACAAAATTAAATGACTTTTGTCACCTGTTTTATTTGAAGATCTAGGTCACAAACTGTCAACTGATGGAATCTGCTGGGACCTTCTGTCCCCCAAATCTGTTCAAATCCCATACGACAAGCCCTCAAACCGTTATGATGTCGATGTCAAACCCCTCTGTGAATTAAAAGCACACATACAGAAAGGCTCACCTCGCCTCATAATCTGTTAAAACATGAGTGACGAAGTCGTCCAAAATTCCACTAATAAAAGAAAAAAAACATTTATAAATATGTAAATTAGCTCGCTGAGCTTGAAGGTTTGTTTTCAGATGTTTCGTCACCATGACAAGGTAGCATCATCAGTGAGAGTCTCTGGTGACGCACTGTTGGTATGTCTCATCTTTCTATTTATAGGTCTTGGTTTCTTAAGGTGCGTGATGTTATTTCCAGTTTTTTTTCAAGGGAAGGTATTTAGGATCTAAACTGATGTGTTTATTGATGGACTTCTGGTTAGAATGTCATACCTCGAAGAACTTTTGTGTGTGGCTTTGTCCTAGGAAGTGTGTGTTGTCACAGTCAACGTGGTGTACTTCTTTGTCTGTATGTATGGAAACTAATGATAGTGGGTCATGTCTTTTTGTGGCCAGGTGGTGTTCATATATCCTGCTAGCATGAAAACAGGAGAGTTTGAAATGGAGGTTAAATGGTTTTATATACCCTGTTTAATCAGTGTGCGTTCAGATAAGTAATGTTTTTCATATGTGTACAATACATTCTGAATGAACAACGGAGACACAGTTAACGAAAAATTATGCACATGATGTGTAAAATTTATAAAGCATTAAAACTTTATTTGATCCTCATCTGAAGTGATGCCTTCCCTTTTTCTCAACGTTCCCCCTTTTCTGGGATTCCCTACTCCTGTCTTTCATTCTTATCTGGATATGTGTTATAAACTCTTGCTTATGGTATCCCAACGTATTTCACTTAATCCCCTTTTCTACCAGGAATTAAATATATTGGCCTGCTAGGTTCTTTCCAAAACTAGTGTCTGTCATATTATTGGGGATAAAAGTTATGGCATCAGAACCAGCATTTGAACATATAACTCTGTTGTACGTGCACTGTAAAAGGACCACAGCACATGGGGATTGCCAAAACATTGTGGGAAGTACATCTACTTCTTTCGCTAATGTAGTTTTCTCATTTTCTGCATCTCCATATCTATATCCTCTCTGTCGTTCTCCCTTTGTATCTAGTGAAGAAATCCAACAATTTTTCTTCGTGTCCCATCTCTCAAAACTCCTTGTCATTTTATATCGAATGCTCTTTTCAAGATGTAATGTGGTTATAATTAAGCAATGTAACTACAAAGTCATGCGGGTGTAGCTGGCCAGAGTTACTTGGAAGGGGAACTGAGCAGGAAAGAAAATGGAGCAGCAATGGGAGGAGTTTCTGGGGATAATTCAGAAGATACTACCAGACATTCAACCCCAAGAAGATAAAACATACTCATTGGAGGACAAGGCAGCCATGAGTGATAAGGCATCAAACCAAAAGACGAAACATACAATGTGGTCAAGATGATTGGGAATCTCGAGAATTCATTGGCTCTAAAACTACATATGGTTGGCGTTACTGACACTGCAGAGTTCTTAATCGTAGTCAGGGAGAGAAACTGAGGAAACACATTCATTTTATACACAGAAAATGGTATTTCTCAAGGAAAAAGATTCAGGCGAATTAAACATTTGAATTATGATCAGTTAATTGCTTTTGTGGAATGTGTCAGATTGGAAGCAAGACCCGGGGAGACAGACCCTCAGCAGAATGAGAGTTTGAAAATGGAAGTATTTCCACATCAGAAGCCATGTTACGTCACTGAGCGCAGGGCTGATGGGTGAATGGGTCTCAGTGAGAATTGGGGAACAGACAGCAGAATTGCATTACAGATATTGGAGCTCGAAACTCCGTATTCATGTAGGCTGCAGATCACAGCAGCAGGAGAAGCAGACCTGCATTCAACCACAACCTGTAAGTTTTTGCCAGGGTAATACCTCAGTCTGTCATTACCATCAACACCATCTATGGCTCAGTGATGAGTATGGGTGAACATGTCAGAGTCAGAACCACATGAACCTTAACCTGATGCTAACTCATTAAAGCTACCAGACTTGACCAACAGATCTGATCGAAGCACTGCAGTCCGGTCACGTTCAGTCATAAAATAGTGATGGACGATTAAACAAATGACTGGAGGAGAGGGCTCCACAGACATCCCCATCCTAAATAATGGAACAGACGTGCACATCAGTGTAAAAGAGAAGGATGTTTTATCTGCACCATCCTCTGCCAGAAGTATTGAGTATATAATGCACTTCACACTCATCATGATGCCCACAAAATCACAGATGCCAGTCTTCACCGAATTCGATTCGCTGCACGTGACATGAAGAAACAACTGAACACATTAGATACGAAAAAAGCAATGGGTCCAGACTCTATTTCTGTAATAGGACTGAAGCCTTGTGCTGTATAACAAGCCGTGTCCTTGGGGAAGCTGTTTCATACCAGCTCCAACTCTAACATCTCCTTGGCAGTGTACAAAATTACTCCCTATATCCAGTCCGCTAAGATGAGCATAATTACAATCTGACCAATTACCACCCCCTCCGTCCCATCACGGCAATCAAATCGGTGGGAGTTCATTTTGACAAAGCTGTCAAGCAGTACAGAAACAATCAGCTCAGTGTGATTTCCGATCGATCCCCATGTAGAGATGGTGCTGTTGTGGAAATGGCACTGGATTACTAATCCAGACCAGGCTAATGCTCTGGCAGGTGGTGGAAGTTAAATACAATTAATAAAATACCGAGATCTAAAATCTGGTGTCAGTAACAGTGACCTTGAAGCCAATATCGATTGGAAACAGAATTTCTTTATCCAATGTACTTTTAGGAAGTGAATCTCCAATGATTTCCTGCGCTGGCCTCAAACTGACTCCAAAGACCCTGACATGTGATAAACATTTCACTGGTCTCTGAAACGGCCAAGCAAGGCATTCATTTGAATCTAACTACTCCGAGGTCTGAAAGGATGAAACCGGTCAGAACACCCGGCCTCAGCAATAATGTCGGAAAAGGGAATGGGAACACAGTCCTGTCGACCCTGCAAAGACCTCCTTCCTAACATCTGAGAGATTTTGACAAAATTTACAGGGCTTTCCCACACACTGCGCAGAAACATCGGGAAAGTAGTAGGTCATTCAACACATTGACCCTCCCCCATTCTAATTCATGGATAAAATCTCAATGCATTTACCCCACACGATATACATATCCGTTAATGTGAGTAACCTTGGAAAGCTATAAAATACAAAGGGCAGTAGTACATTTGGTCCATCGAGTTTGCTACCCAATTCAATGTAATGATGTTTGGCCTTTCATTTCCACACCGTACTCCTGCTCTCCCACCATCCCTTTACTGTCTCGAAATCCTTTTTTATAATCAGTGTCTTGGTTTCCAGGTACGAGCGAATTCCCCATGTTGACCAGTCAGTGAGTGCAGACATTTATTGTCGTCTCAATGCAGTGTGAGCTGCTGTACTTAATATTGTGTTCCCTTGTTTTAGGCCTTGACACCAGGGGAATTATCATCCCTACTTCCAATCTGACTCACCCTGTCAGAGTTTTGTATATTTCACTGAGATCTCGACTCATTTTCCTAAACCCCATGGAATACTGGCCCAGTCACCCCAATCTCTGCTCCCACAAGAAGACTGTCATCCCAGAGACCAGTCTGGTCATCTTTCACTGCTCTCCATCAATGTCAGGTTTGTCCTTTATTAGGAATGGAGATCAAAACTGCCCATAATACTGTACAATGTTCGAGATGATATTTCACCACGGCCCTGTAAAGCTGCAGTAAGACACCCTTACTCCTGGACTCACATTCCCCTGAAATGAAGGACAACACACCATTTATTTTCATCACTACTTCCTGTTTCTGCAATATTGTTTTCAGCGACTGGTGTACAAGGAGATTCAGATCTTTTTCAATATTACAGCTACCCAATTGGCGGGTCCATGTAAACTGGTCAACGTGCCAATGCCATGCCCAGAATTGACTTTTGGTTACAGACTCAATGCGCTGCATGGGCCTCAGAGGTTTATGCGGAAAGAAACAACAAAAAGGAGCATATGTCCCTTTGTAGATCAACATGTTTCAACCAATTCCTTTCAAATGGTAGGTTGCCAATTTATCGTTTCCACCAAACGGCACACCATCACCACTGTCCACATTGTTCTCCATCTGTCACGTATTTACCCATTCACTCCACTTGTCTTAGTCTTCTCGGTGCTTTTTTACATCCTCCTCATCCACTCACAATCCCACATCCGTTGGTGCTGTCAGCAGGCTGGGATATATTGTATCTCATTCCAGCAACCCAATGTTTAAAGGACATCGTGAACAGCTGGGCCCCAAGCACCGATCCCTGCGACACCTCAGCAACCGTCCTCTGTTAATTTCTATTTATTTATTTCGTGAATCTGGGTTTCACTGGCTGGGCCAGCATTTATTGCCAGTCCCTAATTGCCCTTGAGAAGCTGGTGGTGAGCTGACTTGTTGAACCGTTGCAGTCCACCTGCTTTGGTTGACCTCCAATGCCATTAGGGAGGGATTTCCAGGATTCTGACCCAGTGACTGTGAAGGAGCTGTGATATATTTCCAAGTCAGGATGGTGAATGGCTTGGAGGGGAACCTGAAGATGATGCTTTTCCCGTACATCTATACCCATTGTCCTTCTAGATAGAAATTGTCGTGAGTTGGAAAGATGGTCTATGATGATCTTTGCCGTATCATTTCATTGCAGCATGTAGATAATAAAACACTTCTGCTGCTGTGCGTTGATGGTGGAGCATTGTGGATGAAGGGACAGTCAAACTGGCTGCTTTGTCCTGGATGGTATAAAGCTTTTTGAGTGTTGTTGGGGCTGCACTCATCCAGTCAAATTGGGAGTCTTCTATCACACTTCTGACTTATGCATTGTAGATGATGGACAGACTTTTGGAAGTCAGGATATGAGTTACTCGCCACGGTATTCCTGGCTTCAGACCTGCTCTTGCAGTTACTGTGTTTATGTGGCGAGACCACTGAGTTTCTGAAAAATGATTATACACCCAGATTTTGATTCTGGGGGATTCAGTGATAGTAACACCATTGAATGTCAAGGTTAGATTATATTATATTGGTGATGGTCATGGTCTGGCATTTGTGTGGCCTAAATATTACTTGTCACGTGTTAGCCTGGATACTGTCCAGATCTTGTTGCATTTGAACATGGACTGTTTCAGTATCTGAGGAGCGAAAAATGTTGCAGAACATTGTACAAACATTGGCGAACATCCCCACTTATGACTTTAAAATGGAGGTATGGTCATTGATGAAGCAGCCCTGAAGAAGTTTTTGGCCACTGCTCGAGGGACTCCTACAGACTTGGAGCTGAGTTGACTGGCATTCATCAACCATGACCACCTTCCGACGTGTTTGGTATGACACTAACCAGCGGGGAGTTTGCCCTTGAAACCCATTGATTCCAATGTTACTAAGACCACTTGATACCACACTTGGTCGAAGGCAGCCTTGATTTAAAGGGCTATCACTCTCACCCCACTTCTGGAATTCAGCTTTTCTGTCCATGTTTGACCAACGGTAATGAGGTCAGGAGCTGAGTGACACTGGTGGAGCCGCAACTGGGCGTCATTGACCAGGTTATTGCTGAGCAGGTGCTGCTTGAAAGCACTGACACCTTCCATCACTTTACTGATGATAGAGAGTAGACTGATGGGGTGGTAATCGTGCAGATTGGATTTGCTCGGCCTTTTATATATAGGAGATACTTGGGGTAATTTTCCGCAAAATCGGGAAAAAGCCATTGTTGCAACTGTGTGGAAACAGTTTGGCTAGGGGAGTGGCAAGTTATGAAGCACAAGTTTTCAGTACTATTGCCAGAATGTTGTGAGGATATGGACCCTTTTGAATATCCAGTATCTCCAACCGTTTCTGGATATTGCGTGGATTGAATCGAAATGTTTGATGCCTGGTAACTGAATCGCTGCGGTTCACTGGAGAAGGCTGACATGGATCATCCACTCAGCATTTCTGACTGAAAATTGTTGCGAATGCATCAGCCTTATCTTCTACACTGAAGTGCTGGGCTCTTCCATCATTAAGGTTGGAGATATTTGTGGAATTTCTTAAAACCAGTGAATTGTTTAATTGTCCCCAGTGTTGCACGACTAAATGTGGAAGGACTGCAGAGTTTAGATCTGATCCTTTGCTTGTGAGAACACGTAGCTCTGTCTATCACTTACTGCTTATGTTGTTTGGCTCACAAGTTGTCCTGTTTGGTGGCTTCAACAGGCTGACACCTCATTTTCTTGTATGCCCAGTGCTGCCCCTGCCATCCTACACACTCCATTGAATCAAGCTTGATCCTCTGGCTTGATGGTAATTGTTGCGAGGGGGATACGCCAGGCCATGAGGTTGTGCGGGTGCACAATTCTGCTGCTGTTGATGACCCACAGCACCTTATGGACACCCAGGTTTGAGCTGCTAGGTCTGTTTGAAGTCTGCCCTATTTAGCACGGTGATAGTAGAACCCATGGTGGAGGTTGTTCTCAATTTGCAGGTGTGACTTTGTCTCAACAATGAATATGCGGTGGTCATTCTTACCGATACTGTCATGCACAGATGCTTCTGCAACTGTCAGATTAGTAAGGCTGTGGTCAAGTATGTATTTTCCTCTTGTTGGTTCCTTCACCACCGTCCGCAGAACCAGTCTCGCAGTTCTATCGTTTAGGAGCCGGCCAGCTCGATCAGTAATGCTGTAGCTGAGATACTCTTGGAGGTGGACATTGAAATTCTCCACACAGAGTACATCTTGCATCCGTGCTACCCTCAGTGCTTCCTACAAGTATGGCCAGCATGGAGGAGTACTGATTCATCAGTTCAGAGAGGCTGGTACATGGTAATCAACAGGAGGTTTCCTTTCCCATGTGCAAACTAATGCCACGAGATTTCATGGGATATGGAGTCACTGTTGAAGACTGCAAGAGCAATTCCCTTCAAACTTTGTCCCTCTGTGCTGCCAAATCTGCTGTGTCTGCCTTCTGATGAGACAAGAGATATCCGGGGAAGGTGATGGGGTGTCTGGGACATAGTCATACTCACAGAATCATACCTTACAGACAATGTCAGGCAGTTTCTTGACGAGTCTGTTTATTTCTATTCACTGTTTCCTGCCAGCTGTCCCATTCTAGAAACATGGCCATATATTCGCCCCAATCCACTAAGATTTGATTTTGCAAACTGGGCTTGGAGCTTTACCGAAGTTTTTCTAAAAATCCAAATGTTTTTCTTTCACTTATCTCCGAGTCTGTTTCTCAAACATAATTCCCATTTCAAAAATCTATGTTAGTGTTGTCTATGACCATTACTTTCAGCCACAATAATTTCTCCTAAACCATTTCATTACTATGTTCGATGTTGGATGTACTCTATCATTTTCCCACACCAGACTTGGTTTTCCTTGTATTGTTAGAAAGTTCTGTGAAGACAGATGTTCTCAATTCTCCATTCTCTAGTTTCAGATTGTAAAGAAGCTGCACTTGTTTTCTCATATTTCTCACATTGGCATGATTTAACAAGTTATTACCTTTCACTTTTATAACCCTTCTGAATATACTCTTCAGAAACTCATCAATTCCTGCCTTTCACTGCTCAATAATTGACCTATTACACCATACACTCACAGGAGCATAGATTCCGTGCCAACAGAAATACAGCACGATCTATATTAGTCCCACTTTCCTACAGCAGGCCCATAGCCGGGAATGTTATGATACTGCCAAGTGCTAGTCCAAGTACTTTTTAACAATCGTGAGTTTACCCGTGATAATTGCCCTCTCAGGAAGTCATCCCAGAACCCAACATCCTCTCGGTGAAAAAAATGTTTAAATCCTCTCTGAACCTCAAACTCTTCAATTTAAAAGTGTGCTTCTTTGTTCTTGACCCTCTGACTAAAAGGAACAGCTGCTGTCTATTCACCCTCTCCGTGTCCCTCATAATTTTATCCTTCTGAATCACGGACCCCTCAGCTTTCTCTGCTCCAAAGTAAACAACCCGAGCTTATCCAGCCTCTCTCCACAGCTGATGTGCTCCATCCCAGGGAACATCCTGGTGAATCACCTCTGCACCCTCTCCTGGAGTACAATCACATCCTTCCTGGAATGTGGCTCCCAGAGCTACATCCAGTATTCCATTTTGGCCGAACCAAAGCCCTGTATAGTTCTTATAATCTACACCCTGATTAGGAAGCGCTACACCCAAGGTCCAATTCTTAACTAGCCCATTAACCTGTCCAGTCACATTCAGGCATGTGTGGAGAAGCACAATCTGAGCTTCCCAGTGTGCTGCCATTCATTGAGTCCTCCCCTGTCTGGTTCCTTCTTCCAAAGTGCATGACCTCATATTTATCAGGGTTACATTCTATCTGCCATTGATTTGCCCATCTGACCATTCCATCTGTATCTTTCTGTAACTTAAGGCCTTCCTCTTCACTGCTAACCACCCAGCCAATCTTTATGTCAAACATACACTTACTTATCACACCTTTCCCACTCTCCACCGAACCCCCTCCACATTCACATCTATATATATTTTTATGAATAACACAAACAATAAGGGACACAGCACTGATCCCTGTGGTACACCAGGGGACCCTGGTCTCCAGGCACACAAACAGCCTTCTCCCACCACCCTCTATGTACTGCCAATAAGACAATTTTCATCATAACTTGTCAAGCTATCTTTGATATTGTAAGATTTTACTTTATTTTTCAGTTTCCAAGGTGGAAATGTTTTCAAAGTTCTTCCTACAAAACTAAACAATTGACCTCCTCAAACTATTTCAATCAAACCCATTGGATGTGACTTCCTTCTGATAAAGTCATGATGATTATCCCTGATCAAACCTTGTGACTCTGATTGGAGTTCGATTTTCTCCTTCCCTATTTTCTCCAGTAGTTTACTTAACAGTGATCGAATACTCGCTTGTCTATAGTTCCATGGTCTGTCTCTCCCACCCTTACCGTGAAGTGGAATCATATTAGCAGTTCTCCAGTTCTCTGGCATGTCCTCTATGGTCAGATTCTAATTAAAATATTCAATCAGGGTCTTTCCTCCCTTGACCCCAACAGCCTCCTGTGATACAACTCATTCAGACATGGAGATTGGTCCAAATTTAGACACAACAAAACCTCAAATCCCTGCTCATATTTTATATCAATCTGTTCAAGAATTTTACAATCCATCTTCTTTAATTCTGTACCTGCCTTTCGGAAATGTGTCGGAAAATCAAGTGAAAATCCGCGATGCAATCAACATGTCCATTGCTGCTTCCTCTGAAATTCTTGTATGAACTACATTTAGTCTGCCAGACTTATAAATACTCAATCCAGTTGTCTTGGTATTTCTGGAAGAATTTCTGGGCATTCTTCCATGAAGATAGACACAAAGAAATTGTTTCTTTTCCCTGTGATTTCTCTGTTCGCTGCAATAAATTATCCTGAACTGTTGAACACACCAACTGTTCCACATTTGACCTTGTTTTTATTTTTGTTTCATACAGTGATAAATGCTTTTTAGCAGTCTTTATGCTTTCCTTTCGTTTGCACGCTCTTTCTCTTTCTGATTTTCTTCTCAGTTCCTTGGCCATCCTTTGCTGTGCCCTACATTTCTCTGAATCCACTGATCTTACTGCAACACTTGGCATTTTTCTAAGCTGCCTCCTTTCATCAAATAGGTCGATGAAGGTGGCGTTAAAAGTGATAGTCGGAGACGAGGGTGGACCAGATTGATAGGAAGGAAGGTGGACACATTGGAACATTCAAAAGGACGGTGATGACTTGGAAGGTTGGAGTGAGATAAAATGGGATTAGGGGAAATGGGGAAATGAACTACGATCCCCTGTGGTTTGATTGTCCCAAGGCAGAAGAGGGGGTATTTTTCCTCCAGGCTTCTGGTGGCTCGGGTTTGGCGATGGAGCAGGCCCAGGACCCTAATATCCTTGGCAGAGTGGGAAGAGGAGTTAAAGTGCCCAGCCACAAGGCGATGGAGTTCTTCAATCTTAGCAAGAGATTAAATTATCAAGAGAGGTTGAAGAGTCTGCAAATAGATTCAGAGAGGTAAAGGCAATAGATAATAGTTTGGCAAGTCGAATTTAACATGATATAACCTGTCATTTCATTTACAGGAATAATGGAAGGCAGTATGTGACTGAAATGGAGAGGGATTACAGGACGTAATGATACTGTGTACTGGGGGGTTCACTCAGATCCGTTCAGACATGGGAGGTTTTGCTCCATCCCTGATCGTCTGCTCTTGACACTCCAAGTGATCCCATTGCTCTCCGTACACATTGAATACTTTAATGTGGTTGATTGGTAATGGGGATGATGTTTTGAAATGTGCATCAAGGGGATGGCCTTTATCCAAGATATATTCATTTCTTTCTGCGTGGAGACCCGATGACGATGGAAATGGCTGACTGCTTCTGAATGAAGAAGCCGTGGCTGCTGCCAGGACAGTGGGTATTCACCAACATGATACTGTGCATGGGTACACTGTAACATTAATAGAGAGAGATCTCCTTCTAATTTTCCCTATTGACATGGGTACTCTGCAGATGCCATGTACACCATCGGGAATCCCACTATACTGGATACGCCTTCAGCTCCCTGCTGTGGGAGAAACAATGTGTTGACCTCATCCACCTGAAACATCCTCCGTCACCGGATGGTAACTTTGATGTTGAGATACTGGGAGATGATGAATATGTCATCTAGTCCTGCCTGGAAAGTTCTGGATCACAGAAGCTGAATGAAACTGTCACCCTAACAGCCACTTGCAGCACCGTCCTCCGCCTGATGTGAAGCTGCAGGTCATGTAGAAGGAGGTGACACCGCTCTGTGACCAGCTCCTTGTTCAATCAGTGTCCCCTCATACTTCGATCCTAGGTTAGGTGGAGCTTGGGAATCTGTTCCTGGAAAACCCGGAGTAGATACAGCAAATCGCTTTCCCCACAAACACTCACTCCGTGGTTTCAGAGCTTCCCCTCTCTGCAGTCTCTGCTCCATTTGTTGATCATGTTACAGACCCAGATGTTGTAACTACAGTCCCTATGCTCCATCCCGAGTTGGGTCAGCAAATCCTCAGGTCTCCTTGAAAGTCTGAGGCAGCTGACAGCACAACCTCCAGCAAACCATTCCCCAACCCCTCCACTAACTTTTTAATAACAGGAGTAAATCAGAAAACCCTCGGCTACAGATCCCCGGAAAATATTTGAATAAGGCCGCTTAGACCCAAAGCTTTCCTTATTTTGAATATAGATGGGAAGTGTGCGTTTCAGATATGTTGTGACTGTTCAAACCCCTCGACATTAAGCAAAATATAATATTCAAATGATTTAGTTAAAATCCAATCAAAGAAAAGAACATTTTGAGATAGCTTATATGTTGGAATACTTACACAACAATAGATATCGTACCTTCTTGGTATGCACTGCTTGACACAAAGATATATTCAAATACAGATTCTTACATGCAATTTTCCGATCCAGGAGAAATCAACATCAACAAGAATTCTCAACGAGAAAAGCAGCTAGGGATCATGTATTGAAACTCCCAACCCTTCTGGGATCCCTAACAGCTTCTGAATCCGGCAGCTAAAAACCAAACGAGAAGACCTGGTCTGGGAGAGCTGGCCACTGCCCTTCGATTGTTACCACCATTTAGTGAAACTTAAAGGCATCCTCAGTTATTTCCGTAAACTGTGTTCAGACAGCAGTTCTGCACCTCTGCCTTTAGAACCTCTCTTCAAAAACAACCTAAGAGAAAATAACCTCTTTACAGTGATAGTAAACTCACAACTTCTCCTTTAATAAAATGATCCATCAATATACAAAAATGGATTAATTTTAGACCTCCTAATCGTCCTCTATTTGTAGACTGAAATGGATATATAGGTAAAAACAATGACTGCAGATGCTGGAAACCAGATTCTGGATTAGTGGTGCTGGAAGAGCACAGCAGTTCAGGCAGCATCCGAGGAGCAGTAAAGTCGACGTTTCGGGCAAAAGCCCTTCAGCAGGAATGCAGGCAGAGAGCCTGAAGGGTGGAGAGATAAGTGAGAGGAGGGTGGGAGTGGGGAGAAAGTAGCTATAGGTGAGGGGGGAGGGGATGAAGGTGAAAGGACGGGGTGAGGTTGGAGTGGATAGGTGGAAAAGAAGATAGGCAGGTAAGACAAGTCATGGGGACAGTGCTGAGCTGGAAGTTTGGAACTGGGGTGAGGTGGAGGAAGGGAAATGTGGAAACTGTTCAAGTCCACATAGATGCCCTGGGGTTGAAGTGTTCCGAGGCGAAAGATGAGGTGTTCTTCCACCAGGCTTCTGGTGGTGAAAGAGCGGTGGTGAAGGAGGCCCAGGACCTCCACGTCCTCGGCAGAGTGGGAGGGAGTGGTGAAATGTTGGGTCACAGGGCAGTGTGGTTGATCGGTGCGGGTGTCCCAGAGATGTTCCCTAAAGTGCTCTGCTAGGAGACGTCCAGACACCCCAATGTAGAGGAGACCACATGCCGAAGGCTCCTTTAGGGCCTTGGATGGAGGTGATGGATGAGGTGTGGGCGCAAGTTTTGCAATTCCTGCGTTGGCAGGGGTTAGTGCCAGGATGGAAGGATGGGTTGTAGCGGGGCGTGGACCACACCAGGTAGTCACGGAGGGAACGGTCTTTGCGGAAGGCAGAAAGGGGTGGGGAGGGAAATATATCCCTGGTGGTGGAGTCCGTTTGGAGGTGGCTGAAATGTCGGCAGATAATTAGGTTTATGCGAAGCTTGCTAGGGTGGCAGGTGATCTGCAGGGGCGTTCTGTCCTTGTTACGGTTGGAGGGGTGGGGTCTGAGGGCGGAGGTGCGGGATGTGAACGAGATGCGTTGGAGGGCATCTTTAACCATGTGGGAAGGGAAATTGCGGTCTCTAAAGAAGAAAGCCATCTGGTGTGTTCTGTGGTGGAACTGGTCGTCCTGGGAGCAGATCTGGCGGAATCGGAGGAATTGGGAATACCGGATGGCATTTTTGCAGGAGGTAGGGTGGGAAGAGGTGTAATCCAGGTAGCTTTGGGAGTCAGTGAGTTTGGAAAAAATGTCGGCGTCAAGTCGGTCGTCATTAATGGAGATGGAGAGGTCCAGAAAGGGAATGGAGGTGTCAGAGATGGTCCAGGTAAATTAAAGGTCAGGGTGGAATGTGTTGGTGAAGTTGATGAATTGCTCAACCTCCTCGCGGGAGCACGAGGTGGCACCAATATAGTCATCAATGTAGCGGAGGAAGAGTTGCATATGTATATTACATTGACTCTGAGCATACAAATGTTTACAACTCGATTCGATTTCAGTCATTTTACTCCTGCCACAGAATGCCTTTGTCTTTCTTTATCCAAGTCTTCAAAACGTGTCAAAACCTAGGTTTTCTCGCCCTGTCACCTTTATAATTTCAAATTGAATGACTGAAATAATAAACTCAATTGAAACAGACTGGTATTCTTCTCCCTAAACTTCTCCAAAACGCTTTAAGGGGTCACAATCACTGGTAAAGATTTGTCTCATGTATGTTATTCACAATTTAAATGCCGAAATGTAAGGCCAACGCTAAGCTGAAGGCCTCCTTCCCCATTGTGGAATATATCTGTTCGTATTTCCACTGGACACTCCAACCACATGTTACATAATGGAACACTTCTCATCTCTCCAATACTCCCTCTGAATGACATAGCTGCTCATGTCTCAGCATAAAAGGATCACATACTTCTGTACCTCTTAAGGCTGTAACATCTTTACCTGCTACTCCTGGCCTAGGTCAGTAAACTTTACTCTCACAGGGACATGTTTAAAGAAGACCTCGCACATTCGTCTCAATCCTTCACAGAAGCCAAGCTTTGGGTTCTGAACCAAATCATCATCATCAGCCATTTGAGCTTCTAATCTTGTCATTGTAACTCTGTGCCCTTCCACAAGAGTTCTCACGACTGCAGGAAGTGAATTGTTGCACTTCTCCAAAATAAGAATCTCACTAAGAGTGTCATAGGTTTGCTCTGTTTTTAATACCCTTACGCACCTTTCAAAATTACTTTGTTTTATCCTTTCAAACTCAATGTGCGTTTAACTACGGACGCTATTTTAGATTCCTGAAAAACTGTCTGTCGGCTTCTGGCACAAGCTCATATGCACTTCAGATTGCTTTCTTCACCACCTCATACTGGCCATATACCTACTCCGATAGGGATGCAAATACCTATCAGCTTTGGATCAACTAAACCCACATGGTCACTGAGCACTGCATTTGTTTAGCCACTATGTCAAATGAAATTCAAAGGGCTTCCACATCATTCTCATCAAATTTAGATAATGTATTTAATATATTTAAACAGATCCCCATCAAGCGTTTGGCTACTATCGGGTTGCTCATCCTCACTATACTCCTCATCCAGCCTACCGCCTACTTTCATCACCACCTACTATGTCAACTTTCCTCTCGAATTACTAACCTTTGAAGTTAAATCTCTCTGCTTTTCTTCTCTCTTTTTCTCTCTTTCTTCTTCATTTTCTATTCTTTTATTACTATGCTTCATCATAATTCAAACAGTTTAGATTCCTTCTCATGTTCACGATGCCTCATTTGAAATTGAATACTCGCCATTTCCAAAGACTCTGATGGCGCTTCCACCAAATGTAATTGCCAAGTTATAGTTGTAATTATCTCTCATTTTCGCACAGACAAACGCAACCCCAACTCCAGCTTGTCTGCCAATTCCTACAGCTTTGCCTTCAGTACCTTTTGTAAAACCCCCAACTTCACTTCTTCCACATCCAGAGAACTCTCAGTGACTGAAAGAACCTTTATACACAAAACACTGTTTAAGCCAACCGAATTCAACATCGGAAACAAAAGACACTAACAGCTACCATACGCGACGTTTGAACACAATAGCTTCTTGGTGCGTACTCTCCAGTGTCTGCATGAGCTTATTCTGGATTCGCTGGTTTCCTCCCACAATCCAAAGATGTACATGTCATGTGAATTGGCCATGCTAAATTGTTTGTGGTTTTCAGGGATGTGTGGGTTAGGTGCCTCAGTCGGGGTAAATGTGTACTAATAGGGTAGAGGAATGGGTCTGGGTAGGTTACTCCACGGAGGGTCGGTGTGGACTTGTTGGGTCGAATGGCCTGTTTGCACGCTGTAGGGATTGTAATTCTAAACCCAATTTGGTATTATCGATTTAGAACCAGACAAGAGTCCCCAGTTTGCTATAGATGAACCAGACTGACTCAAACTATTTTAAGGACGTAGATTGGATGCGAACCTTTTCGTATTTTAAAGGTAGATGTGAGATGGGCGTTCCAGATGTGATGCTACTCGTCAAACCACTCACCATTAATTAAAACACAATATATTTTAAACACTCTAATGAAAAGCCATACAAAATGAAGAGGATTTTAGAATAACTTAACTGTTGGAAACCTTAACCGAATACTGGATACAGTACCTTCTACAAAAGAACTGTTCCAATATACTAACATCACCGAAACACACTCCATGGTAAAAAGAAGCATTCAGACATACAGTTCTCCAAACCAGGAGGAAACAGCATCAAGTGAAGCTCCAGAGAGAACAGCAGCTAGTGATAATTTACTAAAACTTCCAACCCTTCTGGGACATAACCACCTGATGACTTACAGCTGTAAGGAAAAACCTAGAAAGCCTGGTCTGTGCTAGCTGGCCATTGTTACTACAATTTATTAAAAACCCTAAAAGTCTCGTAAGTTGTTTACTTGAGCCGTTATCAGTAGGCAATTTGGCCTTTAGGACCTCGTGTTTTAAAAAAAGAGAAAATAACCTTTTTTTTAAAATAATGTGACGGCATTGTCACACAATTTAAATGCCTGGCCCTTTACTCAATGGGCTTCCTCGTATTACTGATCGCAAGGTCACCTTGGAGGGGCAAACACGGGTACAGTCCAAGTTACAAGGCCGTGTCTCATAACTTCTGAAACACGCCTGTCCATGGCCATCACATGGGACATACCGGGAAGTGAACAACAGCCTGACACACACCATTTCACTGTTTTTGAGCTTCACAATGCCAGCACTCGATATAATGGGGAGACAAACCCAAGGCCAGGGAAAGAAACAGAGGGAGTGAAAGATTCACATTAAAGACAGAAACAGGCAATTAAATAACTGGGAGGAGGTTGTGGAAATATGGGGAAAAAAGACAGAGCAGTGGGACTGACTGGAGATGTACGATCTTCGAGAGTAAAATTACAAGAATGAGAACTTTGAATAAAGGCATTGTCAGATCAGCTGAAATGGTTTGTTCTATCAAATTCTGGATCTGCTTCACACAACACCACAAACAACATAAACTGGGACAAGATGACATCCCTGCATGGAGAGCTGTGCAGACCATGCTAGTGTGGAGCTCAGTAAACTGCACTGTCTGCCCAGCATGGAGAGCATTGCAAACTTTACGATCATGTGCTAACTATACTCGCATCAGATTACCTATAATGGGACGGTTTGTTCGGGGTGTGTGTGTGTGTCTGTGTGTGTGTGTGTATTCATCAGCGAGTGAGAGAGAGTGCGTGTGTGTGCGCGATTGGCGTGGTTGAATGCGAAACTCATTGTTTGAGAAGGAACACACGTGAAGGAAACAATTTTAAATACGAACAACTGGCAGGCTTTTGAATAAACGACAGAGAGAGAACGAATGAAGTTTCATGGACAGATGAGGTAAAGTGTTTGAGAATGTTAAAATAAAGACATTGTCATACACAATAGCAATATACATCCGTGTACACATGAATGACAGATGGATGGGAGTTTGGTGTGAGTTCGAATCAGATTTTCTTCGGCAGGATTGAAGCCGGGAGTGTCAACAGCAGATTATTATCTTCATGAAGACTGTATTTTATAACTCAAGGTTCAAACAGGAGTTGGAATAAACCAGTGAGTTACATTGTGGAGTGGTGAGTATTTCAAGTTCGAAATGGTCAGGGCATGGTGTCAGGAATCAGCTCATAGTCAAAGGGATGTCCCACAGTTGTGACTTGTCTGCTTCAGCCGCAGATATTGGCCAGGGATGGGATGAAAACACTGGGAAAAAGTGGTGTTTGTAACCAGAACAGTAGACAGTGACCTCCATGCTCTTAGTATTTAAATAACAAAGGCAAATATACAATACATTGTGGTTCTACACTGAAACTGAGTCGGTTAACATAGAGACCCGTGAGTAACATTGCCAGAGCAGAGAGAGAGACAGTAATTGAACACCTTCATTGATGTAGTTCGTCGTGATCTGGAGAGTTTCAACAGGAATGATAAAAGTGGCCAGAAGTGTAGAATATATGAAACAACAGTAATACAGTCATAATTGGTTTATTGAAAAAAACTGGACAGTGACACTTACCAGGAACACCAACGATAGCCAGGAAGGGATAATAAAAATATTGTTTAATGCGAAGACCATAATAGATCTGAAATGATAAGGACCACCAAGAAAGTGCAGAAAGATGCCAAACATAATCGGATAAACTCCTGTCTATTGTTGGAACATTCCAGTCTAATGTCCCCAGATTCTGATCCATTTTTGTAACATTCCAATCCAATATTGTCAGAGTCTGATCCATTTTTGGAACATTCCAGTCTAATGGTCTAAGATTCTGATCTCTCCCACTCCTCTCTCTGGATCTGCTGATCCCTGTCAGTGCTGTCGGTGATGCTCCCGCTCATTGTATGGGATAACACATTGAACGGCGCCCATGTATCGTTAAAAGATGGAAATCCTTCACTGGGATAATTAGAATTCACGAAGACTGGCATTAATTACAGTCACTGAACAAATAGGATCAGTTAACCAGTTCCATACATCACTTTTCATATCACTATAAAAGGGAACATGTACTGGGTTTGGATGGAATGGATAAGGGTTGCTGAGGGATGGACCATAAATATTTCAATATTTGAATCATTTTTTCCCTTGAATACGAGAGTATTACCAGGACACTGCAGGGTTCTATATATTTTCCACTCCGTTTATGAAAGGAAGCAGGTATAAAATAACAGATCGGCTGCATTAAAAAACGTCAGGTGGGCAAGTTTCTAGATACCTTACCACAAAGTATGAAACTTATTATCCGGTGTGAGGCTACTCCTGGTTTTAGTGCCCTGTTTCCAGATCCTTTCATAACCTTCAGACAGAGCACTGAGACTGCTGCTCTGGAACAGGCCGAAGCAATTCTGTCCCTATGGGCATCTTACAGATAGATAAAAGAAGGCCATTCAGTCCATATTAGCCTGTTGCTAGTCATTCAAAATAAAAGGATTTGTCGCTGCAGCTGTATGAGGTGTCACTGAGAGGACACCTGGAGTACATTGTGTTATTTGTGTTACGGTAACTGAGAAGGGGTGGACCTCCATCAGATACAGTTTAACGGCTGCTCATAATCCACGGGTTGCTGTCTCATTTAATGTCTCGTGGCTGTTATACAGGGACAGGAGGAGCCCAGTCAGCCTCTCGAGCCTGTTACAGAGGGGCAGGAAATGTTTATTTAACATTTCAAGTCTGTTACACATAAATATTAGTTTTAAACTAGTTGTGGAATAGGAAAGACCTGATGTAAACATTAAAGTTATAACTTTGAACAAGGCCAATTTTGAAAGTGTTAGGCGAACCCTCTGAAAGGCTAATTGCGATATGCGATTCACAGGTAAAGGAATGGTTGGGTAATGCAACACCATCAAAACATGGATTCAGAGAATCCAGAGCCAACGTGTTCCTATTAGTGAGATGGGCAAGGCTGTGGGTGCAGGGAGTGCTGGATGGCTAGATATTTTGATGCTCTGGTCAAGGGAAGGAAGGAGGCATATATCAGGTTAATAGAGCTGAAATCAAGTGAATCCCCAGAGGAGTATAAGGGCAGTAAGTATATAGTCAACGGTGAAATCGGGCCAGAAAAATGTGAACGCGGGTTGGCTTTATAAATAGGGTTAATGAGGTATTGACGAAACTCTACAAATCTCTTAGCGGCAAAAGATTAACTCGGGAGAAAATAGGGCACCTTAAAGATCAGTAAGGCTACCTATGTGTGGAAACACAAGAGATGGGAAAGATATAAAACAAGTATTTCTCCACAGTATTTAATGTGGAGGAGGTTACAAGAGTGAGAGAATGAAGAAGTGTATAGTGATATTTTGAAAAGTATCCATATTACAAGGAGGTGTTGGACATTGGAAAACACATAAAGGTGAACAAATCCCTGGGACCTGATCAGTTGTCTCCCAGAAGATTGTGGGAAGCTAGGAAAGAGATTGCTCTTTGCTAATATATAAGTATTATTGATTTCGACAGGTGAGGTGTCAAAACACTGTTGAGCTGCTAACATAGTGTCATCATTTAAGAAATAAACGAAAACCCAGGTAACTATAGACGAGCGAGCCTGACGTCAATGCTGAGTAAATTGTTGGAGGGGACTTTGAGGGAAAGGATGTATATGCATTTGGAAGGATAAGGACTGATGAGGGCTTTGAACATTGGACATCACGTCTCACTGACTCGGTTGAATTTCGTGACGAATTGATGAAGATGATTGATGAAGGCAGGACAGTGGATTTTGTCTTTATGGAATTCAGTAAGAAAAGCAAAATATTCTACATGGTAGACTGGTGAACAAGGTTAGTCTGCCTGGAATCCAGGGAGAGCTCGTCATTTAGATCCAAACTTTTCTTGAATATTGGAGACGGGCCGTGACAGTGGACATTTGTTCATTGAACTTGGAGACCTGTGCCCAGTGGTGTGCCACAAAAGTCAATAGTGAGTCCACTGCCTCTTGTCACTTATACAAATCATTTGCATTTGAGTACATGAAGTATGGTCAGGAAGTTTGTAATTCCAAATTTGGTGGTGTAGTCGACAGTGAAGAATGATATCTCAGAACAAAGTGGAAACTTGATTAGGTGAGCCGAGGGGTGGCAGATGGAGTTAAATTTAGATAAATGTGAGGTGTTGCATTTTGGTAAGACAAATCAAGGCAAGACATGTAGGGCCCAGTCGAAAGTTGCAAAACAAAGAGAACTCCATTGAAATTATAGAATCCCTACAGTGAAGAAACAGGCTTTTCGGCCCGTCGTGGCCAGACCGTCCCTCTAAAAGGTATCCCACTGGACAAACCCCTACCCTATCCCTCTGAGCCTGCATTTCTCATGGCTAATCCACCTCGCCTACACATCCCAGGGTACATGGGGCAATTTAGCATGGCCAATCTACACTTGCCTCTATATCTTTGTACTGTGGGAGGAAAACGTAGTAACCGGAAGAAACTCACGCAGACATGAGAAGAATGTGCAAATTCGACACAGGCAGTCATTTAAGGATGGAATTAAACCCAGATCTCTGCGCTCTGAAGCAGCAATATTAGTCGCTGAGCTACTGTGTCACCTTGTGGTGCTGGTTCTCTGTTCCTTGAAAGTGTCGTCACAGGTAGACAGCGCAGTGAAGAAGGCATTTCGTGATCGTCCCTTTATTGGTGCGTGCTTTGAGTCGATGCGTTTGCATGACATGTTGCATCTGTACAGGACATTGGTTTGGCCACATTTGTAATATTGCATTTAATTCTGGTCTCCCGGCTGTCGGAAAGATGTTGTCAAACTTGAAAGGGTACAGAAGAGATTTAAAAGAATGTTGCAGGTGTTGGAGGGTTTGAGCAACAGGGAGAGTTTGAATAGGCTGGGAATATTTTCAAGTGTTCAGGCTGAGGGGTGATCTTAAAGAGGTTTATAAAATCATGAGAGGCATAGATAAGGTAAACAGTCAACGTCTTTTCCCCAGCATAGGCAAGTCGAAAATTACAGGACAAAGGTTTAAGGTGAGAGGAGAAAGACTTCTGAAGGGAAATGAGGAACAAAGATAGCCTGCTGTCTGTATGGATTGAGCACCCAAAAGTGGTGGTGGAGGCAGACACAGTTGCATCATTTAAAAGGCATTTGAATGGGTACGTGCATGGGAAGTGTTTAGAGGGATATAGGCCAAGTGCTGGCAAGGGTAACGATATAAATTAGGGATATTTGGTCAAAATGGACGACTGAATCGAAGAGTCTTTATCCGTGCTGTACATCACTGAGACTCTGTTGACTCTTGAGTGTATAACACAGGAACAGGAAGAGGCTATTCCAGTTCTGAATTCTGTCAGTCAGCTTGTTTGATCAATTACTGAGAGTCAAATACAAAAGTGCATCATTCAGATTTTGATGGTGTTTAACAGAAACACGAGAAAGGCTTTTAGTCAAGAGAAGCAGTAAGAAATGTGAAGAGGCCATTCAGTCTCTCAACTCCATTCCACAGGAGCAGCAGGTGAGCACATAGCTATTGGAGCTTGTTAGTCAGTAGCAAGAGGAGGACATCTACTTTCACAAACTTGGGATCAGGAGGCATCACTCAGTTGCTCAAGGCTGGGACACAGGAACAGGAGGGAGTCACTCAACTGCTCGAGTCTGGGAAACAGGAACAGGAGGCAGTCACTCAACTGCTCGAGTCTGGAAAACAGGAACAGGAGGGAATCATTCAACTGCTCGAGACTGGGACACAGGAACAGGAGGGAGTCACTCAACTGCTCGAGTCTGGGACACAGGAACAGAGGCAGTCATTCAACTGCTCGAGACTTGGACACAGGAACAGGAGGGAGTCGGTCAACTGCTCGAGACTGGGACACAGGAACAGAAGGTGGTCATTCAACTGCTCGAGTCTGGGAAACAGGAACAGGAGGGAATCATTCAACTGCTCGAGACTGGGACACAGGAACAGGAGGGTGTCACTCAACTGCTCGAGTGTGGGACACAGGAACAGAGGCAGTCATTCAACTGCTCGAGACTGGGACACAGGAACAGAAGGGAGTCGCTCAACTGCTCGAGACTTGAACACAGGAACAGATGGGAGTCACTCAACTGATCGAGACTGGGCCACAGGAACAGGAGGGTGTCATTCAACTGCTCGAGACTTGAACACAGGAACAGATGTGAGTCATTCAACTACTCGAGACTTGAACACAGGAACCGAAGATGGTCACTCAACTGCTCGAGACTGGGACACAGGAACAGGAGGCAGTCATTCAACTGCTCGAAACTAGGGCACAGGGAAATCTGGAGGCTAGTTAGGTCCGAGGATCCTGTTATGCAGGAACAGGAGGAGGTGACTCACTCCCCACAGTATGGGTCACTGGGAGAGAAGGGGAGTTTGCCTGTTACAAGCAGAAATAGATGAATAGGTTGCATTCGTGGTCCATACACTACTGCCCAACCATTTACTAAGACCACGGCTGTTCTGATTGTGATTCCCTCATTCCATTTCACGGAGACTGTCCTCTCTGCAGCATCTGTTCCATTTGTTGGTCAATTTGCAGACCCAGATGCTGCAACAACAGTCACCATGACTCATCCAAAGGGTCGGGTCTAACAGGATGAGTCAGGATTTGAAGGGTCCAATCGCAAGAATGAAAACGCAAAATAAAGGCTTTGCCAGATTTTTTGTTCTCTCACATTCGCAATCTAACTCACATAACCAGTGCATCCATTGTACGTTCAGGATGGAGCCCTGTGTAGATCCGGCTAGTGAACTGCTGAATGCACCCAGCAATGTCCAGAGTGGAACTCTGTGCAGCCCACACCAATCCTTGATCTATAATTCTGGGCTAAATGTCCAGCGTGAGGATCTGTGCAGACCACACTGGTTCATTCATATATAACCAAGGGCGTTTGCATTGTTCTTTAACAATATGTTAGATCACTGCCCAGTGTAGGGAAACTTGCAGCTGATGCTGGCAGTGACAGGATGTGCGGCTCCCATCCATTTGCAGCTCTATATCTCCACTGTGCCTTAACAAAGGTGCTGTGGGTGTGAAAATCATTGCAAAGGAGAGATGTAAATGGAAACAGTTTAAATACCAATAGTTCCGATTCAGGCGCATACAACTCCAGTATTTAAAGATGAAATAACTGAGATAATGTCCAGTGAGTTTTTGTGGATGTTGCAAAGAAGTAAGAGGGAGGTGGTGATGTTATAGTAGTTGCACTATAAGCCTCCAAATAATCAATGCGAATTAGAGGAACAGATATGCAGGGAGACTGGGGAGACTGGGGAGACGTGCAGGAACAATAGAATTGTCATAATAGGTTATTTTAATTATACTAACGTGGACTGGAAAGTCCAGAGTGTTAAGAACTTAGATTGAATGAAATTTGTTCAGTGTATTCAGGAAAGTTTCCATAAGCAGCATATAGAGGGTCCTACTCGGGAAGGGACAAACTCGACCTACTGTTGGGGCATAGGGAAGGGCAGGTGACAAGAGGTAATCAGGCTCTGATCAGCAAAAAAGGAGGCGTGACTCAGGTTCAGGCAGCTGGAATCAATGGAATCTCTGGAGAGACACAAGGAATACAGGGGTTTACTGAAGAAGGAAATCAGGAGGGCGAAGAGGGGGTATGAGATAGCCTTGGCTGAAAAATTAGGGTGGATCCAAAGATGTGCATTCAGTATAGTAAAGAAAAAGAGCGACTAGAGAGAAGATAGGACGCCTTAAAATCCAAAGTGGGCATTCATATGTAAAACCACAAGAGATGGGCGAGGTCCTCAAATTCCCCTCTGTGTTTACCATGAAGAAAGACATGAAGATCTCTGACCTTTTGGCGGGGGGGGGGGGGGGGGGGGGGGGGCGGGGGTTGGTGGTGGGAGGGTTAGTTGTCATATCTTGGTACCGTTCATATCCCAGTGGAGGTGCTGTTGAACATATCAGAATGCACAAGTCAGATAAATCTCTTTGTCCTGACCAGATATATCCAAGAGCACTGCAAGAGGCTAGAGAAGACAGTCCGGGGCCAAGGTCCGGGATACTGGGCAGTAGCAAATGTTGTGCACTTCTTCTAGAAGGGCTGCAAAGAAAAATCTTGGGAAATACAGACCAGTAAGCTTTACATCTATTTTCGGGAAACCACTTGAGAAGGTTCTGAGAGCTAAGATATGCATGCATTTGGAAAGACAGAGTTTGACTTGAACAGTCAGCATAGCTATGTGATGGCAGATCATACCTTACAAATTTTGTTCGAATTTTTTGAGGAAGTGACCATGAAGGTTGACGAGGGCAGGGTGGTGGACATAGTCTATATGGATTTCAGTAAAGCCTTTGATAAGTTTCCACATGGTAGGCTGCTCGAGCAAGTTAGATCGCATGGACTCCAAGATAATCTGGTAAACTGGCGACACAATTGGCTTGGCGTTTAAAATAAATGGCTATGATGGAGGGATGCTTGTCGGACTGGAGGCCTGTGACTAATGGATTGCCTCAGGGGTCGGTACTGAGCCCATTGCTGTTTGTTATCTATTTGAATGATTTGGACCAGAGTGCACAACACAATGTTAATAGGTTTGCAGATGACACTAAAATAGGAGGCATCCAGTGAGGAGCGTTATCAGAAATTGCAGCAGTACCTTGATCGGCAGGGGAAGTGGGCTGAGAAATAGAATGTGGAGTTTAATATAAATAAGTGTGACGTCTTGCATTTTGGAAAGTCAAATCCAGGTAGGCGTTTAGTGATGAATGAGACGGCCTTAAGTAGTGCAGTGGAACAAAAGGACGTTGGAGATCAGGTGCACGGTTGTCTGAAATTTGAGTCACAGATACAGAGGACAGTGAAGAAGGCTGTTGGCACAATGGCCTTCATCAGCGCATTGAGTATAGACGTTGGGACATTATGTTGCAATTGTACAGGATGTTGGTAAGGCTGCAGTTGGAGCATTGGGTTCAGTTTGGTTCTCCTTGCACTAGAAAGGATATTAGTGAATTAGGAAGAGTGTCGAAGGAATGTCAGATATGTTTCCTGAGCTAAAGGGTTTAAGTTATAGGGAGATTATGGACAGGTTAAAACTTTTTTCTTTACAGCCTAGGAAACCGAGGGGGTTCTTATAGAAGTGTAGATCTTATCAAAACATGAGAGACGTGCATAGGGGTGAATACTTCAAGTTTTTTCGCAAGGTTGGGGAATCGAGGACTAGAGGACATCCGTTAATACTTCGAGAGGAATAAAATAAAAATTAACCCGTAGAGGTAACTCTTTTACACAGATCATGGTACACATATGGACTGAGCTGTCAGTGGAAGTGGTTGAGGTGGGTACAATAACAACATTGAAAAGGCACTTGGACAAATACACAGATAGGAAAGGATTAGAGAGGTACAGAGAAATTGGATGAGTGCAGATGGATATCTTGTTTGGTATGGAACATCTGGGCCGAAGGGCCTGTTTCCGTCTGTAGATGTATATGACCTCAAATACCTGTGTTTTGGGAAAGAGACAGGGAGGGGGAGACCGAGAAAAAATGTCATGGAAAGATATGTTCACTAGTTTCAGAATGCTGAAATGAAGCCATATCGACAGTATCATGCAACACGGGACAGTATTATGAAGAATTATGAATGAATGGTATACTCGTGTGAGTTCAGGCGATGGAGAGTTTTGAATGAGCAATTGTCCTGCAGCTTTGTAACTGGGAGGGAGGACTGCAGAGTCTTCGACGCATTGAGCTGTATAAAACAGTAATTTGTCTCAAATTCATTTTCATTGACTGTGACAGAGGGATTGTCTGTACAAAGCTGAGCTAGATTCCTGGTGCTATCTTATCGAACTCACCTCATTAGCTACCGTCCCCTCTTATTCAATACCAGCCCGATTCTCCCACCCATCATGACTGGAGGTGCACACAGTCGCGGGGGTGCCCCTGGATATTCCATGATTCCTGGCACTGCTGCCATCTTTAAAAGGCCAAGAGGCATATGGTTGAGCTTTCTCAGGTTGGTGCTGCCCTGCACGGATTACCCTGAGCATGGCATATAAGGGGCAATTACAGCACGGTTTGTTGACAGAGCACGGCGGGCATAGTGGATGGGCTAGGACAGAGGGGGACTATTCCATTCCCAGAGGGGGCCATACTACCAGACCCACCGAGCATGGTCTGTCCTCACCACCAAATTCTGTGCAGCATCTGCGGTCTGAAGAAATATCCAGCAATACAGGACACGCATCAATGACCTTCCCCGTTCTGTCAGGCTAAGGGTCACCGTATTCTCTCTGTTCTCTCACAGTCACTGTATATCTGTTACAGCACTGACCCCCGAACAAGGCTCATGCTCCAACACTCTCACTGCAGCGCCTTCTCTCTCTCTTTCGTTTGCAATCCCAACCCCATCCCCCCCCCCCCCCTCCCAACGACAGTTATAGAATATTCTGGAGAATGCCGATTATGGAAAATTCCAGATAATGTTCCAAATAATTCCCAGTTTCAGGAAAATGGCAGTGCCCCTGTGTGTAACACATAAGAGGAAGGAGCAGAAATGTAGATTTTTCAAATCCCACACAATTCAAACCACACTGAGGCAATTCAGCCCTTCAAACAAGCTCTAGCATTTCATAAGATCCCGGCTGATTTGATGCTTTTCTCAGCTCCATGTTCCATGAACTTTCAGTCATTCAACTCGCTGGGTTCCTGTCACTGTCCAGATGGCACTCAGGCACTTTTCCCGCAGTTTTCTTCAAGCGCCTGTTCGAGGGCTTTTCCAATGGAATGCACTCTCCTCACAGTATATTCAATCAGCTATATACTTTCATGCAACATTCAGCATGCTTTACACAAACCAAACAAAAATTTACACTTATTTTATGGTTATAGATATCCAATCACACTTAGTCATTTCACTTCACTCACCTTAATGATATTAAATCAAAGACAGCTTCTAAGCACGTCTTGTTATAAAATACAATTTCGAGCAGAGAACATTTTTACTCACAGCCGTTATCTTGACCGTTATCTGAACGGTACCCTTTTCAATGTTATGAAAGTTTCTCTTGCCCTTTGCCTGTGACTGTTTCTGTCTGTAACAGTTGTTCTGTCGCCCCTCAGTTGGCTGGACGGCAGGTTTGTGATATAGAGGGAGGCCAACTGCGCAGGTTCAGTTCCTCACACTGACTGTGGTTACCGTGAAGGGGATGCTCTCTCAACGCTTCCCCATCACCCGAAATGTGGTGACCCTCACGGTAAACCAGCATGAGTGGTCTCTCTCTAATGAGAGTTCTTTGGGACTCTATTCTATCAATGTTAGCATTTTAATTTTAAAAGTTTTATTGAAAAAGAGATTTTTAATATTATAATAACCCAATAACAACACAACTTCAATAACTGATCAAAATTACACTCATGTGCATGTACATAAAAAACAAGTTAAAGCACTACATATAAACAGAGAAAAAAACAAAAATAATGAATAAATAGTACAGCTCAGCATAACAAAATGATAGCTCTCGTTCTTCAAGAGCATTAACTGATACACATTTTATGTTCATAATTCTTCCTCGCTTGATATTAGATTCATTCGACTATATAATCATGGCTATGTACATGCCCTTCTTAATGTGACAGATAAACCTGCATCGTGGTAATCCAAAAAGGGCTACCATGTCCGATATAAATCTCTGTTTTTTTGATGCACCATACTGGTGAGAAAGACCAAAGGGATATTCTCCATGAAGAACTTACGAGGACACAACAGAACCGGGATTTTCAGACATCCAACACAACAGAATGCTTTTCCTCGCACAGAAAGTAAGGTTATAATTTTTCTTCATGTGCATCTCTGCAAAGTATCCTGGGCAGGCACAGGAAAAGAAAAACCGGGTCCATCTCCAATTCAGTCCCCAACACCCACTCTATCACACCTAACAGAGTGCTCCAATATATATGAAGTCTGCAGCAGGACAACAAGCAATGAGTAAGAATGCCTGTCGTCATTCTGCATTTATGACATGCTGACGATAATCCCACTTTGCATTTTGAGAGACAATTTGGGGTCAGATAGACCCTATGAAGAATTTTCAACTGCATGGAATGGGTCCTATTGCAAATCATAATCCTTTGAGCATTTTCACAAATATCCTCCCATGTTTCCGAAGTGTTCTGAACATCCAACTCTCTCTCTCTCGCAGACATCACAAAGGTGCACAGTCTCATCTGAGGGGACAGTCTCAAACTGATGATAAAGGGTACTGACACAGAGTGTATTCTGAGCACTAAGCACCCGCTTATCTCTACCAGATCTGTACGAGTCTGTTAAAAGTGTGTTTTTTTTAAAAATCAAATCTCTGATCTGAAAAAAAGAGGTATCTACTAGGTAGCCCATACTTACGAGTTATTTGATCAAATGATGTCATTCTTTCTCCCTGAAATAAAATGTCGTGGCTCAGTAGATAGCACTGCGGCCTCACAGCACCAGGATCCAAAGATGTGCGGTTAGATGAATTGGCTATTGATAAATCACCCATAGTGTTCAGGGATGTGTAGGTTGGGGCATTAGTCAGGGGAAATATAGGATGGTAGGGGAATGTGTCTTGGTGGGTCGAAGTCGACTTGTTGGGCCCAAGGACCTGTTTCCACACTGTAGGGATTCTATTAATACTAAATCACTGAAGCAAGGTATACCCCTTGCTGCCCACAGTTTAAACATGGAATGTACTATCCCCGGTTGAAACTTGGTATACCAATTATAGAGATAAGAAACAAGGATTTGGCTGTATTGTCCCCGATCTGACTCATTGTCATTCATACTTTAACTTTATTAATAATTATTGGTTTATGACAATACTCCATAAATGTAGTCATTTTGTCTAAGAACAACAGACTATAAGGGTTCACTTTGTCTGAGAGAGTTCAATATCTAACTGTAGTGACGCCGAGTCCTCAGTGGCCCAGACACTCACATAGGATAATAAAGAGCTTAATTGATAGCTTTTAATCTGGAGATCTACTCCCCATACTCTGTGGGGTAGTTGCAATTTGGTTCGCTTGATAAAGAGTCGCTTTTGGTGCCAAACAAAAGACCTAAACCAGCCATTAAGTCTCCTAAATATCTGTCTGGGAAACATCAAAGGAAGCATTCACATATGGGGTATAGCAAATAATGAAGGACATTCTTTTTAATAACAGCTATCCGACCCAGCCAGGATATTGGAAGTGCCCCCCATCTTTGAAGGTCTTGTTTAATTTTGTCAAACAAATGGACACAGTTCACTTCAAATAAATGGTCAAAGACAGATGCAATGAATATACTAAAATAGGGAAACCTTCAATATCAGGTATTTCCCTGAGACCTCCCATAGGCATGGCCACAAACTTTGTAAAATTAATCTTATAGCCCAAAAAGGCGATAAGCAAATTAATGCATTGCATCACGTGAGCTGCCGAAACTGTGGTATTTGACAAAAACATGAGACCCTCATATGCATACAACATAATCTTATGTGACTTCTATCTTAATTCTGGGGCAGGTATGTTGGGGTAATATTGCCAATTGTGTAGGATGCCACAGTGTCTAAGATTGTTGCAGGGATGGGGAAGAGATCAACCCTCGTGTGGCATTTGTGCGGGTTAAAGAAGAAAATATAATCCCTACTTGTGAGGTAGATCTGCCTCCAGGTATCCACCAGCTCTAACCCACTTGTTGCTTACATTATAACGAGGGTAATTGGGAACCTTTGGACATTCTGTCCACCGTGGGGCCATAAGACAGTCGAAATCTCCTTCTACAATAAGGTGCCATGATTCAAGATATCTCACTTTGGAAAATGCATCTTTCGGGATTTTAAGATATTGTGCCGGGGTGGGGGGGGGGGGGGGGGGAGCATTCAAAATACCGTATTAATTCCCATAGTTCAAGACTTTGGGAATGATGATCCTTCCGTGAGTGTCTAATACAATCTAATAATTTAAGTGGAAGATTCTTCTTCACTAGTATGGCTTCTCTCCTACTCCTCGTATTAAAAGACGAGAAATAAACCCGGTCAAACCCGCCCTGCTGTAACGTCAAATGTTCCTTGTCATCAAGGTGCATCTCCTGCAATGGGACAACATTCAACCTCTCTGTTTTATGACCAGAAAGTACATTTTTCTAATTGACTGGCAGATGGTCCCCCTTAATGTTCCAGGTACAACATTTAAGCATAACATTATCCAGAACACACTGTAGCAACATTTCAACTCTAGAGTTTCACATAGAATTACACATCGCTGATCACTAATGAAGAAAAGACTCATTGGACCTAAAACCTTCACAAACTAAAACTACTACAACTAACAAGCTCTCAAATCTTTCCAAAGCTAAACACATAAAAAACCAAAGAACGAAATAAAATCCAAAATGCCAATGACACTCGATTGGGGAATTTACCCCCACCGCCCACTGGGGATGCTTACATATCTCAAAGCTTTCTCTTGTGCCCGCTACCAATATGGAATCCAGGACAATTAACTACAAACATCGGCCATGAACTGCCCTTCGGTCGGCACTTAGTCATCACAAATACCTTTGTAACTCCCTCCAGCTTGAGCTGCACCCCAGACACGAGCAAAGAAAGAAAAAAACAGTAGTAATACTAATGAAGAAGTTAAAAATGAGTACTCTACCCAATTCCTGGCTATAACTTAAAACTAGTTAATAGCAGAAAAATCCAACAAATTTTCTTTAAGAGAGAAACATGATTATCTAAATATCCAGCTTACTTTAAAATGTCCACAAAGTTTTCGCTTTCTCTGGAGAGTCAGGTGAGTTCGTGGATCAATTGAAAGCAATACGGAGCACCACTGAGGACCGTAACGAATGTTGAATCCAGAGTTCCTTTACTCTTCTCAGGATATCATCAAAAGATTTTCTTTCCTGAATCACCGCCGTTGAAAAGTCCTCAAAGAACATAATACTGGAGCCCTCATGAATTAAACCCATCGGATCTTTCCCCTGGGTTCCGGAAAATTCCATTAGTCTTTGTTTGTTCCCATAACTATGTCACCGAACAACGACAGGATGAAGGCGTTGGTCTGAGTCTGACTTCCGTGCCATAACCCGATGAACTTTCTCACTCTTCACCCGTCCCTCCTCAGTTTTGAAGTGAAGGAATCGCTGCAGCCAGTCCTTGAAAAAAACTCACCGGCTGACCACCTTCTGTCCGCTCTAGCAGACCGACGATGTGAATATTCTTCATCCTACCCCTGTTCTCGAGGTCGTCATCTTGTTCAGTTAAGGTGGAGACCTGTTTTTCAAGGCGGACGATCCTCTCCCGATAGGAATCGATCACGGCCTCTGTGCTGCAGTTCGGCGCTTGACATCGTCTGTTCTGTTTCCAAGGCTGTCAAGTTGCTGCTCATGTTTTTGGAGCGCGGCTGAGAGTGGCTCGAGCCACTGCTGAACCCTTTTCCAATCATGGCGTCAATACTTTCACATAACTTGGTGAACTCAGAGACCAAGGCCTGGTGAGTAACTGGGTCCATGGAACGAGCAGAGTGGGTTGCAGCTACAGCCTCAGGCATGCTCGATGCTTCTGACGTGTGCACCATGTGTTGGGACTTACCCGATCCTTTCCCATGTTTTGTCATTTCCACTTGACAAAACTAGCTCTTTTTAGTGTTGAATTTTACATAGATGGCTGGTATGGAGTGGATTAGAGAACCACTTTGCCCGTGTGTTGATGCAGAGCCCAGCAAAGCAGTCCTTCTGGATCGCCGCCATCTTGTATTCCCCCATAAAATTTTAGCGGTATTATCATTTCATTTTGCATTATATTCCTGGAGTTTCTGAAGACGTTTTATTTGATACCACTGTCTACATTTGCCCCCACACTGCACATTGCTGCCTATTCCTTGATAATCCTTGACTCTGTTGTTATTTATGAACCTTCCATCTGTGCCTCAAAATATTCAATATTTCTGCCTCCAATGGTCTGTGGGGAAGAGTGTTCCAAAGACTAACAGCACTTTGAGAAAACAATTATAAACATTATGATCTGAGTATGAGATTAGTTTTATAATGTCTCCTTACCTGAGGAAGGATATAATTACATTGAAGGAGTTCAGAGATATTTCATTTCACGTATTCCTGGGGTGAAGGGTTCATATTATGAAGCCCTTAACAGGCTACTCTTGGAATGAGAATGAAACATATAAGACCTTGATAAGAGTGGATTAGGTATGTACCCACTGAGTATTTGCATAGTCCAAATTTGTTGTCATTGTCATAGAACCTCTACAGTGTGGAGGCAGGACATTTCTGTCCATGAAGTCCACACTGATCCACAAAACTGCATCCCACTTGGACGTGCCCCCCAATCTTATCTCTGTAACCCTGCATTTCCCATAACTAACCCACCTAACCTACGCATCCCTGGGCACTATGGGCAATCCACTTTAAACTGCACATCTTTGGACTGTGGGAGGAAACTGGAACAATGGGAGGAAAGCCATACAGACACGGGGAGAATGTTAAAACTCCACATAGATGATGGCCCGAGGTTGGAATTGAACCCAGCTCCTTGATGATGTGAGGAAGCAGTGATACCCACAGATCCACCATGCTCCTCCGTTAGTTATGTGAGTAACTTGTAGCTGATTAAAGAAATCTGCCTGACTTATTCTTATCACTAAACCTGACTCAGTCTGAGACCTTTATCATCGGCCATATCACCAACCTGGTTACATTTAAAATTTGTTGTGAGCAGTGGAAGAATGGGACTAGAAAAGGAAAGAGTGACACCCTCCATCCTCAGTCACAACTAGAGTGAGAAAAAAAATCACAAAGTGGGAATTCATTCAGGTGGGAATTCTCTTTCCCAGAAGTTTGTGTTGACTGAATCTTTATATTATATCGAGGCTGGCTTCGTCTGATTTTCCATAGACAGGTGAATCAGGGATATTGGTGCATGGAGAGAAAAGTGCAGCTGGAACCACAATGAGATGAACCATGACTTTATTTACTGGTTGAGTAGTATCAAAGGGCCGAATAACCCAATCGGGTCCCTCAGCCCTATTTTCTGATGTTCCATTCAGCCCTTCGGACGTGCTACACAGGGGCAGATCAAGGTCATTCCGATGGTTAGGTGCAGTTTTTGAAATGTACTTGGAAATTCCAGGCTGGGTCACGAAGTGACACTCACCCCCAATCTCTGTTTCCAGACTTCCCCTCTCCGCAACGTCTGCTCCAGATGTGGGTCATGTTACAGATCCAGATTTGCTGTGAATACAGCCCCATACCCCACCCAGCGCTAACTTAAACAAATCCTCTGCTCACCCGAATGTAGCATTGCACAACACAACTTCCGGGAAAATAACAAGTTACCTTGCAAAAGCATAACATGTGAAATTAATAAATAGGAACAAGAGTAGGCTATTCGGCCCCTCAAGAATGCTCTGTCATTAATTACGAACATGGCTGATCTACTCCAGGTCTAACTCCACTTTCTTGCCAATTCCTTGTATCCCTCCACACCTCTCTGGGTTAGGGAATTCCAGACATTCACTCCCTTCTGAGAGAAGACATCACTTTGCATCTCAGATAGAAATCGATGTTCCATATTCGGTATCTATGTCATCGAGTTCGAGACTCCACTAAGGAATGGGAACAACTTCTCAACATCTACCTTCCCCAGCCCCTTCTGTGTCTTGTATTTTTCAGCAGTATCACTCCTCATTAATTTAAACCCCAATGAATAATCGCCTCACCATTTTACAGATACTCAATAACACAACCCTTTCATCCCTGGAAGCCGGCTAATGAACCAACCTAGTTACTTGCTGCATCAGCATGCTGACTTTATGTTTAATACACAGGAACACTCCAATCCTTTTGAACTGTTCTATTTCTGGAAGTCCTCTCCATTAAATAACAGCCTGCCTTTTGATTCTCAGTGTCATCCTCGAACTCGGATGTATACTCAGTTCCCTCCTTCAGCCTATCAGTATACAGTGTAAATAACTGATGCCATCGGACTGATAGCTGTGGTTCTCCAGCAGATATACCTTTATCATGAAGATCCATTAATCCTGACTCTCCGATTTCTATGTGCTGAGCAATCATCATCCCATGTTAATACATTCTCCATCAACCTACGAGCTTCTGTCTTGTGTAAGAACGTTTATTTTGTAATACCTTGTGGAAAAACTCTGGAAAGCCTGGTGTCTACCAGATCCCCTTTATCAAGTCCGCTTGTTACATTTTCAGGCATCTCCAGAAATACTTTGCATGATTTTACAGAGCATAATATAACTTCCCTTTCACAAATCCACACTGACTCTGCGTGAAGCTTTTATAAATGTCCATGCTGGCCAGGTTTTCCAAATTAAGATCGTCCCACCTGCTTTCATTTGGCTCGTATGCCTCTAAATGTTTCCCATCCATATGTTTCTCCAAATGTGTTTCAAATGTTTTAGCTGTACTGGCATCTACTACTCTTCCTCTTGCAGCTCATTTCATACCCATGCCGCCCTCTGTGTAAAAACACTGCCCCTGCTTAACTTGTAAATTTTCCCTCTTTCACCTTAAACCTATGCCTTCTACAGCTGAACTCCCCCATCCTGTGGAAAAGACCTTGGCTATCACCGTATCCATAATTCTAATGATTTTAGAAACTTCTAGAACGTCACCCCTCAACCTCCAACACTCCATCCAATACTAACTTCAAGAGCAAGCATTTAAAGATAAATATTGCAAAGTTGAAACTATAGTAAACATGACAGGTAAACAATACTCAGCCCAAACTTCATATGGTGATTTGTTTTTTCTCCCTATTACTATACTAAGGCAGCATGAAACGCTTACTAGTGCCAATAAGAAGTCAAGCACCTGATATCCTTTGTCTAAAGGGGGCGATGATCTCGACAGTGAAAACATATTTATGGCCAGATCTTTATAATGCCACATAGTCAACATTCTCCCTCCTGGTCTCCCTATGACCTTGTGTGATTGTGTTTTCTTTATCTTGCACTCAATAGAGAGAACCACTTTCTCCATTCACACCTTAACTTACGCCCATTTTATATCATCTTCTCATTCACCATTGCTAAAAGCCGGTTTATCTTTGCCACCCGCTCTTTTCCCTGTCACATATCTCCCACCTCTGGAAAGTTATTAAAAATCCAAGTTTCCAATCCTTTTCAGTTGTGAGGAAGATTCACACTGGGCTTGAAATGCGAACGTCTGTTTCTCTGTCTCTGCAGATGCTGAGCTTTGTCGAGCGTAACTGTACCTGAAAGATAAATACTGCATTCATTTCAGAAGATGCTGCAATTTCTTCAGCAATTTCTGTTTTTGGACAATTTCCAAAGAATTTTGACAAAGATGCTCAAACATCCTGTCCAACATGTAGAGCCGTACACTGTAAACTGAACAATAACGCATGGTGCACAAGTTCCTTGACTCTGAAACGACACAAGTCTGGCATCAATGAAACTACAGAGCTCTTAATCATGGTCAGGGAGAAAAACAGAGGGAAACACATTCACTTCAAATACAGAAGTTGACATTGGGGAAGAGAAACGATTTAGATCATTACTTTAAATGCATTGAGTTAAAATAGCAAATTAGAGGCGTGACACCAGGGAGAGGCACTTAGCAGAATGAGAATATGAAAATGCAAGTATTACCGCATCAGAAACCAGGTAAGATAGAGAATACAGGGCTGATGGGTGAATGGGTCTCGGTGTGAACTGGGGGACAGTCAGAAGAATTGACTTGTATATATTGCAACTCAAACTGGGTTATCATTTGATGCTTCAGCAACAGCAGAAGCAGAACTGTATTCAACGACAATCTGTAACATTATCCCGAGGATAATTCATCAGTCCACCATAACAATCAAGCCGATCCATGGTTCAGTGATGAGTGTGGGTGAACATGCCGCAGTCGGAATCACGTGGACCTAAAACTGTTGACAACCCATTAAAGCTACCACACTTAACTGGTTACATTCCGACCAGCAGAACTAATGTCTGATGGAGAGGGGAAATTATCCCAAGACTAACACATCAGATCTAAGCTCTGTTGTCCTGCCAAATCCAAACAATAATTTCGTTGGACTATTAAACAATATACTGGAGGAGAGAACTCCACAAATATACTAATCCTAAATATCGGAACAACTCTGTACGTCAGTGAAAAAAGTCAAGGATGTGGTGTCTGCACTATCCTCAGCCAGACGTGTTGAATGGAAGATCCACCTCACACTCATCATTATTCCCACAGAGTCACAGATGCCAGTCTTCATCCAATTCGATTTTCTGCACGTGACATGAAGAAACAGCTGAGCACAGTAGGTACAACGAAGGCAATGGGCCCTGACACCATTCCTGCAATAGGACTGAAGAGTTGTGCTGCACAACAAGCCGTGTCCCTGGGGAAGTGCTTTCATTCCAGCTCCAACTCTGACAACTCCCTGGCAATGAGGGAAATTACTCAACTATGTCCTGTCCCTGAATAGGAGAATAATTACAATCTGACCAATTACCACCCCTCAGTCCCATCACGACAGTCACATTGGTAGGAATACTTTTTGACAGAGCTGTCAAGTCGCACCGAAATAATCAAGTCAGTGTGGTTTCCGATTGGTCCCCATGTGGAGATGGTGCTGTAGTGGACATATCATTGGATTACGATTCCAGACCAGGTCAATGCTCTGGCAGCTGGTGGAAGTTAAATATATTTAATAATGTATCGCGATCTAAAATCTGGTGTCAGTAACAGTGATCTTGTGTCCAATGTTGATTGTAAACATCGATCTCCTTCCCCAATGTACTTTCAGGACGTGAATCTCCCGTCCTTTCCTGGTCTCGCCTAAAAGTGACTCCAGACGCACAGACATGGTGTCTGAATCGGCCACGTGAGACACTCAATTGTATCAAACTACTCTGAGGTCTTAAATGATAAAACTTGACAGAACATCCGGCATCAACCTCGTTAACAGAAAAGGGAATGGGAAACGCAGTCCTGTTGACCCTGCATAGACATCCTTCCGAACATCTGAGAGCTTGTGACAACATTTACAGAGCTTTCCCACAGACTGCACAGAAACAGTGGGAGAGGAGGAGGTCATTCAGAACATTGAGCTTTCCCCATGTTATTTCATTGCCGAACACCTCCTCAATGCAGTTCTCCCCACACAATGTTCATATCCCAAAATAAGTTTCAACATTATGAACATCGGTCCATCAATATATAGGGAGTTCTCTGATAATGCTTGTTTATTAAGTGCGATTTGACTGCAATGCGATTCGTGAACCATTTTCTCTAAAGTGAACTATCATCCCTGCTTCCAATCTGTCACACCCTGTCAGATTTTTATATATCTCACTGAGATCTCCAATCATTTTCCGAAAGCCCATGGAATACAGGCCCACTCACCCCAAACTCTGCTCCCACAACTGTCATCCCAGAGATCAGTCTGTTATCCTTCACTGCACTCCCTCAATGTCAGGTTTGCCCTTTATTAAGGAAGGACACTAACACCGCACACAATACTGCACAATTTTCGAGATGGGGTCCCACCAAGGCGCTGTTCAGTTGCAGTAAATGATCCTTACTCCTGTATTCTAAATCCCCTGAAATGAAGGTAAATAAATCATTTATCTGCCGACCTGCTTTCTGCTCCTGCAATATTGCTTTCAGTGACTAGTGTACAGGAAGATCCAGAATCTTTTCAATGTTACAGCTCCCTACTTGCTGGGTCTGTGTACACTGTATACGGCATGCCAATGCCATTCCCAGTATTGACTTCTATATTCAGAACTCACTGCCCTACATGGAATCGGAAGGCTGCGCAGATAAAAACAAAAATGCAGCTTAAGTTCATTTATAGATCGACAATTTTCACCAATCCCTTTTCAAATGATAGGCTGCCATTCAATTGATCCCATCAATGTACACAACCTCTCATCTCTGCCATTGCTCTCCATCTGCCAGGTATTTGCCCAGTCACTCCACTTGTCTCAATCAACTTGGAGCGTTTTTTTTCCATCCTCCTCATCCACTCACAAGCTGACATCGTTTAGAGCTGTCAGCAGTCTTGGGAATATTGCAATTAAGCACCTAAACCAAAGATATAATGTGTTTAGGGATTAACTGGATACCAAAACCCGATCCCTGTTATATCCTCCAAGCCTTCCATTCAAAAAACATGGTTTTGTTCATACTCACTGTTTCCTGCCAGCTCTCACATTCTAAAACCAGTCCCATATATTAGCCCTAGTCCCATAGGATTCGAATTTGCACAACAGGCTTGTGGCTTTATCA